>NW_026974141.1:11746331-12365498 GCF_037042905.1 Lytechinus pictus | reverse complement strand
TTTTCAACAGAACAAAGTAAAGTGGTCGAAATAATTGCAATGAACTAATACAGACAAAATAAATTGAGGCATGTACAATATATGGTATTTTTCTATAAGTAAAACAAAGTATTATATATAAGCAAAGTATCATAAACATTATAAAATGAAATTCTGAGAAAATGGAGGGATCCACTAAAAAGCAGTGCTTGTATTGTGTGGACCCCTGTAAATAATTTTGTAGAATTGCGTAACACTGGTTGTGAGCTTTGTGAACACTACATACTACTACATGTAGTATCTTTTCATACATCTTGAACAAGGCTGATTGTACACATAATTCTTTCATGCAAGCTACACTTGTTACAGTATGATATATGCTTATGCATTGGTTTTGAGTGTGTGAATGCGATGTGTGAAATGAGAGACTTCCTCGGCAAGAATTGCCTCATGAAGAAATGGTGAACTACCCCCTCTATAGATAAAAAAAAGTCATGAAGCAAGGAGCATGTGGCAATCCTTGTATATACTGCAACTAGGTGATCCAATGCATTTTAGTTTGTTTATAAATTAGCAAGATTTTGTGTTTCAGGTTTGATCACTACCCCAGCCCCTCAAGAATAATACTAAAAAATTCAAGGACATAAGCACCCCCCAAAAAATTATATTTTTCTTTAGTATAAAAGAAATTTAAAACATCAAACATCTGTTAACCCAATGTTATAAATGTAGTAAGTCTTGAGTGGTATAGCAAATGCTCTCATTCATGAATCAAAACAATGCATTTTTTTTTCTAAATAGCATGTGTTGGAATTGTTGCCATTTTCCTATCAGATTATATCCCCCCTCCAGTGTGTACTCCATGTGTTTACATAAGAATTTAATCAGAAGTTGTGGTTGTCATATCTCGAGCGTAATTATGCCGGAAGAACCTTACAGGGGAATATTTGCATTAAACAAATATAGGATATTAACCAAATGTGAAACAAAATCAATGCAAACATAAGTTTACGACACGCTGTAATATTGGCAAATTACCGGTATTAGAATAAATATGAAACAAAATCACAACAAACAACCATACAGCACAACACTATTGACTAACTCACTGTATTATTACAAATATGAAACAAAATCTTATTGCCTTTAGAGGAAACCCTGGCCAAAGAAAATGCACCTACATGGATGTGGATATATGGGACTCTGCATGAACATTTACTCAGTCATCAAGTTATAAGCAATCACACTCACGGCTTGTAAATGTAATTTCCATTTTCATTTTTATTGTTTGCCTTATTGCCTACCAGTAACCACAAATACTACTTATTTTTCCTTTATTATTATTATACTTTTTTTTTTTTTTGGGGGGGGGTTGAGAGGAGGGTTAGATCATTCATTTTTGTTTATAGGTGGTTTCAAACCGCCTCGATCATAAGAATCCCAGATAAATTACGAGAACATTTTCAGGCTGAAAAAATACGCATTAATTATTCCTGCATTCACACCGCCCCAAAACATACCCTTCGGGATAAGTTCCTGAAGTTAAGAGCATGCGCAGTATGGTCTGATAAGCAGGCAAGGCGCGAGATTCACAATCACTAGCCCAGCAGCCACCCACGGCGCCCGCGCCCAACTACACGCTGGTCTAAAAATTCCCGTAAATTGCTTTCACATTGCCAAAATACCTGCGACCTTTGAAAAATGCCCGCGAAAGTTCTCGTAATTTTGACAAGTACCTACTGTTTTGTGGGTATTTTCTTTCGGGGAGATTACGCGTAATTTGCTTTCACATCGCCCATATTACCTGGTATTTTCTGATCGGGGTAAATTTCCCGATTAGAAAATACCTGGAACTGACAAACTTTGAGGCGGTCGGTCTGAAACCACCTAATGTCAGATTTATACTTTGTGTGATAACTGCCCATCCACCTGCCTTTGTACATTTCTTTCTACCTCCATGCTCTGTATTAACAATGTATTTAATGAAGCGCATAAACCCCCCTATGGTTGACTTTACTAAATTTGTATGCTATTTCAGGAATGGCCTTGGGTAGCCTAGAAACGAAATGGTTTCATTTTCATTTTTGTCCATTATCATTCTTTGAGTTGGTTTACAGTGATAAATTTTTTTTTTTTTTTTTTGATGGAATGTTTGAGCATGGAATGTTACGAGTCTGTGTTTTCTAGATTTGGAGAGTGGTTCTTGAACCTGGAAATGTTTCATGAAATTACAAAGGTGGAAAAATATACCTGATTTATGTACTGTCACATTCCTTTTGTGTAATTTACATAATAATAGGCATTGATATAGCGCCATCTATCTAGAAGTATTCTTTTCCGAGGCGCGATGTTATTATTATTATTACCCCAGCTTTAGCTCGAGCTGCCTTTCAGCGCTCATGCATTCAAGGAATTAATCCTGCCGGGTACCCATTCACCTCACCTGGGTTGAGTGCAGCACAATGTGGATAAATTTCTTACTGAAGGAAATTACGCCATGGCTAGGATTCGAACCCACGACCCTCTGCTTCAAAGTCAGAAGACTAATCCACTAGGCCACAATGCTCCATACATATATAGAATAATAGTAAAACTTTCACTTTTTAAGAACTGTGTTTCAAATGTCCTT
This sequence comes from Lytechinus pictus, assembly GCF_037042905.1. Lineage (NCBI taxonomy): Eukaryota > Metazoa > Echinodermata > Echinoidea > Temnopleuroida > Toxopneustidae > Lytechinus > Lytechinus pictus. Next base: position 12,362,890 of record NW_026974141.1, on the reverse strand, counting down.
GTATTGGAAATAATAATAAAATATACTTAAAAAGTCTGTGTCAGACATTGTTAAACGTTTGAGGAGAGTGGATTAAAATCTTATCAACTGTTATAATTCTGAAATCTCACACTTATCACTTTCCTTATTTCTTGATAAAAAATCTACTTATACATGAAAAATGAATTCAAGTCTGGATGCCTTCAAATGTTGCATGTATGTTGCATGATGTGCTATTTTTGGCCCTGCAACACAAATTTGTCTGCATTCTCATGTTATAAGGTTCTTATTGAAAGCTTGTCTGAAATTTATCATATGTGGCAAATATTCATGAGTATAACTTGACCTCAGAAATGTTTATACATTCTTTAAACTTCAAGACTGTCAAATGAAAAAAAATTAAAGAAAGATGAAAATCCATATTTTATTACCGGTATTCAATATATACATGAAATAAAATACCCAGAAAATTTATTTTGCCCAATTGATCGTGGGCCCAGCAGCCGCTGTGCATCTCCAGATTGATGAGGCTCTATCCCTTTAATCGTTGAACGCCAAACAGGGTAGCAGCAACTCCCATCTTTTTGGTCTGACGCGGCCGGGGTTTGAACTTCCGACCTCCCGGTTGTGAGACGGACGCTCTGCCAACTGAGCCAGCACACCGGTGATACCTTGAAATTTTGTCTGAGGCTTACCAAGTGTAGCAACAATTAATGAATACCAACTTGACTCCACTATTTGTCATGTGTTTTTTGCTATAGGAATACCTTGTCAGTAGTTGCTGAGGTCCCAGAGAGAGAATCTTCTTGTTTATCAGCAATCCTGGATATTGCCCATGAGATGCCATAGCAACACTATAGAGAGGGTGAACAAAGGTATGTTATATCATAGGGTTTATTTTATTAGCCTACGTGTGAGCACGGTAGCACAGACTGTAGTTTATCGTGTGAGGGATAATGTCACCCCTACGAACAAAATACATGAAATTGAAAAGTTAACTATTCTATTGATTGTTCTTTATGTGACCAAGAGAGTGATATCTCCTTGATGTGACTGTGCTTATTCGATAATGACAAGTCTTACCAAAGCGAAGAAAAAATGGAACGTGTCGTCTCATCGTGTGTCTTATCGTGTGTGCCCCACGCTTAATAGATAATCCAGCGTATTAAAAGGAATGCCCCCACGTGTCTTTCATCATGACGCACCCGGGGACACCCGCGATTCTTTTATCTTTAAAAGGTTGTGTTGGGAGCTAATTGTTACGGTATTGTCAAATAGGGGTAATAATCGCCCGGTAGGAGGTGCAGCATTGTCCCCCTTTTTGACTCCACAAGAAAGGCAATTACCCCCCAGTTGGCCCATCATACCTTGCTGGTAAATCTCTGAAAAGAATTCCTCCAGTATGGCTCTGAGCGTTTTGCAATCAAGTTCGATGCACCAGTAATTCGGTGTTCAATGAGAGCGAATAGTTGGAGATAATGAAGGAGCTCGATACCACAAAGAGTTATAGGGTGAACATTCAGTCAGTGAGACATATAGGAGGTGTATACCCTCGCCTGAACTTCATGCCAAACTAGGGCTCTGAACCAGTATTCAATACAATATTTAAGCCAGAAGTTTAAAGGACAAGTCCACCCCAATAAAGAGTTGATGTGAATAAAAAGAGAAAAATCCAACAATTAGCATAACACTGAAAATTTCACCAAAATCGGATGTAAAAAAAGAAAGTAATGACAATTGAATTTTTGCTAATTTCACATAACAGTTATTCACATCCTGGTCGGTATGCTAATGAGGAGACTGACGTCATCCACTCACTATTTCTTTTGTATTTTATTATATGAAATATTCTTATTTTCTCCTCATTGTCCACTGATACATTGATTAATTCCTCCCTGAACATGTGGAATTAGCATTGTTAAATACTATATGGTTCAGTCAACTTGGTCCTCATTGTCAAATCTGTAAAAATGAAATATTGTATAATTCAAGCAATAAAAAACAAAAGAAGTTGTGAATGAGGGACATCATCAACTGTCTCACTGTTTTGTGAAAAATAAGCGAAACTTTAAAATATAACTTTCTTATTTAACATCCGATTTGGATGATATTTTCAGCGTTATGCTAGTGTGAATTTGCTCTTTTTATTCAAATCAACACATTTCTGAGGTGGACTTTACCTTTAAGTATTTTACTCAGTATTCTTCTTAAGTACAATGCTTAACCATCTTTTCTACTCAATTGCCATTCTTGGCTAAGTATTTTGCTTAAATCTAAGTCAGCGCCCCACCTGGCTTAAGTCTGGCTAGATTGCAGTTGACGAATGTAGTATTCACGTAGTATATGCTGTGCAAGGTGGATACATACATTGCACACTTGGCTTAGACTTGATCGAACAATGGTTCCTGGTTCAGGATTTTGCTTAAAGTTGGCTTGATACAGTAAAATACTTCAAAGTCATCTGAATAAGTTTTTTGTTTAGCCAAGTAAAATGCAAAGGAATTTACTCGCCATTTTGTAATTGATTGCAAACTTTTGTGTTCTGGAGCCCTGGAAGTAGTCTGCAAATACAGACCTTTGGTTAAACTAAAAGTGAAATATATTTATCCCTTGGACAAGGGAAATAAATTCTTGATGTGAAATCACAAAGCATAGATAAATCGATGCATTAAAACAATGATAGTCTATAATCCATGCAAGAGAGTATGTATGAGTATGTAATTTTGCACCTTTATGGTGTGAAAGGTGCAATTTGGCACCTTTAAAGGTGCTCCAAGTCCAGAACTGTACAATGTTGCCCCCGGCTCTGAAGGTGCAAATTTGAATCCTTTTCTACATCAGTATCATGCAAATAATAATATGCAACATTTATAAGCGCTCAATCCAAGTGTCACTACGCGCTGCATACTATATATTATTACCCCGACTTTAGCACGGCTATCCTGATTGGACGCTTGAGCATTCTTCCTGCCAGGTACCCATTTACTACACCTGGGTGGAGAGCGGCAAATGCAAACGCCTTGCCAAAGGACGTAAGTGCTGCGGTGGGATTTGAATCCCAGACCTTGTGGTTCAAAGTCCAGAGACTTATCCACTGAGCCACAACACCTCTACAAATCTTCCTCCTGCCCCCAAAACTGTAAATAAAGTATATAAAATTGTTTGTCAATATCGGGATGAACATTCTTTTTAATCAAATACCACAGCACTCTGACATCTATCCGGATCACCACAGTCAACAGAAGAGACACAAGTTGATATATAATCTGATTATCTATAAAAACTTCCTGAAAATCATCAATTACAATATTTCCAAAGCCGACCTTTGGCCTGCACGGTAGATTTATTACAGGTGCGACAAAAAAGGCAAAGGATGTGTGGGGGTGTGCACAGGAGAATCACAAATTTGTCGTCATCGTTAGTAATTCATCACAACAAGAATAGATAGCGAAGAGCCTGGAGTGGGCCAATGTAGCGGAACACTAGTAATGTCGCTTCCTGGCTTCTTTTAAACCTTATTTGTTTTAATATATTTTTTAGCTTGATTTAGGAAAGAAGAGCAGGTTGCTTCCCATGACTCGTACAAATGAAAAATAAATACAAAAATACTAACAAAGGAAGGCAATAACCGACTAATGAAGCAAAATCATGGCAACAAATGTGGAAGAAAGGATCAGGATTACTGCTTGGTATCACTTTTTGTCAATTTTAAGATTATGTTCTTTTGATTTTAGTGAAAAAAATGTGATCTCTTTGTGCTCCTATTCGCAGCGTGGCGACATGACTGTGGAGAATTAGCGAGAGAGAAAAGGCACAAAAGCAATAGGACTTAGTCTAATTGTTTTGTAAAGAGGGTAAATTCTTCATTTTTTGTCTGGAGATTTTAGCTGATAAACTGGATGTAGGTTAATATTTGCGCTGATAATCGTATCAAAAGGTGTTCTGGACACCCCCACCTCCAACAATAATGGACAGTTAGCTATAATGATGATCCTCACAATGGTTAGGTTTCTGAATTTATGGGGATGGTTTATTTTCAATTGATCTACTGCCAATTCATCCAATTGCCAGCTCGTCTGCTAGCATTTGGTCTATCATCAATTTGTCCACTATCCACACGGTCTAATTGCCATTTCGTCCACTCACCATTTCGTCTAATAACCAGTTAAGCCAATAGCCATTTAGTCCATTTAAAAAGTGATCTGAACAATAATTGACAGTTAGCTAAAATGATCCTCACAATGGTGAGATTTCTGAATTTATGGGGATGGTTTATTTTCAATTGATCTACTGCCAATTCATCCAATTGCCAGCTCGTCTACTAGCATTTGGTCTATCATCAATTCGTCCACTATCCACATAGTCTAATTACCATTATGTCTAATAACCAGTTGATCTAATAGCCATTTGGTCCAACAGATTTATCTATTGATATACTGAAGGTACAGTGAAACCATTTTCAATTTTATGAGAAAATGACATTTCATTGATTTTTTACCATATGATATGTAGGATCAAATAATTAAAATTCTAATAATTTCTTTATTCTTTGATGGATTTTTCTCAAACCTTCGCCAATATTTTTAAATCATTTTTTCTGCTATTTTTAATAATAAACTTTTTGTCAGGGTGAACTTCCCCTTTGACAAGTTCAAGAGTCAGAATTTGCTATGTGCTTGGAAGTCAACTGCAATAGTTTGTATACTAGTATAACAGTGTAACAAATTTGACTTCAAACCCACTTGAAACCCGTCTCTCGCTCCCCAACTCCAATTTCCTGGACAGCGACCATTTGGTAATAGCTTCCTCTCCGAACAATACCCGTAAAAATGCTCAACGGATCCATCTTATTCATTTCTATTGTGTACATGTTCATTAAGCCAATGTCCTTACCTTTCCCATTCACCCTTGTCATTCATAAAGCTGAGGCTAATGTGATGCCGAGATGAGATATGATTCTACCTTTCGACGCTACATTGAGGTTTTCTTTACATTTTGGTTGGTGGTGTTGTTGATACGGCGTATGAAAGAGTTCTTCGCTTTGGTGGGCATTTAACCACATTCTTTAGGTTTTGCCGAGTCAGAGTCAGTGATTTTCTATGGCAGGCAGTGTACCCAGAAGGCCAGATGAATTTTTCGACAGCAGTACTCGGGGACAGGTTGATTTGGTAGATATAGGAGGGGGCGTCGTCAGGGAGGGGAGGGCCGACTTAGCTCGGAAATTCCTTTTGGCTGAAGGAGAAGGGGAGCTATGCAGAAAGCGGTATTATTTGTAGGGAGGGGGCAACTCCGATGAAAATTGCTTTTTTGCTGAGGGGGGGGGGGGGTGACGTTGCCAGGGAGGTGAGGCAGTGGGGGCCACTCAAATTAAAATCCATTTTGATCGAGGGAGGGAGGGCCTATGCCAAAAGGGGTATTGCAAGGGAGGGAAGGGGCCAGACTGGAGAAAGTTCCTTGTGGTTAAGGGAGGGGCGAGGACTCGATAAAAAGGAACATTGCCACAGAGGTGGGGGGCAAGGGAGGTCACTTAGATGAAAATAATTTTTTTTATTGAGGGAGGGAGTTGAACTATATAGAAAGGGGAATTTCCAGGGAGGGGAGATAAGGGGCCACTCAAAAGAAAATTCTTTATGGTTGAGGAAAGGTGACTGCAGAAAGTGGCATTGCAATTGAGGGGAAGGGCCGCCTAAATTAAAATCATTAATTGTTTTGACTGCGGTAAGGGGGCGACGATGTAAGCAAATGCTATTCGATGAAGCCTGGGGAGAGGGGAGGGGGAGGGAACAGGATGTAAATGTGTACTGTATAGTTAGGTTGTCTATAAATTCATCCTTACTTTGGCTTGCTCTACAGTTAGGCTGACATGTAATTCTGCTATTCATAAATGCTGTAGCACTAATTGCTTTGATGAACACAATTGAGACTGGTGTTAACACTTAACAAGATACCAAAACATGAATCATGATTTGTTTCATCATAACTGTTTCTCCCTCTTTTCAAGGCCACCCACTACTCATCACAGATCAGTGAGTGCACTAAGGAACTGGAGGTCGTTTGAGCAAGTGTCATTCTGGTCAAATCACCCCCCTGCCCCCCCTCCCCGGTTGCTAGGTTGCACATGTTTTTAAAGGGGAATCCAACCCAAATAAAACCTTTTTTCTAGAGGAAAAAGAAAAATCAGACAAGTTGATAGGTGGAAGTTTGAACAATATCGGACAAACAATAAGAAAGTTACGAATTTTTAAAGTTGTAAGTATTGGTAATCACTATACACATGGAGATTTCAAATTGGCTGCATATGTGTGATGCAAGGCAAAGATTACTCTTCCATGTACTCTAATACATAAAATTCGCTAACATGTCATTTTATCCAAAATATTTACTTCAAATTATATTTTTCTTTCATGAGGACATAAAACAATATACTACCAGGATTATATTTAGATTACTGCCCCAGGGGAATAGGCACATAGGAGGAAACCAGAATCGCTGATAATTAAGTACATGGTCTATGGCAAAGTTGTCCTTGCCCTTTGTCATAATATACTTACCCAGTTGCCAATTTGAAATCTACACAGTCTTAGGGATCTCAATTTTAAAACAGCCATAACTTTCTTATTGCTAGTCCGATTTCTTTCAAACTTTCACCATTCTGTCTTATTTTTCACCATTCCAACACAACATTTTATGACCAAGGCTGGATTTGCTAGAGTATTGACCAAGAGAATTTGAAAACAATTTCCTTGTAGAATCAAAATATTTTGTTTACAAATTGCAATTAGCTTTCTCGTTTATGAACATTTTAAAACTTTATTTTGCATAGGGTTGCAGGAGGGGCGGATGGATGTGTTTTTCTAAAAATTCTTTCTATTCTATAACTATTTTAGGAAGTTTAAAACCACCAAAATATATTAGCGTGAGAAAATGGTTACAGACATAAACATTTCAAACAAAGTAAGGAATTTTTGGGCAAAGTGCAAGAAGAATGCACGAATGAAAACACATTACTTCAAAGTCACGCAATGAATCCGCAGACAGACGAATAAACCATGTTGCATGCAAACATCAGCAAAATGGACAAAAGATGAACTTAAAAAGGACATGATAATTAAAGAAAAATGAGGTAACTCTTGGATAATCCTGCACAATGTGTGAAGATGATACATCAAATTTGAAGAGTAAATATTTTTCAGGAGGGCGTATCTGCCTGTCTGGCTCAGCTAGTCTGTACAGCGTCTGCCTGTCAAACCAAAGATCGTGGGTTCGAGTCCATCCGGGGCGGATGACTGAAGCCAGTCGTTGAGTGTAAACATCTCCCCCTGTTCCGTAGATGCAGGCTATGTTACAGTGGAAAACACTCTGTCCCTTGGATAGAATGTTAAGTGGAGGCCCCGTGTAGAGGAGAGTCACCACCTTTGCACGTTAAGAACCCACTGCACTATTCGAATAAGAGTAAGGGGAAACCCTGGTGTAGTGGTCCACCTGCATTCCCCCAATCAGTTATATCGGGAGGAGGGACCTGCGGGTCATAGTGCTTCAGTTCGCTTTTCGCCTCCCAGGCACAGGAGACACCAAACAAATAATAATAAGTAATAATATAAATGATGAGGGGACAAAGTTTATCTGGGGACAGTATTTAATCATTTTAGGAATTCTGTTCTAAGGCGGAGATAGGCAGGGAGGGAAGGGTACACATTGGAGGGGGCTTGAGAAGGAATATGGGATATTGGAAGCAAGAAAGAATACCCAGGGGACTTATGGCTGAGAGTCCTGTCCAAGGGTTCTGGTAATAAGTGAGGAGTGCCTTTCCAAAGGGTACTGGCATGCTGACTGGGAATTGCATCCTGGTCACCGTATTGCAAGAGCCCTGCTCTGCTAGCTAAGCTCTGTCTCCTGTAGAAGGGTGGCGGACGCTACAGTTTCCCGGGAACCAAGTCAAAAACAAAATATGACCAATTGTAACCCCCAAAAAATGGTTTTACATGTCTTTACTACAATCAGAGGAACCATGTATGCAAGATAGAATAGAAATGATTCTAGCAGTTGGCTCAAATTTGTAGATCTATCCTCTAATTAATGAGGCAATTAAAAGTATAAACAGCATAAAAATTAACTAAAGAACCTGTTAACATGATACCCCTAACAGTTATACCACACAAACAAATAATTTGGATGAATACTGACAAGATAAGGACAAGGCTGACTCGGCAATATGGGTTGAAAAAACAGTAATTTGTTTTGTTTACAAATAATAATGGGGAGAAAAGTTCCAATTTTAGCATTTCCTGTCTATTCAAACTGCAATGAATCATTGTCAAATGATTCGAGTGATTTCCCATCCAAACACAAAACAGGGGGAAAAAGAAGAGATGAAATATCGAAAGACAAGACTTTATTTACTGGTATGCAGTGAATAGCAATTTGGAATGGCATTGACTTGAATGCCCATTATGCCAGTGATAAAAATACCAGGGGGGGGGGGCATTTCACAAACACATAAGTGTGACTTTAATTTGCTCGTAAAGTCCCAGATGCATGTGGTGTAAAACGCATTGCCGCATTGGGAATTTCATACTAGTATGATGTCTGTGTATATTAATTAATCAGTAAGGTTGCACATTAGTTATCATGTGCACGACAGTAGTTAGGCATGACTTTAAGTAACACTTATTGCTTTGTGAAACCCCCCTCCAAGAAAAAGAAATGTTGTTAGATGCTTTATTTATGGACATTTATTCAAGTCTGGTGTAATTTGAGTTCAGAGTGAATTGCTTGAGTTTGCGAGACCTAAGTTGGAATGTGATACGTCGTCAGTTGAAGCGGTGTTAGTTTCAGCCAGCAGTGTATCCATGGTTTGAGGGTGGGGTGGTAAGGGGGGGGGGGAGTAAAATTGGCTTGAAAGTTCGAGGTTAGATAGAAAAAAAATAGAATTGAAATTTAGGTGGCCAGTTGTTATTTTTACATGGGCTTCAGGACAGAGGTCCGTTCACGATGAGTGTGAAAGTATAGTATGTGAAGAAGAGGAAGGAAAAAAGGAAAGAAGTTCTAAGAAAAAGGAGGAGGGGGAGAAGAAGTTGAATAAGAAAATAACAGCAATAAAAAATGAGAATAAAATCGATATGTAACTAATGCATCGTCACGATTTACTAGTCACTGGAAGTTGTGGAGGACTAGCATCTCTCACTTCATATCTTATGAAGATAGTTGCATAAATTTACATTGGAGAGAGAGAGAGAGAGGGGGGGGGGGTGGGGAAGGGGAGGGAGAGAGAAGGGAAAGGTTCACTTCCCTTTGAATAAAACATGACATATATTTCACCTCTCCTTGAATTATACTGGTAGTTAAGATTAATTTCTATTTACTCGTATTGAATCATTGAACATGTGATATCATCGATTAAACTCTTTGAAGGTCACAATAGTGCCCCATATGTACATTAATGACGTCATTAAATCTAGGGGCAGTCGTCTTTTTTTATATTGCTTATGGGGTTCAATAACTTACAGCCTCAAATTTGAAATTCGTTGCATAAGATAAGTAATATGTTTATCAAAGGCTGTATTGTTAAACAATAGCTCTTAAATATAAGTGAAATTTTTGAAAACTGCTCTCACAACAATGTCTTTTTCCCTCCTGCCTCACTAAGGATAGCTGAGGCTAGTTTGCACAGAGATTTTGGTGAAATGTATTTAGGAGGATCACTTCCATTTGTCAACCTCTAAACCCAGTCATCAAATTCAGTTTGCATATTCATAGTGGTAGATCACTCCCCACTCCCAGGGGAGGAGCAGGGCATTGTCATTAGCATTCACAATACTAAACTGATTACATTAACTTTTGCATCCTACTATTCAATCTGAAATGAGATCATCACATCCGGCTTATCGACAGTGTAAACCCATTCTCCACTCCCAGGGGAATATCAAAGAAAGGCGCTGTTGCATTTACATTATTGAACAGATTTCATTAGCTTTTGCATCCTACCATTTAAACCCGGATTGAGATCATCACATTCGGTTGGCCTGTCTCCAATGTAAACACATTCTCCACTCCCAGGTGAATATCAAAGCAAGGCGCTGTTGCAATTATGAAATTGCTGCACCAGCCCGAGTTTGCTCAAACTCAAGATTTTAGCCCGACCGGCCCTCTCCAAGATTAATCTCGAGATTCAAGAAACCCCGTCTCCACCAGCGCAAGAAGAGCATTTCCTGCTCGAGCAACGCATTGATGCACCACGGTCCGATGCCATGAATAAATAATCCAGAGTCGAATCTGGAGTGCGTCTGCACCTGCAAATTAGTGGGATAATTTGTAAATAGTGCGCTATTTTGCTTATAATCCTAAGTTGACTTAGGATTGCAATCTCCAGATTAATCCAGCGAACTATCGCGATGATTGCATCTCCATTACAAATAATCTCGAGATAGTTCAGATCGGGATAATTTGTCGGATCAGAAGTCATGTGATTGTTTGAAAATTCGGGCTCGTGCAGACAGCCCTCATGGCCATATCTTACTTTTCACAGTTACACTCTTCTCATTTTAAATCAAAATTTGTTCTTGCATGAGAACACTGAATGGCATATCTGAACGGCCCAAAGTGCAAACAATAAAATCATACAGGTATTTCATTTTCATTCATTTTTTTTAACAAGCAAGTCATTTGAAGAATGCTTTTAAAAGCCCAACCTGCAAGCAAATAGAAAGTCAGCCTAAATAAACAAGTATTTTCCCATGACATTTGCACCACAGATCATTCAAATATGCAGCCTAACTCTGGCGGGTTTGAGTGGGGATTCCCCAGAAAAATCAGTGTTAAAATTCTTTCTTTGATACAAAGTGAAACTAACTTTTTGACAGTTGAAGCCGGTAGGCCAGAGTCACTTTGAACAGTGCCAGCACAAGATCAAACTGCTCATATCAATCCTGTATCCTTACCCAGGGTGCAATAGTTTGATTATGTGGTCTTATAATATACAGTTTCTCATATGCTTTTCACACTACCTTTCCTTAACCCCATACTATCCTTAACCCCGGACTATCCTTAACCCCATACTATCTTTTTTTTTATTCACACTGTCTTTCTTAACCCCATACTATCTGCTCAGCCGGGGATAATGCCTTAACCCCGGACTATCCCTCAGCTCATGAATATTGATGATTTTACCATACAGAGCGTGAGTAACGTGCAATTCGACTTCCGTGATTGGCTTATGCTTAGCCCCACTTTCCTTAGCCCTGTTTCGTTTTCTCACTGCATCTCTTAGCAACGCAATTGTGGTGCTAGCACCACAATAAGCCGGCTAACCCTGCTTTTTTGCAGGGCCAGATAGTACCGTACTATTTACCGTGCTAGCCCACTTTGCTAAAACGTAGTGTGAAAACGAAGTGGGCTAAGCTTAACCCTGGGAAATTGGTGGGGCTAAGACCCCCCCTTAGCCCCACCAATTTTCCGGGGTTAAGGAAAAAAAAGTGCAGTGTGAAAAGCATATCAGAAAAAAAAATGAATCCAATTGTACTCCCATAAGTCTGATTGTCATTGAAAATATGACTTAGTTATGTTGAATGATTAAAGAAATCCCTGTGGACAGGAAAATTGATAAAAAAGGTAATTATTGATACTTCATCACATATATGATTGACAAAATGGCATACCATTGTAAAGCTTAGAGTCTCCTATTTCATCTGCTGCAAGTCATATGATACATATTTTTTTTATGCATGAGTGAGTCAAATTAATTTGAAGAAAGAATGCCAACAAGTAATGTGGCAGATGGTTTCTGAAATCATTTTAAAAAAAAGTACACACCTATTTTAATAGTTATCAATAATGCGTGTAGCATTTCTATTTATTTGAATACAGGATAAAGGAGAATTGTTCATTAAATGCCTTGCTCACAGGCATAGGTGCCGCGGCCAGGGATCGAACCCAGACCTTCCATGTATAGCCATGCGCCTTAGACCACTCCGCCAAGGCACCTCCATGTATCTGAAATCATATCATTAACCCTTTGAACCCTAAATTATTAGGGGCGGCCGTGACCCACACCCTGAGTTACTTGTACGTAACAACCACATTTCCAAACTCCCATGTTCCGAGCCCCAACGGCATCTTCCCCCCGCTAGTACCCGGACCGGCCCGGCTGAAATTGTTTAGCTTCTCGTAGACTTAGTCTACATACAGAAATATCAACCTAAGTGCATGCTTTTGGCTCAAAATCCTTGTTTTAACTAAAGTCAGATTTATCAATAGCTTCCCCATAGTCAGCACGTGACTCGTAGCGTAATACTCCGTGTATTACCGCAATGCCTTACGAGCCACCGCAGTAGAGTGGCATATTTTGGCCATTTTTTATGCTAAAACCTTCCGAAATCAATACCAATCTTGACTGAAATTGTGGACTAAATATCCCTACATGTACTTGAAAGATGATGTCACTTTAAAAGATCACCTGACATTTAGAACCCATGTTTTTTAAGCCACATCGCTTCAGGATCGGGTATATGCGCCACGGTATTCCGACCTACCGGGTTCAAAGGGTTAAAGCTCCATACCTTCACTTTACAATAATACCCCATCAGAGAGAACAAAATTCTTCAAGTTTCTTCATTCTAGACTTGATACACTAAAATGAAAATCAATGATAATTTAACACAGTGAAAATACATGCCCTTTTCATTAAAAATTTGTAGTAATGAGGGTTTGATGAGACTTCAATATATCCTCTTAAACCAGATCAGAACTTAATAATCTCCTTTGTGTTCCTCCGCAGGGTTCGGACAGTAACATCTTCGATCCTGCAATTGGCAACGGGGTGACATTGTTCTGGCCGACACATGCCAAGCATGCTGGGAGCCGAGGAATGTCCCAGGAAACATCGCTCTTTGAAAGTCGGAGGAATTAACTTTTTGCAAGGTGAGTTGGGTCATTTAGTTTGATGAATAATCATCATAATTATGAGATGAGTCTTTTTTTTCGTCATTCTTCTTTTTTGTCCTCTCTCTTTCCTCTCTCACTCCCAGTCACACTCACCCACCCACACTCACCCACCCACTCATTTTATCCCCCTTTCGCTGTATGCTCTTCTTTCTATTTTCTATTTTATTTATGGGGGATCTTTTATCCCCCTCTTTCTATCCTGAACCCCTAGCTATGGCACTTTATCCCCCCCCCCCTTTACACTATTACACGTGGAGCGTCTTGGCCCAGTGGATTAGTCTCCGGACTTTGAAACAGAGGGTCGTGGGTTCAAATCCCAGCCATGACGTAATTTCCTTCAGCAAGGAATTCATCCACAGTGTGCTGCACTCGACCCAGGTGAGGTAAATGGGTACTGGCAGGAAGTTATTCCTCAAAAAGCTGTGTGCACCTGAATACCGGTAGGTAGCCTAGCTTAGCCTGGTAATAGTAATAGCAGGGCCCGCTGGGAGACGAGTTTTCGGAACTGAAGTGGCTACCCTGGGTAAATATACAATTATTATTATTATCATTATTATTCCTATGTCAGGTATATTTTATAGCCTTTATGTATATATGATATTTCTATCTTTCTCCTATCTTATATCTCTAAACTATTCTGCTGTGTGTGAAGGGTGACTAAAATATATATGTATATATTTTTTTTCATTTCTTGAAGCTGAATAATGGAACTTCCTTTTATCTCATTTAGTAGACCTATACTTTGCATTTTCTTCATTTAGCGTTCTTCCTTTTTCTTCTTTTTCTTTATCTTGTTATTTTTTACATTTTTATTCTCATTTTCTATTTTTTCTTATCATTCTCCAAAACCAGAAAGCCCTTGACTCGTGAAAGAATCATTTCCGCTTTTCTGTCCAAGCATGACTCGTCAATATGTCTAACCTTGCTCCAGGTATTTCCAATTCAAAAGTTTGTTTAACTTTTTTTTTGCTGACGTATAAATTCATCTGACTGTAAGAAAAAAATGAATTAAAATGAAAGTGTAAGCAGGGAGCGGAGAAATATTTCAGATATGCAAAAAGCTTTTTGAGGCCACCTAGGAGTAAAGGGAAACAGACAGAGGGCTTTTACACACAGGATCTATATCACTTATATGCTTTTCACACTGCATTTTCTTAACCCCATAATATCTTTGACCCCGGACTATCCTTAACCCCATACTTTTTTTTATTTGGTTTCACACTGTCTTTCTTTAACCCCATATTATTTGCTTAGCCGGGGTTAACGCCTTAACTCCGGACTATCACACAACTCATGAATATGGATGATTTTACCATAAAGAGCGCGATTAACATGCAATTTTGACTGCTGTGATTGGCTAATGCTTAGCCCCACTTTTCCTTAGCCCAGTTTCGTTTCACACTGCATCTCTCGCACCGCAATTATGGTGCAAGCACCACAATAAGCCGGCTAACCCTGCTTTTTTGCAGGGCCAGATAAAATCGTACTATTTACCGTGCTAGCCCACTTTGCTAAAAGGTAGTGTGAAAACAAAGTGGGCTAAGCTTAACCCCGGGAAATTGGTGGGGGTAAGACCCCCGCCCCCTTAGCCCCACCAATTTTTTCGGGGTTAAGGAAAAAAGTGGAGTGTGAAAAGCATAATATTCCATTCAGACGGAAGACAATTTTGGTGGCCACTGAAGACAGCTTTCGTCCACTTTAGACAGGTGGCCACTAAGACAAGAGGACAAGTTTGACTGTATTCATTTAAATGATAATAATAATATTCCATTTTGATATAGCCCTTAATTCAGCTGAACAAAATCTCTAAGCGCTTCATAGATTTACTATTATTTTGGTTACCTAGGTTATGAAACTTTGTTATAGAACAGAGCCTCGTTTCATGTGGGTTCTAGGCTAGTCTGTAGGCACAGACCCTGATTGAAACTTTGATCAACAAGCATGTCTCCACTCAAAGACTAGCACATACAAAACTTACTGTTTCAATTCCTGAGCGAGAGGGCCATCAGTACACCAGGCATGAGTAGGCTGCACATTCAGACCCTTTACTCGATCGAGTGAAGGGTTTGCATAGCAGACTAGTTCTAGGCTACTTGTCTGGACCTCTCAAAGTGGGGAACCCCCTCCCCCCCCCCCCACACACACACACCTCTTCCTGACCTTTAATTATCCACCTTTAAAATAAGCTCCTTATTAGTAACAAAGCAAAGATTATCCTCTAAAATCACAAAAAATAACTCATCTCAATCAACTTTTAAAGCTGTCCTTCACTCATATTGTCCAAAGTTGTTCACTTTTCTAAAAGTTACATCCCTTTTCCCCCCATTTTAGGGCCATAATAGGCTTAGTAGAGCAGCTGCCCCGACCCCTGGCTGCATACCTATGTGCCCCCTGTTGTAGCAGTTGTCAATTTCATTGTATTTGTTTAATGTTGCTTAGTGTAGGTTTTGTCTGCTTTCTGCTGAAGCTTTAGCAGTTTTCAGCTGCTGGCTGAGATGTATTTGTACCCTCGATGCATTCCTTTATGGTTGATGGAAGACTTTAAGCTAAAGTAAAATTAGATATATGATAATGATCTGTCTAAATTTGATATTGTCAAATAGATTGAAAATTTTTTCATACAACATGTATTTGAATAAGTTTTAAAGTTTATATGAAACTATGATTTCATGCCCTTTAAATGTTCCTGAGTTTATTTACCTTTTTCATTTGTATTGAATTACTGGTACTTTGAAACACACTTTTTTTGTCATAAAAGCGAGTAATCTCCTCTTTTTCAGTTTAATATCAGTTTTTTTTTCTGCTGCTGCTGCTGCTGCTATTGCCAATTAGCAACAAATGATAATTCCTGAAGAGCTGTGTGATTCATGTGGTATACGTTGCCTTACTTATTCAGTTGGTATTTTCTTGTAAAAGCAGCAAAGATAATAGCTTTGTTTATCAGAACCCCGTCTTACAAAGAGTTACGATTGATCCAATCAATCGTAACTCTATGGAAATCCATCAGTGTCATAAATTGTTAGATACAGGAAATGTGCACAATTTCCTTTGTAAACAAAGAGAAGCACAGTGAATTTTCAAGACAACAATGAATGCATGAATATACATCATAGCTTGAAAATATTTTGAACAAACATGCATGATAGATGTCGACATTGCTGGCTGTCCATAGTTGCAATCGATCGGATCAATCGTAACTCTTTGTAAGATATGGGGCCCAGGGGCCCGTCTTACAAAGAGTTGCGATTGATCCGATCATTGCAACTATGGAAAGCCAGCAAAGTCAACATATAAAATGCATGTTTGTTTAAAAAAAATTCTAGATATGAATGTATATCCATAAATTCATTGATTTTTTGACAATTTGATGTGTTCTCCTTTGTTTACAAAGACATTTTGCAAATTTCCTGTAGAACAAATTATGACACTGATGGATTTCCATAGTTACGATTGATTGGATCAATCGTAACTCTTTGTAACACGGGGCCCAGATGTAACCTCCCTCCTGTCATACACCCCTATTTACTGACATCTGTCGTCACATTGTGAATAGAAAATCAACTTCTCACTGGAATAAAACCAATGCAAATACTAGTAGTCGTTATTCAATTGTTCATTATCTGTGTTATGATTGACTTTTTGCATAAGAGAGATGTTTGCTCGGATTAAAAGGGTCTGGATTGTCATCATCTGTTAATCTAATGAAGGGGTACACTGTCTTTCTTTGGTTTGCCTTTTTGTTACAAGTGTATTCTCCATCTCTATCTATCCTTATTTCTTCCCCCTCTTTATTCTCATTTCTCCCCCTCTTTATCCTCATTTCTCCCCCTTTATCCTTATTACTATCCCCTCTCTATTCTTATTTCTTCCCCCTCTTTATTCTTATTACTTCCCCCTCTTTATCCTTATTACTTCCCCCTCTTTATCCTTTTTTCTTCCCCACTTTATTATTATTTCTTCCCCCTCTCTCCTCATTTCTTCCCCCTCTCTATCCTTATTTCTTCCCCCACTTTATCCTTATTTCTTCCCCTCTCTATCCTTATTTCTTCTCCCTCTTTACTACTCCCCCTCTCTATCTTTATTTCTTCCCCCTCTTTATCCTTATTTCTACCCCTCTCTATCCTTATTTCTTCTCCCTCTTTACTACTCCCCCTCTCTATCTTTATTTATCCCCCTCTCTATCCTTATTTCTTCCCCCTCTTTATCCTTATTTCTCCCCTCTCTCTATCTTTATTTCTCCCCCTCTCTATCCTTTTTTCTTCCCCCTCTTTATCCTTATTTCTCCCCTTCTCTATCCTTATTTCTCCCCCTCTCTATCCTTATTTCTTCTTCGTTTTATCCTTATTTCTTCCCCCTCTTTATCCTTATTTCTCCCCTCTCTATTCCTTATTACTTCCCCCTCTCTATCCTTATTTCCCCCCTCTCTTTATCATTATTACTTCCCCCTCTTTATCCTTATTTGTCCCCTCTCTATCTTTATTTCTTCCCCCTCTTTATCCTTATTTCTCCCCTCTCTCTGTCCTTATTTCTCCCTTTTCTCTATCTTTTTTTTCTTCCACTCTCTATCCTTTTTTCTTCCCCTCTTTATCCTTATTTCTCCCCTCTCTCTATCCTTATTTCTTCTCCCTCTTTATTACTATCCCTCTCTATCTTTATTTCTTCCCCCTCTTTATCCTTATTTCTTCACACTCTTTATCATTATTTCTCCCCCTCTTTCTATCTTCATTTCTTCCCCCTCTTTATCCTTATTTCTTTACACTCTTTATCATTATTTCTCCCCCTCTTTCTATCTTCATTTATTTCCCCCTCTCTGTCCTCATTTCTTCCCATCTTTATCCTCATTTCTTTCCCCCTCTCTATCCTTATTTATTCTGTCTCCATGTAAATGTGACATTGATTGTTTTATGAAATTTCTAACATTAATATATAGATACAATCTAACCTATGTGCTTGTATATAAGCTTAGTTGCTTTTATTACAAAGCTAACATTTTTTTGATCAATAGAAAAAACGAAGGGGGAAATGTGATAATAAATGAATTTAAGATGAAAATTGATAGGTAAGAGAAATAGGGGAAGAGCTGAAAAGCTGAAAATGAAACAAAGTGAAACATATAACAAAACAGTAGTCATTGTAATCCCTCCTGTCAAAAAAAAAGGATTAAAACGTGCTACAATTCATCATCTATTGCTAGGATGTCCCATGAAGTGGCACAACCAGAGAATCAGAAAAGCAGAAAAAAACTCAGTGAAAGGCAGGATAATGGTAGCTTGTTCACAATGCATGTCCCCCAATCTAAAGGAATTTACCCGGGCATCTGCCAGCATGCAAATGGATGAATCTTTAGCAAATAGATCCCTTAATGAGCCTCCTATATTCCATCTCGCCTGACTGACAATCAGCATCATCATGCTTTTGAGGCTTTTTTTTTTTTTTCTGGACACAGCCTAAGAGACTCGGACAATAGCCACAAGAAGTGCCCCTTTGTTCTGGATGTAGAGCACGTGCCCATCCTCGGTGATCCTCGGTGATCCTCGGTGATCCGTAAGGGATCGAGACTAAAGGAATTTGCCAGGCTTCATATCGGCAGATGAAAGTCAATTGCAGAGCCTCTTGTAGCTCTGGTGAGTTTGATCATCATAAGATAGTTAAGATAAGGGTGGATGAGGGGGGTTTGAGGACAATACCTCAAGGATGCATTCATACTTCTGGCTTTTTAGGCGGTGCTGCACCATCCCGAGTTTGCTCAATCTCGAGATTTGAGCCAGATCGGCCCTCTTCACAATTAATCTCGAGATTCAAGAAACCCCGTCTCCACCATCGCAAGAAGAGCGATTCCTGCTCGAGCGAGGCATCGATGCATTATGGTCTGACGCCGTGAATAAATAATCCCGAGGGCATCTGCACCTTCGAATTAGCGCGATAATTTGTAAAATAGCATGCTTTTTTGCAAATAATCCCAAGTTGACTTGGGATTGCAATCTCGAGATTAATCCTACGAACTAGCGCGATAATTGCGTCTCCATTGCAAATAATCTCGAGATTGTTCAGATCGGGATAATTTGCCGGATCAGAAATAACGCGCTAATTTGAAAACTCGAGATGGTGCAGACCATCCTGAAATATGCTTGCATCCTTCCTTGTTTTCATGTAAATACATAGGCCTGTTGTAAAGAAAAGGGTTCAATTCACAACAACGCATTTTTGGTATTGATTGGAAATGCGCTTTCTAGTGAAGCATGCATGCAACATCGCTTGCAAATGTGTCTGTGTTACATGATTATGGTAAGCTAGCTTTGAATATTTATATATTCAAACTCTCATGACTAAGTGTCCGGAAGATTGGCACTGTACTCTACCTAGACCATAAACATGATTTCCAACACTTCTCCCATGTGATTTAGACCCGGGGGCCAGTCAGATGTATTGCTGTACACATGCGTTACCAAATTATTTCCAAACACCCCCTAAACCAGTGTTTCTCTGTGTGCAAAATAACCCCCTAAACAACTTTTTCGTGGGCTTTATTTACACATTTTGGCCCCTAAATAAGTTGTCGCCAGAATATGATCCCAGGGAAAAAGCTTGGGGAAAAAACATACCCTAAACACGTTTGGCTAGTCTTTAAAAAAAAAATACCCTATATACATTTGACCCACGATTGACCATTGACCAGTCTTTTAAAACCACCCTTTTTGGGGAAAATCAGTGTTTTTGGTACCCTTAACGAGTGCATGCCTGGCCTGCGTCCAAAACTGAAAAAACCCACCCTTTTAAACACGTTTTTTTGGTCATGCATGTGTACAGCACTATATGTGACTGGCCCCTCCCCCCCCGGATTATAAAAACGCACCCTAAAGGCGGTGCTGCACCAGCCCGAGTTTGCTCAATCTCGAGATTTTAGCCCGATCGGCCCTCTTCGCGATTAATCTCGAGATTCAAGAAACCCCGTATCCACCATTGCAAGAAGAGCCATTCCTGCTCGAGCGAGGCATTGATGCATTATGGTCTGAAGCTGTGAATAAATAATCCCGAGTGCGTTTGCACCTGCGAATAAGCGCGATAATTCGTAAAATAGTGCGCTATTTTGCAAATAATCCCAAGTTGACTTGGGATTGCAATCTCGAGATTAATCCTACGAACTAGCGCGATAATTGCATCTCCATTACAAATAATCTCGAGATTGTTCAGATCAGGATATTTTGCCGGATCAGAAATAGCGCGCTAATTTGAAAACTTGGGATGGTGCAGACGGCCCTTAAGATGCTAAGGAATAGGGCATGGAGGGGGCTGTGTCATTTTGTGAGATTAACAGAACCTCAAAACCCCTCTCTTCACAGTTGGATACTGCTTTCATTTAAGCCTTTGAAAATCATCCCTTTCTTTCACATTTCTTGTCATCTCCTGTACTTTCAATATGCATTTGGAGAAAGTTAATTCTCATCTATTGAGGAATAAGAAAGGTCTGAACCGAAAAAAAGAAAGAATAACACATTTTCAAGCTAACTATATACCCCCATTGAAAATGGGGCAGGGCTTACGAACAATTTATTCAGCTCCAAGTTAAGCTGAAGTTTTCAAAGATTCTTTGTTAGTGTCTGTTTTTGATGAACTGTAGCAATTTATCAGATGTGCTGACTCATCTTTGTAAATGTTTATTCGATTGAGGAGAATCAAAAGCTGGAAATTTGGAAGAGAAGGATAAATGCCATTTCATTGAAGAAAAAAAATGATTGCAAGAGTAATTTATTGCTGTTAGGAATGATCAGTCCATTTAATTAAATTATGCAATATTACCCCTTCTAGGAGTAAAAGTATTTTTATGGAAACCCTTATTTGTGGCAAGAAAACTTATATGACAAAAGTATTAATAAAAAACAGCTTGTTATAATTCTATTTATTTTAAAACAATTTTTTTTTTTGGGGGGGGGGGGTTAGTGAGTTTTGGGGTCGATGGAAGTGGTCATTGCTGAATGAAATGTATTGGGAAAAATGAAAATCAACCAAATTGATAGAGTGTTGATTTTTCTTTTTTTTAGTGAAAGAAAGAAGAAAAAGACAGTGAATATATAGATCAATTTACATAATTTGACCCATGCATATACATGCCATGTGCAGGAAATTTAGTTCTGATAAGAACTGTTTTTACATAGGAACCTTAATAGGTTGTTCTGATATTGTTTTGCATCTGTGTTTCCTTCTTGAGTGTCATCCTCATCCTTATCCCCTTCATCTCGTCCTCCTCCACTGAATTTATTCCTTCTCTCCGTCTACATCATCCCCCTTCTTTCCATCTTTCACATGTAAACCAAGATCCAAGATTGATATTCATTATACATTCTAGATCGAAGTCATGATCAGGGCCCCGTCTTACAAAGAGTTACGATCGTTCCAATCAATCGTAGCTCTATGGAAATCCATCTGTGTCATAAGTTTTTCTACAGGAAATTTGCACAGTTTCCTTAGTAAACAAAGAGAATCACAGTGAATCTTCAAGAGAATGATGAATGTATGAATATACGTCATATCTAGAAAATATTTTGAACAAACATGTATTTTAGATGTTGATGTGGCTGGCCATCCTTAGTTGTGATTGATCGGATCAATCGCAACTCTTTGTAAGACGGGCCCCAGATCTGAGCAAACTTCCAAATGCTGTCACGGTGCTGAACCTTGTTGGGAGTGAGATCTCTGCCAGTAGGACCTCCTCCACTTGTCCTGCATGGATTGGTATACTTGTTGCAGCCACTCGTTGTCCTCTTCCAAATATCATGCTAATTGTTGTTGCAAGATATTGACCAGTAGAACCTCCTTTTCTGCTCTGTACATTGGTACATTTTTTTGCAGCCACTAGTTGCAATCGTCACAAGAATGTAGATTGACTGAAGGTATATCAACAAAAAGCAAGAGACCCGCCATTCTTGCAGTGCAGTATACTACTTGCAACCAGTCGTTGTGGTAGCAGACTGAAGATTTCGATCAGTTTCTTTTGTCTGCATGATTGTTTTGTTGCAGTATGGCTTTCCAGCGAGCATGCAGATGCCTCAATATTACTTCTCTTGTTCCTAAACACGCCAATCCCAACAAATAAAGGACGAAAAGATGACTGCATGTCCTCTTTCCAGATGCTGGTCCATTGGAATGCATCCAGGCATCCCCCCTCCACCGTTCCACCGCTGACGACCCCACCCCTATACCAGGGGCGCAAACTTGCCCCCCTCTTTCACAATCAAGTCATTATCCACACTTCATCAGCCCCCTCTTATCCTACATCATCCGGCTTTGCGGCATCTGCCAAATTTACATAAGATGAAAATCAGAAGTGGTAGAAAAAAAGGGGCTTTCAGGCAGATCAGAACATAATAGTCCCTTTGGACAAACAAAATATATCTCTGAAAAGCAGGGGTGTACGGAGCATTGTTCTGGCTATCTAGCTGGCACGTGCCTCCACCAGTCCCCTACTATCATTGTGCAAATACTCAGCCATTTGTGGACAATGTCGAAGGCAGATGAGCGCGTGCCGCGATGCGATCATCGGGGTTCATCGGAATTACGGCTGGGGAGACGGGATCGGACATCCATCACCTGCTAATTTCAACATTGCTCGACACTCTCGTGTGATTGTGTAAATTGCTTTTGTGGGATGGTTTACACAAAAAAGGGGGGTTTGTGTAAAGTTTGCATCAAGAACAAGAGTTTTGAGAAATGAAAAGAAGGGGAAAGCAAAGTTTTTGATAAAGTTGGATCTCATTTTTATTAAAGTTTGTGGGGGTTCTCAAAGATCTTTTATGATAAACCATTGGTAATGCCTGATGTTCACATACTGATCATACTTCTTCTTTATTCAAAAGTGTTTACCTCTTCAAAGCTCATTGATGTACAAGAATTAGAACAGAGTGGCATCTTTCTTTTTCTTTATCAAATGATTTTCAAATTATCTTTCAGTGATATCTTTGTTATGAAAACAACCTTGGTAAATTAAAGTGTTTGGTAGTCAAGAAGTAATGAATAAAATGGTGATTGCATTTTTTATGAAAGAAAAACTTTTACAAAGGGATCTTTAAACCTTTTCAAGTCAAGACTTTTGCAAGGCAAGGTTATATCTTGATATTTACTGGGGTATTATGTAAGAGTTTTAAACAGTCCCTATAATAGAATGATAGGAGTGTGAAAATGGGAATTATTGGTTTAGAATAGGGAAGGGGTTGGTAACATGATTTATTTTTAGGGGATTGGCAGTGGAAAATAAGGTGGAGAGTTTTTGATGAAATCCTTACACACAAACTGATATGTAAAAACAGATTTCATTTTCTTCGAATGAATGAGTGACTGAGAAAAAGAGAGAGAAACGATTTGAGGGCTTGGATGAACTCACCAAACATATTTGCTTCACTGAAACAGTCTGTCATTTGCATTATGTTTTTGATTGATTGGGATACATTTTGCAGACACCATAGTAAACATGAATAAAAAAAAAGTTGTAAGAAAATGTTCCTTGAGAAAATAGTACCCCACAGACAGAGAAGTAAATACATGTATCAAATCTACCCATCTAAAATCACACCAAAATGGCAAGCAGAGTTGATAGAGAGATTGCCTTCTTTGCGGCATCGAAGCAGACAAGAGACGCATCATGAGCAAATTTGTTCTTCTGAAGTTATTTCATCGTGACAATTCCGAAACAAAGTGTTGGAATGTGTCCAGGGTTGAAGCCAAACACTCATTATAATCTCCTTTCCATCCTCATTCACCCATCGTATATTTCATCATCCTCTCCCATTGTTCACGGGTGCATCTGCTTGCAAAGCAAAGGGCAGATTCCTCCCCTTCCCTTTATTATCAGCTTTACAACAAAGTGGAGAGGTTTATTACAAAGCAGGAGCTAACGACTATTATCTGCAGGCACGCGCCTGCCGATACCGATGGTTATTTACCACGGCAACGCCCACTTAACACGTTTACAGAAATGGGCCACGAGCATACAAGGGATGAGGGTTTATCTTTATCATCTTTACATTATTTCAAAGCAAATTCTCCCCTCGTTGACTTTGCCTGGAAAGTATACAGCTGATATACTCCTGGCCCCCGTCTCGGAAGTCCATATTTATCAAAGTAAACAAACCAGAATTATATATGAAAAGCTCTTCTGTTCTTCGGTGTCTCTGTGAGGCAGCTGAAACAAATGTTTTTGTTTAGGGGTTCGGAAAAGTTCAAATTAGTGAGAAGGTTTTGTATTTTTACAGAATAGGATATACTTTTATGATTTTCTTCGGTTGTCTGAATCTTTGACGCGGAATATAGGCAGCTGAAAGTGTTGGGCTGAAAATATTCAAGCGTACAGACGATGTCTATATGATAGGGAGATGGATCTATGTTTAGTAAAGTCTCGATTATCTGTACTAGGAAAAAAAAGGAGATATGTTGTTTACATTTTGTGGTTCTTAGAAATTTATTCATAATTTGAGGGTTTTTTTTGTTTATGTATATCACGTATACTTCTAGTAACCTTTTCATCCATCCATTATTTTTATTCTTTTTTTTTGTTAATGTATTTATTTAGTAATCTACCAAGTCATAACTGTTACATGCTTTGTTTCTGTTTTTCTCTTTATCTTCACAGGTCTTACCAAACAAAGGGGAATCAATTTTTTTTTTTCATAATGTTTGGTAACTAATATAAAGATGTTTCCCCCAACATATCTGTTTCTTTTGTCTAATTTTCACAGACATGTGTTGTATTATCTTTCTTTTCAGGGGCTGTAAAGATAAATCGTATTGTGCCCATTGTTCGCTCATGTGTCGTATGTATCGTTATTTGTTGTAGATCTAGAAATGTCAGAGAACAATATATTTCCAAGAAAAAAACGAGATGGATGGAACATAGTCATTATGAATTTCACAGTTGTGAATTATCAAACACAGAACAGCTGTGGTGTTTTTTGACAATGTTTCTTTCTTTATTTTGTTGAAAATGATAATTGGGAATATGGAAAATGATATGCTGCATTGTCTTTGTTTGAAGCGCAGGGAATATATTAGATTGATAAATAGAATTTTTTTTTTTAATCTTTTCTTATTAAAAGTAAGCAAGGAAAGAATAACAAAAGGGATTGTAGGATGATAGAGGGGGAGGAGGAAGAGGGGAGGGGGTCAAGGAAGAAAGGGGGAGAGAAAAAGGAGGTAAGTTAGAAAAAGGTGTGGATTAATTAAGGGGTCACATTGAGCATAGGGGAGAGATTAGGGGAAAAGGAATAGGGAGAGTTGAAAGAATGATAAGATGAAATGGGATTGAATGATAAAGAAAAGGAGATAGGACACAAATGAAAGGGGTGAGGGAGGGGGCAATAGAGGGGGTAAGGGGCAGGGTGGGGCAGAAAAGTAGGGAGGTGTGAGATAGAGGACAGATGTGGTAGGGGGATGGATCAACAACAGAAGAATTGAGTTAGATTACACCCTGCCAGGAAAATCAATAAAGCTTAATTTAGGATAATCAGTTACAAGCCACTTGTTGGCCTGGTCCCATTCACTTAATCCCCTAATCCCTCAATTTAATCCCATGTCCAGATCCAACTGATCAATTAAACCCTCATTACAATTCTTCTGACCAGTTTATTAACTTCTCACCCTGCTGTATTGAAACATGATTAGTCCACCAGGAAGCCCTTCAGATCTGCCACCGAAGATTACTCAAAGAACAGTATTTTCTTGGTCAGGATTTAAGTATTAAATAATCAATATCACGGTTTTACAACTGTTTTGGATATGCTGAAGCTTTCATCATGGGGATTTTATTTCTTGCGGATTAAAGGGATAACATGTTTTAATAATCAATATCGCAGTTTTACAACTGTTTTGGATACACTGAAACTTTCCTTATCCTTTTCTTACAGCTTAAAGGGATAACATGTTTTAATAATCAACATCACAGTTTTGCAACTGTTTGGATACGCTCTGCAACTTTCATTATCAGATCTTTTGGATCAGAGGGATAATATGTTTTAATAATCAATAGGTGGTTTCAAACCGCCTCGATCATAAGAATCCCCGTTAAATTACGAGAACATTTTTAGGCTAAAAAATACCCATTAATTATTTCTGCATTCACACCGCCCCGAAACATACCCTTCGGGATAAATTCCTGAAGTTAGGAGCATGCGCAGTATGGTCTAATAAGCAGGCAAGGCGCGAGATTCAAAACCACTAGCCCAGCAGCCACCCACCGCACCCAACGACACGCTGGGCTAAAAGTTCCGTAAATTGCTTTCACATTGCCAAAATAACTGCGACCTTGGAAAAATCCCGCGAAAGTTCTCGTAATTTTGCCAAGTACCTACTATTGAGTGGGTATTTTCTTTCGGGGATATTGCGCGTAATTTGCTTTCACATTGCCAATATTACCTGGTATTTTCTGATCGGCTAAATTTCCCGATCAGAAAATACCTGGAACTGACGAACTTCGAGGCGGTCTGAAACCACCTAATAATGCAGTTTTACAACTGTTTGGATACACAGTGAAACTTTCATTATCTTTTTCTTTCGGATTAGAGGGATAACATGTTTTAATGATAGAAGGAATAGAGAAAGAAGGGGTCTTGATTGTTAGGATGTGAACTACTTGGATCTTCTTCTGCGGATTTATCAAAGAACAGTATTTGACATGATAAAGGGGTCAATCAATAGTTTTGTTTGAAGTTGAAACTGTCAGGAGTTGTTGCAAAACTCTCTGTATTCTCTTCATTCGTGTTAGGCAGATTACTAATTTTAATGAAAGCAACTTGAGAGGTAAAGAAGGATGTGGAGGGTTATACACTCAGATGTGCCGATCATTGCGGATTTGCCAAAGAACAGTATTTTCATGGTCTAGGGGTTGTAGTATTAACTAATCAATACCCTTGTTTGGAAAATACAGGGAAGCGTTGCAAAAACATTCTTATTCTTACATTTCCATCAGCGGATTACATGCTTTGATGATAGAAAATAGGGTTTCTAACAAGGTATAAGAACTTGAAGAAAATAGAGCGGATGTGGAACTCCACTCAGAACTGCCTCTGAGGGTTTGTCAATGTACAGTATTTTGTAATCAAGGGGTTTGGGGTTGAATCAATCAATACTTTGAACCTATAAAGAAGTGTTGCAAAGCACTTGTATAGTTGGAATATGTTCTGAAGATTTTCATGTCAGTTTAACACTAGATATTGTAGTAGTGGTATGGAGAAATATAATATTTTCTGTATGTGGTGATAGGGGTGGCTTTTTTTTTTTTTTTTTTTTTTTTTTTTGGGGGGGGGGGGGGGCTTCTCTATAACTCTTCAGTCAAATTACATCTTGTATTTTGTTTACCCAGTGATTAGTTCTGGGGGCAAATTTGCTCCTTACTGGGTTATTTTGGATTTTTTTTTGGAGCTAAAGCATTCTTATCCTCTTCTGGTGTCATTCTTTGCTAATTGTTATGAATATATTTCACCAAATAAATGTCATGCTTAAAAATATTGTTTTTTTAAGGAAAAAAGAAAGATCTGTGACATGAATATTAATTTCTATCACAATCAAAGAAATGCTAACCGTTTTGGTGTTGAAACTTGTATCTGTGATGCTGCTGGATTCATCAGAATTTTCTTATAGCTGGTATAGTTTGAACATTTCTTAATACGCTTCATTAAAGGGGTACTCCAGGCTGAAAATAATATGATTATAACAGATTTAGAAAAATTAGACAAAACACTGAAAATTTGATCAAAATTGGATAAGGAATAACACAGTTATTGCATTTTAAAGATTTGCATTATTCCAGTGAAAGAGTTCTAGACATGTCTTTATGAATATTCAATGAGCAAACTCATGATGTCACATCCCCACTTGTCTTGTTTTTTTATATGAAATTAGATTTATTCAAATTCCAAAAATATTGGAATAACAACTGCTTAAGTGCATTACATATTCATTCCTGCAACTTATTTGATTACAAGGGAGACATATCACTCACACATGCATGAAAAAGTGAAACAACTATGATTTCATGGAATGACATAAGAAAAGGGAAAGTGGGGATGTGACATCATCAGCCCATCTTATGAATATTCATGACAACGTGCGTGTAACTGTTTTCACAATATATTGCTAAACTTTGAAATTTAATAACGTCGCTATTTGTTATCAGATTTTGATGAAATTTTCAACATTTTGCTCTGTGAACTTTACTCTATTTATTTAGATATAAATATTTTCAGCCTGGAGCATCCCTTTAACACCTGTGCCAACCGCATTGATGTACTGATGAAGTTTAGATCATCGTAGGCCAAAGCTTACCAGATCAGGAGGGCATTTCATGAAACAAATCATGCAAATAGTAAGTGATTTTCATTTAAATCTTCCATAAGTTACTGAAATCCTTGCATCTGATTCGCTGCGAACAAATTCATAGTCAATAAGTGTCATTGACTATTGTTTTATGAAATGCTCACAAGAATAGGTAAATTTACCCATATTGTGCTGCACTCAACCCAGGTGAGATGAATGGGGACCCGGTAGGGAGAAATTCCTTGAATGCCAGAGCGCCTGCAGGCAGCACGGCTATAGCCGGTAATAATTATAACATTATTGTAATGCCCAGTTGAGTATATACTTGTAGAAATCGTGCAATGTAAATGTACAATTATTATCATTATTAAATTTCCCTAGGATTCTGATATGTATATGAATTTTGTCATGGTCTAAAATTGTATTCTTTTTATTTGATTATTTGCCTAACTTTCATCCTATTTATCCTCAGGGTTGACTTTCCTTTTGATGAGTAGGGATTAGGATAAGCTTAATCTCATAAGCCCTCATTAATCCCCTCTAATCAGGAAGCCAGGGATGAAGAAACTAAGGTCTTCATATCTTAACCCATTGCCAACTGGAACCGAGTTATACCTGTACAAAGTCTATGGGAATGACAAAATTCAGTATTCAACGGGTTAAGAAGATATCAAGCTTCAGAAAAGGAGAATTAAAAGCTTGTTAGCAAACTCGGTAAGGCTGTAAATGCACTATTGGCCACCATCTTAATTGTGTGAAATTCATCATCACCCAAACATGTTTTCATGTAATCTCTTCCTACAGCTCAAGTGAACAATGTTCTGCTCAAATGGAAAATGCTGTAATCCGCCATCTCACCAAACAACTTGGCTTATTCTCCTTATTTTAATCAAATGCCTGCTTGTATCGCTAATCTCTGGAATGCTTCTTAAGTGTGTTTTGCAATTACATCTTATCTACTGGTGTGACCACTATGCTTCAAAACCTCTACGATGATTAATTAGTTTTTCAGGCTGTATAAGTTTTATGTAAAACTAGAAAGTTTCTGGATTTTTTTGATAGTTTTAATCCATAATATGCAAAAGTGTAAACAAGCCAAAGAATGTTCACTACAATATATCAACCACGTTTTTTGTACACCGACCACCTTGAGCCTTTGGTTTGTATTTCAAAACACGCAATATCTACAAGAACGATAGGAATCGCTTGCACAAGAGAAAAGAGGGACAAAAAGATTTAAAAATTATGAACTTCTATGAATCCCATCTTTAAAAAGCTGTTTATACATAATCCATTCTAGAAATATGATATTAAGCTTAAGAACAAACATCTGTCATTGGTTATCTACGCAGTTGTGGAAGTAGTGAGACAATCAACTGATGCCTGACTCGGAAGAGTAAAAATATTTTGCCAGTACTACAACAAGGATATGCAGTAAATTGGGATATACCACAGTGCGTGGTGTGTACAGTGAGGTGCAAAGATAGTTTCAGACCGTCTGGAAGTTCGTCATTTCCAGGTATTTTGGCTGTGTGAAAGCAAATTATGCGTAATCTCCCCAAGCCTGAAAAAGTTATCGTAATTTTAATGGGGATTCTTGTGATGGAGGCCGTTTGAAACCACCTACTGTGGACTCTGAAATGATTTTAGTTCAAAGCTTCTATCTATGCACATGAGGTTGGAGTCTTTGACCTATGAATTCTTAAAGGACAAGTGCACCCCAACAAAAAGTTGATTTGATTAAAAAGAGAAAAATCCAACGAGTATAACACTGAAAATTTCATCAAAATCGGATTTAGAATAAGAAAGTTATGACATTTTTAAGTTTTGCTTAATTTCACATAATAGTTATATGCACATCCTGGTCAGTATGCAAATGAGGGAACTGATTACATCACTCACTCACTTTTTCTTTTGTATTTGATTATTTGAAATATGAAATATTCTAATTTTCTCCTCATTGTCCTGTAAAATAAAGTTTTATTTCTCACTGAACATGTGGAGTTACCATTGCTTAACATTATATGGTTCAGTCAAGTTGGTCCTTATTGTCAAATCTGTAAAAATTGAAATATTGTATAATTCAAACAATAAAAAAACAAAAGAAATAGTGAGTGAGGGACATCATCGATTCTCTCATATGCATGATGGTAAATTGTGCATATAACTATTTTGTGAAAAATAAGCGAAATTTCAAAATGTCATAACTTTCTTATTTTACATCCGATTTTGATGAAATTTTCAGCATTATGCTTGTCTGATTTTTATCGGTTGATTCAAAATGACTTTTTTCTGTAGTGGACTTGACCTTTAATTGACTGCTGTACCCCCCTCGCAAAAAGACAAACAAAACAAAATAACCATGACATTCAAGATTTCAGTTTGACGAGGAGTTGAAAAGTAACAGTATTGGAATTCATAATCCGTTCTGCACTAAAAACTATGAAAGTGCTTTTCAAATATAACCAAGGTATTGCCATACTTAAAGACCATAACAGCGCAAAGATTAAGCAGCTGGATTTTAGAAGTATTTGCTCAAGGATAATACACCCTACTTAATGATGCTAATTGATGTTGCACTTGACATGTTTTACAATAGAAAGCCCTTGATTTTGTTTTACTCTTTGCCCCCCAATATAAACAGTGACCTGCAACGTTTTGTCTAAACTTTGCTCAGTTGTCGAACTTGAGAATGGAGTGGAGAATGACAGATTAACATTGGATTTGTTTGATATGTTGATGTAATTTGAATAAGAAGAAAAGTTTGCATTAGTTTGAATGGTTAGTTTTTATATGGATTCAAATTCACAGTTGGGTTTAAAGGTCCATGGTCAGGATGGTTAAAGGTAAATGCTAGTTTTGGTAACGATATCAAAATGAGTTCGTACAGAATCCAATGAAATGACCACCAAAGTGTCTGTTTGTATAAATAAAACGCATGTGCCAAAGGATTCTGGAAGAAATTGTGTAATTGCTGAGAAATCAGCAAATAAGCACAGGATTCGGGTAGAGCATCGGGCCCGACGCTCAAAGCAATAATTATACACTGTCCCACGTGCGCTTATCTGTGTTAGGGAAGTTCAGTCTGAACATTTTTCAGCGTAGATTTCAAGATTTCACAAAGTTCAGTTTATGTAACTGTACCAGATCTAGATCCTCGATGATATACTGACAATCAAGCCTGGTTTTACAGACTTTCTCATGAAATAAGTGTTTACTGCAACTACTGGAATTTCTCTTTAAATATGTAAGCATAACCACAGATTTGTGGTTTGTTGTTGCTTGTATATGTAATCCTTTCTACCAAGCTATAGGTGGTTTCAAACCGCCTAGATCACAAGGTTCCCTGTTAAATTACAAGAACTTTTCAGGCTAAAAAATACCCAATAATTATTCTCTCATTCACACCGCCCCGAAACATACTGTACCCTTCGGGATAGGTTCCTGAAGTTACAAGCATGTGCAGTATGGTCTGATAAGCAAGCAAGGCGTGAGATTGTAAAATCGCTAGCTCAGCCGCCGCCCATGGCGCCGCGCCCAACTACACGCTGGGCTAAAAGTTCCCGTAATTTGCTTTCCAAATGCGAAAATACTTGCGACCTTGGAAAAAAAACCCACAAAAGTTCTACCTACTAAATTTAGTGGGTATTTTCTTTCGGGGAGATTACGCGTAATTTGCTTTCACACTGTTAAAAATTACCTGGTATTTTCTGATTGGGGTGAATTTCCCGATCAGAAAATACCTGGAACTGACAAACTTTGAGACGGTCTGAAACCACCTTACGTGATTAAAGGTCAAGTCCACCCCAGCAAAATGTTGATTTGAATAAATAGAGAAAAATCAAACTAGCATACGCTGAAAATTTCATCAAAATCGGAAGTAAAATAAGAAAGTTATGACATTTTAAAGTTTTGCTTATTTTTCACAAAACAGTGATATGCACAACTCAGTGACATGCAAATGAGTCAGTCGATGATGTCCATCACTCACTATTTCTTTTGTTTTTTATTGTTTGAATTATACAATATTTCATCGTTTACAGATTTGACCATATGGACCAACTTTAGTATTAAACAATGCTAATTACCACATGTTCAGGGAGGAATTAATCACTGTTTCACTTGACAATGAGGAAATAAATAGAATATTTCATATTTCATATAGTATGAGTGGATGACGTCATCACTCTCCTCATTTGCATACCAACCAGGATGTGCTTATAACTGTTTTGTGAAATTAAGCAAACTTTAAAGTGTCACAACTTTCTTATTTTACATCCGATTTTGATGAAATTTTCAGTGCTGTGCTTGTTGGCTTTTTCTCTTTTTATTCAAATCAAATTTTTGTTGGGGTGGACTTGTCCTTTAACATTACCTGACAATGTAGAGAGAGAGGGGGGGGGGAGAGAGTGAGGGAGAGAGTGAAGGAGTGGGGGTGGGGAGATGGAAGAAAAACAATAAGAGAAGAGGAGGAAGAATACAAAGAAGACAGAGGGGGGGGGAGATAGAGGGATGGAGAATATGAAGAAGGGAAGGAAGGATTGGTAGATGACGGTTTTCCAAGCAATGGAATATTATCAAATAATATGTATTAACAATTATTGACTAGAGGCTCAATTTGAAAGTGATGGATACAAATTAAACCCATTTAACAAAGTGAAAAAAGGAGAAATTGGAAGAGAGAGTGAGAGAGAGAAAGAATATGGGAAAGAGGGGAATAGATAAAAAATATTAATTTAAAAATGTTTTTAATTGCATATGTGTTTAAATTATTGAAGGAGAGGAAGAAATGGAAATGGATGGGGGTAATTACATGCACAGGAAAAAAATACCTATGTAGTCATAGTGCGAAGAGAAAGCATAAA
Source organism: Lytechinus pictus (assembly GCF_037042905.1). Classification (NCBI taxonomy): domain Eukaryota; kingdom Metazoa; phylum Echinodermata; class Echinoidea; order Temnopleuroida; family Toxopneustidae; genus Lytechinus; species Lytechinus pictus. Next base: position 12,329,810 of record NW_026974141.1, on the reverse strand, counting down.
AAAACAAAAGTAAAGCCACAAGCTAGCCCCCCTCCCACCATCCTCACCACCACCATCTTTGTCTACCTGCCACGCCCCTTTGTAATGATGTATCTCCATTTCCTCCTCTGCCCCGCCCACTTACCCCTTTACGGATCCCATTCAAAAGCCAAAGGGGTGTTTGCCCTTTCCAAGGCTAGCGTGGTTTTTGTGGTAACCTGTCTGAAGAGCCCAGCTGCTCTATGCAAAGTTCAAATGTTACCGTAATGCATGCCACTTAATGAAAAGTGGACCCGTTCACACCACCAGAAAGGTATGGTATAGACCAGTGCAGTTTGTGTAATAATAATAATCTGCTTTTGTATAGCATTTACATACATCAGAACGACGTCTCTGAGTGTTTACTGATATTTTATGGACCTGGGGGGTGTTTCACAAAGATTTAAGTATGACTTGAGTCGCACTTAAATGCTGACGCGTACTTGATATGCAACGCGCGATCTTATTGATAGATACGCAATAATGCGCATCCTCACGACACGATCTGACCAATGCGGTCAAGCCTTTCATACCGTACGCAGCTCGGTATTTAAGTGCGAATCTAAGTCATACTTAAATCTTTGTGAAACACCCCCCTGATCATCGTATCCTAGCATGCCTGCATACAATGTATATACTTTCTCCACTCCGTAGGGAGTATTCAAACAAGAGTTTCAAGACTCGAATGTTAGGCATATATCCTACTGGGTACCCAATTAACACCTGGGTGGAGAGTGGTAAAGTGTGGATTGATGTCTTGCTATAGGACGCGAGGCTGCGGTTGGATTCAAACACAGGTCCCTCTGATTAAAGGTAAATGAAAGTAGTTGCAGTAAACACTGATTTCACGAGAAAGTGTGTGAAACCAAGCTTAATTGTTACTATATCATGGAGGATCTAGATCTGGTACAGTTACATGAACTGAACTTTGTGAAATCTTGAAATCTACGCTGAAAAATGTTCACACTGAAGATCACCAACACAGATAAGCGCACGTGGGACAGTGTATTATTATTGCTTTGAATGTCGGCCCGACGCTTGACCCGAATTCTGTGCTTATTTGCTAATTTCTCAGCAATTACACAATTTCTTCCAGAATCCTTTGGCACATATTTTTTATTTATACAAACACACACTTTGGTGGTCATTTCATTGGATTCTGTACGAACTCATTTTGATATCGTTACCACAACTGGAATTTATCTTTAAAATGCAAGAGTCAGGAAAGTGAGGGGGCTCTAAACATGCCTTTATAAATGGTCATTATTGCACTCGCATAGCAGCACACTTGGGTCATTGCATAACCCAATGAAAGTGATTTTGTACTTCTTCAGAACCCCCCACCCCCAGGGGGGGCACTCAGTATATAATGCATTGTGGGTATGTGCCGCGGAGGGGACCCCCATTTTTACACTCAAATTTCCGTTCCAAGGCATAGCATTTTTGTCTTATTGAGAAAAAGAACAAAGAAAGCCGCTCCAAAGCATAGCATTTTCTTCTTATCGAGAAAAAATAAGAAAGAAATCCGCTCCAAAGCTTCGCATATTTTTCGTTACGCCGTTCCGGTCGCATTGATCTGCTACAATTTGGTGAAAAGCAGCCTCAGAGCGCTGTCCGACCATCGCCTCTGCGCGAGTGCACCCGGCGGAGGCTGCATCATGCACGCATGCCCGTTCCATTGGGATGCATACGCACTCATACGCTGGCGATCCGTTCCAAGGACCCCCGTTTTCACAAACATTTGTAGTTCCGAAGCCCGTTCCGAGGACCCTCCTTTTCAATAAGCCCTCTCCAAGGCCCCCGTTTTTTGTCTCGCCCGCGGCACACCCCTACCACTTTTTTGGTCGAGTGCCCCCCCTCCCCCACCCTCCCGGAAGTTATAGCCAGCATAAGTTACAGTGGTTTGAAGTAAGATTTATCTTTACTTAATTTCATACATGAAAAGATGGTATAAACCATGCAATATGTTACAAAAAGTATTTTACATCAGAATTAATTGTCTGGGGGTTTTCCATCTTGCTGCCTACAGCTGGGCATAAATCTTTTTTTTAAAGATGCAATGTATTCTTGATAAATTATTTATGCATTTATGCATCAGTCATTTGGTGTAAACCATGTTCTATTTGAAGATACCATTTTAAATCAATCTCTTGTTTATGAAACTTCAATTAACAAAAAAAGCTTTATTATTGTATAATAAAATGTTTTATGGAATTGTACGATAAATTTTGATGGTCTGAATAAGCAAAAATCTCTCTCTTTTTTATTTTTTTAAATACCCCAAAAATTACCCCGAAAATATATTTTTAGGGTATTTTGGTTTAAAAAATTACAATAAAAATACCTTTAAAATATACTTTTCAAAATATATTTTTTTCGTACGTTTTTGGAACGCCGAATACTGTATGTTAAAAATATATTTTCAGAGCATTTTTATCATGTCCAATAAAATATGAATTTTTGCCACCAAAAATACTGTAAAAATACATTTTTCTTATATTTTCATATAGCTCATCATTTTATGTTGATTCAATTTTTAGGGTATTTAAAAATAATCGTTCAAATTCACAAGAATTTTAATAATAAAGATGAAAAAATACAGAAAAAATATTCCTTGTATTTGTCATTCCAGTAAAATACCCCAAAAATGTTATTTTTAGAGTATTTTGCAGAAAAATATTCTAAAAATATGCAGTTAAAGAAAAATATCCAGAAAAATATACAAAAAATAGACTTCCCTGCAATATCGCTTTATAAAAAAATCAAAACATTCTCTCCCTTTTTTAACTAATTCCAGTCAGATTGGTAATCACCCTTTGTTGACGGTTCTATCACCGCAGACGAACTCATGATCGCAGCTATGTAGCCATGAAATTAGCAACAATTTCCTCCCGTTAATTCTATTTCATCCATGTGAAAATGTTACAAAGGGAAGTCATTTTTTCTTCTTTTTTTCTGGCCGAGAGAAAGGTGTGGTTATGACCGGCTTTTGTGGTGTGCTTCCCATGGTAATTTTTTCGTCTGTCTGAGATAAATTGCTCTTCAGGTTTTGAATGGCTTTGGGGGAATTTACGATCCTCATGCACTCATGTAGACTATGATATATTCAGAGGTTTTAGGTTTTTTCAAGTGTCACCGAACTAATAACAATAACACGTAATCAAAAGGGCATGGGAGGTCAAAATGAATTCGAAGGTTAGCAGGCAAAAGCACTTGATTAGTGAGTTTTAATATACTACTTTCCAAACTAAATAAAACCTGTCTTCATGAAGATCAGCTGGTATCTAGGAACAACAGTGCCTTGATCAAGGGCCGACATTGCCCCCTTCAAATCTTGATACCAGTGGCGTCTGCGGTGTTGCTTTTCATGAAGTTAAACCTCCAATTTCTTTCCCCTTTTTACTTAATTTACACACCCTGAAATTAGATTTTTATTTGTATATTTTTTTTTCAAAGGCATACACACATTGTTACCAGGGGAAAAAATTACAAGGGGGCTGGGGGCAACTTCGCCCCTGGAATGCCCAAAAGAGCCCAGGAAATCCCCATTCATTCCAATGTTATTCATTGCAGTGTTAAAGCTTATACATGTTGCAGATTTAGGCAATAATTAGTAGCCTCGAAAATGACTAAGTTTCTGCCTTGTTGGTACCAATAAAATCATTTTCATTCATTTTTAATGTACACTCTAAAAAACGAAGATCTACGAAGAGCTAATTTAGCTCTTTAAGATTTGTCTAGTTCAAATTTGAACGAGAAAAATCAGCACTCCAAAGTGCAGTCACTATACACGCTCTTTAAGAGCTAAATTAGCTCGTCGCAGATCTTCGTTTTTTAGAGTGTATGCATGAAAGAGCAGTGCAAAGAAAAGCCTTGCTCGAGTTACCGCTACCAGAAATCTAACTCTAGATAATTGTCCATCTAGTACTGCCCAAATGACCACTTGACCATGTCACCCACCTCCACAAATGGTACCTGGGCCCCTTCTTGGCTGATGATATATCCACAAATAAAATATAAGAACTTTCAATTTTTTTTTAAATGGCATATAATGATAATAATAGTCAGTTCTTGTATAGCCCATAACACATTATTTATAACGTCTCTATGCGCTTCCAAAGGACTCGGATATTATTACCCCGGCTGTAGCTCAAGCAGCCTTTCCAGAGCTCTGCAATTCACAGAATAAATTCCTGCCAGGTACCCATTCACCTCACCTTGGTTGAGTGCAGCACAAGTTTCCTGCTGAAGGAAACTACGCCATGGCTGGGACCCGGGGGGGGGGGGGCCACTTACATTGACGAGTGGATACCATGCGCGACCCAAAAAACACGAAAAGGATGTCTTTTTCAAGATAGGGCACGTTACGTACGTAACGTGATAAGGGTGTCAAAAACACAAAAATAATGAAAAAAGGGTATCTATTTCGCTAGGAAAGCTACGTGTTTAGGGTCAAATTTGCGGGGATGATAAAACAAAATTAAAATGTTTTATAAAGGATGTCCTTTTTCGGCTTCTTGCCCCAACATTATGTGTTTAGAGTCCGATTTGCGCGAGGTGTGGAAGGTGGGGCCGTATACTAACCAAATGATGTGTAAAGGTAAAATCGACGACCGACGGACCCGTACGTGACGTTTAACAATAAAATAAGGCTGTACTTGTTTAGGGGTTCATTTCAGGGAAAACTTGCCAAGAGTATCGTTTTGTTTCCAATACTTGTTAAGGGTAGGGTTTCACACGCCAATACTTGTTAAGGGGTGCATTTTCAGAATATGGAAAATACGTGTTTAGGGTGCTTTTCGAGACCCCATGGTCGCGCATGGTATCCACTCGTCAATGGAAGTGGCCCCCCCGGGGGCTGGGATTTGAACCCACGACCCTCTGTTTCAAAGTCCGGAGACTAATTCACTGGGCCACGATGCTCCACACGCATATTTTTGGAATTTATACACACAAGATATGGAGGGGCTCCTCGACTGTGACGTCACAAAATCAAAACATAAAAAATTCATAACTTTTTTTGTTATCCTTTATTTTTCTTGCATTCTTTGATGAATTTTCATCAACCTTCACTTCCATTTTCTCTAATTTTTCTAGTTTTATTAAAACTAACTTATGGCCATGGCGACCGAACTTGCCCTTGAATTGCATACATGAACGGGCTTTCAGTCGGTCGTTCACTGTCTCTCAAACGTGAAATCAAATCTCGTATCATTGATTGTAATCAATTAAACCTTGCAGACATTAATGATCATAATATGATAAGAGTATGTTGCCGCAAGAACATACCCTGATAATTGAATGATATTATTAATATCATTCCGCAAGAACAAACCCTGATAATTGAATGATATTATTAATATCATTCAATTATCAGGGTATGTTCTTGCGGCAACATACTCTTTCTAATGAGCTTTGTCGTGTTCCTCCATCTATTTTACATTGGAGCAAATGTTTTGAGTTTCTCTGAGAGAAGGTGGTTGTTAGTAATTTCTGAAATCAGAGATCATATGGTTGCGCAGGGTGCTCAAAAGATATTTTCGTTACAAGAAGCTGAGGTTATCAATCATATGTATTACTTTTATGATTGGTGATAATAATGTAGTAACATAGGACTCAAATAACATATTCACAGGGACAAGATCTTTTTTTTGATAGGGATCAATATCCCTGAAAATGTGAAATGTAATATGATTTTCATGTTTTACAGCTTTCAGCTTTTTGGCGAACAATATTTCATGAGTTCATCACAAGTTCAAGCATCACCAATTGAAAAGAGAAAGGAAAAGTGCAATATTCTCACAGCAGTAGGGGCAAAGAAACATCAGACCCATTCTCATTTACTATCTCAGGGCTTGACATTAGCAGTGGCCCGGGGCAACCTAAATTGAGAGTCGGGCCACCAAAATTCAGTAAGAGCTCCACACTTGGTGGCCCGGTTTGGCTACCAAAGTTCTGCTAAATGTTAATGTTTTTCTATTGTTTTAGGGCCACTAAAGTTGCTTTGCGGGCCACCAGAAATATGACATTGATGATTTTGGTGGACCGATCGGGCCACCAAGAAAATAATTTAGTGTGGAGACTTTGCTATCTTAAACCAGTTTAACATGTAATGGGAATGCTTAAACCGGTCTTGGAAGCGATTTTCCAAATCAGTTTGGAAAACCACCCCGCGATGTGGTTCTTAACAGACTGCTCTGTCTCGTTAAACTGGTTTAAGCGCAGGGGAGGACACAACCGTTCTTTGGGAAGCAATCTACTCCGTGAAGTGTAAGATAGTGTTTTGAAGTTGTTAGGCGACCAGTTCAATGGGAAGTTCACCCTGACAAAAAAAGCTTTTTCTGACGGAAAATAACAGAAACAATTATGTGAAATAATATTAGTAAAGGTTTGAGGAAAATCCATCAAAGATTAAGGAAGTCATTAGAATTTAAAGTTTTTTTTGTTTATATATGAGCAGCTGCCCCATATATAAAATTCATAATTTTCACAATTTTAATGGTTTGTGGTGACTCATTTTTCAAATTTCTTTAAGGAGCGGGTGTGAAATGATTTGTCTGTTGATATACTGTAGGTACAATAAAAAATATTTTCAATTTTCAGAGAAAATGACATTTCATTGATTTTTTACAATACGATATGTGGGAAAGGTGCTTGCATATGATGTCACAAATCAAACAATTTCTTTGATAGATTTCCCTCAGACCACCAATATTTTAAATTATGTTATACCGAGGTTGTTATACCGAGGTTGTTTTACCTGACTGCTAAGAAAGCACGAATGCCTGTGAGTAAGCAACCAGGGGACCAACGGCTTAAGGTCCTCTCCGAGGGACCTGGTAATGAGGATAAATGCCTTACCAAAGGGCACTAGCGCACCACTTGGGAATCGAACCCGGGTCACCGGAATCCGAAACCCCCGCTCTACCGACTGAGCTATCGCGCCTCCCTGAATTTTTCTGCTTTTTTTACAATTAACTTTTTGTCAGGGTGAACATTGAGTGGGGGAGAATATGGCCCATTTTCCCAAAGGCGTACCCTGGTGTTAAAACTTCACCACCATTGTTAACAGAGTAGTGCACCAAGCTTTTTACACCAGTGTTAAATTCATGGTGCTAGTTCACCCATGGGTGTTATTATAATACACTGTTATGTAACACTATTGGTGTTATGTTCTAACTCTTTGGTGTATTTTCAACACCTGAGGTGTGTGGCCCCTTTCAGAACACAGACAGGTGCTCTTCTTAACACCTTAATTTCTATGATGTAGGCCACTTTGCCATATAGAATGAGTTGACTTTCATCTTCTCATTTTACAATTCCTATTTGTGTTTGTCATTCTGTCAGGAATAGAATTAAAGTGAAAAGAGCGAATTAAAAAATGAAATGAATCTATACGTAGCTCTTCTCCCATATATTTATGCTCCTATCATTTTGAATATATTTCTGAAAGCATTTTTAATGTTTTGTTTGTATCTTTAGAGTGAAACCTGCCATTACATGAGAACTTTCTCAATGCTTCTACTTTGTGCGCCATTGTACGTCTAGAGCTACATACATAACCAGTAAGTTAACTCTTTAATGATACCCTTAACTCTAACACCCCCCCCCCATCTCCCTTAGCTGTGCACAAAATTATATATTTTTATATCTATTTGTTTGTAAATCAATAGGCCTATCTAGATGTCTCAATACAGAATTGCATTGGGAGCTATATAGTGATCATACTTTCATCTTTGTTGAATATTCATAAGTTGGATGGGGGCTGAGTTTATGTAAATGACTATCGGTAGCCGAATTGGACACGCCCATATTCGTGCGCTCTCTCGGTTGGTTGTCCTGTTCAAGCGAGGGACATGACTGAGGTCTGACGGAATGGCAAAAAGGCATCTTGGAGGGGGAGGGGTGTCTCTTTGCCAAAAGGCATTCAGCTTGCTTTGTTGACATCTTGTACGTACTTGTTACCCTCCCTCTCCTCATCTCTCTTCCCTCTCTTTAAATCTCTCTTTTCTCTCTCTCTTTACCCCTCTCTCCTAAAAACATATATATCTTTCTCTATCTGTCATTCCAACATTTCCTCTTCCTTTTAAATGTGTTCATCCTTTCCCTCTCTCCTCTCTGATGGAATGTATGATACAATAGGGGTGCAGCCACGTGCCCCTCGCCCATTAAGAGTTTAAAAACCTCTCGCCTCTTTTGTCTCCCAAATCCACACCCCACTTCCACCTAAATTAAAATCCGACCGAACCATGAGATGCAAAGGGGAATAAAAGGAAAAGGAGATTGAGTGCACACGCACAGCTTTTCCACTTGCCCAGCTCCATTGAAAGGGGTTTATATCTTCATCCGTTGCGATAGCATTTCTATACCCTCCGCTGAATGCCGTCATTGAATAAGAGAAAATGGAGTGGAGGAATTCAGTGCTTTTTCTACCAATCAGCCAGCCAAGACCTCAGCTGCTCATTGTCGGGGGGCATGCCGAGCCACGCGTGCAGCGTGTGCCGCATTCAGATCCACGACCCTGGTTGCATTCTTCCACATCCATCTCAAATCAAGAGAAAAGAAAGCAAGGGACCCTGGCCTCGCCTCACGTCAAAAGGAGAAAAAAGGGGGAGTCGGAGAATAGAAAAGAAAATAAGGTATTAAGCACTCTTTAGGGGAACGGAATGAAGAAATGGGAAGCGGACGGGCGCGCAGGGAGGGTGATGGCAATTGAATAAAGCATGCAGAGATATTTAGATGGCGATCGGCCGCCTGGCTGCGTAAACTGTGCCGTCAAGGAGAGCCCTCGTCTCGGTGTCCAAGTGAAGGGCGGAAAAAAAAACCACAAAGCCGGGGGTCAAAGGTCAGGCAGGTGTGGATCGGCCCTGACACAATAGGACTTCTGGGCAGGTGGTCGAAAGATCAGGAGAGAGAGAGAGAGAAGGAGAGAGAGGCGGAGAGAGGAGGGGAGAGGGTTCTTCTCCCGTATTTTCTCTGTAAACTTAATCATCTCCTTTCTCTCTTGACTTTCAACTTGCTCGGGACGATGAAAAAAAAACCAATCTCGAAAGAAAACCCACTTCAACCGCACATTCCAATGGAGGATAGTCTAGCTTCAAGACAGCTTTTGAGCATGTTTGCATTGGTTCTTCTTGTGTTTGAATAAGTCTGGAGCATTTAAACTATTTTCCCCCTCATTTTAGCTCTTGGATAAGCATGTTCCTCTATCTGTATTCCATGATTGAAAAGGATTTTGATATTTTATTTAAAAAGATAGAAATTTGCTATTCATGATTTGTTCGTATTTAGGGATAAAATCATGCATTGAATGAGAGCTAGACTAATATACACAGGAAACAGTGCATATAACAATAGCAAACAATAGACCCGGGAATGGAATGAAATTAAGAAGGGACAAAGTGGGAAAGCAAAGAAGTAAATTAGTTATTGGAATGGGGTACCAAGACTGGAAGAGAGGGCAGTTTTAGTTCAGATTGCAAACCAAGATTTTAAGTCTGAATAACTATAGTATATGCGTACTGGAATGTTTAAATCTTCTTTACATGCTTTGTTAACTCTTCAAAGTATAAGAGGCTAATTTGATGTATACAGTATAACAGAAAGTTGGATTACTGTTCACATTTAGACAAGATTTATTGAATCAAGATTTTATTTTAATTTGCAGAATTATAAGATTTAGATCTAACCTAAAATATAAAGGTAATTATTGTAAAGGGATCTTTCTGGGGAAAGAATGTTAATTCAAAAGCATGATTCTGTTAACATTGTGAAAGTGATTGAATTTTCTAATGATGTTAATTGTGTCTTCTGCCCAATTGTTATAAGAATGGATTGACCCCCCCCCCCCCTCATTTGAAATAAATTGGAAGGGGAAACAGAAAGGAATGGAAAGAATAGAGAAAAGAGGAGGGGAGGGGGGTGGGTGAGAGAAAAGTGGAGAGAGAGAGAGAAAAGGAGGAAAGAAACAAAAGATGGAAAGGAAAGACAAGTGGAAGAGAGAGGGGGGGGAAACAGTGAGGAATGGACTGAGAGACTGAACGAGAGAGAAAGAGAGATGAAGACAGATGGAGAGAGGAACAGAGAGAGAGAGAGATGGAAAGCGGAAAAGAGATGGAGAGAGAGGGACATGCATTGGATAAGAGAAATCCTATATCACATTATGAATTCTCAAACTATGCCAAACTGAAAGAATATACTGTACGTTTCCAGAGGGCATTTTAAACCTTCACAAAAGACATCTCCAAAAAAAATTCCCCCTCCTTTAAGGACCCCTACATGTGCCCGTGTAAAAGAAAAAAAAACTCTAACTTTTTCTTTTGCTAAATTCTTTTTCTCTCCTAAAAAAATAAAATTGTCCATTCAACCAGGGTGCACAAAAATAACCTTCAAGTGATACCGATCTAAAGACATTCAGACGAATCCCCCAAAATGAGAACTTCGAAAGGAACTTGAACCTGGCTTCGATGTTTATGGAGATAAAAGAATCTACAAAAGCAGCTCTTTTCTTACCCCTTCTTACAAAAGAACTTTATTTTAAACACCAAACGTTTCCCAACACAATCATTCCTTGTTTCTTTAGAAGAGCAATATGTACTTCATCACCTTCTTTGCAGAGAATGCGCCTTTCAGTGAATGAAAGACAAATTTTTGAGGAAGCGCGTGCCTGAGCGTTCGGGGATCACTTCTTCATCAAAATAATGCAGGTCACCTCGGTTTGGTCTTAATCCATACAATTGACAATGGCAATTTTCTATTTTTCATATAATGGTTTTATGGTAGATGTCTTTATCCGACCCAAAGTGCAGGGGAAGTGGTTGCCCCCTACACTCGGGTCAAACAGCTGTTAACACCTCTCTGACTTCTGGGACTAGTTGCGTAAAAAGTTAGTATGATTGTAACTGTGCAATCCATTGGTTACTTCGCTGAAATCCTTGATTCTGATAGGCTGCTTAGCATATGTTACCATGGTAATTACCATTGGATGGCAAAGTTACTATAATAGTAACTTTAATTAAATGGGGTGAAATTGAATTAAAACTTGCCATGTGTAGGCTCTAAACCCAGGTTGGGAGAGTCATTTGTAGATTAAATGCTTTGTATGTAGATGCACTGAGCAGAGATTTGAAATTAGGATATGACGCTGTGCAATTCCAGATTCTATTCCAGACACATTTATGTCTATGGCATACCCAAATACAGTTGATCATGTGCAACTCTTTCTGATTCTGTTAGCTGGTTGTATGTCATATAAAGTCAATCACCACGTTCGAATGACTACAAAAATAAGGTGATAAATTTCTTGACATTTATTTAATGCTATCTTTGACATTCCTGTGTTGTGGACAAATTATAGAACCCAATAGGTCATGAGTAGCATGGCTATCACTAGTTCTAAAACATGTTGGTTCAAAAGCACCTTGATGTATAGCAATTCAACAGGTTTTAAATCCCCAAATTTGGGTACTGTCTAGAGTCTATACTCCCCTGTTGTACCCCAAGGATCAAGATTAGGGTCATGATTAGGGGGGGGGGGTTGTCTTGAAAACTTCTTGATCAGAAAGTCAAGATAGCTCTTCGCCCCATGACCATACCGAACTTTGCCCCCATGGTGATCTGCTTCAGCGTGTGGGCTACACGTGGCTCCAGCCCTCAATTATCAGACTTGGCGTGTGCCACTTTATCTGCTGCTATTTATGCCCCGCCCATTTTTACCCACCCCCTCTCTCTCTCTCTCTCTTTCTATCCCTCTATCTTCAGCCTAATCCTATCAAACCTGTTGCATACCTGAATGAAGGCTCCTCCTGTCTTTGCCCCCTCCCTTCTCTTGCCCCCCCCCCCCCTTCTCTCCCCTTCTCCCCCTTCTTTCTCCTTCTCTCTCTCTCTCTCTCTCTTTCCGTTTCTTCCCTCTTCTATTTTATCTCCTTTAACATCAGTTCACGCTAACAAAACAGCTCCTAAATTTGACTCTGGCGACAGAGTGTCTACAATTAAATTTTGGTTAGTTCTCTCTCTCTCTCTCTCCCGACTTTCTTATCAGTTCTCTTTTGCACTTTAAAGGTGGTCATGTCTTTATCCAACCTGTCAAACAAATGTTTTCTTTGGTAAAGAAAATGAAAACATAAATTACCCTTAAATGAAATACAGTTTGTCTAGTAGCCTGCTTGTTGAACATGTTCTGGGGGTGATTCACTAGGAGCTAAAATCAATTTTAAGAGAGATAAGATTAATTTCATTGGAATTTTTCTATGATATCTCCTTGAAATTAACTTGAACTATAACCTTCATATGTACAGCTAAGGGTAAGAATCATCGTACCTCATCACCTGTTGAATGGTCAATGGAGAAGTATTTGTTGAAAGGGGTTTTGAACCAGCAACTTGCATTTCTAGAGCTAAGGGAAGCAACCACTATGCCTCAACCCATGTGGATAAAAGAGGGAAATGAAAAATCAGTGTACAGACAGTTTTTTTATTGGGGTTTTGAACCAGCAACTTGCATAACTGAAGCTAAGGGTAGTGACCACTGAACCTCAACACCTGTTGAACAGTTAACGGAGAAGGGGTTTTGAACCCGAAACCTAATCCACTGTACACGGGTTGATGAAATGGGATGGTCGAGGTAGATTGGTTACCATTGGTGGAAGGTTTTGAACCTACAACCTGCAAATCTAAAGCTAAGGGTAGCAACCACTACACCACAGTCATGAGACAAGATTTGAATCTGCAACCTGCATAAGTATCAGTGGGGCAACCTCTGGTCCTCAATGCCAGTTGATAAGATGGAAGATAGCCGAGGTAGAACTGGGAGAAATGTATTTATATTGAATAAGATGAGCACAGACGAAGCACATCTATTATTCTAATTTTTTTATCTGTTTTATTCAATCTGTTTTGGTATGCCCTGTAATGCCAAGGTGAATAAATTCGAAATTCATGACAAGCTGCCAAGAAAGACATTCTTTTTTTTTCCCTTTTTAGACCTGCTGACATTGTGACTTCAGCACTTTTCTTTGTTGTCTCGATCTACCTCTTTTTTTTCTATGTCGGAGAAGTCGGGCAAAGACCAGGAAAGTTGGAGAAAGAGAATGAAAAATTGAAGAAAGATGAAAAAAGTCTGGAAAATCTTGCAGAGGTCTTGGAGTTCGCAAGATTTAGGACCAAGGGGCTGATTTTTTTTTTCCCCAATTTCCTCAGTGTCATAACAAATGATCAATCTTGGTACTAAGGTATTCAGATTCTTCATTCCTTATTCTTCCTTCTTTCTCTCGCTCTCCTCTCTTCATCTCCATCTTCCTTTGTCTCTGTCCCTTTCCTCTCTCTCCTCTCATTGTCTCACCTGCATAGCAGAGTGAGACTATAGGCGCCGCTTTTCCGACGGCGGCGGCGGCGGCGACGGCGGCGGCGGCGGCGACGGCGACGGCGGCGGCGGCGTCAACACCAAATCTTAACCTGAGGTTAAGTTTTTGAAATGACAGCATAACTTAGAAAGTATATGGACCTAGTTCATGAAACTTGGCCATAAGGTTAATCAAGTATTACTGAACATCCTGCCTGAGTTTCATGTCACATGACCAAGGTCAAAGGTCATTTAGGGTCAATGAACTTAGACCATGTTGGGGGAATCAACATCAAAATCTTAACCTAAGGTTAAGTTTTTGAAATGTCATCATAAATTAGAAAATATATGGACCTAGTTCATGAAACTTATACATAAGGTTAATCAAGTATCACTGAACATCCTGCAAGAGTTTCACGACACATGACCAAGGTCAAAGGTCATTTAGGGTCAATGAACTTTGGCCGAATTGGGGGTATCTGTTGAATTACCATCATAACTTTGAAAGTTTATGGATCTGATTCATGAAACTTGGACATAATAGTAATCAAGTATTACTGAACATCCTGTGCAAGTTTCAGGTCACATGATCAAGGTCAAAGGTCATTTAGGGTCAATGAACTTTGGCCAAATTGGGGTATTTGTTGAATTACAGCCATAAATTTGAAAGTGTGTTGGTCTAGTTCATAAAACTTGGACATAAGAGTAATCAAGTATCACTGAACATCCTGTGCGAGTTTCAGGTCACATGAACAAGGTCAAAGGTCATGTAAGGTCAAAGAACTTTGGCCACGTTGGGGGTATTTGTTGAATTGCCATCATATCTCTATAAGTGTATTGGTCTAATTCATAAAACGTGGAAATACGAGTAACCAAGTATCACTGAACATCTTGTGCGAGTTATAGTAGTTTTCAAAATCAGCACTGCTGCTATATTGAATCGCGTGATGCAGGTGAGACGGCCAGAGGCATTCCACTTGTTCTCTCTCTTTCTTCTCTTTCTCTCTTTCTTTCTTCTCTCTTTCTTCCTTCTCTCTTTCTCCACTCTTCACATTTTGTCTTCTTCCCAACTGCAACTATTCTAATAACATCTTTCTCTTTCTGTTGGTCAGTTTCTCTCCATTTTCTTTCTTTCTCTCTCTCTTTCTTTCTCTCTACCCTATATCTGTCTTCCATCTCTTTCTCCTCCACCACTTTTCCTTTCTTATCTCCTCTTCTCTTCATTCTCTTTCATCCCATGTCTTTCCCTCATACTCTCACTCAAGTCATATTGCAGTTCATACCATTTCTTTGTCCATGTTCAATGTTACCACCCCCTCCTCTATGAATATAGTGAACATTGTAAGTCTTTGGAGAACGTTGGGGTGGACTTTAAGAGTGTGAACTGTTTGTGTATGGTGTGACAATATTGAAGGGAGCATTCCTCCAATAAAAAACTAAAGACATTTTTATTAACTTTGGAGAAATAAGTAAACCAATGTGTCTACCGTAGAGTATAGTTTTGAGTTTTCCATTAGAAAATGCTATATAGAAGTTGTGTTTTTCTACAAATTTGTTCTGGAAAAAGTTATGGTATATAACAATAACTCTCATTCTAACTTTGTTCTGAGAAGTATTGAATTAAGCTGTTTTGGCATAATTTTAAGTGACAACTGTTATTGAAGTTATTGAAATACTTGATCCTGATTGGATCCTGAATAGAATGTGAAAATTATAAGTTTCTTCATATTCATTCTTCCCATGTTAAATCAGAATGAATATTGTAAAATTTGTTTATAATGGCTGCTATTAAAGGGAAACATGAAATTTGTTGTCTGTAAAAGCAAGTGGTATTTAAAGGAGATTTATTTCGGTGCATGCTCCAATGCGATGTCATATTCAAGGAAAGCCGATGTTCTCTTTATCGGCAGGTGGTTGTATAAGAAGGATTGACCAGTTCAGCCAAGAGCTCAATCCCTATTTTCATCAATGACTGATTTTACCATTATTGGAAAAGATATGTGAAATATACAGAATAATGTCCCCTGTCTCTACAATGAACAATGTATGTGCATATTTTTGCTGTATACATTTCATCACCTTGCTTGAAATATGCGTTCAACCTTGACGGCCCCTGTCCTCGATCTTGGACAAAGATATTTGATCATCATTTTTCTATTTAAACATACCATAACAATATCTCTTCGCCTCTTTATAAATCTCACCATTTTTAATGTGTATTCAGTTGTTCGATTGCTTCCTCTCCCATTCTTCACTAAGCACGCAAAACTTTTGTCATTTTTTTTCACTTCAATTTCCACACTTCCAATTACATTGGTAAGAAAAAACTTAGGAAGGTCCACTGGCTATCGTTTTTTTTATGAGGTTGAAGTCGTGTCTGGCACACGAATTGAATCAAATGTCAATACCCTTTCCCTTTAATTGGCAAACTGTTATGTGAGTTAGTTGATGGGGAAATCAAAGTTTACACAGAATTTGAATTGAATAGGTTGTCTACTCTTTTCCTCTCTTTCTCTCCCTCTCTCTCTCTCTCTCTCTCACAATCTTCTTACTGTTTCAATGTCTTTGTAGTTAAATCCTTGTCGTGTATTTAGATAATTGATAACCTAATTCTTTGCACCCATCTTTCTCATTCTTTTCCATTTGTTTTTTTAGTTCTTCCATCTTTTGAGAATTTGGGCCTACCGCTATAAATCATCGAGGATGAAGTTTTCTGGTTTTCTTTAGAAATAAAACCCTTGTAAATCATCTATGGCACAATCTATTTCTCTACTGGTTGTTTTATGAAAAAGATCCCTACCACATCACGGTCTTGCAACTTTTATACTTTATAGAAATCTGTTGATATTCTTCAATCTTTCCCCCTCTCCCCCTCTATATCGCTCTCTCTATCTTATCATAAAGGATTAAGTTTTCTGGTTTTCTTTTGAAATCAAACCCTTGTAAATCATCCACGTCACGATCTATTTCTTTCCTGCTTGTTTTACGATTCTGAGCTTTTAGACTTTACAGAGGTCTGCTGATATTCATCAATCTCCCCCCCCCCCTCCCCCTCTCTCTCTCTCTCTTCATTCTCCTATCGACCTAACTCCAGGGTGGGGTCAAGTGGCTCTCGAGCCCACTTGGCACGCGATCCCAACAAAGAGGCACACGAGTGATGACCCCGTCGTACCCCTCGGTTCTTGTCAGACGCTGAGTCCGTCCATACAAACGATTCTTTAAAGACTTAATCAGGCATTCCTTCAGGCACCCAACATCTTTTCAAGTTCATGGCTTGTTGGAGCCTTTCACGGGATGAGCCCGCTTTGAAGAACAGATCAAGTCCCTTTTTAATGACTGTCGGAGTGGCTTTCAGGTTGATCTTTTGGAAGTGTGCTCCCAGCCTCCTCTGCAAATTCAATTATACTCTTTATGTGTAGTGTATATTAATTTTGCTATCAAGGTTTGATACTGTCATCACCGGCATGACCCCTGGAAGAACTCTCGAAGACTCATTGTACTGATAAAATTATCTTTCAGGTCTCGGCATGCAAGTCAGCCTTGTTTTCTCATTGTCCAAATCACCTGTAGAAGTCTTTTATAGACACCTTTGAAAATCCTATGCGATCTTCACATTTATTTCAAAATGTATTATTCAATCAAAGGGTATTCAGATTCGGGAACCCCAAAAGATAAGTTCTAAAAGCTCACCTCCTACACTCTTAATCTCCTAATGAAGATCCATGGTTTAAACTCAATGCAAGCTTAGAACCACAGTGTGATAACTTCCTGATGCAATACATTATGCTGAATTTGCTTCTCCCCACCCAGGAAACCTGATGTGCTTTGGACATTCCAGGAACACAATTTCAAGAAGCATAACTTCTATTCCAAACTATTTTCCGATGTATTATTGCCTCTCTACTGCATCTTTTGGCCAGGATCTTGATGATCTTTAGTTTGAGTTGTAGAAAACATTCATTTTCCACTTGCACGAGTCAGAAAAAAATTGTCAAAGATCTGTCAACCAGAATGACCCTGTTGAGGATTTCTCAAAGGCACATCTTCATGAAAAAGAAACCTGGGGTGTGTTTCATGAAGAACCTTGTTAGTGATTTTCACTTTCAAATTTGCTCTGAGCCAATCATATGCAAGGATTTCTGTAGCTTATAACAAATAGTCACTGACTGTATGTTTCACGAAATGCTCCCTATTTGTAATGTTGACTGTGTCCACAATCCAGTTTGCCTGGTGTCTCAACACAGTAGGCCTAAATTCTCTATAAGTAGTATAACCCTAATAAAAATTTGTACAAAAATATCTTCATTCAAATGCTTGTTTAACACCCAATTTTCAATCTACAATAATCATATTTAATCTTTAGTTGGTGGAATCTGACTCGGCGAATTAAAAAAAAAAGGTTCCAGTCTTGTGTGACATTGTGTGCAACTTTCAAACAGCTTTATGAAACAACCCGACCCATATTTTGAAGACCGGTCTAACATATTGTGCGAAATTCTTGGGAAGCCAAAAATGTCAAAATTTTGTTAAAATTGTATGTTTCTTATGCTCAATGCCCTTTCATCATGTTATAATCATAATGGCAAGGAAAACTAATTCAGTTAGTATTCTGGAGTAATGATCTGAGTTAAAAGATCAGCTGATATATTGAACCTGCAGATCTTCTTTTAAAGGTATTGTTTAACTTTGTGAGCAGCCGATTTAAAAAGTTCTCAAACCAATATGAAACATGTGTACAAGTGCATGTATTAGAACTAATAAACCCTGAAAACAACCATTATTGAGAATGAAAAGCTAAAACTACTAGGCAAACCCCGATTTTGTAAATAGGCGTCTTATAGACGCCTAAATAGTACACATAAGTGTATGGGATGAAATTAAGATGGTGTTTTCGGTCACTTTATATTTCAATTTTTGAAGCACTAAATAATTATTTTCGAACGCAATTTTTTCTGGGC
This sequence comes from Lytechinus pictus, assembly GCF_037042905.1. NCBI lineage: Eukaryota > Metazoa > Echinodermata > Echinoidea > Temnopleuroida > Toxopneustidae > Lytechinus > Lytechinus pictus. Next base: position 12,311,496 of record NW_026974141.1, on the reverse strand, counting down.
TTCATTTTTGTAACATATCCAGACACAGTTGACAAGTGTGACCTTCTAGCTCAGATTATTTAAAAGTCAAATCAATGTTAACCAATCACTTTAAATGGTTTATTTTCATTTGGTCCAATGCCAATTTCGTCCAATTGCCAACTCGTTTGCTATCGTTTGGTCTACCATTAGTTCATCTAATATCCACATGGTCCAATCGCCATTTCGTCCACTCCCCGTTTCATCTAATAACCACTTGGTCCTATAGCCATTTAGTCTACACCATTTGGTCTAATTAGACTTAGTGTTAATTGGACAAATGAATATCAAACAAAAATTAGACCAACTGGTTATGAGACGAAATGGTCATAGACGAACTGGTGATTAGACTAAGTGATGAGTGGACCGAATGGTTATTAGACCAATAGGGTTATCAGATGAAATGTTGGACGGAATGGCATTAGACTAAATAAAGGTAGACCATGTGGTGAGTGGATGAATTGGCAATTTACCCTGTTAAATAAGTTATAGATTTGTTTCATAATTTGCTCTCCATAGTTGAACCACAGCTTTTGAATTAAACATGACAAAAGAATCACGGATCATCAGTAAAATTGTTTTTGGGAAAATATGACCAATTTTCTCAAATGATATTTTCCCCTTTTTTCTCCCTTTCTTTTCTTTCATAATTCATAATGATCCCTGTCATATTTGGGTCATTATAGGCCAAGTGATTATTTTGCAAACAAATTTTAAATAATAAGACTGACAATATTCTTTATAAAGCTTCAATAGACCCGACCTATTCCTGATCAATCTTGTGTTGACCACTCTAACCAAAAAAATATGTAAAAAAGAGACAACAATAAACCCCCAAAATCTCAAAATTTCTATTTCATTGTATTTGTTTATTTTGCTTTGCTCCATTTCTTTGAATGAAATAGAACTGTATCATACCAGCAAATGAGATCATTCTGGTATGCAATTTGATGCTATCTCATATCTGCTTTTGAAAATCAGTATTTGTTTTTTATGCTATTTATTTCTAATTCGTTTTCAAATTCCCACAGAGGACCTGTGGAATAGTGTTTCTCCAGTAATCACCAGCAAGTGTATATATATCACTTCTACTGAAGATGTTATGAATTATAGAGGGAGCAAGGGTTGCCAGGAAAAAATGTAAGGTTCTTACTCTGTAATCAGGCTTGCTTACACACACACCAAATGCACTCTCTCCACTCCCTAGGGAGTATTTCATCCTAGCACCATCTACTCAACAAAGGAAACCGTACCATACCTCACATATCCTGACTGCAGGCTATACAGAAACCTGGGTGGAGAGTGGCAAATGTAGATAGATATGTGATCAATGGACATTATAGCTTTGCTGGGTGATTTGTTTGAACTCTATACCTTATGATGTATTGTGGTTACCTAACCACTGGACCGCCAATTTCCACTCTGTTTTTTAAGACATATATTTTGATTAAAGTGATTATGGGGGTTGGTTGTATATGTCTGTCAAAATACCTAGATGAAATGCTGAATTTAGGGCCGTCTGCACCATCCCGAGTTTTCAAATTAGCGCGCTATTTCTGATCCGACAAATTATCCCAATCTGAACAATCTCGAGGTTATTTGCAATGGAGACGCAATTATCGCGCTAGTTCGTAGGATTAATCTCGAGATTGCAATCCCAAGTAATCCCAAGTCAACTTGGGATTATTTGCAAAATAGCGCGCTATTTTACGAATTATCGCGCTAATTCGCAGGTGCAGACGCACTCGGGATTATTTATTCACGGCGTCAGACCATAATGCATCGATGCCTCGCTCGAGCAGGAATCGCTCTTCTTGCGATGGTGGAGACGGGGTTTCTTGAATCTCGAGATTAATCGCGAAGAGGGCCGATCGGGCTAAAATCTCGAGATTGAGCAAACTCGGGATGGTGCAGCACCGCCTTAAGGTGCAGTTATAATAAGCTTGAAAGCAAGTGATCGCAGCCATGATTCTCCCATAGCACTGGACACTCGGTCACCTACTTCCATTCTTGACGTACATTGCGTACAATCCAAGTTGACCTACAGTTGTATACACTTCCTGGGTCAAAGTTGGCCCAATATGATGTGCCGTAGTGATGTAGGCCTACAACTCATGCGGTTACATTGAACAGTCAAAAAGAAAACTATAGGCCTTATAAAGATAGTCATTATTATGTGCATTGGTTAGGATTATAAAATCAGAATCCAAGCCCAATCGGAAATTTGACCGTGATGAACTTTCACTCTTTCAACCTGTTGAGTATCGGTTACGTTTCTTGCATCTTTTGAAACGGTCTTTTGAAACTTGAACTCTTCCTTTAAAATGACATTCCACAGGGGCAGGTGCAATGCTAAGATTTGGGACCGGTGCCAATATATACAGAGCCTATACTAAAACCAGACAAAACGTCATAAAAGAATAATCTAAACTTCTCTTTTCTCTCTCTCTTCTTTTTTATTCCTCTCTCTACTTCTATTTCTCTGTTCTCACTCTTCTTCTTTCTCTCTCTCCCTATCTCTCTTTCTTCCTCTCTCTAGAATTTCGCTGTTTAATATTTCTCTCTATTTTTCTGTTCTCGCTCTTTCTCTCTCTCTCTCTCTTTTATTCCTCTGTTCTCTCTTTTTGTCTCTCTCTAATTTCAATATAAGTGGCCCTTAAATCACCCTTTCCCTTTCTCTCATACCATCAGTCCTACCATGAACCTACAACATGGTTCTATACTATAGTACCCCCCCTCCCCCCCCCCCCCCTGCATATCCATCTTTCCTTTTGCATACCTTTTTTCTACCATTTCCTTTTTTCATTCCTTTATCCTCCACAAAAAAATCATATTTTTTGCAATCTATGGCATGTTTCTGAGGCTCAAATAAGGGGATCAAGAATTCCTACAGCAAAAGTGGTTCCAGTCATCGCCTGCTAGTCTGAGGTTGAAGACCTTTTGATCCAATTGTGACTCCGTGTTAGTCGAATTACAATTTGCTCAGGTCCCCCAAAATTAGGGGGAAAAAAACTTATTTTTATTCTCTTAGTCTACACTGCAAGCTCGTTCTTCTTCTCAGATATTCTAAAGTCCACCTTACGATTGATCTGTAAGAGACCCTTTGCTTCTCTGCATTCAAATTTTGGTAGAAGGGTCAAATGGTAAATTTCTCAATTCCATAATCAATTTAAATATGATATATTGATTATATGGCATGAACATTTAGATGAATATAAAAAGAAAATAGTGACCATGAAAAACAAAGAAAAAAACCCTAAATAGATGAAAGTGCTTCAAAAGTAATAGACTTTCAACAAAGAGTCGGGATGGGCTGATTTTCTTCATTCAGATTCACATTTGTAAAGGAAGGGTCATAAGATCTATTGATCAATTCCAAAATCAATTTGATTGAATATTGATTATGGCATGCACATGTAGAAGTTAAAGATGACCTTAAAAGGGTAAAAACAAAACCCTACAAATTGAATGAAAATAAAAAAAGGCTTCGAAAGGACTTGAATATCAACAAAGAGTCGGGGTGGAGAATGTTCATCAATGGCAATTAGACAATATATGAAGTACAAGTTTGAACAGGTGAAAAGACATACAACCATAATGTGAACAAAGAATAATGGAAAAAGACTTTTAAACGGTAAAGTAATGAATCGGGGAGAACAAATTTCTTTCTCTACAAAAGAAAATACAGCTCATTAGGTTCTAGATCAACATAATTTAGTGCAAATGTGTGACTCTATGGCTGGTAGTTGTAAGGGTTTAATGAGGTGGAAGCAAAGAAATATCGGCAGTAGCTCGAAGTTACAGCAGATGTGTGGAGGAAACGTCATTTAAAACGTCTATCGGTAACATTTGGAACAAAAGCAGATCGAAAGAATCGAAGAATCAAAAGAAAGTATGTTAGCATGAAATTGATATTAATGCCAGTGGGAGGCTTCAGTGAAGTGAAAGAAATGTTTTGTAATTGTGAAAAATTAATTTCCCATTACAACACACTGGTGTTAATTCTTTTATTTGCATCTAACATCAGGAAAGCCCTCAGCTCATAAATGCTTTGTTCTGCAGGAGTTTGTATTAAAGTGGAAAGTGTTAAGTAATTGTGAAAATTCATTTCCCATCACATAATGGTTATGTTATTCTTTTGTTGAGCTTAGCAATACACATCTCATTTGCAATGAATGCTTCTTGTTCATAAAGTCTTTGTTTCTGAATAATAAATGAAGTTCATTCTTACTTTGGATATAATCTTTCGCAGAATGCAATGAAGCCAGCCAGAAATATTGGATATATACTTTGGAGGTGGAAGAAAAAGTTTTCCTGACTTTTACCCTAAACCTTTTCTTTTAAATTTCCAAACAAGATCTTTGTCTCAATTTTCCTTTTAGATGAGTTTCCTATTAAAAGAAAACTCGCATGCACAATGTTTTCAAATTTGATTTAATTTCCAACAGAAAATTCTTGCATTATTTCCTACTGTAAGAAATATCAGTGGATCAGACTGTCATTTCATTTGTATAATATGAGCAGAGGTTTGCTAATATTATCTCTCTCGAGGTGGGCTGCGGAACCAAGGCTGTGTGGTCTTCAGCCCCTCCCCCACTTTTTTTTCAAAAAATGTGTACAAAAACGTAAAAATGACCATCTGATTGTGATTTTTTGCCTGGTCAGCCCCCCACTTTCAAAACTGTTCCGCGGCCCCTGCTATAAAATAGAAGTTCACTTCTTTTTCAGCCTCTGCAGATGAATTTGAAATTCCAACGAGCAAATTCGGAGCTTAGAAAATTAAAGTTTTACTCATTTGTGCTAATGAAGCTTGTTTAATAATAGCTACCTCCCCCTTTCCCTTTCCCTATACCATATCCTTTCCTACATTAGCCCATCCATTTCTGTCACTCTAGAACCAGGTGGGTGTTTTATAAAGCCGTTAGTAAGTTAAGAGGGACTTTAAGAACGACTTGGGATCCTTTTTTATAGCGAATGGTATATTCATTAGCGATGGTTTTGCGCATAAGAAAGGACCACCAGTCGTTCTTAAAGTCGCTCTTAACTTACGAACAGCTTTGTGAAACGGCCCCCAGGTAGGAAATGATGGGCAATAATTTTAAGAATTTGATATCTCTCTGGAGGTGAACTGTATCGTATGACGTACCCTTTATGAAAGTACAATGGCTCTTGTGTCACCTCATATGGGAGACCTTTCTCATTACAATCCTATTAACTAGTTTGGAAACCGGTTCAGGAAACCAGTTTGGAAGATCGTTTGCTAGCATTCCCATTCGATCACCCAAAAGTGGTTTTCAAAACCACTTCACGGCTGTTACATAGAAAGCAATCTTGTTGCTATGGGTACATGTACGCTCTCAGTTTCACGTGAAACTTGAAACCGCACCGTAGGCATTCCTCATACAACATGTGCGAAGATCGCTTCCCGAAGAACGGTTGTGTCCTCACTTGCGCTATAACCAGTTTAACGAGGCAAAGCGATCTTGAAAACTACATCGCGAGGTGGTTTTCTGAACCAGTTTGAAAGATCGCTTCCATGGCCACTTTGACCGTTCTCATTACACATTAACTAGTTTCCACTAAACAATTACAATTCCAATTTTGACTCTGAAATGTAATAATAACAATAACAGTATATTTACCCAGGGTAGCCACTTCAGTTCCGAAAACTGCTATTATTATCCCAGCTAAGCTAGGCTACCTATTCAGGTGCACACAGCTTTTTGAGGAATTACTTCCTGCCGGTATACCCATTTACCTCACCTGGGTCGAGTGCAGCACACTGTGGATGAATTCCTCGCTGAAGGAAACTACGCCATGGCTGGGATTTGAACCCACGACACTCTGTTTCAAAGTCCGGAGACTAATCCACTGGGCCACGACGCTCCACATATTTGAATGAAATTTGACAATGTTAAGAGTGATCAATCAGTGTAATATTTCATGTAGTAACATAGCTGTTTGGATATTTGCGTGTGAGAGGGTCGTGATAAAGACATCATGAGACGAATTTGATTCTAAAATGGAAATGTTGTGATATCGAATTTTTGATTAATGTATACGTTTCCACACCAGACGACCTCCTCCGTGTGTCGTATCAAGTTGAAGGCTAAGCCTCTCTCACATTTTATTGATTTCAGGATGTTTTAATGTTTCAATTTTCTTTATTTTTTCTTAAACATGCCAGATTGTTTTATTGAGATATCAATGTAGGAAAATGTATTGAAATCAGGCAAAAAGCAACTATCAAAAGTTTATTTAAATTCCAAATGAAAAGAACATTTAAAATTGTGATACAAGATCAGTGTCACATTGTGTGATCACAATGCACATGAACACACTGTGAATACTATGAACATGAACTGAGAACACTATGAACACACTGTGAATACACTGTGAACACACTGTGAATACACTTTAACACACTTTAACACAATATGAATACACTGAACACACTGTGAATACATTGAACACACTATGAACACAGTGAATACACTGAACACACACTATGAATGCACTGTGAACACACACTTAATACACTGTGAACACACTGAATGCACTGAACAAACTATGGACACACTATGAACACTATGAACACATTGTGAACACACTATGAACACACTGTGAACACACTATGAACACACTATGAACACACTGTGAATACACTGTGAACACGATATGAATACACTTAAAACACACTATGAGCACACTGTGAATACACTGTGAACACACTATGAATACACTATGAACACACTATAAACACACTGTGAACACACTATGAACACACTATGAATACACTATGAACACACTGTGAACACACTGTGAACACACTGTGAACACACTGAATACACTATGAACACACTGAATACAATTTAACACACTGTGAACACACTAAAACACACTGAATACACTGAACACACTATGAACACACTTTGAACACACTATGAACACCATGAATACACTGTGAATACACTGAACACACTATGAACACACTATGACCACTATGGACACACTGAATATACTATGAACACACTGTGAATACAATGTAAACACTGAACACACTATGAACACACTGCAAACATACTGTGAATAAACTTTGAACACTAAACACACTGAACACACTATGAACACATTGAATACACTGTGACCACACTGTACGACACTGTTCATTCCAGTTGGGTCATTACTTTATTAGATAAGACCATCATAAATTCCTAATGTGAAAGGGGAAAAGACTATTAAGCCCAGACATAATGCATTGTAACTGAACACCCAATTAATTACTTGGTATGCTGGTCTGTTCCCTATTGTCTGAGGCAGTAAAGAAATCATTTTATTCCATGTTCACACTCATAAAATTATAGTCGCATACAGTGTTATACTGTTGACTAAGAATACTGATACAGTCCATTTCTTTAGTTACGATTTTTACAATATTTCCCCAACTGTAGCTGGGAAGCCATATAAAACAATTCCCCCTAATGGGAATCCAATACACTGGGTAGAGTGCGGTGAATTCTAAATAATACCTTGAAGAGGGACATTAATGCTGTGATAGAACTAGAATTTGATTATTAAAGATCAAAGGTCCAGAGGCTTGTGCATAACACTGCAACATTTCATGAAATAATTGAAGAAAATCATGTCTGATCTATTGAAATGCCTGTCGTTTTTCTTTAAATGTTGAATGGCATCCATTTTTCAGCGTGTCATGTCATGCATTTTAAAACTAAGGACGTTTATTTTGATGACCGGTGAAAAAATGATTAAACGCAACGGTGGTTTGCCAGTTTGGACTAAACGTCTCTTTGAAAATCATGTGTAAAGGGTAACAAGTTAATGCTTCAAAAACACAGGAAGCCCTTGTCATTTCACGACAATTCTCGCTACCCCAAATAGGAACAAAAATCTCATAATGTGCGAGACGAGATAATTTTCACTCCGTCGGGTCGTCATCACCACTTCCGGTTTAGAGTCATGCTCGCGCGAGGTTCGCTATACTGAGTTTTCCATCCACCACGCTGAAATCGATGCCAATCAGCGTAATATGTACAGAGTATAATACTTTTTATTACATTTGGTCAGTTTTGATTCCATTTGAATTATAGATAAATAAAAAATATATATTTCACGTGAAAATAATTTTTATTTATGTTTTTATTTGGTTATGAAAAAATCAAACAAATAATGAATATCTTAAAATTTTGCATTTAGCGACCGGCCTGACATCACGATCGTATTCAGCTAGACGCTAAATATATACAGCATTCATTTCGTTCAATTTTTCGTCGACCACAAAATGGATAAAAATCAGTTTCGGAACTTAAAAAAATCTTAACTGACAGATGAATACCGTGCAATGGAAAGCGTCGGGCAGAATTAGTGACTTTAGCAGAAAAGGCTGTAAAACTGTTAAACTGTATCGTGAAAGAGAGGGTTGTGATCACGAACTTTCCGAGCGAAAGCGACGTTGTGTTGTTGTGCATGACGGCACTGTTGATCTGAATGGCAAAATAGTGCATTGGACTTCCGAACAGGAAGTTGTAATACCGAAAAAGCTATCCCATAATGCAATGCACGTTACAGGAATTTTCCCGGATCTCAGCGAAATCGCTATTTGGGGTAGCGAGAATTCTTTCTGCGAGTCTGAACGTGCGTCTTCTCAGTCCTCAAATTTCATATTGTAGAAAAAGTCATAAAAACGTATCTTTTCATGTTAAAGGTACTCTCATTCCCCATGTCATAAAAGTGTATCTCTTCGAAATGATTTTCTTTGATCATTGTTTAGTTAAATGCTGTGGTCTAGTCTTCGAGTATTGGGACTTTGGATCAGTAATACCTCGGTTACATTTGCTCTACGGCGGCCGTACGGCAAGTCGCAAACAGCCGTTTTAACATATTTTGTACCAGCTACATATAGGTGGTTTGAATAAAAATGGCTGTTTTCGACTCGCCGTACGGCTGCCGTAGAGCAAATGTGACCGAGGTATAACATCTAAATTCAAGTTCCATCACAACATCAATAGCGGGCTTTCGCATGCAGGACGGGAACGGATCGTCCGTAAAAAAATCTCAGCAGGGGGTCTCCCAATCTCGAGAAATTCCCCCGTACCGCGGAAATGTATAACGGTACTGAGCCAAACTAGCATTCGGTCCAGCCATGATACCTCGACATGGAATCAGCCAATCAGCGCTGTCCTCGCAACCGCCTGCGAAAAAGTAAAACATGGCTCATGCATGGCGTGCATAAAAGCTACATGCATAGTGATAGCTAAGCTCACGTGTTATGCTGTTAATTTCTGTAAAAAAACTGACGTTTCCACACACACGATTGCGAATCTACGATATGGCCAACACGGGAGGTTCATTTTCGTAGGGTAACAGTTGACTTATCCCCCCGTACTCGAGGCTCCCGTCGCCATTTGCGAAAGCCCGCTAATGTCCCATGGCAACGTATTATGTAGATTTTGCCGCACTCCACCCTGGTGAGTTCATTTGCTTCCTCATAGGTGGAAATAGGTGGAAATTTCTACATTGTGATTATGCCTTCCCAGCTACAGAAAGTGCAATATTGTTCAAATCCAGACTAAGAAATGGATCATATTAGTATTCTTACTCCATAAATTTTCCAATTGAATCAATCTGAATTTAATGTGTATTTCACATAAAGCAATATTCATTAACAAACATACATTGCTTTACAAGTTAATGTAGTTTTCATGGGAAACTTTTTATGTCATGACATTATTAAAAGGTAGCCTTTAATTCTTCAAATATCATTTCCATGTAAACGATGTGCCCTTACATTGTTTAAAGTTCATCAGAAGTATGCGACAAAAATATATAAATCTCAAAAATATCTCCTGCTATGCTATGACCATGGTAACAGCCACATTTGGAAAGAAAAGTGTGTGTGATTTTGGAATTTATATGGGTATGCATGTATACATTTGATCAAGAATGTGTCAGGATTATTCAATTTTCATTATTTATTTGTTTATTTAAAATTACCATAACCAACATTCCCAGAAAAAAAAAACTTAACGCCCAGGTTCAATGAGGTCCTTTTTTTTAAAATAAATGTATTGTTGATGGGAGCCTGTTGGATTCTAAAGACAGGTAATCATACACCTGTACTTATCAAATTTATTTTCAAATTCAATTATATGAAATCATTATCTCAGACAGTATTTAATTCAATTTCAATTTATTTACCATCTTTAAAAATCAGCATACATAAAATCTGACATGAAATACACATACATGTTATTTAAAAATGGATGGATGCCCCTAATAAGCAAAGTGCTTGTGGGCAGGGTCCCACATTTATGTTCTATAATGATTGCTTAGCTTTGTATCACGGGCCCCAGAAGGAACATCCTTTTATTGTTAGAAATGGATATAAAAAAAGAGCATCTTAAGAAACACACATTTATGGAATCAGTTGACCTTAAAAATAAAAACAAATTGTCTAAAACATTTTTGGCAGAGTATATGAGGCCTGTGTAGTTGTTTTAGTATTGCGGTTTCTTGTGCTTAAACACAAAGGAACACTGTTTTGACATGTTAATTGTTTCATATTGCCTGTAATTTACAACATGTTAGTTGGAGTATCATATGCATTTCATATTTGTAGCCCAGCAGGAGAGGGTTAATGAGTATCAACTTTTTAGTCTTGCCACACAAACTTTTTTTATCATGATGCAAACTTAAAGAATTCTGTATTTATTCTACATGATTTTTTTTACTGAACCTGTATACTCCCGAATGTGGTCATAAAGGGTACAAATTGTCATTAGTTCAGAATGAAATTAATAATTGGATTGTATTTGTGAAGTCACATGGATTGAAAAGCAATATATTTGGGATATTATTTAGTTATATATCTTTTTTCATTAACTTTTCAATTTCTCTCACTTTCTTTCTTTTATAAGAAAAGCAATTTTTGTTTGTTTTATTCCTTATTTGCCACTTAACCTCTTCACCAATATTCCTCTTTTCTTCCTCTCTCACCTCCCCGTCCCCTTGCCCTCCCTCTCCCCACCCTCTCCCCCTCCCCTTCCCCTCCCTCTCCCCACCCTCTGCCCCTCCCCTTCCCCTTCCTCTCTCCCTCCCCCCCACCCCTCTCTCCTCTCCCTCTTACGCTTTACCCATCCAACACTACACCTCCCCCTCCCCTTCCCTCCCTCTCCCCACCCTCTCCCCACCCTCTCCCCTCCCTCCCCCACCCCTCTCTCCTCTCCCTCTTACGCTTTACCCATCCAACACTACACCTCCCCCTCCCCTTCCCTCCCTCTCCCCTTCCCTCCCTCTCCCCTCCCCTTCCCTCCCTCTCCCCACCATCTCCCCTCCCTCCCCCACCCCTCTCTCTCCCCTTCCCCTCACTTAAAGGGGTACTCTAGTCTGAAAATATTTATATCTGAATGAATAGAGTATAATTCACAGAGCAGAAATGCAGAAAATTTCATCAAAATCGTACAACAAATAACGAAGTGATTGAACTTAAAAGTTTAGCAATATTTTGTGAAAAAAGTTATATGCACATTATCATGAATATTCATTAGGTGGGCTGATGATGTCACATCCCACTTTCCTTTTTCTTATGTTATTACATGAAATCCTTATTACTTTATTTTTTATGCATGTGTGAATGATGTGTTTCCCTTATAATGAAATAAGTTGCAGCTATGAATATCTAATGCACTAAATCAGTTTCCAATCCATTTTTGTTGGTTCTTGATGGAAAAATTTAAATAAACCTAATTTCATATAATAAAATAGAAAAGAACAAATGGGGATATGACATAATCAGTTTGCTCATTGAATATTCATGAAGACTTGCCTAAACCTGTTTCACCGGAATAAATGCAAATCTTTAAAATGCCAAAACTTTTTTATGCCTTGTCTGATTTTGATCGAATTTTCAGTGTTTTGTATGTCTGATTTTTTTTTTATCTGTTCAAATCATATTATTTAAAGCCTGGAGTACCCCTTTAACCGTCCTCCCTGTATCATCTTCCCATTTGCGAACAATCTCCTATTACATCAACCACTTGCTGACAATAAAATCTCCCCTTTTCGCGATATCTCCATCTTCTCATCTGTAGTCCCACATGTACGAAAGAATGCTTGACATTAGTACACCCTCCCCATAGGCCTAATAGAGATGTCCCCTTGCACTTCTCCTTAATTCAAACTGCCCCAAACAGTTACTCTTTCCAATAACTTTGACAAACCATCTACAATTACCAGCCCCCTCTTCCCAAACGTCATCAGTTGCTTGGTTCACATGAGACTTTGTAAAATTTGATCTTATCAGTAATAAAGTTAACTTTAAAGAGCTGAATTGGTTGTCTTTTATTGACAACACTGCCAAACTTTTATTGATCCATATTTAGAAAAAGAATTATGTAAACTTTATCTACATAATTATGTGTTGAATTCGACCAGATTCTGTCAGATACACTTCTTTTTTGTAAAATTGCAATTTGTGTGAGTTTGGTTACGTTGGTAATTAAGACTGAATTCATATATTTTTGTAGTAAGTTTTAATCCGTAACAAGCTCGTGTGAACACTGCTATTTTCTAGTTTGATGACAGTTTGTTCTCCATTACTATCCCATGTAAACATAACATTTGTCTACTGCTTACACAATACTGTGACAATCTCGTGTGAACTTGACTGTTGCCTATTGGAGAACTTCCACTCACCTACAAGTGACTGTTACCATGACAACCGACTCTGGGGACAACATTTTTTAAGGCATTGCACTCTACCCATCTTGGGGTCGAATCATCCCCAATCTCTTTTTGATAAGTAGATGGGCAACAAGCAATTATCTTGCCTTAAAAGAAACAATGAAATGCATTACTGAAAGATGTTTTACATTATTGGTAATAATGTCAGTTCTTTCATTGCGCGTAACACTGGCTTGTGCGGTCACATCAGGTTGTCGCGTCGGGTCGGGCAATCACGCATACCCGACCATTCGAGAAAAATCATAATTGCCTCTTAGATTCCTGAAACGTAGGGTTCAGTTTACCCGCAACCATTTTAGAAGTTTGCTATAATTGTTCACAAAACATCGGGTAAACCGGACCTGATGTTGCAGGAATTTAGGGTGCCCTTTTCTCGAATGGTTGGGTGAGCTGGACCCGACTTTTCAGGAATTTAGGGGGCCCTTTTCTCGAATGGTCAGGATCCGCGATTGCCCGACCCGACGCGACAACCTGATGTAATGACACAAGCCCATAACGCACTGATAACTAAGCACGTCTCTATGCATGCGACTCTATGCACTTGTATGAAACAATAGAATTAAATAAAACTTAAGAAATGAAATTAGAAAATACACAATGAATTCGATTGCATGTTAATAAAAAGTGCTTTAGCCAAAAATGTCTGTAAAACTATCTGTTTATAAAGCTATCCGTTTTTAAAGACAATATTCTTAAATTTGGCTTATATGAGGATTGTCATAACACTAAACTAACCTTTTTGGTAGATACTACCATGCTATAAAGATCACGTTTCTTATCTCAAGTAGGCCGCATTTTCCCACAGCTTTTACAGTATATATCAACTTTTAAAACCTTTTTATAAAGGTAGGTAGACTTTAACAATTTTGTTGTAAGGGAGACAAATTTCATACCCTTTGTTGGAAAGTTTTGCAATGTAAATTTGATCTGTAGGGGGAAACAACATGCAAAGAAAGTTCTAAAACACAAATATTTATGGCGCTTAGACATACGTATCCACCTCTATGGATAAGTATGGCTTCGCTGGTAAATAATATACTCACTACTTAGTATCATGTTCTTTCTCGATGGAAATATAAGGCAAATCCAATACATATTTATTGTGCAGTTTTGTCAGAAGATATTTCTGATTTTAAATCCCGTAAGTGCGACCCCTCTGTACCACTGACACTTATCTCTTAACTTCGAAAAAAAAAGTAGTTTCTATTTCATCTTCAGCAAAGGGGACGGTGTGACCCGTGCCCCCTCTTTCACCAGTGGATACCATTCAAAAACACTTAAAAAGGATGTCTTTTTCAAGATAGGGCATGTTACGTATGTAACGTAATAAGGGTGTAATGGGTATCTATTTCGCTAGGAAAGCTACGTGTTTAGGGTAAAATTTGTGAGGGTATAAAAAGACTAAAATGTTTTATAAAGGATGTATTTTTTGCCCCCACACTAGGTGTTTAGAGTACGATTTGCGCGAGGTAAGGGAGGAGGGGCCGTACTAAACCCAATGATGTAGGTAAAGGTAAAACCAACGATCGACGTCCATGACATAAAAATATCGCTGTACTTGTTTAGGGGTTTAATTCAGGGAATACTTGCCAAGAGTATCGTTTTGTTTCCATTACTTAAGGGTAGGATTTCACACGCCAATACTTGTTAAGGGGTGCATTTCAAAATATGGAAATTACATGTTTAGGGTGCTTTCCGAGACCCCATGGTCGCGCATGGTATCCACTCGTCAATGAAAATCCCCCCCCCCCCCCCCCCGGGCTCTTTCTATACCTATCCAAGCTCATGTGGTAATATACTTTCACCTCTAAAACTTCACGACTTCACCATGACTTCTAACCATATAATGCATTATATGTATGGGACTTCTATCACTTTTCCAGAATTCCTCATGGCTTTCACATGCCAACGTCCAAAAACTTCCCCAAACTCCCTATTCCCAGACCGCATGACCTTTCAAATTATGAAATACTGAAAAATGAATTATTGTTTAATATTTTCAAACTAGAATTACAGTCGTCCTGTGGTACAATATTACATCATGGCTGACCAAAGTGACCACAAAGTCAAAATTCCCAGATTGCATGACCTTTTAAATTAAAAAATACCAGCAATGAATCGTTGTAACAATTGCCCATACTGGTAGCCAAATTGAACTACACAAAGCAGGTTTGGCTTTTTTTGTAATATATAAAATCAGATTTATAAATTTGAAATGAGTTAATAGTGACTTAAAAGAACTTTATAAGAGATATTTTTAAACAACAAATTGTGACTTTAACTTCATTGGTAATTCTTTTCATTGTTGAAAGCATCAGTTGTTTAATAATTACCCCATGAGCTTGGATAGGTATAGAGAGAGGGGGCACAGGTCGCACCTTCCCCCTTTGCAGAAGAGGTATTACGATTAAATAAAAACTAAATATTTTTTCAACGTAAAGGGATAAGTGTCAGTGGTGCTGTGGTGTGTTGGTTAAGTTTGTAGGACATTGAACACAAAGTGTGGGGTTCAAATCCTGACCTAGCACCAATGACGTAGCTGTCCCTCCCAAGGAAGTATTTGTATTGTATTGCACCTCAGAATATTTCACTATAGGTAGATGATTCGTAATAGACGCTGTTTTATTATTATTATCATTTATTATTATTATTATTATTTATATTATTATCATAACTATTATTATTATTGGTAGTAGTAGCAGTAGTATTAGTATTATCATTACTATTATTATTACTATCATTATTACGACTACTACTACTGCTACTACTATTATTATTATTTTTGCTGATGTAGGGCCTCTAAGTTTTCACTACGAGTACATTATAGAAATAATTTTTCTATCAAAGCTATGCATAAAGCCAGGGTAATAATAGTTGCACTTTGTATCCCCTGGCAAAAAACACTATATTAATCCAGCTATTATTTATTTAATATTCTTATGAAATAACCTTATTTACATGTATGTTCAAGGCATCAACGTTGATTTGAGTGAAGTCTTGTAATCTAGACTATACCAGAGCATTCCTAGGCCACAATCGGCCACTGACCTCTTTAAAATGGAAAAAAGGAGAGTGTGAAAGGGGCAGAGGGGGCGGTTGGGGGGCATTCAGAGGAGGAAGAGAGCTTAAAGATAAATTCCAGTTTTGGTAACGATCTAAAAATGACTTTTTACAGAATCTAATATAATGACCACCTAAGTGTCTGTTTGTATGAATAAAAAATATGTGCCAAAGGATTCTGGAAGAAATTGTGTAATTGCTGAGAAATAAGCAAAATAAGCGCGGATTCGGTCACTTCCGTCGGGTCTTTATTTTAGCAATAATAATACACTGTCCCACGTGTGCCTATCTGTGTTGGTGATCTTCAGTGTGAACATTTTTCAGCGTAGATTTCAAGATTTCACAAAGTTCAGTTTATGTAACTGTACCAGATCTAGATCCTCGATGATATACTGACAATTAAGCCTTGTTTTACAGACTTTCTCATGAAATCAGTGTTTACTGCAAATACTGGAATTTCTCTTTAAACTCTTAGCTTATGTTCATACCGAGTATATTTTCATAAGGCATGCCAAACACAGTATTGCTTTTAAACTAATTAATATGTGTGTCTATGTGGAATAATGTAGTTTTAAATAATATGGGATACATTGTCTTTTAACATACAATCCAATGAAACAATGGTACATTTTTTATTAACATATTTGTCTGTGAACATGGTCATTTCTACTTTTATGAGCCATAATGCATACATGCCTGGAGCACATAATCCACGTGGGTTTGACGCTTAAACTCATTGCAGATTTTTTTTTTTAAAGTAAAGTTTTCTATTGTTATGATATATTGTATTTTCCATTATCTGAAAGCCATTGGAAACTCAATTTCTTAGTTTGCTTGCATTCTTGAAATATTCATATTACTATTATTATTCTTCTTATATAAACATTTCTTTTTATTAGTTTGTGTGACCTATTGCTGAAGACAATGAAAAACAAAAAAACGTATTATGATATAGGTGTGAACAGCACCGTTTCCAAATTTATCTTTGATACAGAAACGGTGTCTCAGCTTGTGTCGGAATGTGAGAAGAATGTAGAACCAGGAAGGTATCATGAAAAGTTATTTTAACTTCCTAATGTACTCTCAGCCAATCAGAATTAAGGATTTCCAGTATAGCTTTTAACATCTCTCATTGAAAATCACAAAAACTTGTCATGAAACACTTCCCTGGTTGTCTCGCCTCCCTTGTAGAGCAGTAAAAGTAGGCGGAGCTTACAGAGATGGTAACTGCTCCTTTTTGGGGGGCAGTAGTTTATACTTTTTTCTAATGAAACTAATGCTGGTTTTACAAAAATACTCTCCCGAATTTTTTATTGTACATACATAATACCATTGCAGAAATGTGAAAATACTGTTTTTGTACCCAAAATACTCTTGCTTCCATAAAAAATCCTGCAATTCATTTTAAGAGGATGGCATCCTCGGACTGAAGTGTGTTGGCCAAATAACACATGAGTTGACCACACAGGTGAACATATTAAGTAGAAAACGACATCCTTCAATGTTTCTTAAGATTATTTAAGATTTATAAGTACTTTTAATGATAATCTTTTCAAAAAGGTTCTTTATGACTTTTAGGATAGCTACCTGGGTCTCGTCTTACAAAGAGTTATGATTGATTTGATCAATGTCAGATTTATGGAAATCCATCATTGTCATATTTTCTATAAGAAATTTGAACAATATCCTTTGTAAACAAAGAGAAGCACACTGAATTTTCAAGAAAACAATTGAGTATGCATCATAGTTCGAAAATATTTTGAACAAACATGCAAATAGATATTGATGTTGCTGGCTTTCCATAGTTGTGGTTGATTGGATCAATCGCAACTCTTTATAAGACAGGGCTCTGGGGCCCGTTTCATAAAGGACTTGCAACTGTTGTAACTTTGCCATTATGGCAACTACCATGGTAATCTTGATTACGATTGGCTGCTGAGCCCTGTTACCATGGTAGTCGCCATTATGGCAAAGTTACAACAGTTGCAAGTCCTTTATGAATGGGCCCCTGAACAGGGTTTAGCTTGTTCATGGGGTCTGCGGAATACGTCCAAAGATAGGGAAAAGAGATTGTGTTCTCTTTAATTACACTGTCACTCAAAATAGGTCATGTGACTCAAAGGCCGGCCCTCCAATCAGTTCTTTGTGTTTGGGAAGCCTTAGGTAGAGATCAAGGTCATGACCCCCTTCCTTGACCCCTACCCCTTAATATCGATGAACTTTGTATTGGAGAAACACTCTCTTATCCCAGCCCCCCTTCCTTTTCCTATTCAAGTCCAACCTGATTCTCACCTAGCATCTCCCATTCCTGATCTAACACTCTCTTCATCCTCATCCACCCACCCTACCATTGGCCTCCTAGTTTCTCCTCCCTCTATCTTTCTACTCAATCCCCTCACACCCCTCCTAGCACCCCATTCCTCCTGATCTACCCCCTCATAATCCTCCCCCCTTCAACATTGTAGTAACCCTATCTCCCCAGTCCCCTCCTCGCATCTCCCATTCCTGATCTAAACCTCCCTTCATCCTCATCCACCCATCCTACCACTGGCCTCATAGTTCCCACCTCCATCCTGCTCCCTTTATCTTTCTACTCACTCAATGCCATCACACCCTTCCTAGCACCCCATCCTCCTGATCAACCTCCTCCCTCCATCCCTGTAACTCCATCCCACTGTACCCCTCCTAGTACCCCCACTCCTGATCTACCTCCTTTATCCCTGTAATAACCCCATATCCCTGTACCCCTCCTAGCATCTCCCACTCCTGATCTACACCTCCCTTCATCCTTATCCACCCATCCTACCAGTACCACGTCTCGCCTCCTTGCCCCCCCTCCCCATTCTCCTCCCTATATCTTTCTACTCACTCAATGCCATCAAACCCCTCCTAGCATACCCACTCCTGATCTACCCCCCCCCCTCATAATCCTCCCTCCTTCATCCCTGTAGTAACCCCATCTCTCTATCCCCCTCCTAGCACCCCCATCCTCCTGATCTAGCACCCTCTTCATCATCCTCCCTCCCGCTGTACCCCTCCAAGCGCCCCCACTCCTCCATTCCTTTACCTCATCTGTGTTGGTATAGCCACCCCTCCAGATGAAAATTTGTTCATTCTGACTCCTGATCCAACCCCCTTCTCACTCTCCTCCATCCTCCAACGACCCTCTTCTCCATTCCTTTTCCCCCAGCTCTGTGGGGGCGGCCACCCCTTCAGATGAATATGTTCCGGCTGATTACCGTCTAATCTGTAGTGTCAGAGCGGAATTTTGTTCAACCATGGACATGAATCTGGCCAATCACAAGGTGATGATGACCAGTTAAACGTGCAATTCATTATTGGCCACCCGTAATAAAACTTTTGTTTCCCTTCCCCTTGAAACATACTCTTCATACGTTAGAGGTTCACCGTCCCCGGATTTAGTTGGACAGTTATCTACTCGCCGCCATTTTCATTACGAAGATTTTCAACGCAATTTGCATGCAGATGTCGATCATCAGCCAGTCATTACGTGTGCACATTCATAGTACACATACGCTGCGCTGCTTTTGGCTACATCAGCATTGGTCCAAAGATCTGCTGACGGCATTTCACACAACAGAAGGAGGCGGAGCCAACCTGCCAAGATCTTCGAACAGCAGCCGAAGCATATGCAACTGAGAATCGTCAGAGCTCGGGCCATTTGCGTACACAACATACATACAACCATGATAACATTGGTGTCAATGGGCAGCTGGCGCCGTCCGCAGTGCGTACGTATGTCAAGCAGCGCCCTCTGAATCTTTGGACAATGAACCTTTAAAATGTAGCTCCATTTCGTTCGTGAATAATTTCATACCCATATAGTTTACTACAGGGCATTTGATAAAATTTCATTTACCTCCATGATAGTTTTGTTCAACTGCACCAAATGTCATGTGTTTTTGTGATTGCGGCCTCAGTAAAGTACGACTATACTCTGCAAAGAGGACTGTACTCAACGGAAGAAGAAGATATCAGAAAAGGGGGTTATAAATGCATTGTAAAAGTAATTATGACTAATACCAGCCTCATTTGAATATCATCTAACCATGCTGAAACCCATTATCAATTTTGTATATTCACTGTTTGGCTTAATCAGTCATTTGGTCATTAAATGATGTAATTGCCACTTTGTCAACTACAGATTTGTGATATATGAAACAATGTTAGAACAAGCAGGCATTTGTAAAAAAAAAAAAAAAAAAATAGTATTGCATAACTATACATGAGATGGTATTGTACAATTAGACCAAAAGGCCCCTAGAGGAATTTTAGAACAACAAATTAAAAAAGTAGATCAAGTGGTCATTCGGTGCCAACTGTTATAAGCTACTGAAATTCTTGTATCTGATTGGTTGAGAAGATATAAGTTGAAAAGTAGAAGTTGAAATCACTGAAAATATTTTTAGTGAAACTTTCCCATGTACACTATGTTACCATCTACTGAAGATAGCACTAGAGGCCCTTTGAGACTAGGAGAAGATATAAGTCAGTTGAAATCACTGAAAATATGTTTTGTGAAACTTTCCCATGTACACTATGTTACCATCTACTGAAGATAGCACTAGAGACCTTTTTGAGAATAGGACCATATTCCATGAAACTTGCTCCTAGTGGCAAGTCACAAGATGTATTAGAAGCTTCTCAGCATCAGTGGGTGTTGAGCTAACACTATGGTTCATATACTGAACCATAATTTAACTTAGGCCATGGTCTAACTCTCGACTAAAATTATTGGAGGCCAAAAATGTCTAAACTTTGTAAACATTTATTTCCTTTGCCCTTTCTTCATGATTTAATGGTGAATAAAACTATTTTAGTCACTTTTTTTTCAGTTACCTGGATGTTCTCAAGATTTCTGAATCGGCCTTGATTGGGACCTATCCTAAGACTGGCTCAGGACAGAAGGACAGACAGAAGTGAAGGATGTTCATTGCTGCTGTACATGTCACAGGAGGCATAGTTGGCGATAAATATGTGAGTAAGCTTGATGAGAAAAGGGTCAATTTCATCCAGAATTTTGATAATTTACCGGACATTTTGAGTGTCAATTTCATCAAGAGCTCTGATAATTTACTGGGCATTTTGAGGGACCTCATACCAGCTTACCTAGTTTCATTCAAACTCTACCTACTCTGCTAAAGGATTAAAGTACCCCCCTATTCTCTCATTCCAACCTGTTTTTTGTGACATGCTAGATGTATCTTCTCCCAGTTCAAAGATTGATCTTATATCTTGCTCCCAGGACATCTAGCGATTGCAGTTCTTGTTCTATGTAGTTTTCCTCCATTTCCAAGATGACTGTTGTAGTTAAAGCAGCACTTGCTCCTCTAATTGTTCTTCCACTAATTTCTCTGAATAATAGTGTAAGGGTGAGGGGTATGATAGAATAATTGGTTCAGTAATTTTGACAGGTTATGGTTAGGCATGAGAATAGTGTTTGTGTTGGGCTTAATGTGTGGATTTTCAGTAGGAGCAATTGTCACAAGAGCAAATGTATTGGAACAGGTAGATTATTCGTTTCTACACCCTCAACCAATGTTTCTTGTGTGGAACTCTGGCTTCTAATTGATCTAAACCAACATTGAAACTTGTCGTGGAAAGTTGACCAGACAGGAAGGTAGCATGAAACAAAACCTTGATTCCTCGTGGCCCCTCCAACTTAAACTTGACCCACAAAATATTTGGGGCAATAGTGCAATGTTCTCTCCTCTCCCGATCTCTCATGAAGGACAAACAAAGTGGATGAGAGAAAGGGATGGAATCCACTGATACCTATGCCCCGCCCCAAGTTAAACCCCTCTCTCCCATCAAATCACCCGTCAAAGATTAAGATAAAAAGGGGTGAAACCCACCCATACCAATACCCTGCCCTGAGTTTTGACCCCCCCCCATCCACTCACTTCTTTAAGAGGATATGAGAAAGGGATGAAAATCCACTGATACCAATGCCCCGCCCCAAGTGTTGACCCCCCCCCCTTTCCCTTTCCGATCCACTCACCCTTCAAAGAGGATAAGGGAATGCGATGAAACCCACCGATACCTATGCCCCGTCCCAAGTTTTTATCCCCTCCTCCCCCATGCACTCACTCCTTAAAGAAGAAAAGAGAAAGGGATGAAATCCACTGATACCAATGCCCCCCTCCAAAAGATTTGACCCCTTCTCTCTCCTATCCACTCACCCCTTAAGAAGGATAAGAGAGAGAGGGGGGATGTAACCCACCAATACCAATGACCCACCCTTTCGACCCTTCTCTTTCTATCCACTCACTCCTTAAGGAAGATAAGAAAAGGGGAGAGAAGGGGTGGGGGTGTTAAACCTACAGATACCAGTGCCCCGCCCCAAGTTTTGACCCAACTGGTAGGCTAGCTCTATTGTTCTTTGGAGGCACCTGTATAGGAAGTATTGTTTTAATATCTGTTGAAGCATCTTTCCGTTATGGCTCCTAATTGAGTTTTCCTGGTGGTATCTGCAATGTTTGGGTGGAAGAGGAAGGATTTGATTAATTGACAATTTTGTTTTTTTATTCCCAGTATGGGCCTTTTAAAGTATTTCAGGACTTTGGAAAGAGATGAAAGAAATTGTAATCCAAGGTAGGGTAGCTTTAAGTAAGCAAAATAGGGAAGCTGATCATTTTCAATATCTTATGTCTATTATCTATTAGCATTTCCTTTTAAAGCAATACTCACAATATCATACAAGTTCTAAGAGTTATTGTGCTATTGTGATATGTAGAAATGAAAATATGATTATATTGCGGAAATCATATTGTTTTATGTATTCATTGTTTATTTCTAGTATCATTTTAGTGTAATTATTTTATTACCTGTTCCACCCTTTATATCTGTTCTCTGTTTATTCCAGTATTATCTTTGTAAGTCTGTCTTGGTGTCTACTATGTTGTTCATTGATAATTATGGACCTGCATATGCAGCTGTGTCTGGAATTTGAATTAAATATTTAAAAAAAGAATTCAAAATTGGCCCCTCTGAAACATTCAGTAATAAAAATGCCAAAAAAAACTTTCCTTTTCTTGAAGCCAGGCTTGAGCTGAAGCAGACGTACCCCACCCTAGACACAAAAACTGACCAATGCCAATGGTGATGGTCAATAAAAACTGACCGCAACAGGTCCCCTGGCCGGAATCTACTCCCAATCTATCAGATGAGTGGAAGTGTTTATATTGACATAATAAATACTCAGGTTTTATCCTCAGAAATGAGAAATAGCCAGCGTAATTATTCTTTTGTTGGAGGGCAAATTTTCACCAAGGGTGGCTTGGGCAAGGAAAAAAGTAGGGTAAAGAGAAAATAACGATCCATCCCTTTTCTTTCTTTTTTTTCTATAGTTTCCTTATTTTTTGGATTTTTTTTCTTTTGTGAAGGAAATAATAAGTGTTTTTACTTTCTGGAGCAGGTTTTCTCATTCTCTTCGCTTCCTGTGCTCCACTTCTTCATAAAACAAAAGTAAATAAAGAAATTGTAAGGGAATTGATTATGCGATGCCCTTGTTTCTCAGGTTTTGTGTTTTAACTCACTTTTTTTTTCTTCTTCAGCAAAACATAATTATGCATCTTGAATCTTAATCTACTTGATCTAATACAAAGACGTTTCTGAAAACCTTTATTAAGACAAAAATAGTGCTTAGGTTTATTCTGTCATTGATGGAGAAACGTTCGAATTGATAAAATCTTTCTAATAAGCGATTGAATTGACGTTTTCATAATGCTTCTCCGAGTTGCTATTTTACATTGAAAGTTTCATTATTTTGTAAGTTATGTTTTAATCACAATATCTGGATAAAATCGACCTTGGCTAGGATTGTGCAAATTACAAGTTATACTCTTTCAATGTTGTCCTTTATTTTAAAGATATTTGAACATATTCATTTTTATAATTCATATGTATTTAACAGTTTAATTTATATATTATATTTGTAAAATACTTGTTGACGGAAATTAACCACTTACATTTATTTCTATTTAGAATGAATGTCTATGAATATGATTTTTTTTTAAATTTTAAATAATAAATATCAACCTGACTATAAGCTTGAAACTGTAAAGCTTGCACCAAAAAAAATGACTTGAGCTTGAGAAGGAGACTAGCACTACCAGACTGACCCATATAGCCAGGCCAAAGTTGTTTGACCTATATACTGTCCACAACAAAAAGAAATCCCTCTGACCCAAAGTGGCCGACCACCAGGTTTTCTTTTCCTTTTCCCCCTTCTTTTTTTTCTTCTTTCATTTTAAGGACAAGGCTCTCTTATCTCAAGTGTAGTCAAGGTGAATATGCCCTAGTCTAAGTATTCAGACACTGATTGTAAAGTTTAGAGTATTCATATTGCCTGAAAGCAAGACTAAGATATGGCTCATTTCTACTGGGAAAAATCAATAAATCCTTTTAAAGATCACTTGATATGCCATTTATAGCATATTTCATCACGTTTTCATATCATATGTCACATCTACACGAAGTGGATGCATTCCATCCCAGTACGCCTGGACTCAATTTGGACCAATCAACCAACACTCCACCGAGTTCCCTTTCGTAGAGACTGGTCTAAATTCCTGGGACCCTTGGGTCTGTCTGTGTGGCAATTAGTTCTATCCAAAGGAAATCTGTGACATTGTTTTTAGCTTGATTTCTTTTCTATGCTGTTTGAATAAGATGGTCAGAAGATCAGTTAACTGGGAGGAATATGAGTGTTTTGAAAAAGAGATTTTTTAATACCTATAACTTGATGTGCACGTGTCACACCTTAGCCAGGGGTTAGAATTAGTCAGGTATTTTAGTTCAAATGTTTAGACTTAACTAATGGACCTACACATTTCAGATGTAAATGAAGATCTGGTCCTCACCAGGACCTGGACAATTGATCTAAAACCACTTGATGCGTTTTAAGTGCATTTGAAGGGTTTCATTTTACACCATAGGATACTGATATCACAAAGAATGATTAATGAACCACTATTCATCCAATGCTTATCCTATGAAGACCAATACTTGGATTGGACTAGTCCATACTGCGGCCTAGACTCAACTGATCTATACTGATACCTTGGCTCAAGTAATCCAGACCAAGACCTGGACTTGACTGGTCAAGACTGAGTCCCTAGAGGCGCCTGGCCGAGAGACACCTTTACTTGACAGAACGAGACCGAGAACTAGAACTAGTCTCGACTGATGGAGACTGAGAATGGGACCTGACTGATCTAGACGGATAACTAGTTTTGGCTGGGTCTAAGACCTAGACTTGATTTATTTAGAGTGGATCAATGCTTAGTGGTCAATTCTCGATCTCAGACAAGCAAGTGTTGGATACAACACTGCTAAGAGAGAATATTTCAATCGCAGTCGATTTCAAGTGTAGTTTACATAGTTGAGTCACCCTATCAACTATAAAAAAAAAAACTATGTACATTGTTGAATTGGCGCTTGTATAAAACTGTTTAGATAAGATCATTTTGATTATAGTATTTTCCAACACACAAATATTAGAAATGTACAACAAAGATCTAATATTGATGGGGGCAATGGCATTCCAAATACCTCTTAAACCCACCTTTTTTTCCCCTTTTTTTCAAAATCTGATTCTGTAGCCCCCGGAGGTCTGCACCATTCTTGAAACATTTTACAATTTCCTTTCCTTTTGATGCTGAATGTGGAATTATATTCACTGACAAATTAAAATTGCACCTCAAAGCCCGAAAATTGTCCGCTCGGTAAACCTATTCCCGGTTTAATAATGGTAGTTTTCTCCCCCGGCAAGGAGAGAAGTTTAAGTTATAAAGAGCGTCAAACAATGCGTGGGCATTCATTATCCTATTAAATATAATATCCTTTTGATTCCTGCTACAGGTCAGACTGGTGAGTCTCTTTATCCCTTTTGATCACAGGTCTAACATGATTGTAGGCCAGTCCTCATCATAAGGGTTTAAACTGCCGATTCGTCTACTGCCAACTCGTCCACTCATCACATGGTCTACCTTCATTTAGTCTAATGCCATTCCGTCCATCAACATTTCGTCTAACAACCATTTGGTCCAATAATCATTTGGTCCAATAATTACTTCGTCTAATCACCAGTTCGTCTATGACTATTTCGTCTAATGACACGTCGTCTAATACCCAATTTCTTTTCATTAATTTCGCCCAATTAACACTTATCCAATTAGACCAAATGGATTATGGACTAAATGGCTGTTGGACCAACTGGTTATTAGACGAAATGGTGAGTGGACGAAATAGCAATTAGACCATGTGGATGATAGACCAAAATGATTGTAGACGAGTTGGTAATTACACCAATTGGAAATAAACCATCAGGAGCTGTGAAATAGCACAAACTCATTTGGGTCCCGTAACAAAAAGTTTAGCAATTAATCATACTCTTGATTCTTATGATTGATTGTACATTGTAGTCAATGCAATCAATCCTAGAAAAATGATGTACAAATTTTTATTGTGAAGAAGCGATAAGATTGTATGTTTATAGAAATAACGATTCATTTCTAATATCCACTGAAGCGTGCTAAGTAGTATTCTGTGTAAATAAAATTAAAACTTAAGTTTAATTTTGATCATTGTATTTTGTACAGATCTGACATAAGAGCTATTTGTATTTGTGTAATACCAAGATATACTTATATACATAATTATACAGATATGTATCGATGTATGATATATGTTATGTGGGATAATTAGAATTTTGGTTTGTTTCATTGTTAGTCATTACATCAATATTATGGTCCGGCCCAGTCACCGTCAACATTGATACCAAAATGGTATTTCCGCTTCCAACAGGCATATAAACACCTTCCCTTAGTGCAACGAAAGTTTAAGCCAATAGTCCAGTGTAGAGTATGATTATGATATACAATGCAATATAAATTCTTGCCCTCGCGCGCTGCCGAATTTCACACCAATATATTCCCGTGCCCACGGGTGGTCTTTAATAATATCATAAAATCTTTCCTCCCGAGGCAGAGCCTTTTGTAATAAGTTGGAGTCTGAAACTTAAATATGACCCGTGGCCGGGTCGTCGGACAGCCAGCCAGCCCAGCCAGCGTTTAGGGGGCATTCCTTTCTCCGAAAAATCTATAGAATTAACTAGACCGCCCTTTTGTTGGTTGAATTAAACTCCCCTCTTTTTTGTGCCAGTTAGCCCCTGGGGGAATAGAGAGGACTTTTGAATTATGATAATAATAAACAGTGACAAAGTGACTCTAGGTCAGCGCTGGGTGGATCGGTCAGCGGATGGCCGATTGGTCAGAGCTACAACCCTTTGAATTGTGAAAGAAGTGCAGTTTCTATTAGAGTTTCATGATTTGAAATTGATTTTAAAAATTAATTTGTCTTAAAATTTGTTTTGGGCTTGATTTCTAAAATCTAATTTTTGATTGACTTTGAAAAATGATTTAGTGATTGATTTTTTAATTCTGGTTTTTTTTTAAAGATTGGATTTAAAAAATTAATATTTGATTGATTTTGTAATCAATTTGAGATCTGTGAAAATGTAGTATACATGAACTTGGCAATGCCCAATATTATTTATTGGCAAGCATTGTTTCATCAACTAAAATTAGTTTTGAAATAAATTTTCAATATTAATTATATATCCCCTAGTTATGTTAGATAAACTTCAATATAAAACTGCTCGAACCTTCTATTGAATTAAATCAAGTGAACAGAATGAGTTTCTTGAAAATTTTTGCATAGGAAGTTAGATGAAATAAGTAAATATATATTCCATGATTCTCACTAAATTTTGCCTTTTGGGGGGGCGATGGAGTTCTTTTGAATAACATTTTTCCCCTTATTTCCCCTAATTTTCCCTTATTATAATCATGGCGGTACTTCCAACTTCTAATTCTTCCCCTTCTATTTCTTTGTACCAGTGCATACCCATAGCCTCTCTTCTCCCTACCCCCTCCATGCCCCCCCCCATTTTTCTCTGTCTCTCTCTCTCCCACTCCCTCTCTCTTTTTTTTGTCTCGGAAGGTCAACGGTTTCTTTGACCATTGAGAACCGGCAAGGGCAGTTCTCTGCAGGAACAAATTGATATTGACGGAAGAAATTACTCTACATTTATATAACTAAAAACACAATTTCTGAAGTCGGGGATGTGATGGCTCATTTAGGCTCGCTCTGTCTGAATGGTGGTGGTGCACAATGGTCCAAATTCTATCACTCTGTTCGACAAGTCCATTTATTTTCTCTTTTTTCTATGCGTGGCCAAATTAGCGGTGTACTAGCAACCTGTAATATATTTGTAACACAGTGTTTAAAGGGCAACTCAACCATAAATGTTACATTTATTTTAGTCTGAAGCTTTGATTAAAGTAATGTAAATTAAATTTCACTGGAGTATCATCTGACCTTCCTAGCTTACCAAAGTGTAGCGCCTGTTTTATCAGCAATAGTTTTCTCACACAGTGTTTAAAGCAGATACGAACCAATAGCGCCATCTCGAGTCCTCAAGTACTCGTACCTGGCCAGTTTCCTGACCTATAATGCTTGTGTAGTCTAGTAATATAGACCCACTTGAATGATAACATGCTAATTAACTACTCAATACATTTATACCGCAATACTTCTGTTACCAAGTAGCAAAACAATTCCTTTTCCTCTCAAAACATTTTAGTTTTTCTATACAAATGCAATTATAGGTCAATTTTATTCTCTGTAGTATTAGTAGATATCTGAAAACATGTATTTTAAGACTCTGTATTTATAACACACAGTCAATTAGAGACCACACACAGTTCACTTCTCCTTTAAAGAGCAAGTAAACCCATAATCTTAATTTATTTGATTTTTGAAAAAGGACAGAAAAGAAACAGTTAAGTGAAAAGTTTGAAATTCAATATTTGTAATGTCCTATGCTTAGATATTTTTTGTTAAAATTCTATTTATTTCCACAAAGTAAAATATAGTTGCTGTACAAAGCGAGGTGCAAACACAGAACATATTGTGGTCCGATAAAAAAAAAACAGGCTTCAGTAAATGGCCCCAGATTAGCAACTGCATGATGTATCAAGACAACTCTTTTACTTTAAAGAGAAAAGTCTCCCCCCATACAAACAAACAAATGAATGAATGAATAAATAGATTGATAAATGAATGAATAAATAAACCAATGAAATAAATGGAAACTATGATTAATATTAATCAATTGATTAATAGATAGATGGACACATTGACAAGAAAATCATAATTTTAATACCTTCAAATGGATTTCCCTCAAACTCCATTGATATGTTCATCTTATTTTATGCTTTATTTGTTGCTTTTAGAACCAGCTGGACATTGGTTGTTCTTCCCCTTTAAGATATGAGAATTATAATTTATATCTTTGTAACTTGGCTTATCATGACTTATACTGACCGATATGGAGATTAATGGTCTCTTAAGGAAGACTGAAAGTGAAATATTCCTCCAAGATCATTTACTCACAATCAAATGACCCGGTATGACCCCTTTGTAATCTCTGTCCATCTCATAAAGCCCCAATCAAGTTTGGGAATTTTGCTTGAAAAGTAATGAGCTGGAAAATGGGCCTTTTGTAATGAAATTCCAATTTATATAAACGCATGTCTTTGAATGGGAACAAGTGCAACAATTTGCAATTATGTTCACCTTTGAACTGATATAACCTCTTTTTTTATCAATGTACATGTACCATGAAGTCAAGTGAATAATACATTATGCGTTATGCCTTCCCCTGCCCCACCCCAACTTTCCTCTGTGGGTTGAAGGGGGGGGGGAGGCCTATCTATATTTATGCACACATGTGGGTGAAAATGCTCTAAAATGGTCGTTTTTGCATACTAAGACAGCATGGTACATGGCATATTTAAAGGAGCCCAGGAAGGAAATTAAACTAAATGGAAGATTTTTCCTCTGGTCAATGGGCAGGTATAACAGCAAAGAGGGTATTTACATGGCGTTTGTCCACTTGCATTTCAGGCATTTTCCCCCTCCCAACATTTTCTGGAATTTGTGCCATCTTCAATTTATTTCATTAGAAGCATATTCTGAAAGATTAAGAAAATTTTAGATTTTTTATTTTAATACTAGTTCTTTGTGTTGAGTTCTTCTTAACCTTGACACCTGATAGTTTGTACACGAGTCCACTTTACATAATAGGTTTCTGTGAAATTCTGTCACTCTTGAATCCTGTATTCGTTACTTATATTTCAAAGATACAGGTGACTTCTGTTATTAGGGTGTATAGTTATAATTATACTTGCTTATATAGCGCTCAACTCTTACTTTATCTTAAGTCTCTAAGTGCTCTACATGTAATGCAGTATAATTACCCTGGCTTTAGCAGAGCAGCTTTTACCCGTGCTGCATTTCAAGGAATAAATTCCTACCTTGCTGAAGGAAAACGTGCCAGAATGGAACCCTCTTCTCTCAGATTGAAAGACGAGTCATAACCACTAGACTACGACGCCCCCCCCATATGTCTCTGTTACTCTCTGTTTTTCAACCACCTTTTTCATTCCAAATTGAAAAAATAAAGAAAGAAGAAAGAATCAAGGTTCACAAGGAGGTGTTGGTCAGCCCCCCAAGACCAGCTCATTCACCCCTCTTCCACCGGTAACTTTACCCCATTTCCCTTTCTTCTCGCCCCTCAATCGATTCCTCTCCTTTTTCAAGTGGAGTTCAGGATATGTTTAGTTTACAAACACTAATAGTGCACATAAAGTGAGCACCTTTATGGTTTAGAGTGCAAAAGGATTTGAAAGAAAAAGGCCACAAAAAAAGGGGGAGAAACGAGACGAGGCGCTAGAGGAGAGGAGGGCCCTGCATGTCGGTGGTTCAGATGAAGTTCAGATTTAATTTTCGGAAACGATGACCTTTTTAACTGCCTTATAAATGTGAAAGGGAATCGGTGGGGTGCATGGGTGTGTTCACACCACATTTCTCTTTGGTGTTCATTGGATCCTAAGTTTTGGTGCCAGAAAGGTGATGATTACTTATTTTTTGTTCATTTGGCACTGAAAAGAAGGGGGAAAGCTGCCTTAGAATATTAGAAAATTTCCAATTCCATTAAGTCTCTACATTACATTTGTCTTGAAGACAATTTTACAGTCAAGTTGTCAAACTAATATTAAGCACTGCATGCTGTTACCCCAGCTTTAGCATGGCTACCCTAATCAGGTGTTCAAGCATTCAAGGAATTCTATGCTGGATACCATTCTATAACATGTACACCAGGGTAGAGAGTTGCAAATGTATATTAATGCCCTGCCAAAGGACATGAGTGCTGCATTGGAATTTGAACACTGGACCTTGTAGATCAAAGTCTGGAGGTTTGTCCACTGAGACACAATTCTTAAAGGTCAAGTTCACCCCACGAAAATGCTGACGTGAATAAATAGAGAAAAATCAAACTAGCATAGTGCTGAAAATTTCATCAAAATCGGATGTAAAATAAGAAAGTTATGACATTTTAAAATTTCGCTTATTTTTCACAAAACAGTTATATGCACAACTAGGTTTAGTCAGTTGATGATGTCCATCACTCACTATTTCTTTTGTTTTTTATTGTTTGAATTATACAATTTTTCATTTTTTATAGATTTGACAATAAGGACCAACTTGACTGAAACATATAGTACTAAACAATGCTAATTCCACATGTTCAGGGAGGAATTAATCGTTGTATCACTTGACAATGAGGAGAAAATTAGAATATTTCATATTTCATATAATAAAATACAAAAGAAATAGTGAGTGGATGACGTCATCAGTCTCCTCATTTGCATACCAGCCAGGATGTGCATATAACTGTTTTGTGAAATTAAGCGAAACTTTAAAATGTCATGACTTTCTTATTTTACATCCGATTTTGATGAAATTTTCAGTGGTATGCTTGTTGGATTTTTCTCTTTTTATTCAAATCAACTTTTTGTTTGAGTGGACTTGTCCTTTAAATAGCAATCAGTGGTCGCACACCTCACATGAAAGAAGGCTTGATAGCTCAGTCAGGAGAGCGTCGGGGTTTCGGATTCCGGTGACCAGGGTTTCGATTCCCACTTGGTGCGCTAGTGCCTTTGGGTGATGCATCTAAATCCTCATCACCAGGTCCCTCAGATGGGACCTCAAGCCTTCGGTCCTGTGGTTGCTTGCTTACAAGCATTTATGCTTTCTTAGCAATCAGGTTAATAATTAAAAAAAAATCTCCACCAGACTTAGGAGATGCCTTAGTTCTAGATTGTCATCTGGTGAGAGCGCCCCACCTTAATCCTTTGCCCATCTCGCTTCCACCTGGGGCATTCTTGGGGACCGAGAGGTTAGCTTTACCAGAATTCTATTACCTTCTCAAACCTGAGGAATGCAGGTGAAGTTTCCACACCGTTCCTCGGTTACCTCCTCGCCATTAGGAACAATTTATCCACTTTCCCCCTTTCTTTCCTTGATGCTTGATTTGGGGGTGGGGTCAGTTTGGGGATTTGGATAGCTGATCTATCGAGGCAAAGAAGTTGAAATGCATTTGGGAAATGATTTTGGCAGTTGGACTATTACATATTTGTGACAAATTAAGCTTGAATGAGATGGATGAGCTCGGCCAGTCGTCTCTAGATGCGTTCAAGTGAACACTTCATCCTTGAATCGTGGTTTTCAAAGAAGTTTAGTTCAAAACCTGGGTACATGTATGTTCAAGCATTTGTAGAGGTGCAGTGGCAGGGCCGAGCGGTATAAGGCG
The DNA here is from genome assembly GCF_037042905.1 of Lytechinus pictus. Classification (NCBI taxonomy): domain Eukaryota; kingdom Metazoa; phylum Echinodermata; class Echinoidea; order Temnopleuroida; family Toxopneustidae; genus Lytechinus; species Lytechinus pictus. The sequence continues at coordinate 12,278,915 of NW_026974141.1, read as the reverse complement.
CTTATGCCCTTAGGCAAGGCATTTTATCCACATTGCTGTTTTATCGTACACCAATTGTTATTCATAATGCTATATTCATTATGAATAACAATTTGTGGACAAGTTTTTTTTTAATGTTCAAGCATTTGTTTGCTGTCATAAGAAAAGTGGAAATTAATGTCTTTTAACACAAATGTTAATTCCACAAAGGGTGCATATTTTCATTGACCCTGCAAAAATCATTTGCGTGGAATATAGTTCTCAAACATGATTATATAAAGCCATTTAAATGGTCTGCTCAGTGAGATTGCACAGATGGATCTTTAGTACTCGGTCTTCTGACAGTCTCTTAAAGGGAAAGTTCACCCTGACAAAAAGTTTATCGTAAAAATAGCAGTAAAAATGGTTAAAACATCGCCAAAGGTTAGAGAAACATCCCTCAAAGTATATAAAAGTTATTCGACTTTTAATTATTTGATTTATGATGTCATATGCGAGCAGCTTTCTTGCATATTGTATGGTTTTAAAAAATCAATGAAATGTCATTTTCTCAGAAAACTGAAAATGTTTTTTCACTGTAGTTTCAGTATAACAATAGACAATTCATTTCACACCCATTCCTCAAAAGAAAACATAAATAAGTCATCACGAACCATTAAAAAGTTGAAAGTTACACATTTTATATTGCATAACATATGGGGCAGTTGCTCGTTTATGATGTTATAAATCCAAAACTTAAAATTTTAATAACTTTCTTAATCTTTGATGGATTGTCCTCAAACCTTCACCAATATTTTTAAAGCATTTTTTCTGCTATTTTACGACAAACTTTTCTTCAGGGTGAACTTCCCCTTTAATGTTGCCCAAACTGGCCTCTAATATGCTTTTCACACTGCACTTTTTTCCCTTAACCCCAGGAAATTGGTGGGGCTAAGGGGGGGTCTTAGCCCCACCAAATTCCCGGGTTAAGCTTAGCCCACTTCGTTTTCACACTACGTTTTAGCAAAGTGGTCTAGCACGGTAAATAGTACGGTACTATCTGGCCCTGCAAAAAAGCAGGGTTAGCCGGCTTATTGTGGTGCTAGCACCACAATCGCGGTGCTAGCACCACAATCGCGGTGCTAAGCAGGGTTGTAATAAAAAACGTTTTTTATTATATAAAACAAATAAAACGTTTTTTATTGTTTTAAAACGTTTTAAATCGTTTTAAAACGTTTTTGTTTTCAACGAATGATGCAATTTTCTGTAAATCAATTCAACTATACACTAAATACAGTTTGATTTAAGCTCTTGATGTTTTAAATATGAGATGACCACAATTTTGTTAATGAATTTCCAACAGAAAAGTTAATATTTTCCCCAAAATTACTAAATCATGGAAATTGAATGCCTACAAAAAAAAGTTAGTTGATATTCTATTCCTAATACATGTACATATACATGTAGTCCCGAGGTATATTGAGTCTTGTCAATGGGGGGGGGGGGGGCAAGAAGAATTTGTACAATGGAAGAAATTGACGTACATGGGGTTCAAAGCTTAATTTCATTACAGTTATGCTTTATTTCATTTGAATCTATTATACCAATTTTAGTGCATGAAATACAAATTCTATTCAAATCTATAAATAAAGCCCTTGAACTATTTATTTTTTAATTCAGGAATTCTGATCAAATGTATATAAAAAAAATCAGTATAGTTTTTTTTAACCCTAAAAAGACTGGGAGGGGCTGATTCAGCCCCCCTTGTCATTTTTCGCGATAAATTTGCACAATGGAAGAAATTGACATACATGGGGTTCAAAGCTTAATTTCATAACCGGTAAATCAATATGCTTTATTTCATTTGAATCAATTATACCAATTTTAGTGCATGAAATACAAATTCTATTCAAATCAATAAATAAAGCCCTTGAAAAACTTATTTTTTTTAATTCAGGAATTCTGATCAAATGTATATTAAAAAAAAAAAAACTTGTATAGAATGTTTTTGTCTCGCCTGCATAGCAGAGCGAGACTATAGGCGCCGCTTTTCCGACGGCGGCGGCGGCGTCAACATCAAATCTTAACCTAAGGTTAAGTTTTTGAAATGACTACATAACTTAGAAAGTATATGGACCTAGTTCATGAAACTTGGACATAAGGTTAATCAAGTATTACTGAACATCCTGCCTGAGTTTCAGGTCACATGACCAAGGTCAAAGGTCATTTAGGGTCAATGAACTTTGGCCAAGTTGGGGGTATTCTTTGAATTACCATCATAACTTTGAAAATTTATGGATTTAGTTCATGAAACTTGGACATTAGGTTAATCAAGTACCACTGAATATTCTGTGCGAGTTTCAGGTCACATGACCATGGTCAATGGTCATTTAAGGTCAATGAACTTTGGCCGTGTTGGGGGTATATGTTAAATTACTATCCTAACTCTAAAAGTTTATGGATCTAGTTCATAAAACTTGGGATATAAGAGTAATCAAGCATCACTGAACATCCCCTGTGAGTTTCAGGTCACAAAACCAAGTCAAAGGTCAGTTAAGGTCAATAAACTTAGGCCATGTTGGGGTATTGTTGAAGTGCCATCATAACTTTGAAAGTTTATGGATAGAGTGAATGAAATGTGGACATGGGTGTAGTTGACAGTCTTAAGTCTCCGTTCAAATGTCATTTATGGTCAATGAACGTGGTATTATGTCATTATGAATGATTATTTTATAGTAGTTTTCAAAGTTAGCACTGCTACTATATTAAATTGCGTAATGCAGGCGAGACTGCCAGAGGCGTTCCACTTGTTTAACCCTAAAAAGACGGGGGGGGGGGGGGGCTGATTCAGCCCCCTCGTCATTTTTTCGTGATAAGTTTGGACAATGAAAGAAATTGACGTACATGGTGTTTCAAAGCTTAATTTCATAACCGGTAATTCAATATGCTTTTCATTTGAATCAATTATACCAATTTTAGTGCATGAAATACAAATTCTATTCAAATCTATAAATAAAGCCCTTGAACAACTTATTTTTTTTTATTCAGGAATTCTGATCAAATGTATATTAAAAAAAAATCAGTATAGAATGTTTTTTTACCCTAAAAAGACTGGGGGGCTGATTCAGCCCCCCTCGTCATTTTTTCACTTTTTCAGGGGCATTATTTAGTTAATTAGAGCAAACTTTTGATTTTACACATAAATTAGCAATGAGATTTATGCACAATTTGATTTATAGTTTTTTAGATTATGCCATGGGTAATGCACGTGCCAATTTTCGTTGTGATCCTGCGATTGACGGCCCAGGTCACAAGGCCCCCCCCCCCTCAGTCTTCTAGGAAACGAAATAGCCCAGTCTTTTTAGGTTAATACCGGTAAATGTTTTTTTTTTACTTTTTAACTTTTCTTATGTGCAGATTTTTAAAACTTTTTTTATTACTAATATAATTTTTTGGCAATAATTTTCCAATCATTAACAATAAGTAAAAATAATGATACAGATACAAATTTTGGCAAAAACTCACATTGGGTGTATACATGAAATCCCGTTTTTGAGCAATTCGGGATCTGATAATATGCAATTGTGGTGTATATCATAACTGCATACCCATGCTTGCATCCCCAAAATAGTCTTGAGTGATAAGGTGTGGCCCTGTCGTGATTATAATAGAAATTTTTAGGGGCCATTAATGTCCCCTGGAATTGTTAGGGTTAAGGTTTGCTAGCTGATTATCTTATACTGTTTAAAGTACCTTTCTTCATCTTTACGAAGCACAAAGTTTTACCTGCTTTTGTGTGTACGATGTGTCTCAAGAGTATGATGTCAGGTTTACAGTCTATCTGTAAAATATTATTGTGCTTGTCGCCTTGTGCAACACTTCCATTTCATTCAAGTACTTCTATTACATGTACATGTATTTGAGCTCATTTTAAAGTGTTTCTTTCCCTGTCCAAAAAGTGAGCAAAACACCTAGACATGTTTGTTAAAATGAGAATAATCTTAATATGGATTGATGTGCACAATTGAACAGGGAGAAGAGGAACATGACAAAGCAATGGAGAAAGAAAGAATAAAGGGGGAAAGAGAAAGAGGAGAAAAGGAGTGGTGTTGAAAAAGAGTTTTAGTTAGTTAGAAGAAAATAATACACCACTTCAGAAATAACAGTATAAAAAACAACATTCATCTAAAATTACATCCATTCAAATTTATAACACACAAGTCTATGCGGTGTTTTAAAACACGTTTTTTTTGTAAAAAAAACGGGTGTTTTAAAACGCGTTTTAAAACATGTTTTAAAACACACCGTTTAAAACGCGCCAACCCTGGTGCTAAGAGATGCAGTGTGAAACGAAACAGGGCTAAGCATTAGCCAATCACAGAAGTCGAAATTGCACGTTAATCGCGCTCTGTATGGTAAAATCATCAATATATCTGAGCTGTGTGATTGCCCGGGGTTAGGCGTTAACCCCGGCTAAGCAAATAGTACGGGGTTAAGAAAGACAGTGTGAATCGAAAAAAAGATAGTATGGGGTTAAGGATAGTCCGGGGTTAAGGATAGTATGGGGTTAAGGAAATGCAGTGTGAAAAGCAAGACCTGCATGATATGATATTTCTCGTCCAAGATTGCAAAAACATAAAATTTTAAAGCAGATACGAACAAGTAGCGCCATCTCGAGTCCTCAACTACCCATACCTGGCCAGTTTCCTGACCCATAATGCTAGTGTAGTCTACTAATATAGACCCACTTGAACGATAACATGCTAATTAACTATTCAATACATTTATAACACAATGATTATGTTACCAAGTAGCAAACCAATTACTTTTCCTCTCAAAACATTTTATTTTCTCTATACAAATACAATTATAGGTCAATTTATTCTCTGTAGTATTAATAGATATCTGAAAATGTATATTTTAAGACTATGTACATATAACACACAGTCAATGAGAGACCACACACATTTCACTCCCCCTTTAAAAAAATGTATGAAAGAATAGAACATATTTCCCCATATTCAAGAGTCAATGTATTCTATTCATTAAAAGATGCTTGAACCAATGATACAAACAAACATTAAGGCAAGGTACTTAAAATCCACAGATCTGTTTTTTTTTTTTGGGGGGGGGGGACCCTGTATAGCCCTGTGTACTGTAATTATAGCAAGGTGTGAATCTCACATTCCTTGCCTTGATTTTATTGTCAAGTATTTTCGAAAATTATTTCATCCGTAAACATAAATAATAAAAATATACGCTAGACGTTCAAAGAAACAATTATTTCATTTTTGTTCACATAAAGATGGTGTAAGACATAATGGTATCATGTGGAGTTTTGAACTTACCTTGCTTATGGATATGATTTTGTATAAAGAGATGCGTCAAGTACTTTTGTCCCGACATTTTAATTCTTCTGTTTCCAAGATGACCTAGAGAGTTGTTTTGAAAGCTAAATTGCTGCTTTGTGTTGAGTTTCAGTAGTGTTGGAACAAAAATAAAAAATGAGGCATATCATGTATATTGTGTGTGTGTGTTTTGTATTGAATGAATGGATAAGAGAAGATGGAATGTGTTTCATATCTTCCCATGATAAAATGCAGTGGATAAAGCGATACTGAGAAATTTCAGTATATATCCATTATATGTTTTGACACCAAATTCAAGCAGTACTTTGTACATGCTACTATGGGAAATGAGCAAGGTGATAGATCTACGAATCAATTGATAGATAAGTGGATGGATAGATAGATGGATAGATAAATAGATAGATGGATAGTTAGACAGACAGATAGATGGATGCATGTATGGATGGATAGATGGATAGATAGATAGATAGGTAGATAAGAAGGGATAGGTAGATAATTTAATAGATGGAGTGGTAGAAATTGATGTTGCAAGGAATGAGTACAGAAAAAATGAAATGAATTGATGGAAAGAGATGAGAAAAATATTTTGGAAATAGAGAAAAAGGCTGACAAGAGAGGCAAACAGGTGAGCTTTGACAATGTCTTGTATGTAGTTGGAAAAACATGTCTTCTTCAGAAACCGAAAGAAAAGGGGTGGCACAGATGAAAACGAAAAGCAGTGAACAGAGGAAAGATGGATGACCTCTGAAAGAATGCGAAAATGTGTGAAATACCGACTTTCATCTAAAAATAATATAATCAAACAATGGAGTTGACCTAGAAATCACCTATCCGAGTTCAAGGCTGTATTATCTTAGATAGCCCCAATATCTAAATAGACAAACCCAGACAGATCTCCACTCAATGCCACCCAACGCTTGGCTATATAAAGATGATACCGTATTGTTTGCAAACAATCATTCTTGAGAAAGTGGACGATCATAAACATTTTATGTGGCCGGTTTCACCCCTTCTATTATCTTTCAAGTTTGATGTGATATTTTCTTCTTAAAGAAAGGGTTATTTTTGCTACTTTTCATAGGGAGTGTTTGCCAAAAAAATATTTGAGATCAGTTGCAAATTTATGTTGGAATTTACAGTTGATAGGTCAGTTTTAGCTCTAGCAAGCACCCCTTGTTGCCAAGAGGCAGACCAGAATCCAATTGCATTTTTGTTTCAATTGCAAGTTGCAAGACTTATAATTGATTTGCAATTAATCATAAGTTTCTATAAAAGCCCCAATAGACCAGGTTCTTCCAAGTTTGAAAAACTTTCTATGAGTTGGTTCACAAAGGCAAGGGACGCATTCCAAGGGCACCAAACTAGGGGGGGGGAGTAGGGGAAGAGCAAGGGGCAATTAGAAAGAAATAGCACTTGTAAGTATGGGATGGTGCTCATAATAGATGTACAAGACGTAAGTGGATTTGACAAGTATTATTGAAGTCATTATTACTATTAAAACATATCAACATTAAAAAAGTAATATGATATAATCATATCATAATTCTCTCACTGTATTGTTACTCTCTGCAGATGTAGTGGTCTATGTCCAGAAGAAGGGAACTTCCGAGCTGCCTTCTCTTCATTATGGCATGGCTTGAAATTCGTATTATTTTTTTGTAAGATAGCTATTTACCATATAGAGAATGAATTACCCTAAAATTTTATTTGTATAGATACACTAAAAGGTTTGGAGAGGAAAAGTACTCTTTTTTGCTATTTCATAACATTTTTATTGTGGCATGCATGTATTGAGTAGTGAAATAGTCTGTGATCATTCAGGAGGGCCTATATTGCAAGACTACACTGTCCAGAATGTTGCATTGTTAGTCAGGAACCTGGCCAGATTTGAGGAGTTAAGGACTTGGGTGGTGCTATACATAGCCTTTTGACAAGGCCTCGTGACTTGGGTGTATATATTCTTCATCAAGTAATGGCTGAAACAAGACTAGATGTTGAAAAAAGAGAGCTGGTGAAACCTAGTCTGCTGTGCAAACCCTTTACTCGAGTTAAGGGTCTGAATGTGCAGCCTACTCATGCCTTGCGTACCGAAGGCCCTCGCAAGTTTTGTATGTGCTAGTCTTTGCGTGGAGACACACTTGTTGATCAAAGTTTCAATCAGGGTCTGTACCTGCAGACTAGGTGAAACCTGTGTGAATGCAAGATTGAGCGACTTTAGCGGATGGCTTGTTCACCTGGGTTTGAGTGATTAGTCTTTTCTGACTAGTCGCTAGGCTTCTGGTTCATATTTGCTTTAATCACAACTCTTCCTGCAACGTCAGACACCCCTCAATCAATTAGTTCTCTGCCCGGGGGGGGGGGGCAGTCAATTATATTTCTGTACACATACATGACCAAAAAAAAATGCGTTTAAAGGGGTGTTTTTCAGTTTTGGACGCGGGCCGCACGTGCACTCGTTAAGGGTATCAAAAACACTGATTTTCAAGAAAAGGGTGGTTTCGAAAGACTGGTCAATGGTCAATCGCGGGGTCAAACGTATTTAGGGTATGTTTGTTTTCTAAAGCTTTTTTTTTAAGAATAGCCAAACATGTTTAGGGTATGTTTTTCCCTCAAGCTTTTTTCTCAGGTCATATTCTGGTGACAACTTGTTTAGGGGCCAAATCGTGTAAATAAAGCCTGCGAAAAACTTGTTTAGGGGGTTATTTTGCACACAGAGAAAAAAACTCATGTAGGGGGGTGTTTGGAAATAATTTGGTCACGCATATGTACAGCAATACATTTGAACCCCCCCCCCCCTCTGGGATTCTCTGCAACTTCTCTTGCAACATGCCTTTAGTTTACAGCTAAACCACAAACCACCATACACCTCCCCTCCTGCCCCGGATGGTTTCCATAAAAACCACCATCTCTCCATTTTTGTTTCCAAAACAGAGAATTTTGGTCAAAACCAGGGATCAGTTCTGAAGTTCACGGCAGTTCATAGACCTGCTGAAGATACACCCCACACCCCCTTGCCCCAAAAAGAATACTTAAACAAATTTAGCAGCTTCCAGAGCGGCGCAAGCACCGTGCATTCTATTTTCTTTGACACAGTTGGAAGTGTGTGGAAGTCCTCCTAAATTAGGATAAGGAATTATTTCCCATTTGCGGTCGGCTACTGATTTGGGATCCCTGATACCTGAGCGCCCGGTAATTTTGATCATTGTTGCGTGGACCTGCGTCAACGAGGACCGCTCTATTGTCGGGGCTTCGTTGGACCGTCTCTGTGGCTGTTTAAGTGCGAGGTTGAATCTGATCTGAATGCAAGCCGCAGGAAACGCACGTCCCTGCATGATTAACTGCTAATGAATAGATTTCAAACTTGGGTTACCCTCCAATGGCACAATTGGTTTTTCCTGTGATCAGTGCTAGCGTGGTGTTCACAATTGGCAACACCTTTTTTAGGGCCTCATTTGGATTCAAGCTTTAGTTTTCATTTAGATCTAAATACTAAAACTGTATTTATACCTTTTATTTATTCATTCATTTAGTTTTGCATGGTTCAGCTGTTGACATGGTATGATCATGAAAAGAACAGAAAAAAGGAGATTGACGTCATTATCAATGAGCACTTTGATTTGTTTAGTGGGTCTTTGCCTAACATTCCTTGACTTCAGAGTTTCCTTTTCATAAAATGTTAGTTTTATTGACCATGTTGAACATGTTTAGAGTAAAGGTTTCCGGTATTCTATTGGAAAGAAATGGAAGCATGCTTGAAGCATTGGAGGGCTTGGATCATCAAATGTTAGGAGATAATTGTTCTGTCGCTGCAGGGACAATTACACCTTCTATCTCCAAAAAAGTTAAATGATTGTGGAAATAAAAAAAAAATGTGGCTGTCATAATGGTATATCCATTAGCACAATCTTCTTCTGACATAGTATGACAGCATCAGTTTTCAAAACTGATTTTTTTTTTTATAGACAGTTCACCCACTGGTGGATCCAGGGGGCACAGCCGGCCCGTGCCCCCCCCCCCCCCACCTTTTGAAAGTGAAGACCTTTTTTTTCATGGATGAAATACCCTTAATTTTTGGTTAAATTTTTGTTTGCTTGTCAAATGTTTCCTCGGGAAAATGTGCCCCACCCCCCCTATTTGGAAAATCCTGGATCCACCCCTGATCTTACCATTCGAAAGATTTGTGAAATCTTTGTATTTGGACAAAAAAGTGACTTTCCAAAAAGTTTTAGATTCCATAGGAGCCCGTTTTAAATGGACTCGGGATTGTGGTGACTTCTGCCATTTTGGTAATAACCATGGACGTCCTGATATTGAATTGCTACTCAGCCCTGAAACGTTGATGTCGTCCCAGCTATGAAATCCAATACCATCGTCATTATCATAGCCCTTCCCTTTTCTTTTGCTTATTCCAGTGACATTCTTTTAACCCGAATTACGTAAGTTAACTAGATCAATAGTTTATTAGATCAGTGACTTGTTACAAACACTCTCTTTACCGTTCCCTGTTTATTACCAGAATTAAGTATCGGTAACTCGTGATCCGTTAAGTTAGGCTTTATTTCATCGATACAATTAACTTCTTGAATGTTAAGGGTTTGGGGGATTCTCTAATCAGATTCTTACTTGGGGCTCAGTTCAGTTTATTTGGATACTTTCCAATAAAGACTCTTTCATAATTTGAACCAATACTTGGTTGATCTTTGGTGTTCACACAATATTTTAAGAAAAGTAAAACATTTTGCTTGTTGGTCTAATTTTGACTTAGATTGCAATATGTAGTGGAAAGACCTCATTCATTTCTTCTTTATCAATTCAATCTCAGTTCAATAATAATAATAATAATAGGCATTTATATAGCGCCATCTATCTAGAAATATTCTATTCCGAGGCGCGATGTTATTATTACACCGGCTTTAGCTCGAGCTGCCTTTCAGCGCTTATGCATTCAAGGAATTATTCCTGCCGGGTACTCATTCACCTCACCTGGGTTTAGTGCAGCACAGTGTGGATAAATTTCTTGCTGAAGGAAATGACGCCATGGCTGGGAATCGAACCCAAGACCCTCTGTTTCAAAGTCAGAAGACTAATCCACTGGGCCACAATGCTCCACATAATGACAAAGTAGTGAGATAATGGCAAACTTGTTCTATGGATGCATCGCCTGCTGGAAAGAACACAGATCCACAGTGTGAAACAATATGAGATCATTGTCACACTTAGATAAGAGTATTTTAACAGTGTGAAAATCACATTTTCACACTGTCCACTTCTTCTCTGCGTTACATTTGACCATTCTAACAGTGGACTGTCTTCGCACTGTTAGATGTGAACACTTTAACAGTGTAAATCCCATCTCCATATAGTGATCTATGTGAACACACTGTGAGCACAAACATTCACACTATAGATGTAAACACAGTATGAAGTTATCTTCACACTGTAAACGTTAGCAGTTTAACAGTATGAATCACAAATCACATCTTCTCACGGTCTACTATGTGAACACACTGTGAACACTCACACTGAAGAGTTTTACAGTGTGGAGTTGCGTTTACACTGTTAAATGTTAACATTTTAATAGTGTGAATTACATCATCACACAGTCCACTATGTGAACACACTGAACATTCACACTGTAGAGTTGTCCACAGTGTGTAATTGTCTTCACACTGTAAAATTTGAGCAATTTTAATAGTGTGAACACACTTTGAACTCTCATACTGTAGAGGTGTCCATAGTGTGGAGTTGTTTTCACACTGTTCGATGTGAGCATCTTAACAGTGTAAATAACATCTTCATATAGTCCATTATGTGAACACACACTGTAGAAGTATACACAGTTTTGGACTATCTCCTCACTGTTAACTTAACAGCAGTTTAACAGTATGAATCACAAATTACATCTTCCCATGGTCCACTATGTGAACACACTGAACATTCACACTTTAGAAATGTACACAGTGTGGAGTTGTCTTCACACTGTTAAATTTGAGCATTTAAATAGTGTGAATTACATCTTTTCATAGTCCATTATGTGAACATACTGAACATTCACACTGTAGAGTTGTACACAGTGTGGATTTGTTTTCACACTGTAAAATTTTAGTAATTTTGGCAGTGTGAACACACACTGTGAATCCTTATACCATAGAGGTGCGCACAGTGTTGAGTTGTTTTTACACCGTTATATTTGAACATTTTAATAGTGTGAAATACATCTTCCCATAGTCCACTATGTGAACACACTGTGAACATGCTAGAGGTGTCCACAGTGTCGAAATTACCTTCACACAGTTAAATTGCACTGCTAAATTTCAGGATTCGGACAGTGCAAATCACGCCCTTCATATGGTCCACTATGTAAATGCAGTGTGAACTCGCTGAACACACTGTACTAATGATACTGTGCCACACCATGGACCTACTGTGGTCACACCATGTTCATTCTGGCAGGAATAAAAAAAACATGTCGAAATGAAGACATCAATAATCAAACATTTTAATCATGAACTTGAAACAGAATACAACTCAGAACACAGCCAGTAAGTCAGGGGATGAATTAAATTAATAAAACCCGTTATGCAGAAAATGGAGGCTCCACACAGCTAGAACAATTGTCTAGAACCAGCGATCTGATATAATCGGGATTCTTAAAAGCATTCCTCTCGCTGCCATACTTGACACCATCTCCAAAGAATTCATGAAAGGGGCCAACCAGATGAGAACAATTTTTTCGCGTGCCGCATGAAGGTTCTTTTATCTCCGGGACACCCATTTTTGTTCCAGTTCATTTGTTGAACAAGGAGTGAATATGGCCAGATGTTTGGAGAGGAATCGAATAAAGATTGAAAACAGGACTAATAATTTGTGCTCTATTATTATTCATGGTTTTGTCAGGATATAGTGGGTGGGTGTTTTTATGGAAATAAAGATGATATCAATAGATTCCTGACAAGTTCTTCTGACTTACCCCCCCCCCCACCCCTCCTTTCATTCCCGGAAATGACTCTGTCTTTCCTCTACCACTCCCCGTGCCTTTTCCCTGCCCCGCCCCCTTTACCTTTAGCACCCCCTCTCTCACACACACACACACACACACCCTCCTCCCTGTGTCCCTCTGTAAATCTCCCATTACCCCTCCTCTCCTCTCCTCTATTCTCTTCTCTACTCTGTTTTTCTTTATTTTCTCTTTCCTTTTGTGTCTGTCCTTCTCACTCTCTCTCTCCCCTTCCCCATAAATGTCATGTGATACTATTAAGTGAATATTCCCCCCATGTTTCTATAATATGTCTCATTGTATAGTTTTCTATATCTGCCCCCTTTGACTTGGCTTCTTTGTTCTCTATAAAGACATTCCTTTGGAAATTGAAAAATGCCCATTTCCCCCAATCCAATTCAGAAATAAAAGACATATTGGGACAACCTTGTAAGTTACACTATGAAACCAGCTGTATGCATAATTTAAAATGGTTTTGTGTCTTCTTACTCATCTCACACAAAACTATGACCCCACCCCATCCCTAACCCCCCCCACCCAGTTTGTCTTTCTATCAATCTTTTAATCTCTTGCTATGTCCCTTCTTTTCTTTTATCGCCCCACCCCTTAGGAGATCTTTGTGTGTGCGTGTGTGTTTCTTCTCCCCTCTCTAATTCTGCAACTTTTGTTTGATAATTTGTAAAAACTGTTAATTTTATTTGATTGTAATCCTTTGTTTGGATTTGAAATTAATAAAATTTACTTGATACTAATTCATTCTATTCATATTACCCTTTTTTTTCATCGGACAACTTCTAACTAGCTCTGTTTGAGGTAGCAGACGAAAGAAAAGAGAAAAAGAGAAAGAAATAGAAATGGAGGTTTGATTAGAAAATAAACATTATTAACATTTATTGTGAAAGTGCCATTTCTGTAACAAAAATTCACAAAATGTCTTCCTTTTAAAGTTTTATTTTAGTAAACACCCTTACATTTCGTTGTTCTGACCCCCTCCCACGCTGTATTGCCCCTTTTCAATTTTTTTTTCACTATCCAGCTAGCTTCCCTGTACCACTAATACGAAGACCTGAAAGCCAATTACAACTTCTGGTTTAATGCCTTTCTTAGCAAATACGCATACATGTCTCCTCTCTCAACTTTGGTATACCTACCCCGGGGGGGGGGGGGGGGGGGCACTCAGTATATAATGCATAGTGGGTATGTGCCGCGGAGGGGACCTCCATTTTTACACTCAAATTTCCGTTTCGAGGCATAGCATTTTTGTCTTATTGAGAAAAAGAACAAAGAAAGTCGCTCCAAAGCATAGCATTTTCTTCTTTTCGAGAAAAAAGAAAAAAAAAATCCGCTCCAGGGCTTCGCATATTTTCCGTTACGCCGTTCCGGTCGCAATTTTGGTGAAAAGCGGCCGCAGCTCGCTGTCTAACCATCGCCTCTGTGCTAGCGCGCCCGGCAGTCATGCCGTAGCCCAGCTGCATGCACGTTCCATAGGGATGCATACGCACTCGCACGCAGGCGACCCGTTCCAAGGACCCCCGTTTTCACGAACATTTGTAGTTCCGAAGCCCGTTCCGAGGACCCTCCTTTTTACAATAAGCCCGCTCCAAGGCCCCCGTTTTTTGTCTCACCCGCGGCACACCCCCACCACTTTTTTGGTCGAGTGCCCCCCCCCCCCCGGGATACCTACCAGCCATTCACTGATCCACCAGTGTTCCTCAACACGTCCCGATCTCATGTGCCCCATCTACCAGCTTTTGCACCTCTTTATGAGCCCCCTGGTTCTCCTATACCAATCTTCTTGCTCCGTTGAACCACCACCCGTAGTACTCTCTTGTACCCTTTGGTATAAACCAGTCATTGACCCAATAATCTCCGTCTCACAAATGCTAAGCACTTCTACGTGTTCAAAATCCCAAATTTTGTTCCTTTTTGTTCCATTATCAAATCCCAGGTATATCTTCTACTTTTCTGATATTTGTTATTTTCACCCACTAGTCTTCTATCTTAAATCATTTATGTGGGTATCCTTAAAAGTCCATTTTAGGTTTATGCATACTCTATAGTTATGCAATATTTCAGACCATGCCTTAAAATTATTACTATTAGTGCATTTTTTTTCGTAGTTCAAGCTATATTTTTGTATTCATATTCATCTTTTAAGTATCTTGGAAATATGCTTTGGAAGTTTTGTGGTTGAATAAAGTGAATGATGGCTGTTGCTCATATCATGGCATTTATCATCGTTGTCATCTCCATCATCATCGTCACCAACATCATCATCATCATCATAGTCATCACCAACATCATCATCACCATCACCACCACCAACATCTTCATCAATATCATCATCGTTGTCATCTCCATCACCAACATCATCATCATCATCACCAACATCATCATCATCACCATCATCATTATCATCATCATCACCATTATCATCAACATCATCTGCATCATAATGATCATCATGATCATCATCACCATCATCATCATCATCACCATCATCATCTTCATCACAAAAACAACAAATGCTTCGTACCTTATATTGAGGACAAAATGCCTTACCATTTTCTTCAAAGACAAAGAAAATCAAATCACCAACTCCTTTGCCTAAACATGAATAGTACTTTAAAATGAGGAAAATACAATAACAGATGATAAAATAGTAATGAATGCTTTACGAAAGGTAATGAGAATTTTGAATTTTCTTTGATCAGAACAAATGGAAAGGGCATTGCCGATGATGCTGTGTGGCCAATTTTAGGATCCAGAATTGCTTTCTTAATTCAGGTATCACTTGAATAAATCGTCAAATTCCTCTAATTATATGCCTTTTTAAATCAAATCAGTATAAATACAGACTGAAGCTTGAATGCCAGATCTTTGTATAGAAATATTCTATAAACCAAATCGGCAGCAAATTCACAAGATGCTTCATAAACCACTATGGAGAAAATAGTTTAGAAGAGATGTGCAGATAAATGAAAGTTTATAAATACAAGAATACAAGTGTGAAAGTTTTGAAGAAGAAAAAAGGAAATGATAGCATAGTTTCTTAAGTTTTTTAAAAATGCATTATATTTTTGATAAATAGAACATAAAGAAGAGGGGATCAAAAACAAATTCTTTTGTCTACTGATATTGTTAAAAGAAAGTGTTTGAAAATAAAATAAGTAGGGGAAATCTTCAGTTCATTGATTTTAATTTCAATTAAAGTAAAAAGGAACGTATTAGATTTTATTTTGAGCCAAAAGGAAGTAGAATGCTAAATACTGTACCTTCATTAAAAAAAAGCTGGTTTATTCATGAAGGTACTTAACCTGAATCTAAAGATTGTGGTAATTTGTCAAGGCAATGCCTTTTCCGCTAAGATGGTATTTGGGACGAGGAATGTAACTTTTTTTGTATATATACTAAGCTTATTAGGTAAAATATAGGCCCTTGACTAGCCCCCTTTGCATTCCTATCCATCCAATTGTGTAAGTATTATATCAGCATATCGGTCTCTGGGCTGTTCAAACCTTGTATCTCTCAACATTGAAAAAATTTTGACGGCAGCTTAGAAAAGGCTGTATTTAGACAAATATATAGCGATGGTGGAAGTCTCATCTGAAAACAGTCTCCTGATACCTGTGAAGAACTCTCTTGAGGCAAAAGAAGGTTGCTACCCATGTTATAACTCTAAAATCTAGCTCATTCTGAGCTGTCATCAAAGTATTTTAATTTTGAGATATGAGGTTTTGTCAGCCTAACCATGTGTAGGCATCCTGTTATACAGTGTCTTTCATTTCAAAATTAATTCAAAATAAAGACAATTTTTATTCAGATGTCCAATCAAGATAGCAGGGGTGGGGAAGGGAGAAAAGGGGGAGAGGGGGAAGGGAGAAAGAGGAAAGGAAAGAGAAGAGGGATAAAGGAGAATCAAAATATAACACAAAACTACAGTAAAGATAATAGTGATGAGACAGAAATTTCTATGACAATGGAAAATGTAAAATTAATGGAAAAAGTTTTTAGAGTAGACCAGAAAAATTAAAGAAAATAGAGTGACAAAATGAAAGAAATGAGTTAAAATAAAGACATAAATTGCTGAGGAGTTCCATGTTCAACTATTCAGCCTGGCACACCCCTGTCAATGGATGGAGCCCTTTTGTACATTACATAATCTCCACAGCTCACTGACACTCCAATCCATATTATACTAGTAGACTCTTATTTAGACTCTAGTAAGGGAGCATAAATTATGTAAGTGGCGCTATGCGGTTTGATATTTTTGTAGTCATATTGGATGTGTGAATATTCATCTTTGAGAATCATGCCTTCATATTCAAACATTTGCTAAATATGATCATTTGGGGTTGACCTGTAGACTACTAGCATCAGTATAAACTGTTCATGATGCCGCCATTCACCAAAGCACTTGCCCGAGACCTCTCCAAAGATGAATTGCATTAGTAATTAGGTCTGTGCATGCAGTCTACAGAGTACTAAAGTTTGAAGCTCGGCTGTGATTGGGCAATAGTTTTTTACTAAGCCCTCCGTAGCAGTCGATAATTGCATACCATCACACAATGAATTGCTTGTAGCTGCTTAGCATAATAAACACATGCACTATAGAATCAAAAGGCATTTCACTATTACATAAGTAGACTGAGACTATAGTGACTATTTAAAGTTATCAGTCCCCCCCCCCCCCCGCAGCATTAGCCTAGGTGCTGTCCCAGCGTGGCAACAGGGTGCTATAAATAGATGAATAGGCTCTCTCCCTATCCAGCCATTGATTTTTAAGAAAACCCTTTACTTCCCTTAAGCCCCCCTCTCTCTTTCCCCTCTCCCCTACCTCTTTCTTTCTCTGACTCTTCTCCACTCCACTTTTTTCTCCATGTTGGTATATCTTTCTCACTCTCCCCCTCTTTTACACTCTCTCCATTTCTCTCTCTCTCTCTCTTGTCTCTGTTTTCTTATTTTTTTCATATACTCTCTTCTTTTTTATCTTTCATTCTTTCTCTTTTTCTTTCTCCCTCTCTCCTTTCAAGTCACCCATTAAAACAATAAGGGTCATGTTAAATTGCTGACATTAAATTGATACGCTTTGTCTAAACCTTTGATGTACAAATGACAGTAATTCTTTGAAAATGTTACTTGAAAGTCCCTGTACTTATCTCTCTGTCTCTCTCTCTCTCTCTCTCCTATCTGACCAATCAATAAGGGATCATCTTGAAATCACTGATGTGACAAGATAAGCTGCTATACTACATCGGCATATTTGAACTGTGTATCTGAAAGACAGAACCTCAACCTATATTGATAGGGTGCATCGTTTAAAATTTGTTTCATTTAAGAGAACTTTTCACTTGAAGGAAGTTTTAAGCAAGTGAATAGGCAACAATTTAAATTGTGAATTGAGGATTGTCTGACAAAGCAGCAAATGATTAGCTGTCATCTTAATTGTGCTGAAGTGGCAATTTATGGATTTAAAAATGACCAAAAAGTTGTGTAAAATAAATTTGTTCCACAAAAATGGCTTAGTTTTGTCAGTGCATACCCCTATAGAGTTAGTGAGGGTTCTCTTATTTTCAAATTCTGTAAAACTAGAATGGCCAAAACAGAGTATGTCATGTGATTTTTCAACAATTAGCATTTCACATTTCAATAATTTTCTCACTCATTTGTTATACTTCTTTGCATAAGACATCTCTTGTCTAATATACTGAAATGTGCTTTTCACACTGCACAAATTTCCCGGGGTTAAGCTTAGCCCACTTCGTTTTCACACTACGTTTTAGCAAAGTGGGCTAGCACGGCAAATAGTGCGGTACTATCTGGCCCTGCTAAAAAGCAGGGTTAGCCGGCTTATAGTGGTGCTAAGAGATGCAGTGTGAAATGAAACCGGGCTAAGCATTAACCAATCACAGAAGTTGAAATTGCACGTTAATCACGCTCTGTGTGCCAAAATCATCGTTATTCATGAGCTGTGCGAAAGTCCGGGGTTAAGGCGTTAACCCTGGCTAAGCAAATAATATGGGGTTAAGAAAGACAGTTTGAAACCGTAAAAGATAGTATGGGGTTAAGGAAATGCAGTGTGAAAAGCATAAAAATGTTGCTCCCCCCCCCCCCTGCCTTTCCTTGGGGAAAATGGTTGAGCCACTGCCCTAATTCCCTAGATATAGATATTATTGTTATTTTGCTTTTTGAGGTTTTCAGATTAAAGTTAAGGTCAATACATCTCCTTGTTTATATCTCCATATGATTCTTTGTTATAAGAGGACTGACAGGACTTGAATGGGGGATAGAGCTTTGTCTGACATATCGACAGCTAATCCATTTTGATTCTATATAAACATGCATTATTCTTGTACATAACAGATCGATCGCATGCGATCAAACTGGGTTCATTGAAGTTGAATAACCATAAATTTGAATACATTAGCGAATGAGCCGATTACATATGTGCTAACTAGCGGATTAGTGTATATGCATGGATACAATGCAGAGGTCGCAGCATTGTTCATCTCCAATAAAAGGTTTGTTATGGTAGACTGCTTGTAATGCAGATTGAGGCCTATTGATTAGCCTTGATGAAAGGATTGTTCTATTATCGGTGGTTTCCCATCCAAGCATTCCTCTCTTTTCAAGCCGAGTTGACGAGATGACATATTCATTTTCCTTTAAAAACCACAGACTTGTCTCGCTTGTACAGACTTTTTAAAAGTAATTTAAGTTAAATGTAGAACATTCAAGATCTACAGTGTCTCAACAGTATTTCAGAATATAAGTTATAATTTGGGTCTGCAAGTAGAGAAAGAGTTTATCAGAAAATTGCCGATTCGTCGATTGCCAACTGGTTCACTTATCATATGGTCTACCTTCATTTAGTCTAAGGCCATTCCGTCCATCAAAGTTTCGTCTGTCAACCGTTTGGTCCAGTCATCACTTCGTCTAATTACCTGTTCGTCTATGACCATTTCGTCTCATTACCAGTTGGTCTAATACCAATTATATTTTCATTCATTTCGCCCAATTAACACTAAGTCTAATTAGGCCAATGGTATATGGACTAAATGGCTATTGGACGAACTGGTTATTAGACGAAATGGTGAGTGGACAAAATTGCAAGTAGACTATGTGGATAGCAGACGAACCGATGGTAGACCAAATGATAGACGAGTTGGCAATTGGACAAATTGGTGTTAGACCAATTAAAAGTAAACCAGTTCATCCACTTGTAGGCCCAAGTTTGGACTACAGGGCCTCTTAACATAAAGCTCAGCAATTGATCATGCGATCAAATGTTATGAATGATCATGCACATTAATCAATGCAATCAATCGTAGAAATCAGCCCCACAAACAATTGCAAAGCTTTATGTTACAGGGCCTTGGTTTGCACAGGAGGTGCATTGCCTGCATTGACAAAATGTGTATTGGCGCTATGTCAGGTAAAACAGGACCATGGAAAATTCTGATGATGGGTACCGTCATGACTCTGGAAAATGGGTACAAATTTAGCAGCTTCCTTCACAGCAAGTAATGCATTCTATGGGGGAAGGGGGGGGGGCAAAAACTAGCAAGCAAGCAAGCAAAAAACAATTGTACAGGAAAATTGAAGGCTTGACCATCAGGTAGATTTTAAAGGTCATTTTATTTCATATCTATGTAGATAACAGACAGTCATTGTAGCAGTTTTCTCTTTTGACCCCCCCCCCTCCATCATGACCCCCTGATCTGAAAAGAAGTGGACAAGTGTATCGAAAAGGCAATAACCTATTCCAAGTTCGTTCTGTATCCAGCATTGTATATTCAGGTATTGTTCTGTGAGATATTCCAAACAAATTGATGTCCCTTTAGCATTGGGGCTTCACCACAAACGAGACCATTTTCAATAACAGCATTTAATAATCAATTTTGATTAGTTCGAGGGGGGGAGAGACGAACCCTGGATGTGCAGTTATGGTCCAGTGGTCCTGTTCATCGGCGCCGTGTTGAATTGGTACCCGGTAGGATATGAAAGCCAATGTAGTATGTATGCCTAGCAATTTGAGTTTGGTAACTCTTGTTGGATTATTCCAGCTCCTCAGGGAGTGGAGAAAGTGCATACATCATGCCAGGATCCGATGACTGGGATAATGATGTATATGTAAAGCGCTTAGAGATATTGTTTCAATGTTTATAATGCTATACATGTATAAAAGAATATTATTAGATGGTATATAGTGAGTGATTATGCCTTGTACATGTTATGAAACATATAGCCTTAAACCTCTATGTGTATTATCATTACAGTATTACATCATTACATTATTTCATTATTAAATTATTTGGACTCATTTATGCACAGTGCACACCATCTCCACTCCCTGAGGAACACCATCACCAGGCAGTATTTAAAAAAAAAGGTTATTGTCGTAAGAACCCCATTGCTCTCCCAAGTATGGGGTAGAAATGGTAGTCCTATGCCTTGCCAGAGGAATAGTATACCATATGGGGTCATTACTGTATACAATGTGATATGTCCGCTCTCTCAGAAGTATTTGTGCCTTGCGGTCACTTCACACAAAGACAATGGCTTTAATAACACAAACGCTCCCGAGTATGGAGTGGCAAATGCAAGACAATGCTTTGCTAGAGGATTTGTTGTGCTATGTCAGAGAGTGTGGCCATGCAGTGATATCAACTCTTTATCATGTCAATGGATTCTTGTGTGATCAAGAAATGGAGTTTGTCCATTTTGGAAGGAAAAGCTTTCAATAATTAATCAACACCCCCCCCCCCTTATAGTTCTCTTTTATACTGCACAGTAAAAAAAAAATTATACAACGCTGTTTACTATATGAACCTTACAGTAATTGTTTAAACAGTTTAAACAAGTGTTTAAATCTTAAGCAACAAAGTTTAATTTTCAATAAATTAAACATGATTGTTTAAACGGTTAAAAAAATACTGTAAGGTTCATATAGTAAACAGCGTTGTATAAAATCTTAAACAGCGTTTTTACTGTGTGCCGGGATGCAGTTTTCAGGCGCATATTCTTGATTCGTGAAAAGTCGTCTGAATTTGCAGACTGACAGAACTTAGTAGGGCCTATGTATTAAACTTTCTCAAAACCCGAAATGGGCACAGCGAGTTGGAACTTGAACTAGACTAGTCTCCAGACCCCCTTGTTCATTCAAATACCAATCAGGGTCTGTGCCTGCAGACTAGCTCGTGTGAGTGCACACAGCTGGGAGAGAATTGAAGATGGTCCCTAAAAGCGTTTCAGTCTAATGGGCAAGAATGCTGATTATGGATTAATTAATCTGGTCTTAATCTCTCACTAATCTACTTCACAAGAATGACCCAAGGTAACCTGGAGTTCACGGGAGACCAAGTTCTGTGATTGGTCGATGTCGTCCGGACCTATGACAGATATCGATTCCGTGGATCCTCGGTAAGAGACCGAAATTGGGTCTTGGATATACATCTGACAAGCTATAGCATCAGGACTTTGAAAGTACAAACTACAAATACCAAAATGAAATTGAAATATGAGCATAGTTTTGTATTTTTTGTTGTATTTTTATTACATTTAATTTGAATTTAAGCTTGCATTGAATAAGTGCCAAATAAAATAATAATATCAATAATAATAATAGAAATCACTTTTTTGAGTACAGAATGAGAATTTGTCAGGGTGTGATCTTTGCATGTGGCTTTTCGATAACCTATTACTAAACTTGTAAGTATTGAAATTCCCCTTTTTTTAAAGAAAAATAAAACTACCAAGAGCTAGGTATTTGAATATATGAAATTTCACATTTTCACTGAGAATCAGTGGAAAAAAAATTCCATTGTCATTGCACTGTTGTAAAATTGGAATATTACTTTAGCCTTTACCGTAGCTCATACCACTTTCTTTTCAGATCAAAAAAAAAATTTGGGAGGAAGATTATCAACATGTTTCCATTTTTCTTTTCGGTCATAACACCGTAAAGCTTTTAAATCCCCATATCTATTTTTCCGAGGCATGTATGTGTAGTAAGTAAGGAAATCCATACTCCTCTGTTCTTGCCGACGATGGGGATATTGATTCCTCGTACTCTTACTTCATTAATTATTCACCGTCGTTTCAATTGTCACCCCATCGTTCCGTCCTTCGAATACCTCGCTGCCTTCTCCTTCACTGTCTCTCCTAGCCTGTCCAACCTCTCGGTTTTTTTCCCAACATGCATCTTTTCGATTTTTATGCCAGCAAAAATCTTTGCCATTTCAATTTGTTATAGAGAGTACAAACTATCTGGATAGTAGATTAGCAGTTAGTTAAAAATTAACTATCTGTTCCATATTTGTTGTGAGTAAATTGTTTTGGTGCTATGCAGGTATGCAGGTACACCTCAAGAAATAAAGTCATTTATAGATTATTTTTTCCAAATAAAGTAAAGAGTCTGCAATTTGCAGACTAATATCTCATCTTCACTTTGCCTTATTTGGAAGTGAATATTGAATACGATTATAGTGAAATTTGTTGTTTTTGTTCAAAAATTGTATTATCAAGTTATTATATTTTAATAAGTATTATAGCATTGTATTATATATTTGTATTACTAGTTCATAGATCATGGCAGTTCCAGCTTTGTTTCTAGCAAGTCCATTTGTCATCAAAATGTATATTTCTGCATTTTGTTGATTCACATCCTTCTGCATCCGATTTCAACCCCCCCCCCTTCTTCATACCCCTCTCCAATCTTTTAATGAAGGATCGATCGATGACTGAACAGTCACCCAGAGTTGAAGGTCCTATTATCTCCTCTTTACAATCTTCCAACTCCCAACTATCTCCATGTTCTCCTATCCTCTCTCTCTCTTCTTTATTCCCTCTGGCTACACCCCCCTATTCATTTCTCATCTTCACCATTTCTCTCCCTATCTCCCTTTTTCACTTTCTTACTTTCCCTCTCACACCCATCCCTTCTACATTTCTTTCTTGCCCCTCACTGCCCGTCGCCTAACTTTCTTGTTTCTTACCTGCCCTATGATACCCCCTTAATTGCTTTTTTACTTGCCCCTGCTTCCATCTCTCCCCTTCTTCATTTTCTTCTCTCCTTCCTCCTTGACCTAGCGCCCCCTTCTTCCCTTCATGCTTTACCCACCCCCACCCTCAATTCTGCCTTCACCCATTTTCTCCCTATTGCACGTCCCACTCTGATAGTCAAAAGGGACTTACCCCCCTCCCCATTTTCCTGCACTTCCCCCATCTCATGTTTCAACCCCCCCCCCTTATTCTTCCTTCACCCTATGCCCTCCGTATCACATATCCCACTCCAATACTCAAGTGTCCAACATGTTAGGGGCCTACCCCCCATCTTTCATTTTTCTCACCCCCTCTTATTCTTCCTTTGCCCCAATCCCTCCCTGTATTGCATATCCCACTCCAATACTCAAGTGCCCAACATGTTAAGGTTTCCCATCAATATCGGAAGCTCTTCAGTTCTTTCAAAGGCTGTCACATGGTAATCTCTCCCCTCTTTTGTTCTATTGTATCGGCAGAGGGGAGGTGATGAGCTCCCCTCAGAAAGTTGCAAAAATATTTGACACTTTCTCCTCATCTTACCCCTCCCATATTTTGACCCTCTTTTCTCATAATTTTGTTGTGTCGGTGCAGAAACACCCTTACGCAGTGCCCTTATGGGCGCAATGAAAGGCGTTTCTGCGCGCATGCAACGCGCGAAAGTGGTGGTAAGTGTGATCCTATCCTACACGACAATGATTTATAGGGCCTACCATAAAATACCCCAAAATGTTTCTGTGATTTTTTTCTAAACATTTGAGAATAATGTACTTCCAAGGTGGCTACCCCCCCCCCCCCCCACGATGATAATCCCTTCCCTCCCTTCTCTGTTTCTCTCATGTATTGTCATTATCCAACACATTGCATCGGTGTCCGTCTGCCCCCCCCCCCCCCTCCCTTTACACATTCATGATACTCCCTCCAAAGCTATAGGCCCTTCACATTTCTATTTCAAAATATTTGTGTCTTAGCAGTTGTATAAGTGATACATTTACGCTAATTTCTCCTCTTTCTATTTTTAACTGTCTCCTTAACTCTTTTTTCGCTCTCTATATGTATACCTCTTCCATTTTTGCATTAAGCAGTTGTTTGAGTGATGTATTACTTTATGCTAATTTGTCTTCTATCTTTTTTCAACCTTCTCAATAATTCTTCTATAACTCTCCCCTTTCTGGTTCTCTCCTCTCGACATCTCTCTGTCCCTCTCTCCCCCTTTTTGTTCCTCTCTCCTTTTCTTCATTCCTCTCTCTTTCCTTGTTTCTCTCAACCCCCTCCCCTCTCTCTCTCTCTCTCCATCTTTCTTCAACTTTCCAATCTTTTCATGATGTTATGCCTATTGACACCAGGGCCCCATCTTACAAAGAGTTACGATTGATCCAATCAATCCCAAGTATATGGAAATCCATCACTGTCATAGTTTTCTCTTTAGGAAATTTGCTAATGTCCTTTGAAAACAGAGGGAAGCAAACTGAATTGTCAAGAAAATTGTGAATGCATGAATTTACATAATTTCTAGAAAATATTTTGGACAAACATGCATTTTAGATGTTGACATTGCTGGTTTTCCATAGTTGCGATTGATCGGATCAATCGTAACTCTTTGTAA
Organism: Lytechinus pictus; assembly: GCF_037042905.1. Taxonomy (NCBI): domain Eukaryota; kingdom Metazoa; phylum Echinodermata; class Echinoidea; order Temnopleuroida; family Toxopneustidae; genus Lytechinus; species Lytechinus pictus. Next base: position 12,253,945 of record NW_026974141.1, on the reverse strand, counting down.
GACGGGGCCTAGTACCCATCTCTTCCTCCTCCCCTCCCAGCCTTTCTCTCGCCTATCCATGTCTCTCACAATTCTTTGTATTATCCTCACTGCTGTAATTGTAAATGTCTTCCTTTTAAAGGAAAATGCATGTCAATGGGGACAATGGTCGTGGAATTTCTCCCAGAGAATGGAGATCTCTCCGTCCACACTTTCTATTGCTTGTTCGTTTACTCTGAGAACCTCTGCACATCCTTCTAATCAATACTTTATACAAAGGACTAGTCTCAACACCTCTCTTTCTCTCTCCCTATTTTTCCCCCTGTCTCTCTCTCTCTCTGTCTCCCTCTTACCCTGTCTCCTCCTACCCCCCCTTCTCTCGCCCAATGGCATCATGAGCAAAAATGTTAAGGGGGCACGGCATGGCGTAAGAGGGGCAAATTTTCATATAAGTCACACGGTAGTTGAACAAAAAAATTTGGTGTTTTAGATGAAAATCAATTTTTTTACGATAGATTTTCATACAGACCAAAAAGAAATTTGTCATATTTCACCCCTATTCCTTTCCTTTTTGTTATCTCCTTTCCATTGATTGTGGAATGTTTTGGGGTCCAGCGCCCAATCCCCCCCCCCTCTTTCTGCCAGTGCTCTCTCTTTATATTTCTCCTTTTGTCTCTCTCTCACATTGTCCCTTTTCATTTATCTCTACCCTTCCTTCTCTTCCTCTTCCTCTCTCTCTCTCTCTCTGCTCAGTCTGTCTTTTCTCTTCACTCTTCTCTCTTTCTTTTTTTTAAAATCTCTTAGTGTATATATATACAGAATATCCCCAAGTTTCGGTCAACCTTTCATGACCGTTTTATTTCCTTTTGATGAATTTACCTCAAAGTTCACCGTTGGTGTCACAAATTAAACTGCCACGACATTTGCTCCGGCGACAATTGCTCTGCAATAAATTCCACACGCTGGCTCCACCCCCTGGATTCAACACCCTACCCTACCCTTAACCTTATCTTCTTTCTTTTTCTTTTTTTGAAAAAAATGAATAAAAATCCATATTTTATTCTTTCTTTCTTTTCTTTTTTGAAAAAATGAATGAAAATCCATATTTTATTGTTCGAAATAGACATGAAATGAAATACTCCATCCCTTTAATCGTTGAACGCCAAACAGGGTAGCAGCAACTCCAATCTTTTAATGTCTTTTGGTCTGACGCAGCCGGGTTTTGAACCCCAGACCTCCCGGTTACGAGACGGACGCTCTACCAACTGAGCCAACACACCTCACATCCTTATATGTAAAATCCTATTGCAACTCTAACTCTACATTCTTGACGATAAAAAGCCCAGAACAATTGTCACAGGGGCAAGTGTTGTGTCACCAAAAAGTCACTTTTGGCACAACTTTGATGAAATTTACTACAAAGGAGATTTAAGATTTTTGGTTAGTAATTCTTAGACACAAATATTTCCTGTATACCATATGTGCTTTGGCCTCTGTGATGATAAATAAATGACCAAATTCACGAGCCCAGAGTTATAAACTTTATGGAAAATTGGCAAATTACAACCAATGGCTTCAAAATGTGTAGGGCAAAGTAGCCTTTAGTCTTAAGTTGTCTCTATGTAACATGAGTAAAAGTTGCTAAATCTAAAGGGCTTTTTATCAGAATACTATTAATCTTGCTGTGTCCATTCTATGTTTCCCCATATACTATCTACTTGTTTTTTGAAAACCCTCCCCTATTCATATATTGTTCATTAAAAGGAGACTGAGAATGTAAAACAGGATCTAAAAACTCTGAGTATCAGTTGGAGAAGTAAAAATCAATAGATGTATAGAAAAGAAAGTGCATTGGTCCTGTGAAGTAACTCAATCTTGGAATTAATGACCGATGCATAAGTAGGGACAAAACGTCAATATTCATCAATGGATTTGTTTTCATCGCTGACAAAATGATTCCTCCTCGATATTTTCTTAGATTCTTGGACCCATATTTAAAATATCCTTGAACTGAGGGGAAGTTGCTGCCCCTTCAAAGAAGTGGAGGTTTGATTTTTGCAAGTCTTGAATAGTAGAAATAAATCTGTTAAACAGTTGGCAATTTTCGGTTAATTAGTTGTGTATTTTTTTGGGGGGGAGGGGTCGACACTGTTTATTTAGGGACCAATTTTTTTTTAATTTGGGGGTAATGTATATATTTACACAAATTCTGATTATCTATTTCTATTTTCCATTAATCTTGCTCTTCATACTCTCTTCTCCACGATTCACTATTCATCTTTTTATTCATATCACGATTTTTCTCTTTTCCCTCTCACTCTTTCTACTTGTTTTCACTTCCAGGACGCTCTCATTATTTCTTTAACTACCGTTTCTCTCCCTCTCTTCTCCACTTCTTTCACTCTCTCTTTCTCTCTTTTTCTCTATTTCTCCATCTTCTTTTCTCTTCTCTCAGGCCCTCTGTAATCTCCTTTGACTCTTTCTTCTTTGCAGTCATTAAAATAACATCTAATTCATCCTTTCCCATAGGAATTACTTATGTTTGTAAATTGCCTCGCATAATCAATTCCCCTTTCATCCTTTCCAGTGTCTGTAAATCTGTTGGTATCCATTATATTTTGCATCTATTCCACCGGCCATCCGATCGCACTTACCCTTAAAGGGATGGTCCGGGCTGAAAGTATGTATAGCTTAATAAATAGAGTAGAATTCACTGAGCAAAATGTTGACAATTTCATCAAAATCGGATAACAAATAACAAAGTTATTGAATTTTAAAGTTTAGCAATATTTTGTGAAAACAGTCGTCATGAATATTCATTACGTGAGTTGATGATGTCACATCTCCACTTGTTCTTTTGTATTTTATTATATGAAATTAGGTTTATTCAAATTTTTTCCTCCAAGAACTAGAAAAATTGGATTGACAACTGATTTAGTGCATTAGATATATATTGCTGCAACTTTATTCATTATAAGGGAGACATATTATTCACACAAGTATGAAATAATGAAAAAATTATGATTTAATGTAATAACATAAGAAAACGGAAAGTGGAGATGTGACATCATCAGCCCACCTAATGAATATTCATGACGACTGTTTTCACAAAATATTGCTAAACTTTAAAATTCAATAACTTTATTATTTGTTATCCGATTTTGATGAAATTTTCGGCATTTTGCTCAGTGAATTCTACTCTATGTATTAAGATATAAATATTTTCAACCCGGACCATCCATTTAAATGCTGGCAAAATCATTTACCCCCCCCCCCCCCCCACTGCCCCCTCCCCCTCCATTTTCATTTCATATCCTCCTAGCAGACATCAGTTATGGCTATATGAAACCATTCATAATTGTATTTTGTAAAACTGTCAGTAAAATCCCAATCAACGAATGTTCCTCTAATTTGGGATGTTGCAAAAGGGAGGGCTACACAGTAAAAACAAATTATACAACGCTGTTTACTATATGAACCTTACACTAATTGTTGAAACAGTTTAAACAAGTGTTTAAATCTTATGCAACAAAGTTTAATTTTCAATATCTAATCTTCAATAAATTAAACATGATTGTTTAAACGGTTAAACAAATACTGTAAGGTTCATATAGTAAACAGCGTTGTATAAAATCTTAAACAGCGTTTTTACTGTGTAATAAGCACAATACAAACCTTTAAAAGACAAGGGGCGGTTCTCATAGGTCAAATCAATGCAGGATGAAAAGTTATCGAAGAAAACAAATTTGAAAATGATAGATTTAATAGACTAATGTCATCAAACCATAAGTACATATAAAACCCAGGCAATCAAGAAATGTTATCAATGTCATACATGGTCAGACAGCATTTATTATTACATTCAGACAAAAATCAACATTTACCTTAAAGTTATTTTACAATATTGAACTTGAGTGAAGTGAAGGAAATTCCAAGCTAATAAATTTCAATGTCTGATTCATTTGATCTTCTCCAGGCAATCCTCCCTCCCTCCTCCCCAAATAGGCTTGTTTTAATATTTTGAAAGGCATTATTATACATTTGCCCCTTTCCACCCAGGTTTCTAATCGCTACCTGTAGTAGCGGTGAGATAGGAATGAGAGAGGAAGGAAAGATGGAAGATAACGAGATGGAAAAAGAGGAGGAGAAGGAGGTGGGGAAAGAGGAGAAAAGATGAAGAAGGATAAGGAGGAGAAGAAGAAGGCGAAGGAGAAGAAGAAGGCAAAGAAGAAGGAGGAGGAAGAGGGAAAAAGAAGAAGAAGAAGAGGAGGAGGAGGAAGAAGAAGAAGAAGAGGAAGAGGAGGAAGAAGAAGAAGAAGAAAGAGAAGAAGAGGAGGAGAAGGAGGAGGAGAGAGAATGAAAGAAAGAAAGGAAAGGAGGAAGAAGTGAGGAGGAGGAGAAGAAGGATGAGGAGAGAGAATGAAAGAAAGAAGGAAAGGAGGAGGAGAAGTGAGGAAGAGGGAAGGAGGAATAATGGAGAAAGATGATTAGATTGTGCATTGCCCTACCTATCAATTCAGCAGATTTCTAGCCACGTTCGACCAATTAAGTGTCTCTTTTATCATGTTAATAGAGTAGAGGTCATTTCCTATCCAGGCACTCTTCAACTATATATGGATGATATTGCTTTAAGTCAGGCTAAAATAATTGCCTTTATTTTCTTATCATGAATATTGCTGTTGTCTTTGACATAATTGCATGCTCTTCATATTATCTGACTTCACACGTATGTGAGATAACACAGGAATGTCAAACTTTGAACAATTATCAATTTGATCTCATGAAGATATGTATACCATAATATTGTAATATAATTGCATATATACTATTCATTAAGAGAATTAAAGGAACATTATCATAAGAAATATGTTAGATTTTCTAAACAGATTATCTTAACAGTAGATCAACAATGTCTTATTTGTAATTGAAGATGCAACTAGATAATCAGTGCATTATAATTTGTATATGTTATCATTGTTACTTATGGTCTTTATTTTTTTTAACTAAAAGAAAAAATTATAAGTAATATATAGTTGTAAATTATTACATATAGCGATATATTATGTACAGTTATATAAAAGTAGTACATTTTGTAAAGCACACGTGTCAGATTTATATCAGTAAATTTTATATACCTTAAATACCTGATTAACATTGTCATTACATTTAAAAATTACATACAAAACCTACCTTTATTCATATATAATGCTTTAATAAGAAACATGCCTCTTTATTCTATTTTTTTACATTTCTATGAGGGTGTATATTCTATCAATAAAAGAGACGCCCCTTTCTCAATGTGTTTGACTAAACGATAAAACTGTTTTTATTTCCTTAGATTAACAATGAACTATGATAACTATCTGAAAGTCATGTTTTGTGTTCTTAATGTTTTGCCTCAAAGTTCAATGTTACAATTCTAATAGCACTTGTGATGTCACGTTGTACTATATAGAGGTCTTTTAGATAACATAAGTACACACATTGATTTGATTCGATTTCGTAGAATTTGATAGCTTACATGCAATAGTCATATTGCCCCTGGATTGTGTTTACAATAGGAATCTTATCATAAGAAAAGATGGATTCTCCATTAATCGCTTACACTCCTAGGCCCGTATTCTGAAGTCGGGCTTAAAGGGATGCTCTGGGCTGAAAATATTTATATCTAAATAAATAGAGTAAAATTCACAGAGCAATATGCTGAAAAGTTCATCGAAATCGGATAACAAATAACGAAGTTATTGAATTTTAAAGATTTGCATTATTCCGGTGAAACAGTTCTAGGCATGTTGTCATGAATATTCATTAGATGGGCTGATGATGTCACATCCCCATTTTCCCTTTTCTTCTTATGAACCAATCTTGTCCAATTTTTCTGCGCAACCTGGCTTTGACATTTCCAACTCGCCTTGTTCATTCATGCATAAAGTGTTCGTCTCATATTAGGTATCAAATTAAAGAATGATTGAATTATATGATGATGTAAATGAAATAATCATAATTCATCTGCCCTTAAAGAAAAAATACACTAGAATCCCAGTTTCCTTTTTTCTGGGATGCACTGTAGAACAATTTTTCTTGTTTTGCTACTTTAATATTCCAAAGGTCTCATTACCCAAGATCCTGGGATCTTATATGGGGGTAAGCCATGCACCCCTTCTTGTTTGGTAGGGGTAAAGTCCCGGTGGAAGGGGGGCGTCGATAGTAGTTATATCATGGACCCTAGGGACCATGGTTATATTATATAGCCAAAATGGGCATCATAGGAAGTCTTTGCCGCTGAATTGGTACCCAGATCAGTCAGAGCCCCGGTATCATGAAGCTTGGCGATTGATCATGGAGCTTGTTTCTATGAATGATTGCATTGATTATTATGTATGATCACTCGTAAGAGTCGGCCCCACTTACAATCGTTTACTAGACTTTGTATAGCAGGGCCTGGCACAGGTTTTCAATTTTTTGAAACGTGAGGTATAGGAGTCCCTTATACCCCTTTCATAAACCCAATAAAACCTATCCTCCAATTAGCCGCCTAAGAGTAATGCGGATAATTCAATAAAAATTGCGTTCACAAACTCCGAAAATTATCCGCATTATTTTTACGAGCGCCCGTCCTGAAAAAGGCGGATATTGGTCATGACAACTGGACACGCCCCCTACGATGCGGTTGTGTTGGAAAAGGGTGACCTTGTGACCGCACCATGGCAATTATCCGCATTATTTGGAAATATACGTTCATAAACTCAAAATCTTGTCCCGATGCCGCTATTATGCGGATAATAGCAGCATCAGAATAATGCGGATAACTCTTGTCCTCCTGTGATTTTACGACCAAATTATGCTGCTATTAGCCGCATAATTGGGTTTTATTGGGTTTATGAAAGGGGTATTATATTAATTGACATCAGTTATTTGAAGATGCAACTTTGTCTAGAAATCAATAACTGTGATGCATATTATGCATGGGATTGTTAACAATTCCCTGGTGTATCACCTTCGCCTCACATATTCATTAACTCGTACATTAGCTGGTGACAGAACTTTTACAGTGTCGGCTTCAAAATCCTGGAACGACCTGCCACTAATAATTAGACAGTCTCCAACATTAGCAATTTTCAAAAAGTCATTAAAAACTCATCTCTTTCGTACTTTGTAGTTTTTAAAATATTACATTTAATTAATTCATTGTAAGCGCTTTGGGCCTAATGGGAAAAGCGCAGTACAAATAATAAGTAATAATAATAATAATAATATGTGAGTTGTTTATACATGGATTAAAGGCGTAATAGTGAAAATTTGATCGAAATCGGACAAGGAATAATGAAGTTATGACATTTTAAAGATTTGCATTATATTGATAAAACAGTTCTTTGCATGCCCTTCATGAATATCCAATTAGCAAACTGATGATGTCATATCCCCACTTGTTCTTTTGTATTTTATTACATTTTTTTTCTTCCAAGAACTAAAAAGAATTAAATTGACAACTGATTATGCACTAGAAATTGATTGCTGCAACTTATTTGATTATAAGGCAGATATATCATTCACCCATGAAAGAAAAATGAAATAATTATGATATGAGAAAAAGGAGAGTAAGGATGTGACATTATCTGCCCACCTAATGAATATTCATGATGCCGTGCATATATTGCTTAACTTAAAAATTCAATAACTTTGTTATTTGTTATCAGATTGTGATGAAATTTTCAGTATTTTGCTTGGTGAATATTACTCTATTCATTCGGATATATTTGTTTTTAGCCCGGGGTACTCCTTTAATAGGGTGGGGAATTTGAATATATTTTTAAATGCCATGATAAGCGATGGGGGTACCAGACCTTTAAAAAATAGGGTATCAGACCTTTACAAATACACATTTTTAGTCATATTTTCTGTGCTTTTTAGTATGATTCCCAGGAGGACGCTCCATTATGATCGGATCATGTAATACATTACATTGTGCCAGCAAATTTGATTTAATAGGTGATGTTTATTGCAACCAAACCTATCCCAGTTTTTTTTCCTGGAAGATTACAAAATTATCATGACCTTGATTTCTCCTCGACGAAGCCTCTTTTCAGTGGTTTTCACCGTTATAAGCTACTGAAATCCTTGCCTCTGATTGGTTCAGAGCAAATAATTGACAAGTTGCTCCATGAAACTCTCCAACTCTCTCCTGCTCTGTACTAGAGAAAATTGTTTGAGGAATTAGAAACATAAACTTGACAAGATTTGAAAGTGGGGGTTTCCCCAAAATGTGTTATTCAAGATTGTGAGAAGCTTATGGACTCAATATCACCCATGCCATATGAACTAGATATTTGATGGTACCCCCAGATAAAGCAGTCGGAAGAAAGGGAGACTGAAATAAAATGATATGCTTGTACCATTACAGCGCATGCACTCCAAAAATGCTGGTGTTAATTTAACACCGGCCTGGTATCTGTCCACACCAGCGAGGTGTTGAAACAACACCAGTTAAGAATCAAACCGATTTTGGTTTAACACTAATTGGTGTTGCTTAAATGCCTATCCGGTGTTAGCCTATCACCAAACTGGTGTTGTTTCAACACCTCTCTGGTGGTGTGGACCAATATAGATACAAGGCTGGTGTTAAATTAACACCAGCATTTTTGCAGTGTGCCAGCTAGGAGGAATGTGCTATCTGCTGACCAATTTAATAATTTAAGAATTGCACTTCGGTTATCTCACATTTCAAGCAATTATATCTCCTCAGATGGACATTTGTACAAAGCTTAAAGGGGAAGTTCACCCTGAAGAAAACTTTGTTGTAAAAATAGCAGAAAAAATAGTAAAAAATATTGGTGAAGGTTTGAGGGAAATCCGTTAAAGAGTAAGAAAGTTATTAGAGTTCAAAGTTTTGGATTTGTGACGTCATAAACGAGTAGCTGCCCCATGTGTTATGTAATATAAAATGCATGAATTTCAAATTTTGTATGGTTCCTGATGACTTAATTTTTTTTCTATTCATGATCAGGTGTGAAATGATTTGTCTATTGATATACAAAAGGTACAGTGAAAACCATTTTCAATTTTCTGAGAAAATGACATTTCATTGATTTTTTACCATTCGCTATGTAGGAATGCTGCTCGCACATGACGTCACAAATCAAATAATTGAAATTCTAATAACTTTTTAATTATTTGATGAATTTTTCTCAAACCTTCGGCAATATTTTTTATTATTTTTTCTGCTATTTTTACAATAAACTTTTTGTCAGGGTGAACTTCCCCTTTAAGGGAATTACAAAATTTGGTAAACAACTGGTTAATTTAGCTTTTCCCCCAATTTTCCATCATTCTGGGGTTTTTTAATACTCATGATGTTATTAAAAATGATTTGGACTGCCTTTTTGTTAATAATTATGTTGCCTGCTGGCACAAGAGAATCCTTGTATGAATTTTGAGGAGATTGTAGAAAATTCATAAATCAACCAATAATTAATATAGCAATAAATAATTGTAACAGATTATGTATACACTATAACATACACGCTTAATTGCATGGATTTCAAATAAACCCAGATGGACTGGTTATTATACAGACCAATTGAATTCTGAACTTAGATTGAATCCCATAAATTAATATAATATTTGAATCTCAAAGGATTTCAATTCAAATCCCTCAAAAGATTTAAAAGTGAATGATTAGGATTCAAACTAAATCCAGAATTTGATTGGTCCCTAAGTACAGTCCATCTGGATTTATTTGAAATCCCTGCAATTAAGAATGTAGCTCCCACAGACTATTTGTTAAGGAGGTTGCATAATTTGGTAATCATCTGGATTATTTAGCCACTTTTCAATCTTTCATCCTGTTTTCACTTCATACCGGTAAAGTTATCGTGACAATTTAGATTGCCTTTTACATTAATTAACATAGCAACGATCAATTGTCGCGGATATACACTCTAATCAAGGACCCTAACTAGTAGCTCCCCCAAACAATTCCTTAACCTTACAAGAGCGAAGACCAGAGGGGGGATGCCAAACTTTGCAAATTACTGGATTTCGGCAACAATGGTTTTCATGATCCCTCTCATCAAAAAAATCTATTTCATTACACCCCCTTGGCTTCTGAGTTTTAATGGATTTCGTACACTCCCTCCATCTTTAGGGGCGATACCGCATTGATTATCGCGGAATGCAGGGGGGTTCTTTTGTACCCCTCTAATTTAGCAGAAGAATAATGGGTGTTTACCACGCCCCCAAACTGTTTCAAAACCTCTGTCGATGGATTTTGGACCGTGTTTTGTCTCCTTCGCAGTGGAGCTAAAACATTGTCGTATTCATGTTTATTACATAAAAATATCTAATACATTTTTTGTTGGCTTGTCTAGCTATCTGAGAAATGATATTGATGTGATTAGGTATGAGGCACCTCGTTATTCTTGTATTAGAAGCGAAAATGGGTTGTGGCAACGCCACTTCCACCACACTTTTTTTCTTCAATATTCAATTCAGTTTTTCTTACTAGAAATTTGAGATAACTTTTGCAACATTCTGTATGTATTTCATTCTCAATTTTCTGTTATTTATTTGGATTCCATTAAATTCATTCGGAACCTCACATATCTGTCAGTAAATCTTGAATTCTTTGACTGAAGCAAATATCACTAGATTTCGGTTAAAATTTGCAGACAACATTCCATATGCATCTATTTCATTCTCATATTTCTGCTTTTTCTGTAGATTCTGCCGAGGTAATATCAACCCTTTCATATCTCCCAACAAATCTCTAATTCTTTGAATCAATGAAATTCCCTGTTTGTTTGCGTACATTTCACCAAGATCAATAATTGTATCTATAAATATATTCATCTCCTTTCGCCTATCAATCCCTTATCTCTTCTGATCTTCGAAGGTTGTTCACTTTTGGTTTAAACCATACAAGTGAAGAGCAGCTATTGGTCCATTGATTTTCTGATAGAAACTTGGTCCCTCTATTTGGGGCCGTCCAAGAGGTACAGCTCTTTCCCAGATAGGGGAGGGGATTAGACATAAGGAGAATCCCATGGGGGTATTACTGGTAGGTTGATAGTTTGGGGAGGGGTGTGGCAAATGGGGGGGGGGGGGGCTTGGCTATTCCTATCAAGGGGGTGGGGTGCTCTATATAGTGCAGTCTTGAAAATCAGGTGTTTTATTGTTGGATACTAGATGGTAAAGGAGAGGGGAAGGTGCGGGGGAGGTGGGGGTATGGGGCTTCTCTTATGGACTTTTGAAGGAAATAGTGATTTTGTTTATTTGGGCGGGGCTGCTTCTGTAACAATCGATGTATTGGATAACCTAGTGTTTATTATGTTATATGAATTTGTATCATTGCATGGATGTCTGAAGAAGTCAAAAACCTTTTTCCCTCTCATTTCATGCATGGATAAGGTAGCCTGAACTTTCACTTCTTACACAACATTATGAAACCATATTTGCTGGCACTTTGTATTAGAGCAATCATTTTGGAAACAAAATAGATTTCACTACTAATGTGAATATTCCCAATACAGTCAAGAATAATGTACTTTGGCTCAGGATGTGTGTGATTAAAGGTTAGCAATCTGGCCATGACATCGAGGAAAGAATAGGTCATTAAATAACTCATATTACAAGGTTTTAATCCATGTCACTTTGCAGTGTTCCTACAGCAAGGCATTTATCTGCAATTGCCACTCTCGTCACGGGTGCGGGACTTTGTTCTATGAGAATTTCCTTGAATGCTGGTCAGCATATGCAATCATGCCTAAAAGATTTTGAATAAATGTTGTTGCTGATGTTGTTTTCTTATGTCGTTAATGTAGAAGTTGTTGTATGTTACTGGTTAAAATGTTTCAGACCTTTCCCTGAACTTGATACCAATTCATTTTCACCATGAATTTTTTCTCACCAGAGCTGAACTTATTTCCACCACTGCCGTAACCGCTTTTGCCAAGTTCACCCCGTTGGAAGAATCAAAGTCATTGTACCGCGTTCCTCTCCGCCGTCCCCGCAAGGCCGGGGGTCAATAGATTGTTTCCTGCTATGATGGAATGCCCAGACCCACGTGTAGTCCCACCTGTTTGTAAAGACGTCGGCTGGTAAAGCTATCAGGTGCATACACTAATACAGGGGCGCCCAGGTCAGGGTTTAATTCTACACATCTGGAATGCTCAACACCCAAGATCAAAAGTGTCGTTGGTTTCTATACTTTTCTTCCTTGTTCCTGAGGTTTCTAGCTTCCCTTTTCCTCTGCAACTTTCATTCTCTTTGTCTTTTCTTCTTCTTTTGTCGTCTCTCTTTTGTTCCGATCGCCAGAGGAATGTCAAGTTGCAGCGTGCCCCCCCCCCCCCCGGCTCGCTCGTGTAGAAGATGTCCCAGCTAGCTACCCCATTGTTCGACTCGGAACATTGTTGAAAGAAACATGATTACAATACATTACAAATTGTATGAATTTTATTTCCAGATTATCAATCAATTTATATTTTCTGCTTGAATGAAGTAGACCAACAATCAGTTGCAAGTATTGTGATTGATTTGGGACCTAATAATGACTTAAAGTTGATTGCGACTTTTGCAGCACCTCCTTTTTGCGTTGATCTTTAAAGCATTTCTCCCATAACAGTAAACAAGAGGACTGACTGCTGTGGGTCCTTTCTGATGGAACTCGCTTGTTTTCATGCACTGAACTGCCAAGAAATTATACATTTTCAGCGGATCAAGGCACCAGTGGCTCTGGAAAGATATCTTCATAATAAGCTCTATTGCCTTGCTCCCTCACTTGTATATATCATTTTACATATTTTTGCTCCCTAGGGAAACAATTCTGTCCACTTTCACGGTTATGATAGTATGCAACACAAACTACCTGTTTGTATTTTTTTTCTTGTTATACCAAATTATTAACACAATGATGTATGAGGACATGTTTTCCAGACCCCATGTGTAATTTGCTAACTGACAAGAATAAGGGTCTGTAATGTTATACTAAAACTTCTGATGGAAGATGGGGAAAGATGAGAAAAGGAGAAGAAGACGAGTGCAAGATCTAAAAGGTTAACTGAATTAGCAGCGTGAAATAAAACTCTACGATTTCAACTACGATGTTAATTTAACGTAGGTGGCCAAGTCGACGTCCGTTGGTAAACTTTGAGAGTGCAGACAAAGGTATTTGTATGTTTCTAACAAATGGAAAGGAACGAATTGAAGCTTTTCTTTGGATTGGGACAATTCTTGAAAACTTTGAGGCGCAGCAGTTTCTTAGTCTGCTAGCACAGACTCATATTTGAGTCTGAAACATGAAACATGAACCAATTTCCCCAGTCTTAAAAAACTTACATTGGCTACCTATCCAATCCCGCATACACTACAAAGTACTTCTATTCGCCTACCAATGTTTCCATCAGTTTGCTCCATTGTATCTCATTGAATTGTTAACACCATATAAACCTGACAGAATGCTATGTTCAAGTAAAAAGTCATTAGTACAGGTCCCACATACTGTGACAAAGTCATATGGGAAAGATCATTTTCACATGCAGCTGCTATTTTATGGAATAATCTGCCAGAATATCTAAAAAATATACAACCATACGAAAAGTTTAGAAATAGCTTGAAAACACATTTATTCACCATTTTGTAAACAATTAATGTAAGAACCCAGTGCTCTCCCCTCCATCTCCACTCCTTCTGTAAAAAGCGCTTAGAGACATGCAACTTTGCTTATGTACTTTGCGCTATACAAAAACATTTCATTATTATTATTATCATATTTGACAGCCACAGTACATAGTGAATCCAGCCACAGTACATAGTGAATCTAGTCTCACTACTTCAGACTCTGCATTATGCATTATGCAAACTTGTGAAAACCAAGGGTCTGCACCTGCAGACTAACAGTTTCTTAGATCTTAGTGACTTTATATAATATATCATTATTTAAAAAAAATAATGTCCAATATGTAGAATTTATTCAGTTAATGATTTCAATTCAGTTAATAAAAAATAGTCTTTTCATATCTAAAAACAGATTTATCTTATTGTTATTCATTGAATGCCGCCAATAACAATATTTATGTATTTCTTTCACAGTACGTTGATTCAAATTTTCATTTTGTTTAAGTAAAGACACTTCCCAAATACTAACATATTAATATTTTTTATGTTAATGTTCTGTTCTTTGGGTCCTCATTTAATCTGGTATGCATGAATTAAATCGTTGTGATGTTTGAAATCCAATTCAGTTTGGAAACGCTTTTTTGGAATGCTCCCCAGGGAGTGGAGAAAGTCCAATCGTTGTGTAATAATATATCCTGAAAGCACTTAAAGATGGCTGTCCATTGTATCAAACACTAGATAAAAGAAAATTATTATTTTTGTTATTATTAAAACTACATGTGCTCCATTTCACAAAGTAATCATTTAGCTCAAACAAACATCTCAAATAAATTGGCGACAATAAAGTCTTCCTCATTTAAAACGCAGCATGCTAAAACTCAAGGCCTATTAAAGAAATTTAGGTCAAGACTTCAACGTAGACAGAATTTAATTTTAAACGATTATGTTCCTGTGGCATTGTTTCATGCTGTGTTAGGAAGGACATATTTTTTCCTGCAGCAAAGAGCGAATAGTTTGATGAAGTCACTTTTATTTATATTTCTGTATTCAGTTTGATATCAACATCAATGATCAAGGGGAAATGTTTAATATCCCGATTTATTAGGCTTAACTTGACTAGAATACCTAATTCATCACGAAAAGTGCAATCACCCTTTTCTTCTTCCGGTAATTCCTTGTAACAGTATTTGCCACTTGGTAGTAAATTGAATATTCTCCTAAAGTATATCTTTACATTGGTTTTAGTGGGCGTGCTTCAATAATCTTACTTCGAATCTGCAAGCTTCAGCTTCACATGGCACTTCATAATCAATTCCTTCAACGAGTCATGTTTGACATACAATTGGTCGTATTGAGCATTCCATTTGGCTTGCCATAGGACAAGTCATTTGTAACAGAATGTGAATATGCACATTTTCGTGACACCCCCACCCCCCCCCCAAAAAAAAAAATGATAATGATAAAATAGATAAATAAAGGGAAAAAAAAGTATGTGGTTCTTCAAGTCCTTCATAGAGTCATGTTTAATAGACAATTGAAGATGATTGAGCATTACATTTGGCATGCCATGAAGAAATGTGTACATGCACGTATTCATGACCCCCCCCCCCCCAAAAAAAAAAAATGAAATAAAAATTGAAAAGCTTCATTTTCGTGTGAGGCAATGATTGGATTTCCTCACTGTGTTTTAGATCATGCTGAGAACAAGGACAGTAGAATAGTAATTTCTTCCTCTTCCTCTTGACTGGCATTATTATTAATGTTGCTCAAAATCGTCTCATTTTGTCATCTTTGAATTTTCCCTGGATCGTATAATTTGTTATGATGTTGTTTTTCAACATCGATGTAATTTGCCTGTTTTTAACCTGTGTCGACTTGGGTTTTTTTTTTTGGGGGGGCACTATGTTAATGTAATTTACCTGTTTTAATTCATTCAGGTTCAAGGTACACTCTGTGTCATCACACGCTGGTCTGACTGGCTTCCTATGGGGGCTGGTGCCCTTATTTGCTAGAGCTCCTGTGAGTACTGACCTGACCGGGCTTGCCCCTTAAATTGTCGGTGAACGGGGCAGCAAGCACAAGGGCTCCAGGCCCCACCAGGATGTAGCTGGGAATTTCCAGGATGATACTTGTAGTGACTCAAGATTTATTTATATCTAAGTAGCTGTTTGTAATGTACGTGTATATAATAGTTGTTATCTAAAGGAACTGTTGCTGGCCTAGTGCCATGAGCGTCTCTGGACGGTGTGCGCGCTAAATAAAATATCACTATTATTATTATTAATATTCACTCATTTAATTCCATGAAAAATACACATGTACAAGTAAAAATGGAAATATCAAATTGATTAAAACGATACAAATAGGAAATATAATATACATAGCATAAAAATAATAGAGTACGAAATATAATCAAAAAAATATTGGAAAGGGTGCATCCGTAAAAGCCAATAAGGCTTGATGAATTGGATGCACCAAAATGCACAACAGTCAGACAAATTACATTCATATTCAACAAAACAACAACAAATAGAAATTCAAATTCATTTATTTCACATCTCTTAAAAACAGGGTACAATACATAGTGAGTTAATCTAAGAGAGTAAAAACAACAATGACAGTTGTACAATTTAGACAAAATTAACAACTGAAGAGAAAACAAAGTATATGAATGGGATGTGAGGGAGTAACAAAAAGCCATTGGCCTATTTAGGCTCCTCCCTTTTTTACATTCGTTCCTGGTAATAAAACAAAACAGTATCTTCCAATCAACTTTTGAGATTGAAAACAATCGAAAGAACAGCAATTAAAAGCAAAAATAAAGAAGTAAAAAAATTAAAATAAATAAAATGAAAGAAAAAATGCAAATCAAAACAAGAAAATTACATTTACATGTATGTTGAACAAACCCAAAAATAATAATATCAAGCTAAAACAGGCAAATTACATTATTATCGAACAAAAAAAAAAAATTCAGATTCACTGCCTCCTAACCTCCAACTTCTATTCAGTCTTAACAGCTCTATCTACAATTATAATACACGAAGCTCTGATATGTTCCATCAGTGGAAAGTTTCGTCACATTTTTACATTGTTCTCTCCGTTATGTTGGTCCAAAAAATTGGAATACTTCACCTTCTTTACAGTCTACGTTTTAATAATGCCTTTAAGAGGCTCTATAAAAGACATCTCTTCTCTTTTTATGATGCATAATTGTAAATACGTTTAATTGCTAATATCCCTTTCTTTTCTCAGTTTAAATGTCATTAATTATATACATTGCAGAGAGAACGATACCGGTTTTGCTGAGCAGGATTCGATACTCGGACCTTTGTCTGGCGCTAAGCGCAGGTGAATCTGTTCACCCGTCGGGAGCGGCTGCGTATTTCTATGGTGGTGTGTGGATCGTGTGCTTTGGCTGTTGCTACGTCGGGTGTTTTATGTTTGACGTGGTAGTGGCTTTTGTGTGCGATCTGCATACTGTCTGGTATGTGCATTGGCTCCTGGAGACACTACGTCCGGGCGTTGTTTCATTGCGAAACATGTATACATAATCGTGTTTTGCTGGAAGAATGGGTAACAAAACAATCTCAAAAGTGCAATGAAATCCTTTGGGAATAAGTATGGATGCGACTCATTAAAACATCATTGGGATTATCTCATTTGTTGAAAATAAATTCTAGAAAAAGAAAGAATTCCCTGAATTACATTACACAATGTGACATTCTGAAAGACTGAAGGATTATCTGCTATTTTCCTTATTATTATTATTTGCTAGCTCCTTAAGCATATGAATAACATGTTTTCAAAGGACATCACAGTCAATGCTGCAGTGTCTTCTTTAGTGATTGTTTTCTAAATATTGTAAAAATGTTGATATTAAATTAATTACAATGGTAGTGAAACTAATGAATGGAATATCGTAGATAAAGTAGGCTCTCGAATACCCATTATCGCCAGTTATGAGGAGTGATAAAACAAGGCCATTTCTCATTATTTTTCATGAATTTTTCTCAGAATCAAAACACAGAACACTTCACGTGAAGTAGGCCATCTGGGATCATAACACTGGGAGCGTTTCATGAAACAAATTCTCAGTGATTTTCATGGACCAGTTGTTACAAGCTACTGAAACCCTTGCATCTAATTGGCTCAGAGCAAATTTGTCAGTGATAATCACTCATTATTTGTTTCATGAAAGGCTCCTTAGGAATTTGTCTAAAGTGACAATCAGCGATTGTATGTAGTACAGTTTTCTACTTTTTTTCTGTCGATGTTGTATCCAGGGTAGCAGTATTATTAAGCTGATGGCAAATGTTGGAGACAATACAAAAGAAGAAGATATGAGATCAAATTAATACAGTCTTAATACATTGTCTGTCTTCTGTGGAAAGATACATGTGGGTATCATGTGATCGTGACACGACATTTACTCCTGCGACAACTGCTCCGGGCTATCTTTCGTCTAAGATATAGGGTTAGAGTTTGGGTTGCAATAGGCTTTTATTTTTAAGTAAGGTTTAGGGTTATAATGATAATGATAATAATAATAACATATTTTACCCAGGGTAGCCACTTCAGTTATGAAAACTGTTCTCCCAGCGGGCCCCGCTTAACATGATACTGTTATTATACAGTTAGTTATACTGTTATATTACTGTTAGGTTTAGGATAGGGTATAGTGTTAAATCTAGGGTTGAAGTTGGCTATTCCATTAGTGAGTGGAATTCACAGCAGTGCAATTGTCGCCAGAGCAAATGTCAAGGAACCCATGTGATATGCCATTCCACAATAATAATAATAACAGGAATGGAGATATTTACAATGTGCAAAAATATACATATGTATCACAAATGGTTTAATAAATGGCGTAGAAATAAAATTGTAGATTTTAAAAGGAGCATAGCTCTCAAAAATGATATATATACATATGTATATGTTCAATATCCACCTTCACCCGACAAAGGAAATTATAATTAGTATGGTGTCGAAAATCTGTCTATCTGACGGTCAATCGGATCGGGGTCGCCCTAGCCACTAACCCGTCTCTGTGGTCTAGTGGTTAAGGCATCGGCGTTCAAAGCTGGGGGCCCGGGTTCGATTCCCGGCAGAGACATTTTTTCGGCACGACCAATTTTTCCAAAGGGTAGATAGCTCTGGGGAACCTTGATTTAAACTACGCCTACCATTGTTCTCTTCACCCATTTCTTTACAATATTTAAATGAAAGAGATGCCAAAGCTGTTGTACATGTATAACTTCACACATATATATATATATATGTATATATATATATATACATATGTATATATAATCATAAATGGTTTGGTAAATGCAGTAGAAATAAAATCTACGGCATTTACCAAACCATTTATGATTATTTTATTCCATATGCCGAAGCAGACTATTTCTATATATATATATATACATATAAAATATGTATATATATATATATATATATATAGGGGGCAGGGGGCAAGTATTCCATTTGATTTTTTCACATAGTGAGGAGAATAAAGAAAAAGAAACAACAAAAAAGAGGAAGAAAGAAAACTAAAAAGAAATATAGGGAACTTTTGAAATCTACGATTTTATTTCTACGGCATTTATTAAACCATTTGTGATTATTTTTCCCATATGCCGAAGCAGACTATTTCTATTTTATATATATATATATATAATGTATATAAAACATATTTTGCATCAGTTGGTCTAAAAATGTATTTCACTCAGTTGTTTGAACTTTTCCTGAAACATGACTGTCCCTTTGATCAAGCACTTTACTGATTAAAATGAGTTCATTTTCACACCTTCCTATCAATAAATATTTGAAATCAAATCAAATGACGTGAGATCATCTCGGTCCAAAGATGAGGGGATGGGTCCATTTTCACAAAACCTTCATAAATCTTGTAATCACGGTATTGTGTGCTGTTACCTATGCAATTAGGTGACAACTAGACTTGTTGAGGTTTGATGAATATGGGCCCCGGTCCACGAACTTCTTTGCACAGATTCCAAAGTTTGGAGAGGCCATTTCCGCTCCAAAGGGTGATAAATGATGTCGTCTCAGTACCCCCTAAATAGTTTGCAAGTTCAAAGTCTGATGCGTGTAGGCAGCGGCAGTGCTATGTTGGGGGAGGGGGGGCAGGGGGCAAGTATTCCCTTTGATACGGTGAGGAGAGTAAAGGAGAAGAAACAACAACAACAAAAAAGAGAAATAAAGAAGACTAAATAAGAGAAATATGGGGACAAGTAATACTACAATACCATACCCTCAAAATTTCTTTTTAAATAGGAATATTCCTATTTTGGAGAAAAAAAAACATTGTCATATTTTAACCTTTATGTTCCTATTTCTTGAAATTTCATTTTTAATTTGTTCCAATTTTTGAAAAGCATCTTGAGCACTCTACAGAGTGAATATATGGCACGAAAGAAGTCCAATTTATTATTGTTATTATAATTATTATTATTATGGTTATTATTATTATAATTATTATCATTATTGCTATTATTTTTATTATTATTATTATCATCATTGTTATTATTATTACTGTTATTATTATTATTATTAATATTAATTATTTTTCATTCCTCTTATTATTATCAATATTATTAATGTAATTATTATTATTATCATTATTATTAGTATTATTGTTGTAATTTATTATTACTGTTGATATCAATTTTTATTCATTATTGTTATTAATATTAATTATTCTTCATTCTTCTTATTATTTAATATAAATATTATTATTATTATTATTATTAATATTACTTTTATTATTATTATTATTCAATTACAAAATGTACTGTCATTTGGTTGTCTGGTTGCCTGCTTTTGCACTCCAGCCCCCCCTCCCTCACTCCCCACCCCCTCCACCTCCCCCCCCCCCCCAAAAAAAAACATCAAAATACCCCGGCGCCGCCACCACTGTGTGTAGGTGTGGGATCCAGATCTGGTCCGATCAAAGTACCAATGGGAGTGCTCACAAGGGGACAATGATTATTTATATAATGTCTCGTGAAGAATACTTTGACATAATTGCATGTACCTCTCTCTGTATAAAGAACATTATACAAAGAATGGAGTTGAATAAAAAAAAAATGAAAAATGGGTGAAAAGGAACCATTTTGGCTCCATTGGTCATGCAAGATGAGAGATCAATTAAATCATATTTTTGCATTTTATTGAAGAACATTTTTTAATCAGATATTGGGACATGGGTTTGAAAAGGTGATATTGGCTTCTTATTATTTATTTTTTTTTTTACCCTCCCCTTCCCCCTTTCGCTTCCCTTTTCCCGTCCTCCCCCTCCTCGGTCCTCATACCCCCTCTAGCTAGTTTATTACATCAGGGGCCCCTTTTCATAAAAGTTACGATTATAGTAACTTTGCCCTCCACTGATAACTTCCCTGAAATCCTTGATTCTGATTGGCTGCTTAGCATATGTTACCATGGTAGTTACCACTGGATGGCAAAGTTACCATGATACTAACTTTCATGCAACAGGGCCCGGGAGTTCTTTACATAAAGGGCTCTGAGAAGAGTAGCCTAGTATTTCATAAACTTATTATTGAACTTTTCCGTTGATGGCAACTGCCATGGTAACAACCGTTTATAGCAGTTACAAGCATTGTAAGATTAAGTCATGGGAGTCAGCATCCAATACCTCCTTTTTGACCAAAAAAGGTTTCATACAAAAAATTTGTGTTAAGCAATATCCTCCACATAATAAACGATTGATTTGGGTAGTATAGGGTCTGTTTTGCAGACTAAGCTAACCTATGGGAATTGCTTTCATGAGCGATATCATACCTATGATTTGTCTATTTGTTTTACTTGGATCAGCTATGAAAAGGAAGTGTGAATATCGGTTTATGATATCATGCATCCAATATTTTAAAGGTCAAGTCCACTCCAGAAAATGTTGATTTTAATCAATAGAGAAAAATCAACCAGGCATAACGCTGAAAATTTCATCCAAATCGGATGTAAAATAAGAAAGTTACGACATTCTAAAATTTCGCTTATTTTTCACAAAATAGTTATATGCACCACTCAGTGACATGCAAATGAGACAATTGATGATGTCCCTCACTCACTATTTCTTTTGTTTTTTATTGTTTGAATTATACAATATTTCAATTTCACAGATTTGACAATAAGAACCAACTTGACTGAACCACAAAATGTTAAAACAATGCTAATACTACATGTTCAGGGAGGAATAAAACTTTGTTTTGCAGGAAAACAGAGAGAAAATTTGAACATTTCATATTATAAAATACAAGAGAAATACTGAGTGGGTGACGTCATCAGTCCCCTCATTTGCATACCAACCAGAATGTGAATATAACTTTTATAGTAAAATTAAGCAAAACTTGAAAATGTCATAACTTTCTTAGTTTACATCAGATTTTGAAATTTTCAGTGTTATTCTTGTTGGATTTTTCTCTTTTTATCCAAATCGACTTTGTGTTGTGGTGGACTTGTCCTTAAAGGGAAGATCCCACTTCCAACCCTGAAAATCATCCAAGATATTATTTTCCACCATTAAAAAAAGGGAAAATCCTTCCATTACAGGCTAATTTTGATTACGAAATGAATTAAATCACCCTTTAAACAATCAGCCATCCCTCAAACATTATCAAAATTTGGTGTGAAGTGGCAAAAGATGAACAGGATATCCTCTTTTAAATCCGAGCGCTGGAGGAAATGCTTTTTTTTATTCTCAACTAAGCATCTTGAAGCAATATGATCATATTTTGCAGATATGGGGCCAGTAACTCAAACCCTTAGCAATCATCGTAGAAAACTTTATTGCGATTGATTGCATTGACTGCAATGTACAATCAATCGTTGAGACCAAGAGTATGATTAATTTCTAACCTTTTTGCTATGGGACCTAGGTTGTCCTTTTTTTTTGGGGGGGGCAGAGTTCCACCAATGTTCTATTTTTTCCTTTACATATTTCTCCTGACACTTTTAACTGATTGAATGCTCGTCATCCCCATAAGCTTTGAACAGGGACTTCCTATAGCTCCAGAAGGCAATGTTTAAACGAGGCACCAAGGCTATGTATGGATGTATAATAAAGACAGCTGACAATGTAGATGGATACAGATTGTCACAGAATTTGGGAAGAAAAAGTGGACCCGTTGCGACCCCTTCTACCGATTTCTCCTGGCTGCTGTGTCTTAAAGTGAAGGGGAATCATAGTGGTTTTTTCAACACTGCCTCTTTTTACAAATTAGGCCGCCATCATTAACCAGCCTAGGCGCTCATGATGGCGGTTTTCTGCGTTCCTTTAAAGTAATGTTTTGTAAAATGAATTATACATTTTGTTGATATTTATTTTTATTGCTTATTGTATTATTGTTTTGTTATATGTTATCTTTGTATATCCTATGTTTTTTTACTCATTTCTAATGTAAATGCAGAAATCGTATCAAATCTTTATTACAACCATACAAAGTTCATTAATCTTTCCCCAATCAAGTCAGGATTTCCATGGACTCGTCTTTCTTTTGTCTTGACAATTTCTCGGAAGAAGTCCGTACTATGTGAGGGAAACATGTTTTCGCCATGTGTACAGAATTTGAAACCAAAAGGAAGCGGGCTTGGATACGGAACCTCACCTGGTTGCGATCAGAGATTGATAAGTGTTTCCAGTTCAAGTGGACTTCCCCATTGTTCTAATGCTTCGCCACTGACTTGATGAAACAAAGGATGTCATAATACAGAGCCTATTTGATTTGAAATAAGTGAAAGTTTTGGGGTATATTTGCCCAGCATTTTGAGCACCTCATACGGAGGATGGTTAGGATACTCCCCAGGGAGTGGAGAGGGTGCACATTGTGTGTAACCATAACAGATTGAATTGGATGTCTATTTTGAAATATTCTCTGAGTGCTTTTATTAATAAGTTTGTGTTAGATAACTGGATTATTATTATTATTATTATTATTATGAATATTATTATCATCATTATTGTTATTATTCAATTCAATTTTATTCACATCTTTTTAAAAACATCAAAAGATCAAGTTTACAAATCAATACAACATACATTATACATAAAATTATAAAAGAAATGGTAAAGATGAAGTGAGGAGGATTTGGGGGATAAACAAAAGGCCATTGGCCTGTCAAGATAAATCCCTGAATTTACCCCACTTCAAAAACTAATACAAAATAACACATTACAAACATAAAGCTAACAATATACAATAACATAACAAATCTAAACACATAAAAGGCAATCAATTAAAAATTAAATTATTCACACTTAAGTAAAGAAAATTTTTATTTTCTAAAAGAACGAGTAGTTTGGCTTTCTTTGAGGTCATCTGGCAAGATATTCCAAGACTGTGGGCCTTTTAAACTGACAGTTCTTGAAAAATTATAATGATAAAAAGGTACATACCTTTTATTGGCATTTTTTGTGTTAAATTTATTGATGTTGATATTATATTCAAAGTATTCATTAAAATAATCAAGAGTTTATTATGATTTTTAGATGTGAAGAGTTTATGATTCCTAGATCACTATGGCTAACTTGATTTGGACTTCTACCAGGATATAGACTTTGGTCATCCGAATTCCTGACCATATTAAGTTGTGTCCTTTCTAAAGAAGGGTAACAAAGTGAACAAAAATAAGATCATTTTTTTTCAAATTAGAAGAATTACGTAAATCTTAGCAATACCCAACATGTCTCTAAATATTCACATCTATTACGTTTTAGAAATATCTCAGAACACTCTATATAACTTGCAAAAGTTTGTGATTCTAATGAGTGCAACCTTTAAAGAGAAATTCCAGTAGTTGCAGTAAACACTGATTTCATGAGAAAGTCTGTAAAACCAGGCTTAATTGTCAGTATATCATCGAGGATCTAGATCTGGTACAGTTACATAAACTGAACTTTGTGAAATCTTGAAATCTACGCTGAATAATGTTCAGACTGAACTTCCCCAACACAGATAAGCGCACGTGGGACAGTGTATAATTATTGCTTTGAGCGTCGGGCCCGACGCTCTACCCGAATCCTGTGCTTATTTGCTGATTTCTCAGCAATTACACAATTTCTTCCAGAATCCTTTGGCACATGCGTTTTATTTATACAAACAGACACTTTGGTGGTCATTTCATTGGATTCTGTACGAACTCATTTTGATATCGTTACCAAAACTAGCATTTACCTTTAATTCCCCCCATTTTACCACATTTCCCAGCTTTTAATAGGCTTTTATGTCAATATGATTAACACGATTACAAAGTCCCATCTTATTCTCTCAAGCGAAACCGGAAACGTCCCATCAGGACTTTTGACGTTTTATTTGTAGAATCTTCGATAGCAATGGTGCAAAGTGCAAGGGATGTAAACATCGGAGGCGAGGAATTAATTTACAGCTTGATCGTTGTCCCTGACCAATGTTTGGAAGTTCGGTATTTTAATCACTGCTCACGCAATTGCCCGACTAAATATTGATGTAGGAATTTCCAGCAGGTGGAAAACCCCAACCCCCCCCCCTCCCAAAAAAAAAGGGGAAGTTGGCCTTGAAATTTGAATTCTATAAAAAAAAGACCTAGTCCTTTGGATAGGATGTAGAATAAAAGGTTAATCTGGCAGCCATGTGTAGCAATGTATTGGGTATTAGATCGGACTTTATCATTTTGCACCATATCGGGTGCAGTGTTGTCAGGATGTTCTATTAGGCCACTTGATTTTTTTGGGGTAATTACTTAATTAATGTCTTCAATTTAAAGTTGAAATACCATACCCCACTTTTTAAATAGAAAAATCATGTATAGACCTATCAAATTAGTATTTACATGGTTACCATTAAAGATAAATTCCAGTTGTGGGAACGATCTCAAAATGACTTCTTACAGAATTTAATATAATGATCACCAAAGTGTCTGTTTGTATGAATAAAAAATATGTGCCAAAGGATTCTGGAAGAAATTGTGTGATGGCTGAGAAATAAGCGCGGATTCGGTCACTTCCGTCGGGTCTTTATTCCAGCATTAATAATACATTGTCCCACGTGTGCCTATCTGTGTTGGCGATCTTCAGTGTGATCGTTTTTTGGCTAGATATTATGATTTCACAAAGTTCAGTTTATGTAACTGTACCAGATTTAGACCCACGATGATATAGTAATACTTTACCTTGGTTTTACAGACTTTCTCACGAAATCAGTGTTTTACTGCAACTATGTTCATTTAGCTTTAATGCCAAGATTGACCATCTTTGCTAAGAGTTACCATCTATGCCAAGTTTTCAATAACAAGCCACAGCTGGTATCTTTTCGAAGTAATCTGTATACCCTCATTATTGCCCTTTTTGTTCTCACAAACAGAAAACGAAATAAAAATATGCTTTTGCACAAAACAGAAACGTCTCTGTGCACTTCCAGAGGACCCTCACTTAAACCAGGGCCCCGTCGTACAAAGAGTTGCGATTGATCCAATCAACCACAACTATGTACGGCCAGCAACATCAACATCTAAAATATATGTTAGTTTTAAAAAATTTCTAGATATGAATGTATATTTCATAAATTAATTGTTTTCTTGACAATTTGGTGTGTCCGCCTTTGTTTACGATTGACATTTTGCAAAAATCCTGTAGAAAAAAATATGACACTGATGGATTTCCATAGAGTTACGATTGATTGGATCAATCATAACTCTTTGTAAGACGGCCCTGGAAGCCTTTTGCAATGCACAAGCATTTCATGGTAGCCATTTTCCTCACCTGGGTCGGGTGTGGCAAATGTCAATTATTGAGTATTACATTTGAATTTTTATATCACTTTGTTTTGTATCCATCCTCCTTCACCAGATTGCAAATTTTGATTTTTTTTTTCCCTCAATTTTAGCTACTTTTTTTTCTCATAACCTTATCAAAATTTAGCTTTTCTTTTATCTAGGCTTTGTTAAGTGAACATTTTCAGCAAGTTTTTGGTATCCATGGATTGCCTGATATGTTTTAATCGTCTTCCGCAAACATTCAAAGTCCTCTATTATTCTTGCCTTTGCAATCGCCCGATCATCGGCAATTCGGCAAATATCATCTGATCGTAAAGCAGGAGATAAATCGCTAAGAGCTCCTCAAAGACCAGATTGTCTGAGAGAGAGAAAGATAGGAAGATCAGAATTTTAATGCATTCTCATTGTCTGCTGAACATTGTTCATGCTATCAAAGATCAAAACGTTTTGGAAACGCTATCAGGATGGAGGTGGGGAAGGTTCTTTCTTTGATCGAGAGTGTAGGTCGTGTTTATTCCACCTGTAAAAAATCTGCAGCAATTTAGCAACCATTTGACTACGCCTTAAGATCTGTCGCTATGGACTGTTGACCCCCCCCCCCCCACACACACACACACAGACACACAGACCCACCATATATGCATATGCACTTTGACTCACAACTACCCTGGGGACAACACCCCCCCCCCCCCTTAACGCCAACACAACTACTCACTGGACTGCCGTACTGCTTCCACCCTTTTGAGAACCATGAATGTCTTGTTCCCAAAAAGCATTTCATTATTTCATAGAGTTAAATTCAGAATTTGCATCTTTTGTTGTTTTTGCCAGGAGACTGCTGAGAATTATATAAATCATGTAAGCCAGTGAGGAAGCAACCACAAGACTGATGGCTGTGTGTCCTCTCCGAGAGACCTAAAAATGAGGATATAATGTCTTACGAGCGCATAGAACCTGGTTGGTAAATATGAATTTTATTACATGTCCTGAATGACATCTTTTGATATGAGCTGTATATTGCACTTTTTTGCGAGAATAATATTCATCAATGCAATAACCATGAGTTCTGACATAAATGCAGGTATGAACATGCTTTTAATCTATTAGTTAAAAAGTTTGGCAGGAACCTAATTATCAGATAGGGCATGTAATCCCTTTGAATTTTGTCCTGATTTTAACTGAACGCAAGAGGAATCAACATAACAACTCAATCTGAGACCTTTGGAAGGAGATCGAAGCAGGTGTAGGTGTCGAAATTGTAACCCATTTTTGTTTAACAATTAAATTATTGCATTGAGTAGCATAAGTTATATATATGCAGGGGGTCAATGCTTTAGAATGGCTTGAAACATCCATGGCTGTATGCAGATTTTTTTGTTGGGGGAGGGGGAGGGGGCCAAGATGCATATGTAAACTTTTTATTAAAAAAGACCTTGAAAACGAGGGAGCGAAACAATTGAGCTTGTTATTGAGGCACTTTTGCATATTGTAAAGTGAGATTGAAGGATTTTGTGCATACTTTTAGTGAATTTTGTGAAAATTTTCAGTAAGAGAATGTAAGTTTTCAGAATTTCTGGGGAAGGGGCAAATGCCCCACCCCCCACTGCATACAACCATGGAAACAACTACCCTTAATAAGAATCAAATCACATAAATAGAAAAAAAAACTATTGAATATGAAACAAGCAGGTACCGGTATATATAGGCCCTGACTGGAAAAAAATATGACTTTAAAAAGTTGCAATATTCTTTCAAGGTATAAGGAAATGTTGCATTTTATTGGAGAATTCCAATACGTTTTTCCGTCATTGAGTTGATGACATCCTCTTCCACCCCCCCCCCTCCCCCATTGTTGTAAAATTTGCATGGCTTGCTATGCATGTAACAAGCTTGTGATGAAATGACTACTGGTGCTTTTATTTTGGTGTACATATTTGCTGTTTATGAATGTTGCAACAGCTATAAACCTTCCGTTCTTTGCAATCCTTTTCCATGCATCCCTTCCCCACGTGGCAATAACTTTCAAATATCATTGGAAACCAAATGGCCACCCCCCCCCCATCAACAATGTGCCCCAAATGGAGGCTTTTGGGTGAGTTATGTCCCATCATGGACCTAATAGGTCCATGGTCCCATCTACATCTACAAATTTGTTCCACCGATCAGAGGTCACTTTGTGGAGTCGCCCACGCGCCCCTCGTCTAACATTTGTTCTGGAGGCAGGTGGATGATAAAAATACCTCAAAAGTATGTCAATGTTTTCTTTGTGTTTGTCCCTTTCCTCTGCCTTTTCCTTCTCTTTGTTTACTTTTCTTTCTGGTTTATTATTCCTATTTTTGCCTTGATCTTTTAGTATCTTCTCTTCTTTGGATGAACTATCTTTCTTTCCCTCCATAGCTGTGTATCTGCCATACCTCCTACCCCCTAGATCTAGATCTATTTATCTATCTATCTGTCTGTCTGTCTATTTATCTATCTATCTATCTATCTATCTATCTATCTATCTGTCTGTCTGTCTGTCTGTCTGTCTATCTATCTATTTTTTACAAAGCCGCTACCAATTACGCCAATGGTCTTGTGAGTTCCGGAGACCCCCTTTTTGATGTGGTCAGTTCCAAAACATTGCATTTGTAGCAATCGTTGACCCAGGAGCCGTTCTGGAGACCCCCTTTTTTAAACCAAGATTTAGTTCCAGAGCCCCCAACCCCCGACTTTGGCATGACACATAGGTATCATGTTATAATTCGAGGCCCACCTCCCCCCCCCCCCCCCCCCCCCGATTGATCACTGCCCAAGCATCTAAACCTGTGTATTAGAGAAACAATAATTGAGCTCTGTACAAACCGGATGGTTTCGTTTCAGAGTTACAGGAGCAGAAAGGTTTTTGAACACTTGGTTATTTCATCCCTTAAACATTCTTTGCTATCTGTTATCTTTTTCCCATGTTACATGTTGTTTGCACAGTCAACATTTTGATCCTTTATCACAGAAGTGATTCAACAGTGCGGCAACAAGGCCAACATAAAATGCAAAGCATAACATAAAAAGGAGAAAAAGAAAGAAAAATGGTAGAACGCACCCAGGTTGATAAAATGATGATAAATTGTGGATCTTGGTTGATTTTATTACTATGTAGGTGGTTCAGAGACTCCGACTCTGAAAACAAGAAATTGAGGAATTTTAGGCTAATGCCTTGTGGTACTTGAACATTTTTGTCCATGACTTAAAGGACAGGTCCACCCCAACAAAAAGTTGATTCAAATAAAGAGAGAATATTCCAACAAGCTTAACACTGAAAATTTCATTAAAATCGGATGTAAAATAAGAAAGTTATGAGATTTTAAATTTTCGCTTAATTTCACAAAATAATTATATTCACATCCTTGTCGGTATGCAAATGAGGAGACTGATGACATCACTCACTCACTATTTCTTTTGTATTTTATTATATGAAATGTGAAATATTCCAGTTTACCACCTGTTGTCCTGTGAAACAACAATTAATTCCTCCCTGAACATGTGGAGTTAGCATAGTTTAATACTAATATGGTTCAGTCAAGTTGGTCCTTATTGTCAACTCTGTAAAAAATGAAATATTGTATAATTCAAACAATAAAAAATAAAAGAATTAGTGAGTGAGGGACATCATCGACTGTGTCATTTGCATGTCACTGAGTTGTGCATATCACTGTTTTGTGGAAAATAAGCGAAACTTCAAAATGTCATAACTTTCTTATTTTACATCCAATTTTGATGACATTTTCAGCACAATGCTTGTTTGACTTTTCTCTTTTTATTCTAATCAACATTTTTCTGGGGATGGAGTTGACCTTTAATGGAGCTGGGACTTTGGTTGGGAGGGGGAGCCATTGGGGGCCTCCACCCCTGCTCTCTATCTTTCCATATAGTACTCTCCATCTTGCTTTTGCACCCTACCCCACTCCCTGTGCTTCTCCTATTCTGCTCCCCTTCCTTTTATCATCGCTTATCGCCCCACCCTTCTCTCTCCTTCTTTCATTCTCTCTTTCTCTACCCCCCCCCCTCACACTCGCTCTATTTCTCTATTTATTCATTTTTCTACAACTCTACCTCTATAAATACCTCTTTCCCATGATAATTACATTATATCATTAATATTTATGAAATTAAACGGCCTTGTCACTTTATGAAAGACTGGAAAAATATTTATTAACTTCCAAAGCTCTCATCGCTCTTTACAATACCTATTATCCATGTTGTCATGTTTCACATGAAAATATTACTTTTGGTATTGAGGTACGATGCACTTTTCTTTGCCCCTTTCGGGTCGAAACCACATTTATTTATGTTTTGTTAAACACATTTTGCATTATAGTCAACTTTTTTCAGCACACTGCACATCAAAGCATCAACCCCAGTGACATACACAGATAAAGGTATATATATGCAACTCCTCTCAATCGTCAGTAGGTGGTTTCAGACCGCCTCGAAGTTCGTCAGTTCCAGGTATTCTCTGATCGGGAAATTTACCCCGATCAGAAAATACCAGGTATTTTGGTAATGTGAAAGCAAACTACGCGTAATTTCCCCGAAAGAAAATACCCGCTAAATAGTAGGTACTTGGCGAAATTACGAGAACTTTCGCGGGGATTTTTTCAAGGTCGCAGGTATTTTGGCAATGTGAAAGCAATTTACGGGAACTTTTAGCCCAGCGTGTCGTTGGGCGCGGGCGCTGTGGGTGGCTGCTGGGCTAGTGGTTTTGAATCTCGCGCCTCGCCTGCTTATTAGACCATACTGCGCATGCTCCTAACTTCAGGAATTTATCCCGAAGGATATGTTTCGGGGCGGTGTGAATGCAGGAATAATTAATGGGTATTTTTTAGCCTAAAAATGTTCTCGTAATTTAACGGGGATTCTTGTGATCGAGGCGGTCTGAAACCACCTATACTTATATTTCAATTACGTATGATCGGACTTTGATTGTGGTGCCAAAATCACCGCATTCTTCAGAGTAATTCCCAACTTCCTCTTCGTCCCCGGCCACCATCAGATATCAGAAAAATGTGGGTCTTTGGCTTTTTAATTTGAAGGGATTCTTGATTAGAAACTCAGACACCAAGCTAACGAGGCTGGCGTCATTCCCATTCGGAATGACAATAGAAGTTAAACCTGTGGAACGACTGAATTTCAAGTTTAATCAGACCATTTATTGATTGTGATTGCAAATGTTCTATTCTTGTCATAATTCATGAATGTGAATTCATATTTCATTTTTTGTCTCTGTGTTGTGCTCCCAGAAGTATTGTCTGTTGATATTTTCCATACACGATTTTGTAATTTGATTATTTTGGTTTTCAAGTTCAAGTTCAAGTTCAATTTATTCAAAAACCAGACATATTATGAGTACAAATCAATGATCAGATGGTACAAAAGAATACATGATACAATATGAACGGTTTTCTAGGACCCCGAAGAAGCACAGCTTGTGAGTGGGGCCCTACACACCTCTAAATAAGATGTAGATCTAAATGTATAAAATGACAAAGGAGAATACTCGACCATATGCAATTATGATTTGATCACCAATTCATTTTGGCTTCATGGGAAGTGTCCTGTTTGTGTAAACTGTGTAAATCCCAGTGCGTAACTGTGAAAATCACCTGATTTGTTTTATCCATGTGAGAGGAACATTTACCCTATTCACATTTCTAATGGGTGTGGGGTGGGTTGAGCTAGAAGCATAGATCTTGTAAATTCGACACTAGTTTCATATTAAAGTCTGTTAATTACCAGAACACTGCCCCCCCCCCCCATGTTCGGCATCAAAATTTGAGCCCCTCCTGGGTAGATCAGATCATTTACCCTATTCACATTTCTAATGGGTATGGGGTGGGGTGAGCTAGAAGCATGAATCTTATACATTCGACACTAGATTTATATTAAAGTCTGTTAATTACCAGAACACTGCCCCCCCCCCCCTATGTTCAGCATCAAAGTTTGTGCCCCTTCTGGGTAGATAGGGTCATTTATTCTATTCACATTTCTAATGGGTATGGGGTGGGGTGAGCTAGAAGCATAGATCTTGTACATTAGACACTAGATTCATAGTAAAGTCTGTTAATTACCAGAACACTGCCCCCCCCCCCATGATGTTCTGCATCAAAATTTGAGCCCCTCCTGGGTAGATCAGATCATTTACCCTATTCACATTTCTAATGGGTGTGGGGTGGGGTGAGCTAGAAGCATAGATCTCGTACGTTAGACATTAGATGCATATTAAAGTCTGTTAATTACCAGAACACTGCCCCCCTCATGTTCAGCATCAAAGTTTGAGGCCCCCCCCCCCTGGGTAGATAGGGCAATTTATCCTGTTCACATCTCTAATGGGTATGGGGGCTGATTAGCTGGAAGCATAGATCTCATACATTAGACACTATAGATTCATAATGCATGAACACCCCACCCTCCCCCCCCCCCCCCACATTCATCATCAAAATTTGAGCCCCTCCTGGGTAAATAGGATCATTTATCCTATTCATGTTTCTAATGGGTGTGGGGGAGCTGATGAGCAGGAAGCATATATCTCATACATTAGACACTGTAGATTCATAATAGGTGAACACCCCCCCCCCTGTTCAGCATCAAAATTTGAGGGGCCCCCTGTGGGTAGATAGAACACAGTGCATAGAGTCCATGTAATGGACACCAAGCTTTCCTGTCATAGCAACAAGTTTGTGAAATCGAGTAGATAACTATACTCTAATTGTATCCTACCAGATTGTTTTCTTGGTTGCTGTTGGCTGTTGCTAGATAAGAAAAACCTAAAACAAGTGTATTTCAAACTTACCAATGTTCTGTCTTTTGAAATCACTTGTGATGTTATGATATTGCTATATCTGTAAATAAACATTTGTCTATTTTTTCTGTGTTGACAAGCACAGCTTGTTTTCCATCATTATCAATAAAAAGGTGCTTGAATTTTTAATATTCCATTTGTGAATTAAATTGAATCTTTGGGAAAGGGTAAAGGGGGCTCTAATCCATTTCCTTGTCTTTACATCCATTGAAACAGTAATAGTTTTTCTTTTCCTGTGTTGACAAGCACAGCTTAACCCATTTTGTTTTTCATAATTTATTGAGAAAAGTGCTTGAATTTTTAATGCCCCCTTTGTTTTGTAAATTTAATTGAATCTTTTGGGAAGGTTAAAGGGTGCCGTGATCTATTTTCTCCCTGAAACAATAATAGTTATCAGACTTTATGATGTTAGGAATGTTTCAGGTGATAAAGCGTGTACATATGTTTGGTGGCAACCGAGCAACACTTGTGCGATTAGGAGTCTTTAAGATTGATCGGAAACGTGACTTTTGATCGGAGCACTTAAGTACTTTGCCCCGAATCTCAAGAGATTTATGCCAGGTGAACTATGTTGTTTCTTCTGAGTCAGTAACTCCTGCGGAAAACAACAACAAAAACAATCTCGTCCACTGACTTCTTATCCCAGATCATTTGCAATAACCAGGGGCCCCATTTCATAAAACTTTTTGTAATAACAAATTTGAAGAAAAGAAACAGTTTAAAGCTACTGAAATCGTTCAATTTGATTGGCTGGCAGCGGACATTATATATAAGCTGTGCATTTATTGTTATAAAAATTTCTTATGAAACGAGAAACAGTTTGTACGGGGTCATGATTATTTCATTTAATGGGGGAAGCAAAGTAGTCAAAAGTCAGGAGACAAAGTAATTTGATCATATTTTGGACCAAGTGGGTATTGGCCGCGAGTACTCATTAGACCAAGTGGCTATTAAACCCAAAGATATTAGATCAAATGGGTTTAATATGCCAGTGTATGGTTATACAATGAAGGAATCAGCCCTAAGGCTTTTAGACCAATTAGCAATATACCTAATAAAATGTCATCATTTTCAATTTTTTTTTTTACCTCTTTGCCTTTTCAATTTTGCTAATCCTTTAAATCTGCATTGTTTTTCTTCAACGGTCATCAAGACAAATTTATTTTTTATTATGATAATGGGACAGTAAGGACTATAAGAGGTCACTTTTATTCATTATTTGTATTGCAGCTTACAAATGGTTCTAAAGTGCATTGTTTCAAAGAAGACAAAGTAATTTGATCATATTTTGGACCAAGTGGGTATTGGCCCCGAGTACTCATTAGACCAAATGGCTATTAAACCCAAAGATATTAGACCAAATGGGTTAATATACTAGTGTAGGGTTGTACAATGAAGGAATCGGGCCTAAGGCCTTTAGACCAATTAGCAATATACCTAATAAAATGTCATCATTTTCAAATTTTTTTCTACCTCTTTGCCTTTTCAATTTTGCTAATCCTTTAAATCTGTATTGTTTTTCCCCAACGGTCATCAAGGCAAATTAAATATAGTTTTTATAATGATAATGGTACAGTTAGGACATAGTTTATAAGAGGTCACTTTTATTCATTATTTGTATTGCAGCTTATAAATGATTCTAAAGTGCATTGTTTCAAAGGATAATGATAATGATGGTTTGGAGAAGGAGGGCCAAGGGCTTTGGAATGGGGGAGTTGATGGTCAAAGTGTGATTGTATGCATGTTCGGCCCAGCCCCCACGTTTGGTGGTTGTGATGACGACAACGACGATGATGACAACAGTGATGATGATGATAATGTAGATGATTATGAAGTTGATGGTGATGGTGGTGATAATGATGATGATAATGATGAAGATGATGATGGTGATGATGATGGTGATGATGATGGTGATGATGATGATGATGATAATGATGGTGATGATGATAGTAATAATGGCCAGGAATGATGGTGATGATAGTGGTGATGATGGTCATGATAGTGGTGATGATGATGGTGTTTGTGGTGGTGGTGGTGGAGATGATGATGATGATGACACATCTCCACATAGACCACTGTTATTTTCTATTCTCTTCTCTCGATAGCAGACTAGATCAGGCCTAGAGGAACTCTTCTGGGAGCCAGGAAAACTCTGTGGTGAAGATTTGAGTTATCCCTTCATGTGATGCCAGCTTGCTAATCCCAACTATTTGTGAGTAATGGTCTCTTATTATTAAAGTTGTGCAAACTACTGTTCCTATTGCCAAATTGCACAAATTTCAGTGAATTGAAAAATATGACAAATCCTGCCTATTATTCTGGAGAAAGACCGATTTCTTATGAATGTACAAAACAAACGACTATCAGTAATTAGAAATGATTTTGACTGGCCCCATCAAATCAAATCAAATTAAAATCAAATTGTACATTGAAATTATGAAGCTGTCACAGTCCCATCAACGGATGTGTTTATGCTTCCATTGCATAGACAGAATCGGCGTTCTGAAACGTCGTTTAAATGAAAGTAAGCATGGACGCAACCGTGTTTTGGACTAAGCACGTATGGAAACGCCGATTCTGGCCTGAAAATTGGAAGCATAAACACGCCCAATGTTCATATTTGTCTTTTATCACTTGTTACAGTGCCCATCCCAAGACTGGAGTGTGGATTGCAATGCTGAACGGTCGATATTGAAAACCAAGTTTAGATGTCTTCAACGGCGCCAGCAGCAGTAGCGAACAGAATCGTTTTGGACGTTTGCCACAGTAACATTGGCGAAGAAGCCTGTAACACAAAGGTTAGCGATTAACAGTACGCTCGATTTTTCACGATTGATGGTACACTGTAGTCACCCCACAAGTAAAAATGCTCATTTTGAGTTATTTTGAGTTATATCTACACAATACCTGTCCAGTTTCAAAGTTGTGACACGCCTCCTATTTCGGAGACACACCCCCTTCACCTCCTTCTTTTCTAAGAGGACAAACTAGGACCACCCCCTTCCACATACACACGCACACACTACTCATGCCTTCTTACTGCAATAACCCTAGTCTGCAGGCACAGACCCTGATTGAAATTTCGATCAACAAGTGTGTCTCCACGCAAAGACTAGCACAAACAAACCTTGCTGTTTTCAATTCCTGAGCGAGAGGGCCTTCAGTACACAAGGCATGAGTAGGCTGCACATTCAGACCCTTAACTCGAGTGAAGGGTTTGCACAGCAGACTACTATAACCCCTCGATGTGATAACATGGATAAGGGAAGAATGGGCATCCATGAACCCCCCCCCCCTACACACTCCACCCCTACCCCATTCTAACAGTTCCCCCTCCACCCCCCCCCCTTCTGAAAAAAAAACACTATTCATACTATTCCTACTATCCAGCAAACATGGAGCTACTGTGTTAGCTCCATGCAGCAATGAACCCTTGATGTGATAAGGGAAGAATGGACATACATACCCCCTACACACTCCATCCCTGTCCCATTCTAAGAGTTCCCCTCCACCCCCCCCCCCTTCTGAAAAAAAAAAACACACACACACACTATTCATACTATTCCTACTATCCAGCAATCAAGGAGCTACTGTGTTAGCTCCATGCAGCAATAAACCCTTGATGTAATGAGGGAAGAATTGACATACATACCCCCCTACACACTCCATCCCAACCCCATTATAAGAGTTCCCCTCCACCCCCCCCCCCCCCTTCTGGGAAAAAAACCCACACTATACATACTATTCCTACTATCCAGCAATCAACCTCTCGGAGTGATAAGAAAAGAATAGGCCTACATACCAACACAGCTAGTCATGCACAATAAAAAAATCAGAGCTCTTCCACAAACAATCGACAGGAGACAGCATCAAAAGGCCTTGACAATGAGCTAATATTTAAGAGGGGATTTTCCCTGGAAGGATGTCTTAAAAAGGGGGTCTGGTTTTTAGAGAGCACCCGTCCAAGGGGCTTTGTTTGCGACCCTATTATCACCCCATACCTCGTCTTGAATGTGTACACTTGACCACTTAATGAGCGAGCAGACAGGAGACGGAGTTGAAAATCACTGCATTGCATTGCATCATGTAATTGCCCTGGTCAGAGAAGTCGTCTGTGAGGCCTGTTGGTCAGTGTGTCTGCCAGACGAGTTAAAGGTCTAGGGTTCAAACCCAAGGCAGGTGAATAAAGCTTGGGTGGCGTTAACTCATCCCTAATTCCTTCACCTTTGACAAAAGAAAAAACGACAACCCACATATGTTAAATGAAGGTCCCACATCGAAAAGCCTCCTCTATGTTGCCTTTCGGTCAGTGACTGCCAGATGAAAACATAAGGTGTCGGATTCAAACCGCAAGAGAGATAAATGAACGAAGCTTTAATGGTGCCTGTATATCCTTAATCAAATTGTGACAGAAGGAAAGCCACCAATTGGGCGGTGGGTTTCCTTCTAGTCCCATGTAGCAAAGACTTTTCTACGAGGCCAGTTGGTCAGTGGGTCTGCCATTCAGGTCAGAAAACTAGGGTTCAAGTCTGATCCAGACAGACACACCCCTAGGCACTTCACTTTCCAATAACCACATCGGGGGTGGGGGGGGGGGTGATTTCATAAAGCTGTTCGTAAGTTTAGAGCAACTTAAAGAACGACTGGTGAACCTTTCTTACGTGCTAACCCATCGCAATGAACATTTTGGTGTATACCATTTCGCAAGAAAGGATCACCAGTCATTCTTAAAGTCGCTCTTAACTTACAGACAGCTTTATGAAACACACTCCAGGTTGTTAAATTGAGTTCCAAAATAGAAAATACTTTTCTGTGAGGCCTCAGGACTGTTGGTGGATGGGTCTGCCAGATGAGTCAGAAATCTGGGATTCGAATCCAACCAAGGCAGATGCAATAAGCTTGTATGCATACACTTACATGGGCTTTGTCCAGTTGGAACACTAAATCCCATGGATAGGATGTTAAATTCCCTTTCCCTTTTTAGCTGCTATTACTCAAGCATTTCTTTTGCCTATATAGTTTGCCACTGGATTTTTTCATTATCTTATGCTTACATGTTGTATTTATGTCTAAAAAAAATTGTATTTCTCCTCCGTTATACATTTGTCACATTGCAATGTAAGTTATCGTCATATTACGATTATGTTTATGTATTGTAAATATATTATGACTTTGCAATAAATGCAGAAACTCCTGCAAAACAAAATATTGTCCCCCTACTACTGCTCCTCTCTATCTCTCTCCCTTTCTCAGTACCAATTTAAGGACATGGGAAGCGTTTGCCCCCTCTCCTTTAAAAATTGCTGTGGCCACTGCCCATTCTTTCCTCCTCATAATCTATCTAATTCATCTATCTATCTCTCTCTCTCTCTCCTATCTTCTCCTCTCTCCATCTCTCTCACCTTTTTATATTTACTCTATTCAATTTATTTAGTAAGCTCATCTGTTTTCTCACTTTCCCTTCCCCCCTCCCCTTCCATCCCGAGCTATGTCTCCCTCTTTATTTTCTTTCACTCCAGAATTGAAGTGTCCTGTTAGACAATAAATTAAATCTGGAGACTTTACACTTCAGATCTTGTAAATCTTGCTCCCAAAGAAAATCCCCCAAAATGTGAAGGGTTTCTTTTCTCTTTGCTTATTGGCCTAAGCACATCCTCTGAAAAGGAGAGAAGACTTTCAGGAGTTGGAGAGTTTTATGTGTGTGTTCTTTAGAGCCTACTCTATGGTCTTCATTTAAAGGGAAAGTCTAGCCCCCCCAAAAAAAAAAAAAAAAAAAAATTATGATAAATGGCATGGGTGAACGCTTAAAGTTTTAGCAATTCGAGATTTGCCCCTCCCCTTTCCCTTCCCCGTATGTGTCACAATAAAGCTTATGTTACCAGAAAAATAAGAAATTAAGAACTTGCATTTTTGAACGATACATCTACTCATGTAATTAAAAATGTATAATGATTTGGTTCATTTGAAATTGCTCACGTATTATATGAATAAATTCATGAAATAAAAGGGAGTATGAATGATTTATTTTGTTTGATTTGTAATTACTGTAGCCTCAGTACAGGTCCATGGGTAGTGTGATAGTGAGTAGGGCAATGCCATATATATGCTTTTCACACTGTACTTTTTTTCCTTAACCCCGGGAAATTGGTGGGGCTAAGGGGGGCCTTAGCCCCAAAGTCATCAATAGTAAAGTCATCAATATTCATGAGCTGTGGGATAGTCCGGGGTTAAGGCGTTAACCCCGGCTAAGCAGATAGTATGGGGTTATTAAGAAAGACAGTGTGAATCCAAAAAAAGATAGTATGGGGTTAAGGAAATGTGAAAAGCATACTAGTGTATACATATACCAGGGAAATGTTACTTCCCTGCATGTACATTATGTACATCTGACTTTCCTACATTTTGGACCATCCTGAAATGATCTCTCATTTCTTTATAGTTATGATGTGGGTGCATCGTGGTCTAGTGGTTAAGACTCTCGTCATTCAATGTGAGAGGCGTGGGTTCGATTCCCAGCCATGGCATGTTTTCTGTCAGCAAGAAATTTACCCACATTGTGCTGCACTCTACCCGGGTGGGGTAAATGGGTACCCGCAGGAAGTAATTCCTCAAAAAGCTATGAGCACCGGAATCGGTAGACTTGCTTAGCCGGGGTAACATAGGAGCGCCTTGAGCACCTAGCAAGGTGGATACGTGCACTATACAAATCCTATATTTATAAATGGTTGTAATGGAAATGTTCTTTAATTTTGGTTTGAGCAGTTCATGAAGTGAGCATGGAGGTCAGATATACAAAAATTTAATGAGGACAATTATGAATGAAAGTGCCCAAAAATGAAGTATAAGATTTTACTTTTTTGAAGGATGGACTTGGCCTTTAATTCTAGAACCATGAATCACCCCATCCCAGCTAAAGTTGGACCAACAAAATTCCTTAGTCCTAATGAGGGCCTAAACCTGTAGCCAAACACTCACTTGGAGAAGATCAACATTTTTCTCAAATTGGATTTTGCTCTTCAGTCCGAAGAGGCTGTGGGAATGGGGAGGTGGTGGGGGCTGTCGCCTATTGTTCCAAGAAATTCATTATCATTGTCATTTTGTGGTAGTCCTATGAAAGTTTGTATACACCTCTAGTACAATGAGTCTATTGCCAATGCCATACAGGTCTGTGTGTTGATT
Source organism: Lytechinus pictus (assembly GCF_037042905.1). Taxonomy (NCBI): domain Eukaryota; kingdom Metazoa; phylum Echinodermata; class Echinoidea; order Temnopleuroida; family Toxopneustidae; genus Lytechinus; species Lytechinus pictus. The sequence goes on along the minus strand of NW_026974141.1, from coordinate 12,213,555 downwards.
GGGGAAAGGAATGGGTTTATACGTTAATTTCAAGGATTGAAAATTATATCTAAATTATTATTTTACCTGTTGTCATGGAAACCTGTAATTTAAGAATGGTTGGATAAGGCCAAGAAATCAGAATAAATGAGGGATGCATCCTTGATGAAAGGAAATTATTAACATTATATCGTTTGATATTAATTGGTATTAAAAATTTGTTTATTATTAAATACTTGTTTAGTATATTTTCATCTCTGAAACTTTAAGATTGCTTAATTTGTGGAGAAATTGAAAGTAGTTTCGATTGGACATTATTATTAAATCGCCTATTTTCATTGAATTTGTCAATAGAATTAACACGTATGCAGGAATATTTATATATTTCACAAATTGGGAATAATGATTCATTTCTACTATTTGAAAAGCAAACCACGCTTGAAACTTTAGTTAACCAAACACATACAATTTTACTCGGATCTCTTAAACATGACTTGCAGATATTTACCCTTTATTTACCCTAGATAATGTAATATTGAAAATAAGTAAGACTTATTCGCTATCCTCATCCCTTTCCTTCCCAACAAAACAGACCAATACATTGGGGACACTTGTGCGGGTTTAGATGAAAATACTTTCAAAATTTGCCGATCTACATCTAGAAGGGCTCTCGTTCTCTCTCCCTCCATCCATTCTCTTTTAATCGAACCTCTATTTTCCTTTCTCGTTTCACTTTTAAATCTTCTCTTTGATACAGTCATTTTCTTCTCCTTTTCTTTCTTTTGAAGACACCTTTGTTGAAGGGGAGTGGTCCGTCGCTAGGTTTACACGTGTACCTAAACAATGACTGAAGTGGTCTCTCTCCTGTGTCTGTTGGGACAGTGCGATGGTGCATGTCTTTCGATGGGATTAGGGGAGAACTACTCAGAGGGTTATATAAGAGCTTGGAAGATGAGTTCGAATGAAAGAAAGACAGGAAGGAAGGAAGGAAAGAAAAGGGGAAATAGAGAAAGAAAGAAGTATGGAAGGAAGAAAAGAATGAAAAAGAAAAGAAATGGGTTGAGACGGTTTTGAATGAAAGATAGAAGAGAGAAGGAAAGAAAGAAATTAAGAAGGAAGGGAAGAAAGGAAAGAAAGAAGTGAGGAAAGAAATTAAGAAGGAAGTTAAGGGTCGAAAAAGTGAAGCAAATTCGCATCTTTTCATACAAACCATTTAGGCTGAAGCCATCAAACTCAAAAGACAAACTTAAGTGACAAAATAGGCGAAAATGTCCAATATAAGCAATATCATATTTGAAGGGTTTTTTTTTTTTGGGGGGGTGGGGCTTGTTTCTTATGACGACATAAAAAAGAAGATCGTGTCTTTTCCTTCTTTCTCTTTCCTTCTTCCGATCCTCTTTTAGAACTCCACATTTCCATGAAAAGAATCGATGATCAGGCTATACGCGAATATTTACAAATTATATTTGACGTGTCTGATGTCTTTTCGATATCTTCAGGAATTCTCTTGAATCAAAGCTTGTCATCTTTTCCAAGTAGCCTAATTATTAACCCTGGGACCACATCAATAAGTAGCGATCATCATAATTATGTCGTGTTACGACTAAAGACGACATGGGAACTGTTTGATCACGATGTTATCTTATATGAATCACACATCAAGATGGTCATGCCTCTAACCATATAGAGCTATAGCTCCATGCTCTAACGAAGAAAATCTAACCAAGATAAAAAGGAGATGATGGTCATCGATGTGGTGAACTTGAGTGTCCGGTGGTGATGACGTCCCTGGCAATGAGAGGAGGCCCATTCGACCCCCTTCCCCTACTGATTTCAGATCGCCTCCAATCCTCCCCGCCACCCTTTGCTACTCCATTTCATTTGAACATCAGGGGCCTGTCTTACAAAGAGTTTCGTACGATCAGCTACGATTTGGAGCCGATTTGGCATTTACTCCTATCCAAATGCTCGCGTTAACCCAAACTCTTTGACATCAGTTTGCCCATTACATATTCTAAACTCTGAAAAAAAATGATAGTAGACCAGTCGTGAGGTCTTCGTCGGTCTTTACTTTGTGTCGACCAGGACAGCAAGGCGAGTGAGCTACGTAATTACCTATTTCACATTGCGACGATTCGCGTCACAATAATGAAAACCGTAGCCTCTTGTCGAGGTCCTGTCGGCTGCTGACCGAGCGAACATGGCGAAGCAAGGGATATAGCGAAGCAGAGCACCGCGAGACAGGAGATCCCCATCCCTCGCTTCGCTCGGGAAGCAGCCGCCAGGGCTTCGACAAGAGGCTATGAAAACCGTGGAGTAATCGTAGTGACGGTATCAGATCGTATCGGATCGTACAAGAACAATCGTGGTATAATCGTATTTATCGTATAGACAAAATTGAATAGTTCAAACATTTTCGCGAGCTACGAAAGACCAATCGCGGCGTTCGTAAACGGATCGCTCGACAGTGGGAACGGGTATAAGGCGAAGAGGCCTCAACCAAGAAGGACGAACAACCGCATACTTGCCAACCGTCGCTATGTAATAGAAAATATTCATAGGTGGGGACCCCTTGGAACGGATGATTTTGCCCCCCCCCCCCCCCGCAACTACTGGTCTCGTCCTCCCTGGCTTTGACGAATACGATCGATGATTCCCAGGCCCGTATAGACCATGGTCTAACTATGTGCTAAAATTATGGGAAGCCAAAAGTGTCAAAATTTTTATTAAGTTGTATTTTTCTTATATTTACTGTACTCTTTCCTGATTCTTCAATGGTGAAGACAGTCATCTATTTATACTTCCTAGACAATTATGAATGATTTGAGAGCCAATTGAGCTGAAATATTATATCTCTATTGTTAGTTATTTATGTAACAATTGGCTATCCATACTTAAACCACAACTTTAAACCCGACTTTTAAGAATACCGGCCCCAGTGTCTATATTGAGAACACGAATAGGCAGTTTCTAGCGGTAATAATAACTATATAAATTCTAAGATATATTTTTTGTTATAAATTTTCAATAGCGAGTTCGTAAAAATCAAGCAAATTCACTTTTTCATCTTGTTTTCTTCAAGACTTAATTTATCATTGATTCCTGAGTGACAAGATTGGCAAATGTATAGTTTGCAATCACGAATTTTGTAGGATCAACCCCCCCCCCCCAGGATCAACCCCCCCCCCAAAAAAAAAAGCGTCGGCAGTGTACTGTTATGATCCAGTGCTTTTTCTTATGCAATCCGTTTTTACTGGACAACCACTGTGAAGAAAATACAGGCGATTCGCCCTAGAACCATTATCTTTCTTTTCCTTTTTTCCTTTCTTTTCTTTTCTTTTTAAAGAAATATAGTAATGTCTTGACCTCTAGATCGGGTTTAACAAAAGTCACATTCCTGCCACTCCTACGCCTGATTTGCGTCCTTCTTGTAGATATATAGCTGGCGGGACAGTCGGGATAAGTTGTAAGCGTATTTTCTTCCTTTTCCCAGCAAAAAAAGGGGACGGGGTGGAGAGGATAGAGCGGAAAACAGAAGAAAATGAAAACTTGGCATTTACCAATTTCACATCATCATCATGATGATAAAGCGGATGGATCCCTCTTCCAAATATTCTATTCACACTTTTAAAACACCAATATGATCCACTATCAATATTGCGACGCCCCTACCTTATACCCCTCCCCCATTAGTGGCTCCACGCTACGCCACTGAAACAATCAGAAAATGACCCCACCTATCCGAGGGGCCGCCCCTTCGCTGGCGCCTCGTTTCATCGCTTTATATACCAAACCTTGGTTTTTTACCGAAGTGATCCATTTTCTAGTGCTTACAAACAAAGTCCTCTGACGTCAACGTCCTATTATTACGTAACAATCAACAGAAATCAGGCTATTCTGAAGGGACATTGAAATGGAAAAAGAGGCCCGCCTGGGAACCCCCAAATAAACCTTTAAATCTTTTAAGCTCACATACCAGCACACAACTTTCGTTTTCGATGTCAAAAATTCACACGTACCCATCCGCAGTGAACCAAAATATATACAGATAATAAAAACAATCTCGATTGATCGACGAATATATTCTAGTCAAAATAGAATGAAAGAAATGAGCAAAATTTTACGATTTATCAAGATTACCGGGTGACAAATGGCACTCGGAAGAAGTTAATCGATGCTATACCCCCCCCCCCAAAAAAAAAAAAAAAAAAAAAGAGGCAAGAAAGTCTAATACCAAAAAGGTGTCATTTGACATTTTGACACGAAATGAATCAATTTTACTAGACTCGTTATGATTATGCTGATACCATTTTTTACCTTGTGAAATAGTCAAATAAGAAAATCGCCTATTGAGTTTTTTTTCTGTAAATCGTGTTATATCAATGTTCTCGCCGGGGTCATACGATTTCCGACCCAGCAGTCCCCCCCCCCCCCCAAAAAAAAAAAAAAAATCATCAGAAGAACACTTGATTATATTAATTACTATTTTAAAAAGAGAAGCTTGTCGTTTAAAAGAAAAGTACGACATCTTGTTCTAGTTCATGTTGACAAGAATATTCTCATTTCTAGAAAATATAAATAAAAAAGAAAGAATAGACATAGTGTCCCCTAGAAAGTTGTTTATTTACATTTGAGAATGATTTTTTTAAACATCCTAGATTAGCAAGTATATCCTTGTTCAATGTTTTGAGTGCCAGTTTCTCCGTGTAAAATGACAAAACCTAGAAATGCAAAGAAACACATAAAGAATCTTCTTAAAATAACAAAATAATGTATTTTTCTTGTTGTTGGCAATTTCGCAAACTCATCCACCCCTCTACGCACAAAGACCATCCCAGGATTAAGGCTACACACCATGTTTATATTAAGCCTAACTCCACATGAGAAAAAATTACTAAAATGACATATTTTACAAACCCACCGGTGAATATTTACAATATCATTATCTACTCCTTTTTTTCATACATTGGAATTGCAGAATTCCAGCAAATCGTTGAGAGGGAAAATGGTTCAATACCAACAATTTCATAGTTTTGTGTGTGTTCTATTTTGTATTCCCTCTAAGTTCTGGTTTTACTTTCGTTTTCAATGAATATCATGGTAGTGTCTCTCCATTGAGCTATTGATAGCTCCATGGTCCATGGTCTTACCTCCATGGTTGTACAATTGCAACCATTATCGAAAAGAGTTTCTACTGACGGTTTCTTGATAAACCTTTGTATAATTCTGTACATTACGTAATAATTCATTGTCACGATCGCATATTCCAATAGTGACGGAATGGGCTGTATATTCCCAAGGAGGTACTAGACTATATATTCCTCAAAAGACAATTACAATCTTATTCTCGAAAAATAGGATGTAGGTCTCCCCCTCTCTCTTTCTCCTGCCCGACCCTTACCACCCCCACATATAGTCTACGTAAAACTCAGTATTTATGGTAACTTTGCCATTCTATGTCCTTCATTTTGGATGGCTGTTGAATATTGTTACCATGGTGATTACTATTAGACAGCAAAGTTTCTACTTTCTAACCTTTCTGCAAGGGCCCAGTACGCCCCCCCAAAAAAAAGAGGGTAATGGACAAGTAAGCTAGCTCCATGGTTTAACGTCTCCAATGCAGGAAAAACACCAAGCGAAGATTATAGAGTAGATGTCTCGCTAACAATCGCAAGGAATATCAAGTCAAAAAGGCTGGATATTGATCCTCATTTAGGTAGGGATATTAACGAATTTCAGCTCACGCTTCGCCATAGCCCTGTGAAGCTGGTGTGCTGAAGCAGCCCCCCCCCTTCCAAAAAAAAAATAATTACTTTAAAAAATATGAGCACCCCCTGGAAATCAGGGTGTTATGCTAAAATGTAGAAATTGAACCTAAATCCACTTAATTTTGGAGCGAAAACCTTTTTATTATCATTAATTTGTTTGCTTGTCATGTTTTTTTTGTACCAGCACCCCCTCTTCATATTCGTTCCTCGGCCACTGCGCTTCGCGCTCACATCTTATACATGTATTCACCCCTCCATAAACTGGGATGTTAGCTCACCGAGCAGCTGATCGGCGATCGAATGCATGGACTGTAGAAGACCTCCCCCCCTCTCCATCCCCCTGCACCCCCGGCCCTTGTTACAGTTTCAGTGTATAGACCACAAGGGGCACCTTTTGCTGCATGGGGCCCCCGAAAAAATCGATACCATGCCTGGGAATCATGGTGTTTTCGACCACCGTCAAGACCCTAGATCCATTCTCATTCTGGTTGGGCAAGCAAAATGTTTGTGATTGAGCGATGCATTCAATACTGGTGGTTAAACATTTGCATCGAAGTTGAAGCTTTGATGAGCAAAAAGTTTTGGTTTGGAAATGTGTTCGAGTATAGAGTGTTTGAAAGGTCCGGTATGTGTGCTTATGCTCTTTAGGTACATCGTATCGTTGTTGCTCAATTAACGATCAAAATGATAAATACAAATGCAGTATTGTCTAGATGAGTATGTTGGGAGGTGTCTCTATTCGTTGTGGTGTTCAGGGTTCAAGATTCCGCTTTTCAATTTAGTCGTTCTATACCCAGGAGTGGGATGCGAATGATATTCCTTGAATACTATCTAGAACGAACTGGGAATCCTGTATAGTCGAAGCATGGACCCTACTACGGGCCCTACTACTACCCTTCTAGTGTCCAGAGTCGAAGTAATATTGTGCCATATGAATCAAACTCCCTGCAGAATAATGTTATCATGGTTATAATTATCAATAATGCTCTCTAGAAAGCGATGTTACCCTCTGATAAAGTTCCACGTGATATAGCTCATATTTCTCAAAATTGTGTGTATCGCTTTTAGCTATAACTTGAACTCTAGTAGTTGGTTACTCTAATTATGCGCTGTTGCTTTTTTTTTTGGGGGGGGGGTAATAATACTATATTTATATTGCTCAACACACCCTTTTAAATCCTTGAGAAGAAAGTCTTCCTCGTTTTGCCTGAATTAGCAAAGTGCCGAGCGATGTCAGCTAGCTAATCGATAGGTATCGTCAATAATCTTGCATTCTTGGCTTTCCACAATTGATCTTTGGTGCCCGGGTCCGTATTCTGAGGTCCCAGTGAGATGTCTGTGTTAAAGTATTGTGGGAATGGGAACCCAAGTTTATGAAGGAAAGTTGTTTGGACCCTTTCCCCATAATTTAATGGTCAAGAACCGATAATCAGAACATATAGGCCCCATGCGCGACGTGTGCAAATTAATCCACATGTACGAGGTATGAATTTACTTTTCATGGTACAAAAAAAAACAATCCTTACATGGACACAAAAGTCATATAAGTTACGAATTACTTTCGGAAAACATGGGCGGCTTTCCCTTCATCTAATTATGTGTGTTTGGATTATTATATACTTTTATTCACCTATTCTCTGTTGTTGTTCATTGTCTTTTCGATTGTAAACGCTGTTATTTAATAATTTTGTGTTTGTGTATCTTTTTTTAATTACACATACACCCCAAAAAAATCGAGATGCAAGTTACTGTTTATTGTCAAACTGAAGTGAAAAGCATTTTCTAAGAACACTCATAACCCCTTCCCCACAATCATGACAATGATTTTACTTCAAATTTGGTCAATATTACACTCGGGTCTCTCTCCTTGTGCAAGATTGTAATTGCTATATGATGTAAGACCTAGCTTTTTCAAAGACCTTTATCATTTGAATTCTCGCTGATAGCACCTACAATCATTGTTACAATGTGAGATTCGATTAACTGGGCGTCTTTCTTTAAGACTTAATACCATAATCACCTAAACAAGTCGTTGGAATGAAATATTGAATGCCGGACATGTCATGTCGCTATCTTTGACACCCATTTCGGATAATAGGTTTGGGGAGGGGGCGATGAGTTGATTTCAATTGCCATTTCTAATTTGAAAGTGGCTTCGATTGGTAACATTGTTGGGGCACGGATGTATCAGAAGATGATGGTGTTATTACGTAATAATTACGCCTTCTCCTTTTTCCCGATTATACATTTATTTATGTCAAATTTTGAAAATTTCGTGATATTTGATTATTACTTTTTTCTTCAATATTCTCCCTTCACTACTGCCTGTGTATTAAATGACAGTCTCTCAAATTTTCGTGATATTTGATGAATGTAATTTCCTCATAATTCCAGCACCTTTTCCTGCCCATGAAATTTATCACAAACTTTGAAATTTCGTGACATTTTTTGGTGAATGTAATTTCTTCACATTTCTCCCCTTCTCGGACCGTGAAATTTATGAAAAATAAGAATTTTTTAATGAAATTTCATGAATATAATTAATTTCTTTCCCTATTTATTTATTCATTTATTTATTTATTTATTTTCCATTCGTGGGTTGGATGGCCCTCTTCAGCCACAGGCTGTTCGTCCGAGAGGTCCTGTACATATACATCTCTGCCCATGAAATTCATGGCAAGCTTGTAAACCTTTAGATGTTTGATCCTCATGATTCTTGTGGGTTAATCAGTTCAGTGATGACAACATGTCGCCCACATGCAGGTCATGGCGTAATTTTTTAGTCGTCCGAACTTATTCCTCCTACACACTCATTTCGGCAACTTTGTCGTCATCTTCCCTTTCAACTTCATGGTAATCTTCTGGGGACTGTTTCATGAAAGTTGTCAGCACTGACAAGTTGTCTTTCTCCGATATTTACCATAGTAACAGTCAGAGGCCATTGCCTTTCAGCCAATCAAAACCAAGGATTTCACTGAAATTGTCAGCACTGACAATTTAGTCAGTGCTGACAACTTTCATGAAACACCCACCAGATTTTTATCGCAGAGAGTGCTAGTCTGGGCTTTGGTCATCTCGCAAGACCTTATGTCAAAATGGTCGAAGAATGTCTTTCACCGAAGACATTATCTGCCGATCGATGACCACATTGTTGGGTTCTCCTGAAGAGCTTCGGCTGCATGTCCCTCACGTATGGTTCTGACACAATCCGAGTGATGACACTAAAACATGATCAGAACTTTGGATCAATACCTGGCCAGTTTGAAAGCTCAATGTTCAGTCAGCTAAGACATGTTAATTGACTAGTCCTGTCTTTGTGGTGTGGGGGCCACACCGGGCGAAACCAACGCCAGACCCGATCAAAATCATATGTTATTTTCAATGACGTTCCATCGGTCGGGTTTGAATCGGTTTCCTTGGTGTTACTGCGATGTAAGCGGTGAAAAGATGTCTTGAAGGATGTCGGCTATGTCTTCATGACTTCTCGAGCCACTTCTGGAAGATTCTGTCGCCATGCAGACCTGCAAACAGTCCAGTCAAGTTCTATTGCCAAACTTGAGATAAAGGCTTCGTGGGTTGGTCATCATGCCTTTGAACTGCGTCTAAAAGTTTCTCCTGTCTCCAGACCGGGTCAAAGGCAGTATCAGACCCTTGGCATACATTATAAGATTCCACAGAAGGGGGGGGGGGGGGGTGAGGCACTTCTGAAAGTTCACCGAGTCTACTATCGATCAGCGCATTAATCAAGATTGCCACTCTCCATCCAGGGTCCCTATCAATCATTCTTGTTGATTTGATAAGTATGACTACATGCTCTGAAATAAAAACATTGGACCTTAATGAGGAAGGTATGAGTATATTGAATTCATATGATACGAAAAACGTCTTAATGAGACAAATGAAAATAGGGGAAAATGGTCATGAAACGGCCCTCCCCCCAAAAAGCGAGATGTATCACATACTTTACATCCTACAATGGTTGCATAAAATAATACGTTTTATAACTTTCAACATTCTCGATTTTTATTCCCATTGCCGTAATGAGTCAGAAGGCACAATTCCTAAAATGCTACGAGCGAGGGAAGCGAACGAGAGAAAAAAAGGACCTTTCATGTCATCATTTTGACATAATCAGAAAATTTCATATTTTACCCTTTATTTTCCCTTTCTTTCCTTCTCTCTTCTTTCAAGCAGGGGTGGAGGAAAACTTTGACAAGCAAAAAAAAAAGGTCTTCACTTTCAAAGGGGGGGGGGGCACACTTCTGTTTCAACGGCATTTTTACATTACAAATTTTAATATTGCTTCTCAAGGGGGGGCACGGGCCGGCTGTGCCCCCCCCCTGGTTTCGCCAGTGTCCCCGAGCCCCCCCCCCCCCATCTTTACGCCAGTGACGCTGCCCACCTGGATGTAAGATTCTAAACTGTTGTTAAGCATCAGAATGCACCAATCACAGAAGCAAATGTGAAACTTCCCATTTTTTGAAAGATGCGATGTCATATGACAATGACCAATTTCAAGTATAATATATTGAGTCATCCTACACACGTTCGCTCTGTGTATTCAGCATTATTTAGGGTGTCGGTTCTATAGAAAACAAGTCTGGAAATCCTTTTTCTTTCCGGATCGGTGAATTCAACAAGTATCCAGAAAAATCTATAAAATCGAAAAATTTATCCTGTTAAAAATCCCCATTGTTTGATAGACAACGTCAATACCATTTAAGTTTTCCTTAAACAAGTCTGTCACACGCTCAAGTTTGCAATTATAGATGATTATGATCAGTCGTGTAATGAACCACAAATTTTGAAAGGACCAGGGTTTGGGGCAACATTTGAAAAAAGCTGCGAGCGAGCGAAAATGTTTAAGTTTTTATTGTAAAATCTATAATTTCGTAATAGATTTTGACATAATCATAAAAATAATATCACATTTCACAGTTCTCTTTTTCCGTTTCTTTCCAATTTTTTCTTGGTCAGATATATATATATACTTTTTTTTTTTGGGGGGGGGGGGGGCAAGTGCCCCCATCTGTACGCCACATTATGGCTGTGTTCTCTTGGTCGTTTGCCTCGAGGGACTCGGGGCACTCTCATTTAGGCCCATGGAGGTGGAACCAGGAACTAGATGATCAGATTTGGGTCTTGCATTCGTTTCATAATAATGGTCATTGTCCATAGGCTAGTAGAGATATTGCATTCATCAATTGGGTTTGCCATTTTGCCCAATAAAAGCCAAACATTTCGAGGTGCCTACACCTGGCATATATAGGGCAAAGTCTCTAAAAAGTCGCGAGTGGGCGAAATTATGACCTTTTAAAAATGAACATACTATTATAATTTCATGATATAGATTGTGACATAATATTCAGAAAGTAAAATTACATTCTACCCTTTTCCTTTCCTTTTCTTTCCCTTTATTATTATCATCATCATCATTATTATTATTACTATTAGTATTAATGTTATTATTAATATTATTTTTATCATTGTTATTATTATTATTATTATTATCATTTATTATCATCACCATCAACATCATTATTGTTATCATTATTATTATTATCATTATAATTAATGTTATTATTGTTCCTGGTCATAGAATTCTTGGGGCATAGTGCCCGCGAGGCCCCAAGCTCCCAATCCGCTGTTGGCACCGAGTTATAAATACCTGACTTTCGGTGTCATTCTATATGTCATAAATTAAAGTATCATTTTTCTTCTGGACAATACATCGACAATAAGAAAACATATATCATTGTTCCATATGGGTGCTATAAGCAAGCTGATTCAATAAAGAACGGGCATACAATTTAACTCATCACTGGATAGATGGAAGTCGAGTATGATGTCCATAATTTTTTTTTTAATAGGCCTGAAAATGACAAAAGCGTTCATGTTGGCCTCTTGTAGCGCTTAGTGATGGACCTTAAACAAAATGCTCGAATTTCCCGCTAAAAAGTCATCTCCTATTCATTTATGCCATATCCTTTGATATTTTTTGTTGTTGTCCCTTCCCATCCACCCCCTTTTTTCCCGCCAAACCCGCTCCGATCCCTACACCTTTCCCACCAACACAAAGGCTTCCCGCGCTATACGTCCAGGCAGCGAACAGAGGCAGACGACCAAACGCAACTATCGCTATTTCCAGTTCCCTTTCCCGTCATTTTTCACCCCCAAAATTCCACCTCACGGTTGTTTCAGAACAAAGGACACCTCTCTGCCTCTTTGCTTGCTGCTTAGGAAATAAAAGAGAGAACGGAAAGGAGTGGCAGAGATGGAGAAAGAAAAGAAGGCCATGGTTAATTTTTCACCTTCTTCCCTTCCCTGCCTTGAACTTGCAGTGGAGTGAACTTGGTTAGCCCTTTTGAACCTGAGCAATCGTTTTCACCGCCGATAGTTTATTATTTCACTTCTATTCCGAGACGGGGTCTACACGCTCAACGCCACGCGACTGGGGCCTCAGTTCGAGGGGGAAATTCATTCCCTCTTTCTTTCTCTTCCCGAAGAAAGTGGGAGGCCTAGACGGTTTTCCCGGGGTTTTTATTCAACATCCTCAATATTGCTTGGATTGAATCGTGAAGAGATGCAAAAGGCCTAAACGTGTGTCATATTTTCATGAAGTAGCTTTAAAATTAACAAAAGCGTATAGTTATAGATTATTAATTGATACTTCAACTTTTGTCAACTTTTGTAACCCCCCCCCCCCAACAGGAGACTCACTTCAAATTTTTATAGTTATGGGGATGGTGTAAAAAAAACATTTCAGGAGCATAGACCCCCCCCCCCCCTCCTCCCCTGGAGAATGATAGGTTGCAATATTGCGATTCTATAGGGAAGATTTATTCCACCCCCCCCCCCGTTACATTATATTTGTTTATGGCTGCAAGAGAGACTAACTACTTGTTGGAGCTATTAACCAATGATATACCATATGCACCCATTAGTCTTGTTTCCAAGCCTTATATATTTCCTTCTTTAAAAAAAAACACGATTGAATACATTTGTTAAAATGAAATTCTTTGATAACGTACAATTAGCAAAATCTTAAAATCAGAGACAAAGAACTATTAAAAAAACGTTAAATTGAAAAAAAATCAGATCTAAAAAAATGTATCAAAAACTTCGACCTGGGTGGGTTGTCGCACGCGACTTGTAAAAAAAAACTCCTTCTGGAGATCAAAAAGATCATAGAGACGAACCCTCGGAGAAGGTGTATAACCAAACTCGAAAGAAAGATGAATATTTGAACAGACAGACAAGACGTCTTGAGTCTTGGAACACTCTGACCTTATTTGGTCATGGCGGGCCGTTCTTGTCTTGCTATCGAGTTTACGTTTTATGTGACGTTGCCATAAAGTTTTAAGAGTGTATGACAAACTGTTGTACCACCTGACTTTCTTCTTTTTTTTTTGTTATCTTTGGTTCATGGCCGAGTTAACTTGTTGGATGGAATTCCTTCGTCGTCGAAACTGATCTTATTTCATTGGTATTTTGTTTCTATCTCGTTCATCATTCCTATAATAATAATCCTCATAAACCGATATTTTTAACCCATTGATTACCATCACCTTCACTATTATTGTGACGTCACATTCATTCCTAATACGTCATTGTCAGTCATTATGACGTCGCATCTCCCGATTTTCGGAGATAATTATTATCAGTCGATATAACGACCACCTGTCTTAAGCGGGCAACCATCTTCAACGCATAGAGGTTGTTCGAAGGAGCAGAGATCGGTTGAGGGCTAGAGCGATATATTTTTTTATGTAAAAAATTATAAAATTAAAAAATTAAAAAATCGCCACCGGTTGGGTTGCTATGATGGGTACTTGTTGAGTCCTACTCCACTTGGCGCTTCATGAAAATATAAGTTTTAAGAAGTTACAATATTGCAAAGAACGGCTTTTTTTGCTCTATAGTGATAAGCACTTTCCCGTTATTTGGTGCCCCATACACTTTACACCTTACCCCACCCTCTGAAAAAGAATAGTTTGTTTTTACAGAAAAAAGTTAATACTCCCACATAGTATACGTGTATGCCCCACTCCCCCTCTCTCTCCGCACCCCTCCCACACTCTTTCCCACCCACTTTTCTTTACAGATCCTAATCGAATATGATGTATTTAGGGGGGGGGGGTGAAAGTTTCGATCGCTGTTGTCATGTACCCGTCAAATCATATTTCTTTATCACTGCTTCCGAGTAAATATAATGTCACACGATTTTCTTTCTACTTAACAATTTTATTTTACGATTCGGCTACCATATTGATCTACCAGCAATATAGCAAAGCAATGACGTACGTGTTGATATTGAAGTCATAAAGGGGCGTCCGCCGTCGTAGCCAGTAGCGGGCGGGTGAATTCTTTATTTTTTTTCATAGAGGGGGGGGGGGGGCAAATGACGATGATGATGATCAACATAATTTATATTGCGTCATAATTCGGTTAAAAAACATTCTTAGGTTAGTATAAGTGTAAATATAATGCAATATATAAACAAAATAAATAAACAAGTAGGCCTTATTTTATAAATAATTGTAGGTCTGTATTCATTGATAGATTAATCAGCTGATAAATCAATGTAACAGATCAAATGCGAAATATCAATTATTTTACCCCCCCCCCGCAAAAAAAAAATAATAATAATAATAAAAAAATATAATAAAATAAATAAATAATGATAAAAATAGTAAATCTTTTCTACTGCTCTTCGCGGCAGTGTGGATTCTTTTCACAGCATCCCTCCTTACACTATTAAAAGCCCGCAGCCGCCACTGACAGTCAAACATAAATTCTATAGTAGGCATATATCAATTTTCATTGGAAACAACGTTCAAATTTGTTTCCGATCATAATTGACGTAGAACGTCTGGTATCCAAGACTAACATATACTCTCGCACGCACTATGCGCACGCCAGCCACCGCGACGTGATCGCACTGCGCTCTGATTGGTCGAAAGTTTGGTGACGTACTATCGCGGGCTGTTCGGCGTTGCTAAACCGCGGAAACCGCAAATACCTCCTGTACGTTGTGTGCGGTTAAAATGGACAACACTTCAAATATAGAATGGCCGGAGTTCGGAAGAATTAAACTCTAATTGGGTGATACCGAGATAGTCTTTGTCTAAATAAATATCCGGTGACTAGAGGGACATATACATGATATTTTCTGTTCATGTGTATATACAAATCAGAATTTCTAGTAATTTTACAATGTTTTATTCGGAAATAATTGTCGGAAATAAATATTTATACTCATATTGAATTCGATGATCTAAAAACTCACCGAAGAACAAATCTAATTTGTAAACGGGATTTTTTTTTAATTACCCCCCCCCGCCTGTTTATTCCCAAAAGGAAACAGCGGTTGTCTTTCTTTCTCTGTTTTTTTATTTTTTTTTTCATTCTTTCTTTCATTCTTTCTTTCTTCCTTTCTTTCTGTCCCTTTTTCTTTCTTTCTTCTTTCTTTCTTTCTTTCTTTCTTTCTTTCTTTCTTTCTTTCTTTCTTTCTTTCTTTCTTTCTTTCTTTCTTTCTTTCTTTCTTTCTTTCTTTCTTTCTTTCTTTCTTTCTTTCTTTCTTTCTTTCTTTCTTTCTTTCTTTCTTTCTATCTTTCTTTCTTTCGTTCTTTCTTTCGTTCTTTCTGTCTTTCTTTCTTTTTACCAATCTTCCTTTCTACCCCCTCGCTCCCCCCTCTTTTCCGTTCAATCTCTATCCCGCTTTCTCTCACATTCTTTCATGATGTGTGTGTCTCTTTTTTCCCCCTCTCACTCCCCATAATTATCTCGCCTATATTTCTTTCTTACCCCCCCCCCCCCCCCACGCTCCCCCTCCTTCTCGGGGAAAGCGATACACTGATCGGGTGTCTATTATCCTCTCAATTTCTTCGATGTATTATCATTTGATCTTACGCCGCGGATACATCCCATCGACCTCTTCACAATAATTGGTCAGTCACTGACCTCTGCGTTCATACGACCAGCATGCCTCGCGATTTCTGAGACGTCTCTCAACATCACACACAGTAAAGTACAAGAAGTGTAGGCCTATATAAGAAATTTAGAATATTTGATTAATTTATTTCCACATTCCAATAACAAAAGTATATACAAGTGTAATCATTTTTTCTTAGCATAACATAACAATAAGCAAATGATATAATTGATAGCATATGCATACATACAATCTAATTGAAATATATTTATACCTGATAAATTTCTTTTTTTTTTAATTATTAAAACAAATAGTAGAAAAAATTGTATATATACATATATCAACATAATACATTTTGAAAAGTGGGAGACCTTCATCTTAAGCTTAGAGCTTGAAATTGATAAAGGCCTCAAAAGGAAAGGGAAATGAAAATCAGACAAACAGTGCAATATTCAATGAGAGCATTCGAAATATATAATGTTTGTCATTTTGTGTCATAATAATAGGAAATAAATATAAAAGGGGTTCATTGAAGCTCAGATACGATGTGGTTATCGTAGGCCTATTCTAAAAACAATACGAGCGAGTGCGATAAGTGTTTCCTCCTAAGTCCATGGTTACATTTGTATGCTTATGTATGCAGGGCCTATTGCACATATGAGTGAGTGCATGTGAGGGAGAGGGGGGGGGGGGTCACAGGTGAGTTTATATCTAGGGCCTCATTCTATATGGCTCTTTTATTTTATTGAATTGCATTAAAAGGAAGACTAAACCGAAAATATAAGGTTTATGGTGAGATTTCAATTTTATAATTCTCGGAAATTGTAGCGCTCAGTCAGATTGACTAACAATATCAAATTGTGACTCCACTGTAGAAGGAGGGCATCGGAAGTATCAAACTTAACAATATTATTGATACATTTGATAAAATAAGTATTTGGAAACTTCCTTGTTTTGTTTATTTGCTTTTTATTTAATTTCACTTATTCGTCGACATCAAATGGCAAATTCCTCTCGATTTCGATTCCTTTATTTTAAGAAATGACTTCTATATACTTTTGTTGGGAATGGTCAAAGTAATTGAAGTTAATGCAATTTTACAACTATTTTCATCCTGTTTACGCATTCCTAAATAGTTTCGTATCAATTTTTGATTTTTTACTATTCAAAATTTGTGTAATAACTGAAGGTTTCGGACCATGTTCATTAAACAAGTTACAAGTATATTCCTATGTAAACAGTTTTGTGTTAGTGACTGCCATTTATTTGAGAGTTTTATTATTATTATTTGCTTAACTCTATCATGAAAAAGATTGTTGAAAAAGGCGCGTGGACAAGTGGGGTTTAAACTTATGATCCAATACTTGCCGGGGCCTCCATACCACTAGGCCATTTTACTTGTAAAATATGTTCTGATTAAACAAATGTTTTGACTCTAATTAACCAACAACCTGAAATATTGTTTGAGGTTTGCCAGATATATCAGCAATAATGACGAGTAGTGTGTATGTCGTGTTTTTCGAGCAGTGAATGACTGACATGGCAACGTTATGTGCAAAGTCTACAATATTTGGAAATTACTTTGTTGCATTTGAAACTTTAGCCTTATGAGCTATATAATGTTTGTTAAAGGCCAAGTCCACCCCAGAAAATGTTTTATTTGAATCGATAGAGAAAAATACAACAAACATAACGCTGGAAATTTCATCAAAATCGGATGTAAAATAAGAAAGATATGATGTTTTTACCTTTCGCTTATTTTTCACAAAACAGTTAAACGCACAACTCGGCAATATGCAAATGAGAGAGTCGATGATGTCCATCACTCACTACTTCTTTTGTTTTTTATTGTTTGAATTATACAATATTACAATTTTTACAGATTTGACAATAAGGACCAACTTGACTCAACCATAAACTGTAAAAATATTGGTAATTCCACATTTTCAGGGAGTAATAAAATTTTGTTTCACAAGACAATAGGGAGAAAATTAGAATTTTTCATATTTCATATAATAAAATACAAAAGAAATAGTGAGTGGGTGACGTCATCAGTCTGCCAATTTGCATACCGTCCAGGATGTGTATATAACTGTTTTTGTGAAATTAAGCAAAACTTTAAAATGTCATAACTTTCTTATTTTACATCCGATTTTGATGAAATTTTCAGTGTTTTGCTTGTTGGATTTTTCTCCTTTTATTGAAATTAACTTTTTGGTGGGGCGGACTTGTCCTTTAAATTCCTATTATTTTAAATCAGAATTGTTAGTTTATCTTCCGTCTAACCAAAGGTCTTTGTTAAAAAACAATCTAGAAGATCGAACTTGAAGAGAATTGTTGAAGCTCCTTGGTGATGTCCACTTTCCACGAGTGTGTGTGTGTGTTAATGGGAACGACCTCTTGAAATAATGTTATCTTTGTGTGGTATAGCGACTTTATATTCAGTAGCGTTTGAGAGCAACCCCGTTTCGATATAAGCGCGTAGCTTCGCGCTGCGACACTGCAAATTATTATAAAATCATGCGAAGTATACAACGCCGTTCATTTCATTTTTTCAGTGCTCAAGGTGGCCTATGCATTGTAACTTGCGACCGCGTGTGAATATCCCCCCTAATTTTGCCGGTTCTATTATCACAAATTCCTCTAACAAGCTCCTGTTAAAATGATTGGTTTTCCATGAAAAGTTTGAACTTGGGGTTATTATCTTGATTGTTTCGACAAGGGCCCGGAGGGACTCTGCGGTCACGGTGTTGTCACACCCGGGCAAAGTTCCCATGGAGGTCTGTGCCCATGCTCGATGGAACCCGAGGAACAAGATCTATGCCATCACATTCTAGAAATTACTCCCAAGCCCAATATTCTTCCCTTTTCAATTATTTTATAATTTCTCCCTCAATTTCTTAATACCCCCCCCCCCTTTTCTCTCATTCACTCCCCATCTCTCTGTTTCTTTCTCTATCTCATTTCGTCCCTTCCTTTATTCATTTTATACTTTGGCAGAGCAATTAATTTTCATTACACTCCCTTTCTATTCATCTTCATAACTTTCTATAATTTTATCAATCCAGCGCTTGATGGCTAATATTAATATTTTTCAGTTTAAAATTGATAATAGAGTCAATTTCATTATAAAAATCAGACAATGCAATAGTACATTTTTGGGCAAATAAACAAGAAACTGGACCCGATATTCACTTGGTTTGGCGGATTTTTAATGGCGACTGGGCATTAAAAAAAAATTTGCCAAGGTCAATATGATAATTTACTGATCACATATACGTCCTTCTGAATCATGTAGATTTCATTTCATTTCGTTTATTTCCATTTTCAACAATTACAGTTTGTTTCGTACATTTTGACATACAAATAACAAAATATATTTCAAGTATCCCCGTACAAAAAATTATATAATTAGATCTCAAAACATCTTCTATTTCTTCCCTCTCCTTTCTTTTAAGAATAAGATAATTCATTTTTTTTTTGTTCGAGATGACCGCAAGAATTCAGGGCTGTCGCCAAACGGTGTCTTATCCTACCCCGAAACACAGCGGGGTATTTCCATCCACAACCTCATATTTCTGCTTATAAACTTGGCATGTATAAAATCTCCAGAAATTGATATAAATAAAATCACAGCTGAAAATGACAGGGGAATAGGAATAGCTAAGGGCTTGTCCCTATACCATGGACCTATAGGTCCATGTCCCTACCCACTCTCCTCAGTCATAACCTCTTTATTTTATTTTTATTTTTTTTAATTTGATGGGTAGAATATTGTTTAACAACTATGAGCACGCCTAAATTTTAGAGCAAAGCCACTTTCTATTATTTTTATATTACAGGAAAAATGAAAAGAAAAATGGAAAATATATAAAAAGGGCATAGTAATTAATAGCCCTATATCTAAGGCCAGTGATAGGGACATTGAGACCAATCAAAAGTGCATTAATAGGACCATGGCCATTGGAGGTCTTGGATTAATTCAAGCCCTACATGTATGAGCGAGTAAGCGAAGCGACCAAGCTGGATAAGCGAGTTTTGTAACATTTGAGCTAAAGGATTTTTTTTTTTGGGGGGGTGGGAGGAATGTATAATAAGATAGGTAAAGGTAGGTATAAAAAAGATAAAAAGACAATACAATGATAGATAGATAGATGGATAGAAAGAAAGAAAGACAGAAAGAAAGAAAGATGAAAGAAAGAAAGAAGGAAAGATGGATGGATGGATGGATAGATAGAAAGATAGATAGATAGATATATAGATAGATGGATGGATGGATAGATCGATAAATAGATAGATAGACCACAAGACTATAAATTCACTTATTGCTTTATGTATTGGTGTTGGTGGTTATTTTTTACCTGATTGCTAAGAAAGCATGAAAGGAAGCTTACAAAACAAACCCTAAAAATCGTCACCCCAAAATACATTTTCAGTGACTTCAAGAAACTGAGATAATGTGACGTGGAAACTGAACCCAAAATAGCATGGAATTATCGAGTATATAATTGAAATACTTTTCCATTATTCCCAACGAAATGCCTTTCAATTATCAAGATTATATTATGTCAGAGTGCGAAACAGCCCAGAACCTGCTGTGCAATGAATGCATGCAAATTTGTTTTAAAATAATTTCAGAATTTGGCATTTATTAAAGGACAAGTCCACCCCAACAAAAATTGATTGGAATAAAAAAGAGAAAAATTCAACAAGCATAACACTAAAAAAGTCATCTAAATCGGATGCTGGTCTGTATGCAAATGAGGAGACTGATGACGTTATCCACTCACTATTTCTTTTGTATTTTATTATATGAAATATGAAATATTCGAATTTTCTCTTCATTATCAAGTGAAACAACGATTAATTCCTCCCTGAACATGAAATTAGCATTGTTAAGTACTATAATGGTTCAGTCAAGTTGGTCCTTATTGCCAAATATGTAAAAAAAAAATGAAATATGGTATAATTCAAACAATAAAAAACAAAAGAAATAGTGAGTGAGATCGACTGTCTGATTTGCATGTCGGTGAGTTGTGCATATCACTGTTTTGTGAAAAATAAGCGAAATTTTAAAATGTCATAAATTTCTTATTTTACATCCAAGTTTGATGAAATTTTCAGCGTTATCATGCTAGTCTGATATTTCTCTTTTTATTCAAATCAAAAGTTTTCTGGGGTGGACTTGACCTTTAATCGAATCGTTGGATTTCTGTTTAAAAAGGGTGAGAATGTTAAATAATGTCAGACACGCACGAACAGATTTTATGATGGTTTCATTCCCATCGTACATACCTGTACAATTGTGACCCAGTCATACTCACGAAACCGACAGTGCAAACCGACCGATTGTGTTGTGTAATTGGAAATAACGTAATATATTTGATCGGTTTGGAACCGGGTTCACCGGTTTGACTGTGACCATAAATGCTAATGTCACACCAATGAAACCGACACCTAACCGACCGATGGTATGTCATTGGAAATAACGTAATATCTGATCGGTTTGGAACCGGGTGCACCGGTTTGACTGTGACAATAAATGCTATATTCACACCAATGAAACCGACCCCAAACCGACCGACGGTGTGTCATTGGAAATAACGTAATATATCTGATCGGTCTGGAGTCGGTTTCGTTGTGTGACTGTAACCGAAACCGACTCCAAACCGACCGATGGTAATTGAAATAATGTATTAGCTTTGATCGGTATATAGAGTCGGGTTGCAGGTGGCTGTTGCATATACGATGATGTCGTTTCAGCTAAATTTGATTTGAAATGAAACTGCATTTATCATGTTTAATGACGGTTTCATGTAAATCAATGTGGTTTGTAATTACATGTATTTTTTTCGTTTCCACTGGATCATTAATGTCATGATAAATTATGAGTTCATTAGTGGTAATTATTTCTTGCTCACTTATACTTGCTTTCTATCTCATTTGCTTTCTATCTCCTTTGCTTTCTTTTTACTTTTATTTCACCGTGTTCATCCCTTCTTTGTTATAGGCCTATAAGAGAAAATGCGTGACGTCATCGGTTACATCATGTACATCAGTGGCGTAATAAGCCAAAACTTTTGAGGGGCCAAATATGGCTTATCGGGCAACATTTATAAAGAGTTGCGAGCGAGCAAAAAAAAAATCAACATTTTTTATTACAAAACTCCAATTTTGGGACAAAATTTGACATAATATTAAAATAATATATTTCTCCCTTTCCCTTTTCTCCCTTTTTCGTGAAAATTTAGGCCGAGTCCATGGCCCCCTAGGCTCCCCCTCCCTATCCGAACGCCAGTGATTTGCACCCGTAGCTTTGGATATCACAACTTTGGTTAAAACTGTTCTATTTAGCATCGAATTTTGATGACATGTCAGCGTTATTCTTGTTTTGCATTTAAAAAATGTATTTATCAAAGTCAACTTGGAATAGACCTGGCTTCTAAAAAACTTTTTTTTTCTTTCTCCATGTGACTTTTCTTGTGCTCCGCCAGATACGCCCAGTGAGGGGCGGCGCCTGGTAATTTGATAGGGGAGGGGGCGGGGCCCAAAAGGCGACGTTATGTTTTACCATAGAGGTATTTAATTTATGGACCTCTTATCTCTATACTTTCCTTCCCCTTTCTGTTTTTTTTTAACCCGTTTCTATCACTCTAGTTTTTTTTTTCTATTACTCCAAAAATCGCAAGGGGTTCGCCCCCCCCCCCCATTGTGGCACCACCCCTGCGCCTACTGAACGAAACTGTAGGCATATTTAGTTATTAGTAGTTTACAAAACCCCCGTAACCAGTGATAGACAAGGGAGGGGTTCGACGTCGATGGCCTTTGAGTCGAAGAAGAAGAAGCGCCACAGCAGACACAAGTGATAGCGTATTGTCGGGTGTTGTAATTGCCGTGTCGGAGGGAGGCGAGAGACACAGAAACACACGAACCCTTGCGCTCAAATCAAAGTTCAAACTACCACTAGGGAATAATAGGACTGTTTATCCTTTGGAATCTTCCTTTTGTGGCGGTCTTTGAACGGGAATCATTCCCAAATACCTCCCAGTCTCCTCCATTGTCACCTATCAACAATTAATCTTTTCTTTCCTCTTTGGGTTGGTCTGTGAAACGGGTCTGCGCCTTTGAAAAAGGGGCAAAGAAAGAAAAAAAAACCTCCGAGGAGGGCAATTGGGGTACAATATACGGATGAAGGCAGAGACTGGTTTGTACGCTAAGTATATATTTCATAAGAAATTTTCTGGACAGAGAGTCCACATGAATCTGACACTTCCTATTCATGGGAATATAATAATCTTAGCCCCCGTCTCTGCAAGGGGCTGTAGTTGCAGACAAGCACAGATAGCACCAAGAGCATCGATTTCAGCAACAAACAAAAACAACGATCCCACATGAAAGCAGAAACTACACTACAGCAACAAGTCAATGAATGAATGTTGCAGCAACAAAACCGCGAAAGTAACTGCATCGAACAAAAGAGCAGAAACAGTAACAACGTTACCGAAGACAAAAAAGGAGCAACAGTAACACTAAGAACATCAGTTACCGCAACGAGAGCAACAACATCAAGGTCCAATTATTGGCATTCGAAAGGACTTGATACAAAATAATAAAATGCCCCCTAAATAAATTAAATAAATAACTAAAGATATAGATAGATTAGATAGATAGTTAGATAGATAGATAGATAGGTAGGTGGGTAGGTGGGTAGGTTATTTGGTAGATATATATAGATAGGTAGATAGATAGATAGATAAAATAGATAAACAAATTGGTTTGACATCTTTACCTCTGTCCCTTCCCCGAACCACGAATAGGTCCATGCCCAGACCTTCCCACCTCTTTCTCGCTCAATGACGAAGTTATTCAACAAATTCGATTTTATAACAAAACGCATGTTCGACTCTTCCTCGTTACAATTTTGATTGATAAAGTTCTACGTCACTTCCGGGATCATTTTAATTACAAGTCATTTCGAACGAGTCCCACGCATGACAAGTTTCTGATTTTAAAATGTGGAATGGCAGATAGTCTGACGATATCATCACCTAAAATCGATCGATGAGAATGCCCTATAGGCCTTTATTAATCTGAAAAAAAGGGGAGAGAAAATAGTTCATAGGTGGCGTCAGGGTATTTGGGGGCTTTTTGTAATTTTTATGCTCTTATTTCCTTCTCTCCTCATCCACTTTCATGTTTGTGCACTTCTTGAAAAAAAATCAAAGGGTGCCCCCCCCCCGCCCCCGCCCCGTGCAGCACCATGCATCACTGCGTGCAATGAAAACGTGCATGTCTGTTCTTTTCCATGCCATTATTTCATCAGAAAAAATATATATATTTGACTTGATATTGTTGCAGTCGCAGTGGTGTTAGGGAGAAAATCACGGCAGGGACAGGTTTTGGAGACAAGTCAATTCTACAAGTCTTGAAATGAAACACAATAATGGAATTGCGTGTGACGTGAGACATTATCGCCTTCCATTATAATAATCAAGCACAATGCACCTGCATGGTGGCCGTATGTGTTTACGGATTAATGAAGACTCTGGCTCTAATGGAGTACTTTATTGCAATAGATAACACTCGACGAAAGTCTGTCTCTTTCATTTTGAGGGTAGCGTAAAAAATACCTTCTATTTACACTTAGAATTCATTTCTTGGCAGGTACGCAAGAATGCTATCGACTTTGTTTCGGGGCGATAGCATATTTTGTGTGAACGACGGACCGTGACGGGTTTCATACTCGACACGCTCGGGCGAGGGCTTGTCTGCAGACTTCTGACCAATCAGAGCGCTCGATTCAATAAACGGATAAAATGAGAAGGAATCCCGGGAAGGGGCGGTGAAAATGAAAGTATTTTGGCGACCAACTCTTGATCATTATGAAGTGTGTAATTGGCCTGACTTGTTGACAAAATAATGATCGTTGTTGACAAAATATATAGGATTCGTTCATTCTACAGTATACATGGTTTGTATTTGGGGTTTGTAGCGACCATGGACCTATTCGTAATAGGTCCATGGTAGCGACATAGCGAGTTTTTGCAGGTCTTTTTTTTGGCGCGAGGGCATGAAGTTCCCGCCATTTTTAAATCCCAAGGGGTTTGTGTCTACAATCTAGCCAGGGGTGGATCCAGAAGGGGGCGCATTTTTCTAAGGAAAGTATGACAAGCCCCCCCCCCCATAAAAAAGGTTCTCACTTGTGTATGAACGACATATTCTAATTAAAATATTGACTATATGACTCTCAAAGGGGAGGGGCACACTTGTGTATGAACGACATATTTACATAAGAAATATTGACAATTACTCTAAAAAACGGGGAGAGCACTAATTATGAACGACACATTTGCATACAAAATATTGACTCTGACTCTCAAGGGGGCGTGCACGGATCGGAACTGCCCCCCTTGGATCTGAATCACTGAATCTGACAATAAAAATGCATGTACAATCAAACGTATTACTGACAAATCATGTGAGATCTTCCTTGACAAACCAAGCCTATCTGGGCCGATGTCTGATCGGATCCTTGGGAAAGTTTAGACAACACTAATAGGTTTGATTGGACCTCATATCTGGTCTTTTGATTACGATTGTAGCCAGACACTTTTGAGATATCCACCTTCCCATTTCTCTACATCACCAGTCTATCTTTTCAGTCCTTATAATTTCCAGGGCGTATCCATTCATGATTTATCGGAGAGGGGGCTGGGGCACTTTCTAAAAAAAGTAAAAGAATTATCAAAAGTTAAAAAAAAAGTCATATCAAGTCACGAGGGTCATTTCTGCAATCGCCCCTTGAAATGGGGTGGGGACAACATAATAAAAACATATAAAATACTCTGCCTTTTTTCCGAATCTTGCATTTCTCCCCTTTCGCCACTCTCTCCATTTATATATCTATCAGTTTATTTTCAATTCGTCTAATGCCAATTCGTCCAATTGCCAACTAGTCTACTATCATTTGGTCTACCATCAGTTCGTCCACTCACCACATGGTCTACTTTCATTTAGTCTTATGCCATTTCATCTAATAACCAGTTGGTCCATTAGCCATTTAGTCCATATACCATTTGGTCTAAAATAGCTCCATGATAAAACTTAGGTGCTAATTGTGCAAAATGAAGGGAAAGAAAAGGGGTATTAGGCGAACTGGTTATTATAAGAAATGGTAATAGACGAACTGGTGATTAGACGAAGTGATGATTGGACCAAATGGTTGTTAGACGAAATGTTGATGGACGAAATGGCATTAGACCGTGTGGTGTGTGGACGAGTTGGCAGTGGACGATTTGGCAATTTACCAATCTATCTCGCGTTCTCTCTCTCTCTCCAATTCTAATACCCATACACAACATCTATCAACTCTCTATACACCATGTACCGACGCACCCCTTCCCTTATAGCCCCCTCCCCCTTTTCCCCTCCATCCCTCTCATTTCTCTCTCATCCCCCCTCACCCCTCTCTTCCGTTCTCTCTTCATCCATCTCTCCTTCTGGGGATTCCCACCATTGTCTGGTCACCTTACTATTGCTAAAAGTATGCACCCAGTAGGTCCATGGTAGAACAAAGCTGGCACCATTCCCAATCCATGCTTTATTTTTCGCTCACCCCAATTTTCCTACACAAAATAGGGCCTATTATTATACGTGCGATGATGTGTCGATATGGAGAGCAGCGCACATCCTCATCGAGATCATGGAGATATCTCCATGTCAAAATCACCTTTCAAATTTTCTCCAGAGCAAACCCTTGACTCGAGTAAAGGGTCTGAATGCAAAGCTTGCAATAATTATCTTGTGTAGCAAGTTTTGTATGTGTTAGTCTTTGTTGGAAGACCCACTTGTTGATAAATCTTCCAATCGGGGTCTGCGCCTGCAGACTAGTTTCGCCTTTTTGTCCAAGGAAATTTCATTTCGACTATATCCAACGTTACACTAGGTTGAATTTGAAGAAAAACGACGCCGCACCGTCGTCAAAGTAACGCGAAAAGAACGTCGCACCAACGCTGGGATGTGACATTCCAGTGTAGAAAGTCAACGAACCAAGGAATCGTACCATGTCACTTGAGGCTATTAGCCTCCAAGATAATAGGAGGTCCTCTTTCCAACAAGGTCTCGTCTAATTTGGGAACGTTTAAAGGATAAATCGTTGCTTGGTGAATAAATTGATGTTAAAATTTCATGAAAATGAAATATTAAATGCTTTCGGGCTACATTCTACAATTTTATTCTGTAAAAAAAAAAAAAAAAAAGATTATGATAACTCGAAGGTTCATGATTAAATTTAAATGACTTATCGAAAGATTAGTCCCCACGTGAATTGATAAATGAAATCATTTAGGTCTCATGTAACAAAACACGAGGGCAAATCAAAGTAGTTTTGATGTCGGTGGTTGCTTTGCGTCAGTGGGGGTGGGTAGGTAATTGAAATCGTAATGGTGGTGGCGGTGGAAGTGATGGAAGTAGTAGAAGTGATGGTAGTTGTAGTGACAACAGTGGTGGTGGTGGCTGAAGTGGTTTAATAATGGATGGTAGATGTTGTAACACGTTGTGACGATGGTGATGGTGGTCATTGTGCGTTGGTGATAATTGTTGCCTGTCATTGGTAACACGTCGAGACACGATCCTTATCTTCTTCTTTTTTTTATTTCTATGGAATTTCAAGAAGAGATAATTACTGGTAACGACTCTACCTTTAATCCTACCACGTGCTCGCGGAGAGGAAGTGTTTGATGATCGGTGTGCGCTTGCCCCTCCTCCCAGTGGGATCGTTGCAACCTGCCAAACCGATTTGCCAGGCGTGGAACTTTCTCTGTTCTTCTGTCTGGTTCCTAACTGATAAGACCAACCCTATAATCGTGGTATGTTGATAGGGGGGTAAGGATCCAGGGGTTGGAAGGGGGTAAAATACCAATAGGGAGGGGTGCAAGACCAGTTGTGGGGGGTAAAGTATCATTGGAAGAGTTATGGGATGGGTACAGGAAGACCAGCAGGTAGGGGTACAAGACAAAGTGGGGAGGGGGACGGGCAGCAGGGAGGAATGCATGGTCAGCTGCGAGGGGTAATTCAAAAGAGGTGAGGGAGGAGTACAGGACCAGTAGAAATGGGTGCACGACCTGAAGGGAAGGGGTGAAGAGTCAATGTGAAGAAAGGTATGTCGAATGTCATGAAGTGAGTGGTCAGTGAAAGACACCTGTCAATATACGCATGAATGAACATCGGTGGACCTCATTCCAGGAGATCGTAATGGTCTTCGGTCCTTGCACTTTTCATGGATTTTTGACGTGCTCTGACCATGAAGCGACGAGGAACTGGGAGGTGATGAAGGCGGACAGAATGAACGACACTGGTCATGCATTCGGACACTCCCTGGGCGTGGTCCTTGGGTGTGGTTAAGAATGACAAAACAACCATCGAAGAGAAAATGATGGAGCACCAATATCGTGCATTATTTCAGAAGCAGCTCCTTGATTTATTGTCATCATTATACACATAACGTTTGGTGAGCTCAACAGAGCAAGCTGAGCTCGTTTATAGACTGGAGTCCATTTCAAAATTTTCAATGCGTTTGGTCATAAAATCAGAGAGGTGGGAGAAACTCCACCTTGTCCAATCAGGGAATATCCTGGTTCAACACTCGGGGGAAACGAAAGCATGCAATGAAAACATTACATTTCGTCTGGAAACTTTAACATTCTTGTATGTGTGATAGACACCCACGGATATATCACCGTGAAACTCCTTGCAAACCCACACCAAGGCTATAACCGGGGATCGCTCCAGGAATATGAAAATAATGGTCAGCCGGGGAGGGGGGGGGGGGTGGTAACTACATTTTGTTTTAAAATATGGGGGCTTTAATCATTTCCGCTCTATATATTTAGAATTCGGTAAGCAAAATTCAAGGGGATCTACTCCGAATTGTATGAAAATAATCAGGGCTACATTGACACTTGACATACTTTCCCACGATGGTCACTCACGATGGGAGGGTCAGGGAGGGGGTAAACTAATCATGTATGGAATAGAAAGATATCATTTCGGCTAATGATGTTTGATGCAGTAGTACATGTATCGTATATTGATAAGACACAAAGTAAATTGTGTAGAGGAACATTTGGGTATAGGTCTAGGCATGGAGCTTGGTCCATGGTCTAGGTAGACAGAAACGGTCCACATTTGCAACATAATTGGGCAGAATATGACAAAAATGACGAAAATATGAACAACTTGCAAATTTGGGGAAGTCATTCTTTGTGTATGGGAATACTTCCAAACACATGGTCCTAGCAACATCATCATTTTTTTTTTCAAAGGGGGAGTCATACACCTGCATGCCCCCAGACACACCTTCTCACTTCCCCCGCCCACCAGCGGCGAGCTTCCCTAGTCTATCGTGATTTTTCTCTTCTAATCGCCGATAAAATCAGGGAAAACATTTATTTACGGAGTCAAGAAGGTAATACTAGTACTCGGTCGATAGCATCTCCTCATTGGCGCCTGCCTTCTAGTCTGTCGGCACAGACCCCGATTGAAACTTTGGTCAACAAGTGGGTCTTTACGCAAGACTATAACGAGATGGGCCTTCTGTATATACGCAAGTCGTTGGCAGGGACCATAGCCTTAGGATGCATATTCAGACCACTTTCCTCGAATGGGGATTTGCACAGCAGACTAGCTTGAAGTTTAACACAGTTCGACATTGGTCTGCTATACCCTAGCACTGACTTAAAATATTTGACACTTCAAGAAATGATACCATGTCGGGTGTGGAGATTAGATCCCAATTCCTATGAATGCGTCTCCACATAACACAATTCATTCTAGTCTTCTACTTCAGACCCTGCATTATGCATTATGCGAAAACCAAGGGTCTATGTCTGCAGACTACCTGGCTTCATGAATTCAACGCAGATTCACCTTGCGAGGGAACAGTCTTCTTCAAGACGGACAGAATCATCTATTTTGAACACGGTTTTCATTTGGCAATTATCGTGAATAAGGTCCATAGCCTTGGTGGAAAGAACTAAAAATCATTGAATAATTTCACCTGGGCTCGAAATATATAATTAGATGGTGCATGTGTGATTGGGTTTTTACGTGCACTTATCGACCAGATATATCGCTCGAGACCAACACCGTTCGAAAGACGTGACTAGGGCTCGAACCTCTGCATCAATTCGTAACTTTCTCCCCAATGAAGCCAACGGCCCAGGTCAACGCCCGGTATAGTATATTACAATGGTCAACCTCTTTGTAAAAGCATGGACATGTGGAGTTCTGTACAAACTAGAGCAACTTTCATGTCGATCGATTTCATGTATGCATATGTCCTTTTTTTTCTTTCGGTCTCACAAGGTCAGGTCAGAGGGGTCAAGTATGGGCTATTGCTTTCCTGGAATGCCATCCGGATGAGTTTGGAGCTATGGCGAGCAACCTGTCTGAATTGGGAATGGTCACACCATTGAAA
Source organism: Lytechinus pictus (assembly GCF_037042905.1). Classification (NCBI taxonomy): domain Eukaryota; kingdom Metazoa; phylum Echinodermata; class Echinoidea; order Temnopleuroida; family Toxopneustidae; genus Lytechinus; species Lytechinus pictus. Next base: position 12,183,398 of record NW_026974141.1, on the reverse strand, counting down.
CCGACTCCAGACCGACCGATGGTATGTCATTTGATGCAACGCATTGGCTTTGGTCGATCTGTGGCTAGTGTAGCTGGGATGACTGTTTCCAATTCCCCTGGTATTTCCTCGTCGCGTGTCAGAGTAATGTCACATCGGACCATCATGATGCCAGAAAACCTGGGGCGGTTACATCAAACGTCTAGTCAGTGAGCTTTTTGCCGAAAGCTGTTGTAAGCTACTATATCACGTGCATCTGATTGGCTGGAAGTGAGTTTGTCGATGAAAATCGTGGACAAGATATGCCTCGTGTTATGTCCATTGGTCTGGAGGGCGTTTCATCAAGTCTTGTCGTGTCCAGTCCCTTTCACTGATAACTCCTAAGCTACTGAAATCCGTACATTAATTGGATTAGAGCAAATTTGTCAATGGAAATAGGTACATGATGGAAATCACTGTCCCTCACTTGACACCCCCCCCCCTGGTCAAGAGACCGAAGACGCGTTGTGACAAGATGAATGGTTAAAGGGGAAGTTCACACTGAAGAATTGTGCTGTATTAAAGGTTAGAAGACAAAAATAAAAATACTGGTGAAGGTTTGAAGAAAATCCATAAAGATTAAGGAAGTTATAAGAATTTTAAGTTTTGGATGTCATAAACGAGCAGCTGCCCCATATAATTATGTAACATGAAATGCATAAATGTCATTTTTTTAATGGTTCGTGATGACTTGTTTTTGTTTTCTTTTTAGGAACGGGTGTGAAGTTATATTTCTATGTACATGCTGAATGTCAAAGTAAAAACCATTTTCAATTTTCTGAGAAAATGAAATTTCTCTGATTTTTTTACCATTCGATATGTAGGAAAGCTGCTCGCATAATTGTTAGATTTGGGGTTACTTTAGGATAGGAGTTGGTCATTGTAGTGGAACAAAAAATTGTTGCCGGAGCAAATGTCATGTAACAATTTGTTATTCCATGAGGATTTTAATGTCTAATTTGTTATAATACTTATATTAAACTAGCTCTTTCTCGTATTTCAGAAATTCAGGATACAAAAATATTTTGAGTATTATAGGCTTGTACGTCATCCTTTTTAACAATGTTTTTCTTCTTTTGAGGACCGAAGTGATGGCGTCACATTTTTTTGTTGCATTTTAGCATTTTTGATACCATATTTCGAAAGAGCATGATGAAATACATCACAAATCAAATTTTGATGGGAATCAGTCCATGGCTGCCATAGATATGACCTCATGAATACATAATTAGCCCCGTTGTATTATTGGCTTTTTGGATCCTAAAATTAAGAACTACATGTATACATGTATAGCCTATAGGCCAATAATACATTGACTTCAATGGGGCTAATTATGTATTCATGAGGTCATATCTTGCTGAGGCGGCCCCATGGACCGATTCCCACCAAGTTTGAGTTGATAATTGTAGAGGTATTTCATCATACTCAATCGAAATATGGTATCAAAATCAAATATGGTAAAATACAACGAAAAAAAAAGAAAATTGATGACGTCACACTTCGGTGGACCGACTCTATTATTTTACTCTTAATAGGTCCATGTTTTGACCGTGTCCATGATCTAATGATAATTGTGAATGACAGACTTTCCCGCGCTTTGTAGCCAGTTTCCCGCCACTGTATGCGGTAGTTGTCAATTGCGTCAAGTTCCTGCGCTTCCAGGACCGCGAAAAACAATATAAAGGAATTACAAAAGTAAACCTAAATCGGTTCATTAGAGCAGATCACACGAGAGGAAAATCTGCTTACAGTCTCGGAAAACAAACCCTCGATGGGCAACAACGAACGCATGCTTTTATTTCTTTTGAAAATCATTTTATTTTCAGATTTAAGTTGAATTATGAAGGCCCTATATCTTAATTAAAGCATGGGAAGATACTAAAGCCCCATGTGTGGGAATAAGGGGGGGGGGGGGGTGGTGTAAATACTGTGCTCTTAAGTCCCAGAGCAATTAACCATACTTTTAATTTTCCATGTATCAAAAATTGAAATTTCATTACCAAAGCTGGGTTCATGAAGCAAACAATAATTGTGGATTCGCAGCTAAGTGTTTGGACGATGCCATGAAAACAATATTGTTTGGTATGCGGCATAGTGTTTCCACATGGACATATTGAGTTTTTACCGGATTTGTTTATTTGTCATTATAATCGTAAGTTTCCGTCTTCTGCGTAGTTCATAATTAATTAATTAGTCAATCAATCAATCAATCGTTCAATAATCAATCAATCAATCAATTAATGTATTGGAAGATATCTGATATTGTGTTTTATTGTAACACTTAAAGGTCAAGTCCACCCCGAAAATGTTGATTTGAATAAATAGAGAAAAATCAAACAAGCATAACGCTGAAAATTTAATCAAAATCGGATGTAAAATAAGAAAGTTATGACATTCTAAAGTTTCGCTTATTTTTCACAAAACAGTGATATGCACAATTCAGTGAAATGGCAAATGAGACAGTTGATGGTGTCCCTCACTCACTATTTCTTTTGTTTTGTTATTGTTTCAATAATACAATATTTCATTTTTTACAGATTTGACTATCATGCAGGACCAACTTGACTAAACCACATAGTATTAAACAATGGTAATTCCACATGTTCAGGGATAAATTAATTATTGTTTGACTTGACAATGAGGAGAAAATTAGAATATTTCATATTTTAAAATACAAAATAAATAGTGAGTGGATGACGTCATCAGCCTCCTCATTTGCATACCGACCAGGATGTGCATATAACTATTTTGTGAAATTAAGCGAAACTTTAAAATATCATAACTTTCTTATTTTACATCTGATTTTGATGAAATTTTCAGTGTTATGCTTGCTGGATTTTTCTCTTTTTATTAAAATCAACTTTTTGCTGGGATGGACTTGTCCTTTAAGGAAAAAATGTATAGTGTTTAACTTATGAGTTGTCAAGGTATTTATTAATTTGTAAAGAGGTGAGATTTTTATTTGTTATACGTATTTTATTTTGTATATGAATTGAAGTTGTTGTCAAATAAACACAACTCAATACAAAAAAAATGAAAATGAAAAATTAATTAAAGATATTAGTCAATCAATAACAGGTCAAACAATGAAACTTATGCATGAAACCGATATCACCTTTTTGTTATTTTTATTGTCCATATTATGACTGTTTCATCATTAATGTTTTTGTTTATGTAATATAGTTCATAGTTGTTAATGTTTTATCTCGATTGTTCCCCCTAATTCAACAAACGATGTTCAATGACTCTATGAACTAATGACCCGTACACCATGTGTCTTGGCACGAGTATATGGGCCGTTACTGATATGCTATTTCCTCCCATAAATTCTATTTTATGGGGAACATAAAATCAGAAAATGAACACAAAGCGAACAACCGTTTAGGGGATAGTAAAAAATGTTCTATCAGTGGCAATGACAAAAAATACTCTCATATACATTAAAACAAGAGATACTTTTGTAGATTTATGTCGTCAAAGCTTCAACATTATGAACAAAAGAAAAGTTATCAATTATCTTTTGAATTGGTTGAATTGAATTGAATCTTGAAGCGTGCCATATAACGAAATTAACATGATTGTATATACCACGAACCAATAACGACACATCTTTTCCATATTTATGATAACGTCTATATACATAATAAAAAAATTATCGAAAGATAAAGTCAAATTTGTAAAAGAATACATCGTTTATAGGCCTTTATATAGGGCTACGTGTCAGGGCCTGCTACGTGTGTTTATCATGTTTAATATGAGCAAATTTAAAGGGATGGTCCAGGCTGGAGGTATTTATATCTCAATAAATAGAGTAAAATTCTCAGATCAAAATGCTTAAAATTTGATCAAAATCGGATAACAAATAACAAAGTTGTTGAATTTTAAAACTTTGCATTATTCCGGTGAAACAGTTCTATAGGCATGTCTTTATGAATATTCATTTGGCTAATGATGTCATATCACCACTTGTTCTTTTGTATTTTATTATATGAAATCAGGTTTATTCAATTTTTTTTCTACCAAGAACTAAAACAATTGGATTGACAAATGATTAAATGCATTAGTTATTTATTGCCGCAACTTATTTCACCACAATGGAGACACATTATTTATACATCTATGAAAAAATGAAACATTTATGATTTCATGTAATAGCATAAGAAAAAGGAAAGTGGGGATGTGACATCATCAGCCCACCTAATGAATATTCATGACTATGTGCATTTACATTTTGATGAAATTTTCAGCATTTTGCTCTGTGAATTTTACTCTATTTATTTAGATATGTTTTCAGTCCAGACCATCCCTTTAATGACCGGAAATCGACGAACTCCTTCCCCTATTGGTCTGCCGTGTTTAATTTGTAAATTTCTGAGTGCTATTATAAAAAGTATTATGAAATTATGAGGGCCTATATTCCTCGATTAATATTGATCGGGTATCATAATTATGTAGGCCTAAATTATTATATTTGATATAATTCATGTTGTGTGTATTTTTTCTATTGAATTTCCTCAAAAGACATACTAGACCCCATGCATACGTTGAATTACACATAATTCTGTCTCTTTTCCTAATTATAATCTGTGGACAGGGGTAATGTAGCAGTCAGGGGCGGAGCCAGTTATTCAGATTAGAGGGGCATTATCTACCCACCTCACCTCAATTCAATAATCGTGATATCATAATTTAATATTCTATGAGTCAAACTTCCCTTTATTTTACTTCTGCTTCTTATTTCTTGCCCTGTCTTATTTCTCTTAACCCCCCCCCCCTCTACATCCCCATTTTAAAGCTGCATTGGAACCGATCGAATGTGAGACCCCCCCCCCCCCAGACCACCGCCCCTATAGATCTATACCGGATGGGACAGATGTATGAACACTTCGATTTCTATATACAGAAAAACTCGTCCTTCATAATTATGAGACGGGATATATTTGAAATACCAAATTCCTGGAAACGACACGACCCTGGATGGACAATTTAACAATTCTTTTCCGTTTGAAGGAAGAAGGTCGGTCAAGGGAGGACATTTTCTAACCAGTCCGGCGAAATTTGAGTACATACACGCAAGAATGCTGGTTGAGAATCGAGTTGTGCTCATGCACTATATAGGCCGATATTGGCCTATAAAATTATATTTTTTTAAGTACATTATGTTAATACGCCGCGCCTCATTATAATATTGCAATAAATGATGCTGTAATGAATTTTATTCTAATTTAGGGGTATATACCCCAGTGGCGTAATGAGCCAAAACTTTTGAGGGGGCCAGATGTGGCGTATCGGTTATAACTTATTTTTTTTAAGTTGCAAGAGCGAAGTGAGCGAGCAAAAATGTCAACATATTTATTACAAATATCAAATGTTGTGATAGATTTCGACATAATATTCAGAAAATATAATGATAATAAAAAATATAATATGTTTCATTCTCTCTCTTTTTTTTTCCTGAGTCTTAACACTCCCCCTACTGTGCACCACCGCTATACCAGCAGGCTCAAGTGAGCAGCTTGCCGTTTTGTTTCCCTTGAAAAAAACGAATAGAAAATGCTATTTTCCCCTCTTTGCACAGCTTCGCTCACTGTTTGAAATTAGGCCAACAAGCAGAGGCAGGCATAATTATATAACAAGTTATAAGCAACGAGCTTGATGTTTTGTAAATATTTCTTATACACGAGCTACTTTTGGATCAGATAGAACGATTGTTTAAAGGGATGGTTCGGGCTGAAAATATTTATATCTAAATACATAGAGTAGAATTCACTGAGTAAAACGCCAAAAATGTCATCAAAATCGGATAACAAATAATAAAGTTATTGAAGTTTAAATTTTAGAAATATTTTGTGAAAACAGTCGTCATGAATATTCATTATAGGTGGGCTGATGATGTCACATCTCCACTTTCCGTTTTCTTATGTTATTACATAAATCATAAGTTTTTCATTATTTCATACTTGTGTGAATAATATGTCTCCCTTATAATGAAATAAGTTGCATCAATATATATCTAATGCACTAAATCAGCTGTCATCCAATTTTTCTAGTTCTTGGAGGAAAGAAATTGAATAAACCTAATTTCATATAATAAAATACAAACGAACAAGTGGGGATGTGGCATCATCAGCCCACCTAATGAATATTCATGACTACTGTTTTCACAAAATATTGCTAAACTTTAAAATTCAATAACTTTATTATTTGTTATCCGATTTTAATGAGATTTTCGGCCTTTTTCTCAGTGAATTCTACTCTATTTATTAAGCTATAAATACTTTCAGCCCGGACCGTCCCTTTAAGCTGCTGTAGTGGGGTCCATTCTCTGACACACCTTCCCAAGCCAAGCAGGAACGCTACCGCGCTCCTTCTTTCCGATTCCTATATGACATCATTATCTCGGTTATACATGTATATAATTAATGTAAAAATGTCGTTGTAGTTTTCTCTGACCAATTTATTGTATCTCCGTTGTCTGACCAGGGAATTGTTAGTTTCCTTCGGGTGCGTAACACAAAACTCAGCAATTATCGTGAACATTCTTTTTTTTTACGATTGATTACATTGACTACAATGTACAATCAATCGTGAAAATCAAGTTTGATAAATCGCTAAACTGTGTTGTAATACACAGTAAAAATGCTGTTTAAGATTTTATACAACGCTGTTTACTATATGAACCTTACAGTATTTGTTTTTACCGTTTAAACAATCATGTTTAATTTATTGACAATTAAATATTGAAAATTGTTGCTTAAGATTGAAACAGTTGTTTAAACTGTTTAAACAATTACTGTAAGGTTCATATAGTAAACAGCGTTGTATAATTTTTTTTACTGTGTAGGTCCATGGTTATAATACAGGGGACCCTGATCTGACCATGTAGGTCCATAGTCTCCCTGGTCTGACAAACCTAGAATGGGGATGGGGTTGATCTTATGGAATATGGGTTGGGGTGGGGGTCTAATAACTTCCGTACCATGTGACGTCAGAGGGCCGGTACCTCGATTAGTGAGCCGAGAAATCGGTGAATGGCAAACCGGATGTCGGTCGTAGCCCATTTCCGGTTAGCTCCTTGACCTTCCTTTGCCGTCGGGTCATCTCATTAATATCGGGGAAAAGACAAATGTTGTACCTTATTTGATTAAAAAGGTACGATAAAGGTGGTCATAAAGCTAAGGGAAGAAAATAGATAGCCTATGAATATAAATGCTCCTTCAAGAAGTTCAAGTTCGGTAGTCATTTGCATGCAGAGACAAGTAGTACTGCCTGACTCCTAACTATGTACGTCAAGATTCGGGTTAAGTTGAAACGCACCCACCTAAAGCTTGAAAGGCTAGGGATGCCGAGATATTCAGTTGTTATCTAAAGGTTCGATTTCAAAGGCTACACGAATACCCCCCCCCCCCCCTTCTCCCTATACATACATGACAAAATGTACATTTACACGGCGTAACCACTACATTCCAACACGATTTCCCATGCACTTTTTGTCTGCCATACTGGTCTCGTTTTATGCGCATATACAAAATATATATTTCAAAAACCGAAAAGACTGGATAATAGATTCAGCTACAATGAACCTCCCCAGCACAATAGTGCATTTCAAGTAATTACATTCTCAGTTTGCGAACCATTGATCGAGAATAATCTATGAACCATAGACCTGGCATTACTTCACAATGTTGCGGATTCCGAACAAGACTACGCTCGGTCGGTAACTAAGGACGCTCTACACATCGGCACGCCATTTTTCTGTGTTGTGGTTTTGATGTGGAACCAAGTCCTGTTCCTCAGTGAACATAGAGTATCTCATGTTGAAGAGGCGTCTAAAGGTTTCTTTTTGATATGCTCTCTATATTTTTAATAGGATTTTTCATAGGCCTATATTATGTTGACCAGTTTATCCTCTTGTGAACAGTCAAATTACTTATTCTTTCAATTCTGGAAAGTTTTCGCACGACAGCTCTCAGAAGATGGAAGCTTACGTCTCTTCATCATCCCCTCACATTGAAACCAAATTTATCACATAGTGTTGTCGAAGATCGTGTGACGTCATGACCTACATTGTTTTACTACTAAACAAAATTATCTCAAGGATCTTGATCTAATATCGTTCTTTCATTTCACAAATACAACCCGGATCCCAATTGAATAGGAAACTAGGAAAGAAGGGGGAGGGGGGGAGGTCTTTTCTCGGAATCGAAACTATATAGGTCAAAATAAAAATGATCCAAAAGAAATTTCAATCAAGCAGTTTTTCATGAACATTCATAATCAGAATCGAACGTAACATGTAATGTGATATAATATTTTTCACCGTTTAAAGTTTCGTTTTATTTCATGCAGAAAACAGCTTAGGTTTATATATATATATATATATATGCATAAAACGGGTGATATACACACATGAGAAAGTTGATTGGTGTCAACACACTAGACCTATTTATTTTCTATTCCAGTTTATGAAATATAAAATAATCCCCATACTTCGAACATTATTCGCTTTGGGAAACTTAAAGATACTATAACTAATGGATCCGATTTTTGATTAAATTTTAAGCGTTTTCACTATTTAGTTAGGCGAATATAATATAATTATTGGGGTGGAATTGGCCTTTAAAATTGGCCATTGTAAAACGATCAGCTGACCAAATATTTCCTGTTTCAAAAACTTGTAATAATTGTGCAGTCAACCCCTCCCCCACACCCCTCATCTATTTTCTTTCCTAACCTCTCCAATGTACTTTTAATGAAGCACAAATTATTTTGCTGAAAGGGCGAGGCGCCAGGACCAACAGACACGCTTGGTTTTTAGAGTAATGAGGAAATGGTCGGAATTATCAATATGATGTGGGTCCATGATGGTTTCGATATAAAAACAAAAAAAAAATGCTTCTCACCATATCTGATTGATTGATTGATTTTGACTGATTGATTCAATATTATGAAGATGAGAGATATATTAGTTCTATATCGGGTTTATTTAACAAATTTAATACTAAATGGATGTCACTTCATTCTTTATCTACTTGAGAGAAATGTTTAATTGTTTGAGATCATTTATTGATTGTGTAATAATGTTTGCTTGTGTATATTTTGATATTATTTGACTCAATAAAAGGCCTTTGGAGGGCTAAAAAGAAGTTGGAAAAAAATATCTGATTGATATCTTAATGATATCTGAATGGGCTGCCCCTTTCTATCGAATAGAGAGCAATGTGCGATTTTATTCGCGTTTCTTCTTTTAATTCATTGATTTCAATTAGGGGGTGCGATATACCAGTGCAGGCATATCAAATAAGGCCCAGATAAGTACATGAAGTATCATAATTATGTATGTTATATACAGTATTCAGTATCAGTATTAACCTGCATCTCACAAATGTAGCTTTTCTGACTAAGTCGTAAAGGGTTTCGAACCTTAAACCTTCCCAACCACGTTATTTCCACATTGAACATTTTGTATAGTTGGATATGATGTCAACGAAAATATATACTGATAAAAATTATTAAAAAAAATATCTACCAGGCAGTTGATATTAATGAATTAAAGAATTCTCCCCCCAAAATGATGAAATTAAAATGGGATATGTTGCCTCCTCCCCTTGTTGAATAGAACGGATTATGGAGTTGAATAATGCTCACAAAATGTTAAACCACTTTGATCCAAATTCTCATAATTCAACTTCTGACGTTTAAATTCCGCAGATTTTTTTTTTCATGCAGTTTTAAACCGACAATCCCTCGATTAATTTTTACTCAGATTTTATTTCTATTTTCTACAAAAAATATTTGTTATCAATTTTCGATGTTCGATGGTTATTTAAGAACAGAGAAGATATAATAAATTTACACGCATATACAGTATAGGCTTTACTCTGCTTACGTACGTATGTACGTGGCGAAGTCGCGCTCGCCCCTCGAGTTTTTATAAATAGTAACTTCTGCCTAGCACCAGCGGATCGAGGGGCTGTACTTGTTGTAGGAGTGACAAAGCATAGCTCCACCACTCATGTTTTATGCATAGCTTATACGCAGATACGGAGCGCACCATTGGCCAAACGTTCGCGGGCTTGGCGCTCCGTGATTATTCGTCTTCAACATTTGTCACAAGAGATTGGAACCCCAATAGCCCCAAAACTTTGAAAAGGGGCCGAAAACCCTAATCGAAAACTCTCTCTTTTTACCTGTATGATCATATATTTTGTTAATACCACGCCACATCATCTGAAAATATTATAAAAGCTAACTATCCTATCCCATTGTCAAGCCCTTTCCCCTTATCAATATTTTTTTCTTTCTCTGAATCGATGTAAATTTCACACAACACAGATCCAGGGAAGTATTTCTGAATGACGATTTTCTAAAGTCCCGCCTCCTAAATGAAATCATCGCGGGAAAAAGAAAAGGGAGAGGTTTATTTTGCTTTGCTACGTTGTACCCATTGAATTACTATATTCGACATGCAAGCTACATTAAAAAAATATTAAGATATAGAAGTCACCAATCTGGTGGTGTTTTTTTTTTTTTTTTTGGGGGGGGTGACTTGATGGCTAAGAAAGCAAGAATGCTTGCAATCAAGTTGCCAGAAGATCGAAGGCTTATGGTCCTATCTGAGGGACCAAAATGCCTACAATGGTGAAATTGATGTAAAGTGGGCCTTAAAATTATAAATATGAATGAATCATTAATTTCGTATCGAGATGAAATATTGCTCATAATTTCAAGTCATAAAAAGCCCCGTATTACAGGAGATCCGTTTGCATGTCTTATTTCATAACGAAAGTAGTGGGGTAAAACTCTAACTGAAGGAATTGAGCTCAGATCGTTACTGATCGGATATAATCTAATGAACAGATACTGGGGAAATTTATTCCCCTTGATATGGCAAATAGAAATGCCGATTAATCAATTATAATCTACGTGTATGAGCTCTAACATTTCTTTGTTCATTTTGTCGGGTTGTAAACGCACTTTAGGGTCTGCGACAGAAGACTAGGACGTGCTGGGGATTTGGAGGAGACGTCCACACAGCGAGCTAGCCGCAGGCTCGATAAGGAAGTGTACTGTCTAGAATTTGTACACAGTCTATTGGGAGCGTGATGCCAATACACTGTACTGTATGTATTGGTATTCGCTTTGTGTACATTGTGTATGAGGATGCGGCCGGTCGATTTGTACAGTATACTGTGTGCGGCTATGCTGTATGGTAATACATTGGAGCGAGTGCATTGCGAATCTCCATGCACACATGCGTGTAGTCAAGCTTGCACATGGAGTAAGCGAGAATTCTGGAAAATATTTGAAAAATCATAAAATCGCCCCTACCCAATCAAAAGTTATAATCCAACCATTCATCGTGTTAAGAAAAATATGCTCTTTCCAATGAGGTGATTTTAGTTTAAAAATTCCCCGATTTGTTTTTTTAGAAAAATTTCATAGGCCTATACGTAAGTGTACAGTGGTATGGTATATGCCTTTTCTGAACACAACATATTATCGATACTAACTGATTAGCAATAGTTTGTAAGAGGTCCTTAAACCCTGAAATCTATAATTTTACCCATGTAAAATTATTCCCCTCGATTTCATCAATAAATTATGGTCTACTCCCTCCCCATTTGAATTTCCCAATTTTGTTTTTGCTGCAAAATGCCAAACGATGAACTAGTCGATGAATGATAATAAAAAGGTAACCATTCAGTCAAAAAGTCGTGCAGTTGAACTGGTATAATTTATTTTGGGCATATTCGATATAGAGGTAGGGTACCCAATTCCGAAACTATATTTCACAGCATGCAGGCTTACTTCACAAAGAGGTATACCATGGCTCCCCAAAACGTTGGGCCGTTCCCGATCGAATCTTTGACCATATACATCGCATACACATTCCATCAATAGATTTTCAGCAACAGGCCCCAGCCGGCCATATCCCCACGTGAAAAAAAAGACCAGACCATAAAAGAAACCTATTCAGAGACAAGCCCCCCCCCCGTGTGCGCTTTCCCCTCCCCCCATGTCCCCTCCCAAACGCAAAGAAAAGACAGAGGGGGTGGGGAGGAAGAGAGAGAGAGAGAGAAGAAAAGAAGGAAAAATGAAACGTGTGTGGTATATCGTGCATGGAGTTATGAGTTGGGCTAGCTATCTAGCTTTTGACCAATCACAAAATAGTGTCTTGTTGGGTATAACTCGTGCATATTCATGACATCGACAGCAACCACTGGTTGAATACATGCGCGAACTTTGTATACACGTACATGTATAATAAAGAACTACTCGGATACACACACAAGCATGCGTTGTGAGGGAATTCACCATCGATGCATTCGGCAGAGGGGCAGCACCGAGTTCACAGGCCTAACGTAGAGAACCCGAAGTGATTCGTCGAAAAGTTGTGGAGTTTGGGTCCATATTAGTGGTGATTTTTACCCGTTTTCGCCCATATTTCGATACCCCATCTCCACTGGGTTTGTAGGTCCTGTTCGTCTGCTGTTCCCCGTCGTGTCAAGTCATCCAAAATCACCAATTCCCCCTTCCTTTTTTGCCTTTTGAAGTTGAAGAACATCACATCAAACTCGATCAAAACTCAAAAAGTAACTTCGGCTCTCACCGCAAAACGAGCTTGTGGAACGATCATGGATAACTTGTTCTGCTTCGAACAAGAATATTTTGACCATGCTAAATCACCTATGTCATACGTGGACCAAGTCTTATTGCGAGATAAAAATTTGGACAACTTATTAGCAGTCGAAGAACAATATGTGTTGTCGGCGGACTATTTTGGCAACCACTTCCAACGAGAGCTGAGACCATCGATGAGAAAACTTGTGGTGGACTGGATGTTTGAAGTGAGTATTTTCTACGTTTTTCAGTTTCAAAATAATTTCTTTTATATTTCAATCACTAGAATATATTCTAAGCTTTATTTTGATGTGCAATTTGTTCGGGTTTTCTTTTTTTAAACATTTTTTTCTTAATTTGAAAGAAGTCACCGATTTCCAGAATGAACTCTTAATGATTTAAATGTCAAACCAATCATGTTGATTATTCGGTTAAGTTTGCTCTGATTTGTTTCAGAATTGTTGAAGGACTTTTTACAAGAATGTATTTTAAAATATTACCTTCTGTTGTATCTATTTTACCATTCTTTCTGTTTTCAGGAAGTTTTAGTTTGAACCGTCATTAGGCATGTTATTCCACATTCGTTGTGGCCGACTTGCAAACTTATCGTACCCTTGATCAAGTTGATTTTCTGTGTCAGTCTGATTTCATATTTTAGCCTAGGCCTAGAGGGTTCTAATCACTGCCGGTTGTTTCTATGTTGACAAATTGTATAAATGTGTTTGTAACAATTATTATTCGTTGCCCATTAGACGTGTGTGATTTGTCTATTGTCATTGACTTACAAAGTTTGACGCGATGGGCACTTGATTTTGAGCGCGGCTTCAGATGGCACTGAAATAGACGGCCTTTTCTGCTTTCTGAAGACTTAAGTCAAAAATCTGTCCATATTAAAAGTTAGCCCAGATATTTCTCTTTCAGGTAATACCAAATTTGTCACAATTAATGCTGCCAATTATTTTTTCCGAATTTAACACGAATGTTTGCCGAGCCAACTTTTGAGAGCGCAAAGGGCCTGATTGCATTGACTCCAACGTTGTGCGCGACGCAAAATCTGCAGATCTTATTCTGCAACCACCCTAGAAAGTAATGATTTTGTTATTTTCTGCTCCTTTTTTCGAAAAAGTAGCCATATGAAATAGATGTGTATGTTTTAGTCTTTCTGCCCATGCTATGAAATTATACAAAATGTTCCGGTGTTCATTTATTTCGAATTAATTTTGATGAGTGTTTTGAGGCGAGTAAGCGATCGCTTTTTGGTTTTCGCAAACTGGTCGGCTGAGCTAGCTGTGTGCATTTAGGCATTGGCTTGCTATAAAGCCACGGGACGGGCGCTTGACTGCATACTGTATCTAACTAATCTACCGGCAAATGATCTTTCGATCGTGTATATAGGCCTACATGGTATATGGGGAGGCGCGCGCTTTTTCTATTTCGACAAATTTAATTGGAGGTTGGGAGGGCTGGTTGCGCAGAGACAGAAGAAACTTGGTACCAAAATATATTTGGGTGGAACTTTGAAGATTAAAATTGGGAGTTCCAATAATCTGATCACTTATTATATTAACTGAATAATAAATATGCAAAATCATCATTCAAGAGTGCACCTATTTCGTTAATTACACTTTTTAACAATTGATAGATTCTATATAAAATCATGAACAAGATAACTGAAGAGCTAGAGTAATATCTCGTGCAACTCGCGGATATAGCCAGTTTGTATCCAACCAATTTATTGGGGAAGTTCATTTGTTTAGTTTAGTATTCGTAAACAGATCAATATGCCTTCTCATTTGTAGGGAAATGTTAAAATGCAATTCAACGTACATCCGTGTTTTCGCTCATCCGCAATTTTTACAATTTTATTTTAGTCTTTCCGTGGGCTGATAATAAAAACATCGGTCTCGATCTAGACCAAATTAACATTCTTGCACTTTATGGGGCATTTCCCCCGTCTATTGTGATTTAAATATGAGCCAAAACTGAAAAAGGACGTGATGGATCTGAAAATCTGGTCTAATATATTTCTACAACAAACTATTAATTATAAAAGTTCATTATATTAACTTTTAATTGATCTTGAGTACTCTATTGCTGCGCCCTGTTTATTTTCCCCCATAAATTTTCTACCCCAATACCCGAATGGTAAACAAAAACGATTAAAATATTTTTGACTTTGTAAGTTTTTTTATATTTTCGATCAGATTTTTTTTTCTGGAGTTATTCCAAATGAATACACGCTCTTTCTCTTTTTACAGGTTTATATTTTTAAGTTGTCGCGATTGGATTATTTTTTGTGGAGTTATTCCAAATGAATTTACACGCTCTTTCTCTATTTTTTTATTTTATTTTTTTTGTCGCGACTGGATTATTTTTTGTGGAGTTATTCCAAATGAATTTACACGCTCTTTCTCTATTTTTTTTTTGTTTGTATAGGTTTGCGAAGAACAACAAAGAGAGGAGGATGTGTTCCCACTTTCAGTCAATTATCTGGACAGATTCCTCTCGATGGAGAGAATATCACGGGACAGGTTCCAACTCTTAGGCGCCACCTGTATGTTTCTTGCTTCAAAACTCCTAGAAACAATTCCCCTAACGTCAGAAAAACTTATCATCTACACAGACAATAGCATCACATTGGAGCAACTTCTCGTAAGTCCTTCCATTTTTTGGTGCTTTTTATGCAGGTCAATTGTTTCAGAGTAATCAATTTTCAGGCATGAAGTATTTTAAAATGGAAATAAATCGAGATGAGTGTAATGTTTTCTTGGTTAAAAGTACGCGGCGAGACGACGATGGCCGACAGAGTCGCGAGAAAGTTTTGGAAGTTGAGGAATGAGGATGAAGTTTCCGCGATTGATGATATAAAAAAAAGTATTTTCGCACTTTGAGTGTTTGATGAGATGATATCAGAAGTGTTTGAGAATGAATTACAGATGATATTTTCTGTCTGGAGTCGTAAAACATGAAAATTATTCTGTAAACATTCTTATGCATTTTTGATGAGGCTTTGTTTGTTGGATTATATTTCATGGATATTTTATTAATCACCAGTTTGCCAGGTAAGTTTTTGTTTTTGTTTGGTGCAATTGTGTTTTATTACCTCTAGTATTGTCACCCCCTCCACTTTTTAAAAGCTTAGTCACTAGACAATTTATTTTCTAATTGATAAATACCGGGTACTTTAATTGTTATTATAAAATACAAGCTTAACGCGCCCCTTATGATTTTCAGTACGTTGCGCAGGGTACTAGTGTATTGTCTACGGGAAATGAGTGTGTACGGTAATTGTATTGGTAATGTGCTTCTCCGTGTGTATCTCGGATCGGGGAACGGACCAATTACACTCAACAATGACGGCGCGCATACTTTACAGTGAGCATGACGTGTAGGTGTGTTCTCTGTGTAACTCTCTCATTGGCTGAAAATTTTCCCAGGGGCGCGCCGCATGTGAAACTTTCGGCGCGCGTTCTGGAAGTAATTATTTCCACATTGTATAACATTATAAGCGGGGCGTAGTTCACCTTGAAAAAGTGCAACTTTGTTTACATTATCACTTCAGAACCTTTTGTACAGCATTCTACTTTTATTTGCATTTTTGAAGAAGAAAAAAAAAATCTGGATTAATCATGACAAAAAATGCCTAATGAAATAAAAGGCAGTAAAAAAAAATAGAGAAAAGATTATGATTCAATTATGTGATGTGATCATGACAAGATTATTTTTGCTGTAGAAACTTTGTTCTGGGAATTAGGGGTGTAGTCTGATTCCATATTTCCATGTACTAGTACATGTATTAAGATTTTTTTTTCTCTTCTATTTTTTTTGAAATATTCTGTTTATCCTATATATTCTAAAGTGGTGGATTCATATAGTAATTGAAAAATATAGGCTTACAATTGGAAAGGTTTGGTTATTATTTTTAGGGTATTTTTTTGTAAAATGAAATTCCTTAAAAAAGAAATTATGTGAGCCTATTTCATTTTGGATTTTGGGGGTAGCTAGCTGTCTTGTTCCTCTAAATACTTTGTCTGTCCTTAGCAATTCAACGGTTCTGAGGTTTCTTTTCAACTCATGATGATAGGAAGACTTTAAAATCAGCTAGGCATAGTTAGGAAGAAAAAGGAAGGGGGAAAAAGAATCCATAGGGGCAACTCTTTTTTGAAACAGTATGGGTCATCTTGGTCCCCATTGAATGGCTTCTCTCTTTGTAATCTTTGGTAAGAATGAGGATCAATTGATCGAAGCAGGGAGAGGCATTGATTATGTATTGAGTGGAGCATGGGAAAATTTGCCTGGACCAAGAACCAATGCATGTGTGTGGGAAGCACAGAACCGGGAGGAGATAAATGAAAGAGAAAAAAAATCAATATGGCTTCATAGGGCGATATGTTCAAAGGATTAAATGTACTTTCTAAGCTCTGGAATTTCTAAAATTACATTCCTTCATCAAAAGGAAATCGACATGAAAGTGCCACATAATATACCCTGTGGATTAGGAAACGATAGCGCAAGGGATTACAACTCTGTTTTGAAATATTGATAATGTTTGCCTACATTTTATTAATGATTGCGTTTTCAGATGAGAGTTTGTTTGGAAATGATAGTTCCCAAACTAAATTAGATTTGGTCACCCTCAAGCAGAGTTGTCATTTAAAAAAAAAAATTAAATTGTATTTAAAAAAATCATTTTGCCTATCTTGGGCTTGGCCAACACGAGGATGATAAGTTATAATAACATTTCAAACTCAAGCAATTCTCTCTTACATGTAACTTTCAGCACATATACAAAACTTTTTCATTATTTGATATCAGTATTGTTTGACCCCCCCTACCAAGCTTTCTTTTTTATTGATATTAATTAGCAGTCCATACTGTACATGTATGTATTGGCCTCTCATTAAATTTGCCTTTAATTTAAAGTATAAAAAAGGGTAGAGTAGATAACCTAGCTTACAAATGATAGGTGAATTCCTCCCCCCCCCCCCCACATCGTGCCATAGTGTTCAATTCCACACACTTCAAATTTTCTTGCTTCCAGATGAGCTTACCAGAACAGAGACCTGGTTAATATTCTTTCCAAGAACTAAGTAATCTTAACTCATTTGCATAGTTTCTATACATTCAGGATATACATACAGGCATCAAAATCAGGTTTAGTTGAGAATCAGTCAACTTTGAACCATATGTACCATGACTGATGTGTTGGTTTAAGCTTGTAACTTGTCACAAAGGGGGTTGAAAATGGTGTGTTGTCTAATTCTTTATGAAGATAAATCATTCTGATGGATTTATCTATTCAGAGGACTGCTTTGTCTTTAATCCCCAAATGATTTATTCTTTGAAAAGAGGATTAAAGGATCAAGAGCTTGGGACCATTATTGGTGTGTGAACTTGATGGTTCTAAGCCTTAAATAAGTGTCAAGTTCAAAACTATACAAAGGGGTGCTATTCAAACCTTAAAAGATCTTTGCGCTATATGTAATCATGGATCTACTACAGGTCCATAATGTAATCATGCCGCTGCAAACATTAACAAATTAATCTTTGAAACATCCCCACCTTCAAAGGAAATTTTTGTCATTGATATTGCATGATAAGTTTAGATATATCTGAAAATGCAATGTATTTGTTTTGTTTTGGTATATTAAAAGTTCATATAGATTAATCATTAAGGAGGTAAATTTGATATATTCTAAATATCTGAAATTTATTTTACTTGCATTTGAAATGCAGGAAATCGTGGTGGCATTGCCCTTTAAAAACGTTGACCAGGAAGTTCTGTTTTGCCACAGCAGTGTGTACAGCTGCAAAGAGATGCAAACCAATGGGGGAATGGGAGCATTCTTTTCTTTTCCTGCGAATCTCCGACATCCATTTCTGTCTGACATGGCTTCTTGTTCCAGTCTACCAGTAAATCTTAGAACTCGGCTCAACTTCGTGTTACGTTTCATGGATAGGGTCAAAATGGAGTTGTCATAGTTTAAAAAAACATAGTAAAACAAAAACTTTTGGTTTTATGAAATAGGGCAGCACATATCAGCTGACTTAGTATGAACGACCTTGTGATCCGAAAGGTCAGGCACGGTAGACTGTACATACAATGGTTTCTTGTGAATCATGGGACAGGTACATGTAGACAGTATTTTTGCTATGAATTACGCAATTTTGTCATCTTGATTAGGGGAATTTTTTTTCTTCTTCAATTTTCTAATTCTAAATCAGCTTTTATGATTGATGTAATTATTTTTGATGTAATATAGTATGAAGTAAGTTATAAAAATAAATTATAGAGATAATGTTTGAGTTATTGATATTTGATTTATGTAATTTATGGATACTTGAGTTGTTGAATTTTCTCATACAAAAAAAAGCCTTATCGGAGTTCTTTAATGATATGTTCTCACTTCTCACACATATTCAATTCAAGAGATTGCTGTATCGATACCCTTAACATCGAAACAGGATGCAGTATCTGGTAATTAGTCTGAGTGTGAAATACGAACTTCAGTCAGTCATACATACGTTTATTTAACGAGACATACAATTTATGAATGAGCTCCCTCGGCGTAGTCTGCGTTCAGTCCCTACCAGTGATTTATGTACCGTACAGACAGAGGCCCCTGAATTCGAAACAAGTTGTATTTGTGCTAGTCTTCTGTGAAGACCCACTTGTTGCTCAAAGTTTCAACCATAGTCTATAGCTTCAGTCAATGATCATGTGAATAGTGGATATATTTTATTATTGAGAAAAGCAAAGTAGGATTTGTATATTTAGAGAGTTTTTTTATTATTTTACTTTGTACATCAATATGTTTGTGTGTATTTGGGGTTGGTTGCATTAGTTTTACAGTAGGTGAGTTCATATGGTAAATGGTAATGTTTCAATACCATTCATTGCCTTTAACATTCAAGAATTAAAAAAAATAATTACGTTTTGCATCAGCTATTTTAACGTTTTATAAAAGCAGGACTTGATGAAGTCTCTCATGTCGGGATTCCGGATGCAACAAGATCCTTGTTATGTTTCTATTGATGATAATTATTTCCCCTTTCTTCTCTTCTCTCATATGTATTTATTCGAACCGATAGATACTGGAACAAAGGGCCATGTCTGTCTTAGTGTTGAGAATTCGTAAGAAACTAGAGATTATGAAGCCTTTTGCTGGTGGTGCTTGAAATTAGCAAGAGAGGCTGGCAATTACATAAGCGTTTCCTTTTTTGAAACGTTTTAATGGTGGTCAAGATTTGATACGATTATAAAAATCATGTGATGAATTTTTACTTCACACTTTGTCTCCAGTGCATAAAGGACATGTTTTATGCCAAAGAATGTTTAAATTATTCGGCTTGATTGTATGATATTTTTACCTGATAGTACACACACATAATTAATTACCCACAAAAATATTAGTTATTAATTAATCACTATTATTCAAGTTTCAAAGAATCTACGTTCTACCCCAGCAAACATACAAAGATAGAATGAACATGTATGTAATAAGGTTATGGGGATATGGAAATTGTGGGTTGATATGGATATACATGTAAGGTCATTTTGTCTACAAACATTACTTTATCCCCTCATGCAGCTAATGTTATTTTAGGAGTGTCATTGACTCATGATATATGAGTGTGTGGTCAGAGTGGTTTCTTATGTTTCTTGTGGTCACTCTGAGAGGACTGAGGATCCTGGAGGAAATTTAATCTTCCTTGTCCAAAACTAAACAGGATCTTGCTTTTAATTTTGACAAAAATGACACCATTCTTGCTAAATGTTTCCTTTTCCTATCCTCAAATACTTCTATGAGTTGGGATGAAGGATTCGAAACCAAATGTTTGGTTAACATGGTTGTGGAATGATCTCTTTAAAACTTGTGGTTATGTTTTCTCTTTCCTCTCTAGCCACATTTGACCAAGATATAGTTTCGACTCTCAAGAGATTTCAATTCACTCTTGGATATTTTTACAGGGCTAAAGAGTACGGAACTTCATGTGGACATGACGTGTATTTGATTAGAATGAAATTACTAGACATTTTTCCAGCCCCACCCATGCTAGACCATGCAGTATATTTACCAATGTTATGGCAAAGTGTAAGAGAAGCGTTTTATAAAGCACCAATTTTAACAGTTTGACAAATAATTGTTCAATTATTTATTGGATGATTCATGTCATGATATCCTATTGATATCCATTGCCCTTTTAAGACAATATAATGATTATAAATATTAGAAATTAATTAAAAATATAAATATGAAATATAAAAATATAAAACTATAGATTGGCTCATTAATGAAAAATCAAAATACTGATGAATTGATAGATTTGATTTTTCATTTATTGATTATTTGGTAGCTATTAAGACAAAATTTCAAGTAAACTTGTAGATTCTGTTTCATTAAGATAATTTGAATTATTAAAACAAATAGAAAATTTTAGAAATCTATTATTTCCAGTTATTAAGGGATAATCTTTTATTTCCTCTAATGATACAGTACTTTAAAAAAGGTTGTAGCATATAGCAGACAATGAATTTCATTGGAATATTGACAGTAGTGAAACTGGCGCTGATAGGCTGTGCATGATTTTAAGTGATGAATTTGCTCAGCGCTAGAGCAGAAGAAGAACATACCAGTACTTCTTGGTTAGAATTTCTTCGAAAAACAGATTAATCACTTTCTAGAATGCAAGTTGACTCTGAATGCGAGTCCAGGGGGCCGTTTCATAAAGCTGTTCGTAAGTTAAGAGCGACTTAAAGAACGACTGGTGATCCTTTCTTACGCGCTAAACCATAGCCAGTGAATATACCAGTTACCACAAGAAAGGATCACCAGTCGTTCTTAAAGTCGCTCTTAACTTACGAACAGCTTTATGAAACACCCACCAGGTATCCATCTTACGATACTTCAGGCATTAATAGTAGGCACGATTTCAACTGGCTTCCTGGGGAGTGTTTCATCAACATTTTCATCCGACAAGTTGTCAGATCTGACATCTTTCTCTGATGTTGATTGGCTGAGAGGTAGTGTTACTATGGTAACTGTCGGATAAAATGGGACTTGTCGGATAAAATGGGACTTGTCGGATAAAACGTCCGACAAGTCCTTTCATGAAATGCCCCCCAGATCTGAATTATTTTTTGTCACCAGGTAATAAAACTTGAACTTGGAAAGCTTGTAAAGTTTCAAAGCAGACGTTAGTCTTTCTGGGCAATTGCTGGGTGCACTTTTTAGAACTTAGAAGAGTACTGTCCTGTTCAACTGTTCTCATTTTGTACTGTTCATTTGAATTTTTTCACTGATGTACAAAAATATGTTGTTAGGTAGATCAGTTAACAAATTTTAAAAAACTTTGTATCTAATATTTCCCTTTAACACACATTGTGCAAGTCTTTGGCTACTAAAAGTAAAGATTTATTGAGTTGACTAAATCTTTCAGACATTGGACTTTATACATGTACATGTATTATATTTGATTATTGAAATTAACCTAGTTTGATATCAGATATGTTTCGATTTCCAAATGTTGACAATGATCCTCATTTGAAGATTAGATATACTTTTTTTATTGTCTTTATCACTTAGACTAAATCTGACTTTCTCCTTGTGCAAAGTCTGCTGAGTGAATATTACTAGTTCTGTTAATATGTTATGTTATACTTTATCTTCATCATCATCTTTGAATCTGTGAAATTGGACTCGAGATGGCGCTGTTTACAAAGTTGTTAATTGCCTATGTACATTTCCTTGTTTATTTACAGTAATTTGAACACAAGCAATACTAACCAAGTTTAAACATGATCTATTTGTCTTTTAGTGAATTCTTGATTATATAAAGTGTCATTGAAAGTCAATTTTTTTTCTTTGTTTATTTTCTTAATTGACAGAAATTTGAACAGCTAGTATTAACCAAGTTAAAATGGGATCTAATGGCAATCACTCCAAATGCATTTCTTGAGCACATACTCCACCGGCTACCCGTCGACAAGGAGCAGGCAACGTTGCTAAGGAAACATGCCCAAACCTTTATCGTGCTGTGCGCGACAGGTAAGTCGAAGCCTGCCCTCTCGTAATTTTTCTCCTTTTTTCTTTAATAAGAACTTACTGTATATGACTGAAACAACTATTACATTGTTCACAGAAATAATGAAACTTAGAGATGTATGATGTGAAATTGTTAATTTGTAGTTGAAGATTGGAAGTGTTAATTAATTTAGACCTTAAATTCACTTATTGTAGTCCCACCTATAAAACTTTCTGTCATGCTTTGGTTTTTCTTATATCCTTGCTGTTCCTTGTCAAGTTCTTCCAGCAATTTCTTTTCATCTCATCCCCTACCTCTTTCTTGATAACCACTTCTCTCTCACTCCCGTCTTTTTTTCAGTCGCTTCCCAAAACTTTCATGTTTCTTCTTCCCACTGGCTTAATTTCAGCTCTTCCTTTGCCACGCTTTTCCGTATTTGAGGATGACCCTCACAGAAGTTCATCATCGGGGTGAAGTAAGTTGGTCTTTAGAGGTCAAGTTAGACGGTTCTTTTCTTCCTCCCTATATCTCCTGCTGGGTAACTATGTTTGACAGCTTAATGAGACTATCAGATCCTCCCCGTTTCCTGTACTTGAGGAAGAGGAGATCTTTTTTTTCTCTCTCGTTTGGTTTTAATTTCTAGGGACCCTCTTCACTGCTCGGTTGAAAACTTCCTTGTTCTGGCGATGCCATCAGGGGCATGGAGTCTGGGAAGTTGACGGATCCACGGGAAGAAGGCGTTGTCATTATCAAAGACTTGCCTTGTTTCTAGATTGAGATCTCGAAGAAAGATTAGAGCTGAGGCCTGGGTATGCAGAGCCCTGGTTCCGACAGTGAGCGGTTGTTGAAGCACTACCCCTGCCACAAACAGGTGTTTTAGTCATTTTTTGACCTAGTGTCATTTTAACTTGGCCTTGTTTATAATCATGAAGATGCTCATTACGACTCGCTTTGTAGAAGATTGTGACCAATTATCATGGGCTGTGGAGTTATTTCACCCTGTCTTGGTTTCAGGCGATGAGTCGATAAATAGGGTTAAAAATTCTGAACCAAATTCACCAAGTGCATGCAGCCTTTAATGATTTGTGAAGTGCCCTTTAATGGCCACACTGCCTGGGCTTCCCTAGACACAAAGCATGCTGGGAAGGTAATTGCCAAGGCGACAGTCAAGGGACAATGTCCGCCTCTGGAATTTCCACCTACCAGAGTTGGATCCAGGATGGGGGTCGGCTTGGGAGGAGGAGGAGTAGGGTAAATTAGGGGTGGGAAATTTCTGAAGCTACCAGATATGGTTTGTCCAATGTCAACCCTGGATACAACAAAGACGGTGACTGTTTCTCTCTTGCTCCAGGTCACATTGATTATTCCCAGCCGATGATGCTGTTGGCTAAATAGAGCCAACAGTTTGTCTCTGCCTTCACCCAATATTGCCCACTTCATGGTGCATTGCAAATGAAAAGTTAGGATTCTGAAATCATGGAGCTATCTCCATGCTGAAATCTTTAATGAATTCCCAACTATTGGAACCCTTATATCCCAATGCTGAACAGAATATTTGCACTTCTTTTAATTGATACCACAAGGACCCAAGAGTTTGAGGGTTGCCCCCTTGTCTGCTTATTGACTGCCCTGGGTAACCATGATACAGGCAGGTGGTCCTTGCACTACCCTTGTATTCACACACAAGCCAAGGTCATCCTGAACAACGTTTCATAAAACGTTTTAACACTTCTAAAGCCACGCCATAGTCCTGGTAATAACTCATGTTGCACTAGCCTCTTGTCCAAGTTTGTGAGGTGTACGATGACAAGCGAGAACAATGAGGAAGAAGAAAGGAAACTTGATTCCTTCAAGGCTTCATGATTAAGACATTCGTGTCACTGGTCTCGCCCCACCCTGCTCCACCTCCTCTCTCGTCCCCTCTCCCTTCCTCCAGCTGTGAGCCGTGCAGGAAATTCCGCTGGTTATGTTAGCATGCTCACCGGGAGAAACGTTGATCTGCGTAACCCGAGCGTAACCAAATCAAAAAGAGGAGGACACAAGAAAGTTCACAGAAAAAATGGCAACATGATTCTAACACGTATGTCCCCTCCTGTCCTTTGTGGAAAACCTTGCTTCTTATTAATCGATCGATACAGGAAGAATTGGGCGAGATGTGAGCCACTCATGATAGATGTTAATTGCTCCATTGAGACTCTAAATTCTTCATTGTAAGACTTATTGCTCGCATTGATAAGAGTACCAGCAACTCGTGATGTTACAAATTTCCAAGAATCAAGACATCCACAGGGACCCTTCCTTTCTTCTGGCAAATAGTTACATCCAAACATCAACTATAAGCTGATGTATCTGTGGTACAATACGGAGCCATATCTATTTGTTTCTAGCTATCGGCCTGTTACAATAGTTTTCATCGTCTGGATTGACGATGCCTCCCACTCTCAAAGAAACATCTCTGGCCTGATCGTTAATAACCCTCAGATTAGGCCGTGAAATGCTCATCAATGTCTGTTTGCGGTTCTAAGGCATGGCAAGAGAATCTATAGAAGAACTGAATTCTCTTATAAGAGCCGATTCTCTTATAAGAAGATACCATTGTGAATATCGACAGTTTTTACAGCATGTCATCAAATCTAGTATATTTCACTGCCAGCTCTTTGTGATCATTCCCTTACAAATTAGTCGGATAGAATCTTTTCCTGTCAAACTCCTTCTACAACTCTGTCATGCTTTCAATTTGAAGTGTCGTACAGAGTCATTTTCTGCTCTTCACTCCTGTCTCTCCAAAATGATTTAAAACCCTTCACGTAGCTCGTCAAGCCACAATTCTTTTTGTGAAGTCCTCTTTTTTTTCTCTTCTAGAACATGAAGTGTCCTTTCATGCTTGGACCAGAGGACACAGTGCTTCTTTTCAGAGATAATCTTCTCGCAGGCAAAAGATGGTCACCCCTGTTGCTACTGTAGTTTATCCTTGCTTGCGCCCCTGACAGGTCCCCAAATCCCCAAATTGGAGTCTGATTCAGAGTACATACTTTTAACAAATCTGATACCGGGTTTCCTGAGCCTCGGGCTCGGTCAATGAAGAGTTGAGGGCCACGCCCCAATTATGAAATTAACATGGAAGTGGTGTTTCGCTACTCCCGAATGACATCATGCTCCGTTGAATGTTCTGAGGAACTCCAGCTTGCTTGGTTACAAGAACTTTGTTGGGGCGCTTTGTTTACACTCGTTCGCATTCTTGCGTTAGCTCGGGGACCCTTCTGTCAAGTGGATCTCAAAATGTTTCTAAATGTCACTATTTTTCTTTTCACCCCCCCCCCTCTTTCTTTTTTTCATCACTAGATCTTGTTCTTTGGTTTTCTATGTAATAGGCCCCCACACACACACACCAATCACTAGTGGCAAATGATATCTGTAACAGCCCTTCCCATAGGAATCTTTGGAAGCCAGTCAAGTTGCCCAATTTGAGGAAGCATGAAATAGTCCTTACACAGCATTCAAATCTTACATTGTGCAAAGCATATCAAATTGCTCATGTATAGTTTTGGATAAATCTTTGTGATAATGAGGGGGGTTTTTGTAATTTTTAATTCTCTTTTTTTTTCGGAAGGGGGAGGGGGTAACTCCAAATCCAGGGGGCAATCAGTTAGTTTTTAAATCTCATTTATCCTCAGTTAATTGCCCCCCCTGCCTCTATCCCTTTAGTATTATTATTATTATCTCTTCACTCTTTCTTTAATACTTCAATCGTTACTTTGTTGAACTGATGGTATAAGAAATTAAAGGATAATTTGGTCTATGTATTTGTATTTAGTCTCAACACCCAGTTTAGGCCTCACTCAATCTTATTAGGGCCAGATCCCCCTGTGTTCTTAACATTCCTTGCCATTTGATTCAATTCTGTTCCTTATTCAAATGGAATGAAAGGAAGAACAAGACAGAGAAAAGAGGGGCTTAGAAATCATCAAGAATGTTACAGAATGATAACAAATGAGCAAGATTAGGCCCGATGTCATCTTTATTTCTGGGGAGTGTTTCATTAAGTGTCTCGTCAGTGATTTCCAGTGTCTAATCTGCTCTGAGCCAATCAGATGCAAGGATTTCAGTAGCTTATAACAATTGTCTGTGAAAATCAATGACTATTTTTGCTTTATGAAATGCTACCCAGAATCAGATTCTAGAATTGACTGGAGAGATTAATAATGAAGAAAGGGTGAATGAAAACATTTTATAATAGAAAAAGGGGGATTTTTTTGTTTTGTTTGGAAAGGTCAAACCCCCATGCCCACCCATGTCTTATGTACTCTTTCTCTCTCTCTCTCTCTCTCTCTTTCTTTCTTTCTCTCTGTTTTATTCTCCCACCCTCCCATACAGAGACCGTTTCTAATTAGAATACAAGAAATGGAATAAAACCTTGTTCTTGGAACATTAGGATTCCATCTTTCACTTTAACAAAATCAGTTCCCACGGTCGGCCGCAATATCAAAGTGCACACAAACTTTGATTTTATTTGTACATACATCCAAATTTTTCTATGGCCTATTGGTTTTTCATTTAGTCATGCCATGTCAACTTTCATTTTGTCAGAATAAGGCTTGGAGAATGGAACCGTAAGATTAAAATACAAAAATTTGCATTTTTTTCCTATCTGTCTTCTCAGTTCCATGTTTAGTTAGGCATTCCATTATCAAAGGAAAAAAATGAAAATTTTCTTTTCATTTTTTTTTCTTTAATGCCTAAATATGAAACAAAGTTCAAAACCCGCCCTTTCCGAGCTAGACTTTGTCAAACATTGCAAAAAGAAGAAATTCACCTTGATTCTACAATATTGGTATGGATAATTCATTTCTTTTTTGCTGGGCCTGCCGAACTGGCAAGGCATAGTTGATTTGCGTGGGATTCCTTGTACGTGTTCCAAAAAGGAGCTTTTTCTTCATTTTGATCATTTTGTCAAATGCTACACCTCATTAGATGTTTATTTTCATATCTCCTTGATCTTTTCATTTTGCATTTTTTTCATTCTTAGTCGTAATTTTGAGATCCAGTGTTTGAGCTATTCATAGGTTTTTTTTTCAACCTTTAGCATTCAAGGGCCAGGCAGTCTGGAATGTCCCTTTCTCTCTCTCTCTCAAAATTCTCTTACAATTATCAGACAAAAAGGTCACACACATACAGACTTCTGAATTGTGAAAACGGTAACTGTCTGATGTGGTTCACTTGCAGCTAAAATCGATTTCATTAGCTGTAAACTAGATGAATGAAATTGAGTTTCTACTTGAGTTTGATTTTATCTGACGTAAAATTGATTTGATCCAATTTGGAAATAGTTTTATCCCACTCATGAGTGAATAGGGCCTTTATATCTCACTGGGAATTGCTGGTATCTCATTCAAAAATTAACCTCGGTGAATCAACCCCAGCAAGGTTCAACAATGAAGTAGATAATAGGATGATTGCTATTTGTTTAAGGTTATTAAATAATTATTTTCTCTCCCCTCCCTCTCTTTTTATTACAGATTATAATTTTGCAATGCAACCCCCTTCGTTGATCGCTGCCAGTGGTGTAGCAGCGGCAGCTAATGGACTTAGAATGCAAATCCCTAAACTAATGGATCTCCTTCATAGAATAACCAAAATTGAAACCGTAAGTATCCGTTTCTTTTTCAAAAGTCATTCCAAAATATCAAGAGGAGGGTGTCTTTGTCGTGCTAGATAGGGGAACTTTGCAAATCCAAGTGGTAGTTCTTGAAGGCTTTTTTCCTGGGGTCTGGTTGTTGCACCTTCGACCTTGCACTTCAAAGGCATTTTAGCTTCTACCTGGTTGTCGGACTGTCGCTCATTTCCTTGGCCACGGTGATCAATTAAAGTCTGTGACAGGTTGCCCTGAAAAAATGGTAAAGATCTCCCTACTCCAAAGGGGGTAGACAAGATAGGAGCAAATACTATGGATTGATGGATCACAGATCAAATATGAAAAGATCAAACTGGAGTGGCCTTGCGATGGGTCTCATTATATTTAATTGAACCCTTCATTTCATGTGGGGTATTCAATTTGGGTCAGAATTCTTTTTAAGGGGGTTGGTACTTTTTCAAGGCTGATTATTCACTGATTATACTTTTTTCTAAAAAAAGATCACGATGACCGTTGATTGCTCTGCTTCCGCTGGGCCAGCTCCCGAACTAAGTCTAAGACCAACCCCTGGTTTTAAAGTTTTACGAAGGACTCGGCATGCATCATTGTTTTTGTACACTTGGAAATACTTTTAGTGCCATCATCTGCTAGTACCGTTATTGGAAATATTTTAAAGATATAGAGCTATTGCATCACTTCGAACATTACTTGTTCTTTCAAAGGGCAAAACATTCAGGATATTTACGTTGCCTACAAGCCGAATTTCCATAAGCCGTTTCAGTGAATTGCGATTCCTGCTCGGGCATACGGTCCAAGGCACCTCCTAAATGGAGTCCCAGCGAAGGAGTAGTTACCAAGACAGTTTCTGTCACTTTTAAAACTCTGTCCCAATCTAGAAGAGGAAGTGTGTATTTTAGAGAGTAGTTGCTTCCACCCCAACAAACATGCTTTACTGTGGAATGGGAGCTCCCTTAGCAACTAGACAGGGAGCAACTAGACGTATCCGTGATAGTCGCAACAAAAGCAAGCCCAGCCTCTTAACTCTTTCTTTCTTCCCTTCCTTGGTGAAGCCTTCCTGAGAACGCTTCTCATTAATTTCCAACATAGAGTGATTCTTTTGCATTAACTCTGATGTAGAGATTTTTCTGGATTCATATGAAAGAGGAAAAAAACCCATTTCCTCTTAAGATTCCTTCAATTTAGCCCGGTGTGATTACCAAATGGCTGCCGAGTGTAAAAGAAAAGGCTTTAGAAAATGAAAAAGCAGATTTAAACAAGCTCTATCAAAGTCTGTTCATGAGACTACTCGTCAGGCACGGCCTACCAAAGCAAACCTTGTAATAAACTCTATGAATAGGCCTTTAAACCCATCCTCAAACATGGCCCCGTTTTTTGTGTCAGTTTCCTCCCGCCCCCCTTTTAGTACACATTCCTTCTTTAGTTTGCAAATTTAGCCGCATAATGGATCGGTTGATTGTCTCCGACTTGTCTAGAATTGATCGTTTCTTTGATGGCATTCTTGTATGTCTAATTGAAACACAAAGGAGGAACAATTCTCTTTTTGAAACGCAAAAGATAGGGTTGGGACTTCTGGTACAATGCACATGCCTTCCTTTTTAGTCTTTGTACCAAGACTTCCTCACTTTGTTTGTCTTCTAAACACAAGACTGATTTGAGAAAAAAGAGGTGTTTGCACCTCTCGTTTAAAGAACAGTGCAAAATTTGCACTGCCAAAAAAAGATTCCTGTGCGAAAATGGGAGGAGGGTTCATCATCTCGTTCAGCTCTTGATTGTACTACTGTAGACCCGATTCACTAAAATCTAAATGATGTAAGAAATCTTGTCACTTTTTGTCAGTGACTATTTGTGTTTGAGGAGGGAGTTGTAAATATAATGAGCAATTAGTTGTCTTCAACTTTTTGTAACATTGCCAATTTGATAACTTCATAGATTATGATGAAATTATTGTCTTCATAAATAATCATTGTCACTTAAAATTTGATTTCAAGTACTGTCAAATATAGCATCACAATCTAAAATGAAATCTAATGAATCATTAAATAATTTATTAGTTTATCTTATAACAATCAATCCCCAGGGTTTCCCATTTTTGACAATAGAGCATCACATCTCGTAAATTGAAGTAACAGAAGTCGAAATATAAAAATACATTGTTTTTATCAATAATTTTTTTTCCTTTAATGATTCTAAGAACATGTTTGTAATTGATTGTCAGTGCCATTGTTTTCTTTTAGAAATGGAAATGATCAAACCATATGTCAGTTTTGAGTTGAAATGAAGGCCATGGATAATTAATGAACTTAAGTCTGTTCAGACATGCCAATTTTAATTGTAATTGCTGCAGGAGTGACCTGGGAACTCGCAAACAATACTGCCGTACTTTGGCAAAAGGAAGCAAGTTACAAAAGTATCATTTGTTGTAAATGAGCAGTGTGTGTTCGTCATTTACATAGGCATCGATGCAATTCAACAGCATGATTTCTTCAATATCTTTCTATAGAACGATCATTTCTTCCCCCAATTTTGCCTGAACGTGCAACATACAAAGGGTGTTTCAGAAACAACTTTAACTCAAATTTGACTGATGTGTCACTTGCTTCCTTTTGCCAAAGTTGGGCAGAATAGTTTCACTCTTTCATATCCAGCCATGTTAATGTTCTATACTTGAGTATAGCAATTATTCTTGTAGAGGAAGCGTTATGCTTTAGTTAGGCCTAATGTGAACGGCCCTTAATGGATGAATTAAGTCCAAGAAGGGGAAAAACCCATTTATTTTAGTATCTTATGAAAGCTGCATGTTAAGTGTTGTTTCCTGGATCAAATCGGTTGTGATCTTCAGCCAAAAATTACTTTCTAGGACTATTCATCGTTTCGCCTTTCAACGAGAAACAGAGAAACGATAACAATTGGTCACCAAGAACTCGAGTGTCAGCAGCGAGACTTTCAATTTCTGTCCAAGTTTGCAAGAAGTTTTTGTGTGGTTGGATGATTTTCTTTGCTGAAAAAGGGTTTTAGAATTCATAGATTTAAACATGGTTTTTAATAGAAAATTACCACTTGCAAAAACATGCCTGATACAAGGCAAGGCATAATATTGTTCGCAGAGACTATTAGAGGGTTTCTCCAAAGCAGGATTTTAACTGCGGAACCGAACCGTGATGAAAATAAAATGACGTCTTTCTCTGATTCTGATTTTTCTTCATGACAGACATGTTTTATTTATAGTAGGAGTGGGCTATACTTGGGTCAAAAATACTTTTTTTGTAATTTCAATATGACAACAGTTTTTTTTTATTCCTTGTAATGTATCTCAACATGAAATGACAATATTTTTTGTCTCAGGTCCGAGAAAAAAGTGTGCCGGGCCAAAATCCAAAATGGCCGCCAAAACCCCCCAAAATCACAGTTTTGGCCACAATTTTTTTATTTGGTGGTCAATTTCTCTGGTTTTGGTGTCTATTCATATGTTTTTGGGGGCAGGCAATTTGTTTTTCCTATAATTAGTACTTTTAAACCATTATTTGTAGAGTTAAAAGGTAATTATACCTAAATTTTCCCATTTTTGTAGCCTTTTTTCAGCCAAAAAGTAGGTTTTATCATCCTGGGGTTCTGGGATATTAGATGGTACGAGGTCAACAATAGCAAGCAGCTTCATATAGCTATATTGCTTTTATTCCTCCACTTTGGGTTTTACGGATATTTGTGAAATATATCTTATTAAATAAAAAAATGTCAATTATCCATTGGGGCTATACATATATACAATGTACTGTACATACATACTGCACTGCATAAATGCATTGGCCACCATGACAGATAACAAGGCTTGTATAAACTATAGTGTCATAGAAATGAGCTCTCAGGTTTAGAATTAGATGCCTCAGAAATTGAAGATGTGTTTTGTTTCATAAATTGAGGACATGTTTTGTCAAATATGCTAATTCAGGGGGCGGAGAGAGGTAATTTACACTGTAGCTATTCTGGGCCCCGTTGCATAAAAATTTACCATTATGTTAACTTAACTTAATGGTAACTTGCATGCAATCCTTTATTCTGATTGGCTGTTGATCAGCGTTACCATGATACTAGTAGTTACCTGACCCCATAAACATAGGCCCAGGCAGTTAGACACCAGAACCAGGTTTTAAAAAAAGCCTCCAAATGAAGAAGATATGGCTAAAAATATGATGTACGTATATATACATGTATGTGATATTTACATGTAAGTTTAATTTACGTTACTGGTTTCACCATGTACATCAGCTGACAAGGAATCAAATTCACAATCTAATTCTAAACCTTTGAAGCTCATTTCTATGACACTATAGTTTATATATACAGGCCTTGTCATATGCCATGGTGGTCAATGCATGGATATATGCAGTGTAGTATGTACAGTGCATTGTACACCGTATAGCCCCTATGGATAAATGACATTTTCTTTTATTTGATAAGATATATTTCACAAATATCCTTAACACCCAAAGTGGAGGAATAAAAGCAATATAGCTACATGAAGCTGCTTGCTATTGTTGACCTCGTACCATCTAATATCCCAGAACCCCAGGATGATAAAACCCACTTTTTGGCTGAAAAAAGGTTACAAAAATTGGAAAATTCAGGTATAATTACCTTTTAACTCTACAAATAATGGTTTAAAAGTACTTATTATTGGAAAAACAAATTGCCTGCCCCCAAAAACATATGAATAGACACCAAAACCAGAGAAAATGACCACCAAATAAAAAGGTTGTGGCCAAAACTGTGATTTTGGGGGGTTTTGGCGGCCATTTTGGATTTTGGCCCGGCACACTTTTTTCTCGGACCCGAGACAAAAAATATTGTCATTTCATGTTGAGATAAGGTAAAAGGAACACAAAAAAACTGTTCCCACAGTAAAACCAAAAATCACCCATTTATAGCCCACTCCTATTTATAGCATGGAAATCCCTGTTAATTGCATTTTAGAATGATGGAAAATGTATTACTTGTATTTTGCGGTATAAAGGGAGGTATATTTGGTGTCAAATGATAATGGAAATATGTTTCAAAGTGGAGAGTATTGAAATCAACTCAGTCTTAGGTCTTACACGGTTACTATGATTGCGATTATGGGTAAAAATCAAAATTTTGACTTGAAAAAAGACTATACTGTCAATTTGAACTTTGCAGCGATGGCAAATGTCATAAGGGCTGGGTTGTGTCTGGCCCTTAGCAGAAAAAAAAAAGAGACAAACTTTGTCCAAATCTGCGAAATTCCTGAGACGACATACCATTCCTAACCTTCCATTTCCCCTCTGGGATACATTTTCCCAAGATTTTCTCAAGATTTTCTCACTCTGTTGATAAAAGAAACAAGAAAAAGGGGTGAGTCATCGACTCTGAAAAGTGGGCAGAAAAGAAACAAATGCTTGACCACACATATTGTGAAGAGGATGTTCCCTTTGGGTCCCCTAATCTGTGTGATTAACCTTAAAGATCTGCTACAAAGAATGGAGTATGTGGGACTGTTGAGAATCACTTTTTATCAGCAGTAACTCCTTTCAATGAAAAGGATGCATAATTGGAACCTTCCTGCACCCCCCTTCTTTAAATCTTCATCAAAACTGAAAAGGTGATATTTTAATAGTAGATTTTAATGACTTTCTTTCTATATGCCCACTCCTGATGTTTATTATGATAATAAAGTTGCTTTCATTATACTCCAGTAAACATTCCAATGATAGAGTGTACTCAAAGGGTGTTGAGAAATCCTTTTTTTATTTCTGTTGAAAGTTGACCATACTTACGAAGTAAACCATGCTGGAAGCGTACCAAGACGTCAAGAGCTGAAGCTGCTTGATGTCTTGCCAAAACTCGGACTAAGAGGAATTTAAATTGATGCGAAGAACAATAGCAAATAACGTAAATATGAAAATAAGTATTATTTATTCGATTGAGGTTATAAGCATCATCAATTCAAGAGGCTGTGGATGAAAAAGAAAACCTTTTTGGCACCTTTGTCTCTTGTTTGTTATTGTTACTACTTTGGAATGCTTTCTCTTATTTATTCTTATCGATTGGATTACTTTTACCAACAACATCTGTGATGAGTAGTTTGTTTTATATATGGAGTGTTGTGGCAGTGTATATGAACTACCATAACAGAGGGGAGAGGGGGGGGGGGCTTTAGTTTACTGTAAATTAACTGTAATGGAGGGGGGTCCTTGATTAGGACTTAACTTTGTTCATGATAAATTATTATCATGAGCAAGACCAGGAGACAGATTGAAGATTAGGACAAAGGCTTGAAACAGACCAATCTTTGGATGAAAGAAGAGGAATTTTAAGTCTCTTTGTGGTAGCATCCTCTTTCCAAACCCTGAAGGAAACCGAATATCAGGAAAATAAATCAAAGAGAGGCATGAATAGCATTTTTGGCCCTCTTTCCCTCTCGTTTTGATACACTGTGACGATTCTCTCTCATGGATCCTCCCTCGTGGTGTGGTGGTGTGTGAATCGATTCGGTTTCGGTGGAATGCTTCGCGAAGGTTTCCGACCGGTCAGTGACTTGGATGAAGTGGGGTGAGCGGAGGGACAAGCAAAATCACCACAGGTCTACTTTGGGGGGGGGGGGGAACCGGAATGTTTCCGTGCAATTTTCTTACCCCCTTGGCTGCCTCCAGCCAAATGAAAACCCACTTTGGGTTTGCATAGAAGGGTCATGGTTGTGCAAAGAAAAGGAATGAAAAAGCAAAATCAAAAGAGAGAGAGAGAGAGAGAATGGACCCTAGAAGAAAAAAAAAAAAAATATACACATAAAGGTGTTCTTTTAGCTCAGGTTGCCCGTGGGCTATCTTTTCTCCACTCTTTACCACATACTGTGTCTAGAAAATAATGATATAGGCTTGTGTTAACACTTGCCTAAAGTTGTTACATGGATGTATGTGGTTATTTTGCAGTGTGTTCGATGCTATTTATGATACTGTTAGACTACAACATTGAAATAAATTTTAGATTGTATGAATATAGGCCTTGTTCCTAGCTGGCACTTTTGCCACTCAGTTCCCAAATACTTTCCTATCATCATTTCACGATTTGTAGGCAATCGATTATCGTGCTAGATATCGGTTTGATTTCCAGAAACGTAACTTCAAATGTAAACATTGTCTTGTGTGTGAATGTGCCCATACCCCTTACTGTGCGAACTGTTTGATAGAGACACTGACTCACGTTCATGCTGATACTCCAAACAACGTTTTCAAAGCGGTGGTTCCAAAGAAAAGGAGAGAAAAAATGAACTGAGCGGGGCAATTTTGTCAGATCATTCAGTCTCTGTTGAATAAAAGAAGAAAAACCATGCAATACAGAATTCTGTATTGCTTTTTCATAGTTGAGGAAACTCTTCTAAAGATCAAATCTTCTTTGTGCAAAAAACTTCGACTCTCTGTAACCTCTTTTGTTACTATTTTAGGGTAAAACTTGGTTCAAAAGTTTCTTGGGTTTTTATATCCGTCTTTTATATCATAGGAAACTGTAGATTAGCTGAAGAATTTAATGTATTTGCTTAGTTGCAAATGGCCCATACAGAGTTACATTTTATGCCTGATGTCATGTAATTTGTTATCTTGTCTTGTTGGCCGTACACGTTACAAAATATGCACTCCAGCGGTATTTTAAACTTTTGAAATCTGTGTCTGCGGTATCAAAGTCTAAAGTTAACAGGCAGTATTCTTCATAACGAGTTCATCATTTAAAGGAACACTTTGATTTCCAAATGATCTTTAACCGAATATCGAAACAAGAAAGGGGGCTATAACATTTTTCAGTTTACTTTTTAAGTTCTAACTTAAAGTGTCACCTTCCTCTGAAATTTAACTTTTCAGTAGTGCCTATATGCTTTCATAATCTCACTATTATTATTTTTTTTTAAATATTTCTAGTGTTGAATAGGGTTAATAGTTTTAATAGGCCTATATATTTAACTCTTGTGCTGAGCCAATTTTCTTGGTGCTTGTTTTGTTGTTGAAAGAGAGAACTTTGAGAAGGTGAATACAGAATAGGCAATTCGGTAAGGAATCTGTTTAGGAAGAGTGCTTTCAAATCCAAACAATGCTTGGTATAATTTGGGTGTATTGCATTAAATCTGAAATCAAGTCAGACTTCCTGTAAGCCCTGTAGATTCCAGTGGTTGCCGACG
The DNA here is from genome assembly GCF_037042905.1 of Lytechinus pictus. Lineage (NCBI taxonomy): Eukaryota > Metazoa > Echinodermata > Echinoidea > Temnopleuroida > Toxopneustidae > Lytechinus > Lytechinus pictus. The sequence goes on along the minus strand of NW_026974141.1, from coordinate 12,146,898 downwards.
GTAACCGAGATCCGAAATCCAGCTAGTGCCGTCTCTCTCCTCCTCCCCTCCGCTATAAGGTCTCCAGTTTCTGTAATCTATAGCGGGAGAATTAAGGTAAAATAGAGTAGAACAAATAACCCAACAGAATCCAACACCTTTTTATATTTCTTCTTTCTTTGTGTAGAATGTTTCTTGAAGGATCCTTTTTCCTCATACTCAAAAGAATCCACATTCCTTTGCTTTATCCCTGGCTAGTCTCCCATCCGCAGACCCTTCGCCCGTCACCGTGAGGTAAATACGACACCTTCGGTCTGGCATTCAAACAGATGCTTGTGTATCTCTTGTTTTTGTTGATGCTTGGCTCAAGACTTCAAGAGTTGCTTGGAGACCATGGGAACAAGAGAGAACAGTGGTTTTCTTCTTTTTTTCCTTCTCAGGCTCAGCTCAGGAAGGTCTCTGGTCGCAAATCTTTCAAGTGATATTACCTGCACAAAGAATGCAGACATGGGTTGACCTGATTGCAAGTTGCAATGACCTGGTACAATTCATTTCTTGTAGGGCAAGTGTTTGCAGCGCACTGTGTACATGTCTTATAACTTTCTCCTTTTACTTTCCCCTTTCTGTTCCTGACCTTTGCTCATTTTTATTTTACTACCATCTACTACAAAGGAATGTATTATAGGTTCCCCCCCCCAAGAGCCAGTGGCTTCAAGATTACCCCCCCCCCCCACATCTCCAATCCATTTTACCTAATGGAAATTTCTTACTCCCCCCCCCCCACAAAAATAAAGGATTTTAAGGATACCTTTCTGGTATGAGATTGAGAAGTGTATCTATGGTCATATAAAGTCCATTGACTCTAGTGCCGAGCTCCATGGTCATATAGGCCTATACATGTAACTGTAAAGGAGGAGGAGGCTGAAGTATAACGATGGACTTGCAAGCTAATAGTAATTCCATCATTTTGATGAAACTATAACCTACAGTATCTTCAAACAAAATTGTCGAAAGGAAAAAAGTACCATAAACCACCGAATCCTTGGTTATTACGTCTTGTGCTTGTCAAGTGTCTTTGGGACTTGCGTTTCGGTTACGAAGGGGGTGCCCTCTGCCACCCTCGTATAATGATGTAATAAGGCAGATATGATTTTGAACTTTATGGAACTATCGTGTTTCTCCCCGCCAAAAAGCTCTCCTGTTACCACCAAGCGAGGGAGACTCCAGGGTCTCCTCGTCTCCTGGCTGAACTTTCTAGTCTTGTGTTACAGGCCCTTTCAATTTCCGCTGATGATCGATGTTTCGCAATTTGGCCCTATTTGGAAGGGTGGGGGCCATAGACCTTTGACTCGATCAACCATTCATTTCACCTTATAATTCTGATATTGTAGCAAACTGGTTTTTGTCTGGCTTTTTGATAGAAGTGTGCTTTGGACAGTTAAAACTGCATTGGTTTCATGCACCTACCGTATTATTCATTTTAATGCACTAACATGAAAAGGGCCATGTGGGACTGAACTTTGCACTTTGTGAAAATGGTATCCAAGCCTTGTATTGAAGGCTAAGTGGGAAACACTGTGAGACTGTACACATTCCACGATGGTTAAACTAGCTGACATCAGTATACCATGCACGCCCCCTCCACCACCCCTTAACCTCGTACAAGCGAACGTGCGGAACGACCATAACATTTCTCCCCCTTTTTCCCTCCACAGGACCAATCCCACCGAAATGCATACATATGAAAATTGAAAGTGGATAGGCTTATGTGTATAGAGATGTTAAACATCTGTCATCTTTGCATACAGGGCAGAATGTTTGCAATGTTACTCCCAACATCTCGACTTCCCATGAAGTTGATTCTTTTCTTGTAGAATGCCCCCTCCTGCCCCCATAATAGCTCTATGATCATACCTTTGCCATTGGTGCACAGGTGTAGGGGAGATTTAACCCCCTGACCCCTACCACCCCATGGACCATCCCCCAGGGTCTGCAGTCCAAACAAGGGGGAGGTCAAAGGTCACCTAGAGGTCACATGACCTGTGCTAGAGAGATTTATTTCTATGACATTCTTTGGGGGCCCCCATGTTAGCAGAAACATTGAGCAATTTCCCATCATTTCGCATTATAGTTTCACTCAAGTTCGATCAATGCATCCTTTGTACTGAAGAGATGAAAGTAAGTGTCCAACTACTGGAAAGGTTTATTTGTTGTTCTGCATGAATTTGGAGCTAAATTGCAATTTCAGAAGGAAACCAGTCTGCCATTTTCATCATTGATGAATAAGCAACTATTTTTGGAATCACAATACCAGCAGTGCACAAAACAAGAAGTACATGCACTTGGCCCCTATGAAAATACGGGTAACTCTGCCTAAGTTGACCGTCCATATTAAAGTGGAATTATCATCTTAAGTCAAAGCAATTTTAAGACCAGATTATTCAAAACATGTTATATATTCCTCCTTTAAGTCGAATTTCTCCTTAATCAAACTGATTTTTTTCTGTGGAGTGTGGTCCCAAAAGATTTGACTTGGGCAGAACTACCTGTAGGAGTGGTCTTCTGTGAAGAAAAAAAATATCACTTTTTAGCCACTTATCTTATGGCGGTCAGTTACGACCCATTTCCCTTTTCAGAAGAGTTTGCAATAATTGTAACCACCATTGGAGAGCATTATTTTGATACGCTGTGAGACCGTTACCAAGGTAGTTAACAGTTCCAATTGTACCACATTGATGAAGTTTTAAGTTCTAAATGCAACAGAACAGGACTCTACCATGTTGTGGACATCCATTACCCAAGTCCCTTTAAATGGAGGTAAACACTTGTCTAAAGAGCACATGATATAGTTCTTAAAGGCAAGTGTTGACCAACACCAACTTGTTCTTTGCTTTGCAAGAGAAGGGGATCGATCACGGTGAGGCCCTCGGGGGTAGAGCCAGGCCTATCTCGGGCCTAAATCAAACATGACCAGGCTCTTTCGTTAGCACTGTCCGCTTAGAATCAACATGATCCCGATACCGAGATAGGGATTAAATAGTAGACCCTGTGTCTCGTTTGGGGCTAGGTAATTAGGCTAGCATTTGGTATTTAGACTATAGTTCAGTATGAGTTCAGTTTTTACCCATCAGTTGCAAAAGCAACCAGTATGTTTAAAGAAAATATATGCAACAGTTACCAGTTCCTTGTTAGCCAGCCTTCCCCTTGGTCTTGTAGCTAAGTTCAACAGTCATAACATTAATTGCTATTTGATACATACTCTTTCCAGGTAACACAGAGTTCATGGTTGTCTCAGAACTTCACCTTCAGAAGAAGGTGAAGAGTTGTTTAGCCAATTTGGTATTTTCAAACTTGAATCAGAGATTATATATACCTTACATGATGATTTGAATTCTTAACCCATTATTGCAGGGGGGGGGGGATAATCTAGAAAGCAAAAATGCCTGGCTTTAGGCGGTGCTGCACCATCCCGAGTTTGCTCAATCTCGAGATTTTAGCCCGATCAGCCCTCTTCGCGATTAATCTCGAGATTCAAGAAACCCCGTCTGCACCATCCCACGACAGCGATTCCTGCTCGAGCGATCGAGGCAACAAGCCCGATATTACGAGCATGCGCACTTTCGGATCTTGGAGTTTCAACGGCCCGCGCTTTTGAATAACTTCCCGCGATATGCAAGCAATGTACTCCTTTCACTAGCACTTTCGCCGAATTCAACCGGTGTTATGCAACAATCCTCTCAGCTCAGCGAGTGAAGAAGTGATGTATTCTTCGTTAAATATGATGGCGGAGTAGGAGGCAACGACAGAGAGAGAGAGAGGGAGAGAAGTAGGAAAGAAATGCTATTTGCTCACATTTTGCGAAGGAATAAGACAACACTGCTGTCAGTGTTGTTATTGAATATGACCATCGTCGATGAGCGCCTCCCCCTTCGGTCTGGTCTCTCCCAAAATCCATTCACTGGTGGGACACCATCGTTGCTTATGAACGCTATTCGCATGTATAAAGTTGACTTCCGCACGTGTTTATGTTTTGACCAAGGCGGAAGTGGAACGCGAATTGCATTATGGACTGACGTCATGAATAAATTACCCCGAGTCCAATCTCGAGTGCGTCTGCACCGACGAATTAGCGGGATAATTCGTAAAATAGCGCGCTATTTTGCAAATAAACCCGAGTTGACTTGGGATTGCAATCTCGAGATTAATCCTACGAACTAGCGCGATAATTGCGTCTGCACCGCCAACTATCTCGAGATTTTTCAGATCGGGATAATTTGCCGGATCAGAAATAGCGCGCTAATTTGAAACTTCGGGATGGTGCAGACGGCCCTATTGTTACAATGGACTGTGTGAGATATCTCTGTTGGCTCCAGTATTCTATTGCTGCCTTTGAGATTGTTTTGACTTTCCGACTTTGTTTTCACCCACATAGAGGATGTTATTTCTTTCGTTACAAAATTCCATTTCCGATTGAACTTTTGAAAGTTTAAGAAGCAAGGGATGAAGGTGTGTTGGTATGAAGGTGCTTCGTGTCCACCTATACCGATTTGAATATGACTTCAAATTTTCTTATTGAAAGAAAAGTGAGTGGAAAAGGATAACTTAAGTAAAGTAGAACATTCTCTGTCAAATTTTCATGTGCTATTGTTTGATAGAAGATGAGGAGAAAAGTCTTTGGCATTCTAAGTCCCCACTTCATCATTCAATAAGCACTCTAGAACGAAAATCTTAAAACAATGATGACATGGCCGAGTATCTGTACTTTGAAAAGAGGAGGACAAACTGCTTGTTCCTAATCTAGATCCTGTGTGAACGTGGACGGCATTTTTGCGGTCGAGCGTGGCCGAACACGGTCCCACCCAGAGAAAATGTGCCAAGGTCTCGCTTTTTCCGATATCAGGCAAGCCACAATGTTATGTCGACCGCATACATCATGTTCAAAACTGCAGTTGGGGACCGTTGCCTTAGTCCCACGCAAACAAGTGAAAAAAGGGGGAAAAGATGACGAAGAAAAAAACTGGCAGGCCTCCCCTGGATCAGTTTGAAAAATTGAGCGCACCACCGGGTGGTTTTCTTCCTCGCTCTCTTTTCACTTTTTTTTTCTTTTTAACAAGGATTCTTGGGAAACACTACACACTGTGGGTCTCTCCCGACCAGGTTTGTTGTCATCGGTTTCCATGACGATAGCCAAAAGTATTGGGTTATCTCTCTCCCCTGTCTAGCCCCAGGGTGGATACGTTGAGGTCTGATTGGTGGAGCCGGGGTACTTGACCCTTCTTTCACCCTATTAGAATCCCTCGGCATACCTGCACGATCTTGAGGTTTGGGAGTTTAAAGGTGCACTCTTTTGTTTTTGTGTTTTTGCTCTTCATATTCGTTTAGAAAATATGAAAATGTACTGCATACCTCAGAAATATGAATAAAGCCTTGGAGATGTTACAAGGATGCAAGTTCACCATCAGTGTTCAGTGATTAACTTATCAAAGTACATTGTATGTTTTTTTATGTTCTGCATAAACATTAATTACAGGTGCTGATTTAGTATTTAATTTCTCCATTAAAATGAAATTGACAATCTGGTAGGCCTATCAGCCAAGCTTTCTCAAAGTTCATAAAGTGGTTAAGAAGTGGGCATTGGAGCTGTGACATTAATCAAAGTTTCCCTTTTTTCTCTCTCTCTTTGCTCCCTCTGCAGGATCACCTTAACATGGTACGAGATCTAATGGAAAACCTACTAAGTAAGAATCTAGGAACAAGCGCTTCTACCAAGTCCGCAGAACATCCCTCGGTCTCAAAGACAAGAACCATGAGCGAGAGCGACAAACCAAGCACACCAACCGGTGTAGACGAGGTAGAAATCATCTGTTGACAGAAGAACTTACCCTGCGTCCATTGAGACAGTTTGCTGAATATAAACGATAGCGCGTAGCATCCTTGATGAAACGCTGATGCGGATGTTGCCTTCGAGGTTACCGTTCGTTCGTTAAACGGAGAGCGGGAAATGCGTGACGCTCGGACACAACGAAAAAGTGCAAAGTTATGGTTGCTGTGATGTTGGCAGTTGTTTCCGCCAGCGACAGAGTCGTCGAAGGATCAACTAGTCGCACCAACAAAAAAAATAAATAAAAATGGAAACGGGTACCAGAGAATGTTGTAGAGTGTGCAGTGTCTTATCTCCGTTCTTTGGAAGATAGAAACGGATAAATGCCATCGTAGTTCTACCTCAAAGACTGTTAGATGACCAGAACCCACAAGTGCCGACTCTCGATCACATCTCGCCTATGAGATCAAGTTCCGATATCTAGGCAGATCAGCGCCCCCTGTAAGATCATTTCAAGAAGTATGACAGAATGGACTGGGGTTTGAAGCTCATTTCGGGAAGTACAGCCGAAGGGAAAGGGACTGCTCTTCACAGCGACGTCTTGGGTTTATCTTTTGGAGATGAGACACAGATTCGCCTCTAATCGAAAGAGGGTAGTTATAAAACAAACAAGGCAGCTGACTATACACATTTTATTCTGTAACTACTCTCTTACAAATTCAACATTTGAAGAAGAAAAAAAAAACTTTTTTTATTATCATAAACAGTATCTGCAATAAACATTTGTGCCTTCTAAGACAACATCAACAGGCCAAAATTTGATGTCTTGGATAATCGTTATCCAAGGTGAATATTTCAGTTCTTGAAATTTGGCTGTCACCGTATGTGCCTTATTTTGTATTTGAAGTAGGATTAGATGAAATGTAGTCAAATGTACATCAGACATGCTCTACGGATCAGATAAATCGTTTACTCGGTTGAATTTTCTATGAAACGTTTGTCTGTGGATAATTTCGTGACTCGGTAAACAATCAGGCTCGTGGCTGAGAGCACTGTCAGACATATTGGGTACTAAATTTTAAAAATTTGTCACTCATCAATGTTACTTTGTTGCAAATTGGCAACATGTAGTCCGATAGCCCTTATATTGGCTCTAAAAGATCGTGGTAGTTAAAGTGCATAATATTAATAACTACCAATATATGACTGGTTCATGATGAATATGTTGCTGTTATCTCGCGATCAAATGCCACAAATATATTATTTTTCGCAAGGTAACGATAGGTTATTTAAATTGTTCTTCTTAGTGGAAAAAGAGCTGAATTCACTTATTGTTTATTCTCTTTAAATTATAATTTTGTTTATCACTTTATTCATTTTCCTGTTTTATTTGTGTGTGTGTGTGTGGAGGATGCTTGCGTTTGATGGGCCGATTTTGAAGACTTATTTTTACGTTTATTGCAAGTATGTATTTAAAAATGCAGCTCTTTTGGAGTGTTGGTACTTTTTTTTTTTTCATTTATTAATTTTTTTCCCATTATTTCTGCATTTTGCATGATGCAGTTCTCAAAAGACAATGTGAAAATATGTAGTTCATGTGCCATAAAATTATGAACAGATAAAGACAGTTAAGAAATTTGTACATGAAGTGCCTTGATGTATTTTAATTTTTTTTACCAAAGGAAATTAGGGGGATATAGAATCAATGAAATTGCATTTCCATGTACTGATCTTGAAAGAATTCTTGATTTTTTGTGTGTCGCTGGCCCGAAATATTTGTCAATCATTCCAAAATGTGAGAATTCCAGAATTAGTACCCAGATTTCCAAGTTCTAATGAAATTAATACCATTCCGATTGATCATTCCAAAAAAAAAGAAGAAAAATAATCACATTGACGTATATGTGGCTAGCCGGAAGGAGGATATGAAAATGTGTTAGATTTTATTATGTACAGGCATTAAAATGTCAAAATTTAAAACTTTTTGATCATAAAGTTCAAATTTTAAGGAATGTTGGGTGTTTTTTATATACACTATTTCAAATAATGTTGTCAAAATGTTACTGTTTTTTTCTTCTGATTAGGTATCTAGAAAGAATTGACAATTTTGTCTTTGCAATTATGATGTTATGAAAATGTTAATTGATGTTTACAGAGCTTGCCCACATATTTTCACGTTCATGATGATACGACATCGTGAATTAGACGAGTGTTTTGGAGTAGGACTCTGAAGGAAAAAAAATCCTACTCAGAGTGTCTGAATTACATGTATGTTCCACTATAGTCAATAGATTGTATTATATCTGCCTCTCGTGCCAGAATCAATTTGGAAACTCATTCTGTTCTTCAGCAGTACTTCCAATCAGAGTTATGTACAATCACACGTTCCTTCCATTTTTTAAATTTGACCATTTATATAGAAAAAAAAAAAAAATAGTACTAGTTGATTAAAAAAAGTTATGTGGTGTTTTTTTTGCAAGAATATATCCATTTTGGTGTGTTAACCTTGTAAGATTTTTTACATTTATATAACTCAATTGGAATACAATTTTTTAATTGATTTGTACGATAAAGTTCTTCCATTGCTCTCTTTTTTAAGCTAGAAGAGAAATTATAGTTAGTGTCTGAATTTTGAGACTAGATGGGAATTTGCGGAACACGTTTGATTGCGTTTGTTAAACTGAGTATAAAGTTATATGAAAGAGTGAGTGAGTGAAACAATCGAACAAATTATAGTGAGTTTGCTGTGCCCTTTATCAATAAAATATATTATTCCCCCCCTTAAGAAGTGTTAAATCTACAGCATTAATGATGTGAGTTTTGGTTTTGTAATCCATTTTTTTTTTTCTTGTGAAATGTTCCTTCTGTGTCTCATTGTCTTCATGTGTGTCTTGTTCCCTCACTCTTATTTTTTTATATATTCCAACTTTTTCTGGACTTTGGAAATTTTGTGAGGGGTTGTCGAACGAAACAGTAAGAAACAGATTATATTGCAGACAAACAGGAGTACTTAACTACATGATATATATTATATTGTGCACTAAAAATGCAAATCTTTGTTATCAGTATAATGTTTAATTTAAGCCATGTTTATGACGATCTATCCTGTATGAAGTATATGTTGCATTGTAAACCCTATTAATTAGTGTTAATTGAAAATGTTGAATTATTAATGTTAAATCCTTACAAATGTGTTGATAAATTCATTGACATTTTTTCTCAATTAGAACTCCATGTTATGTTGTGAAGGCAATTATTGCAAATTTTTATCAGATGTACGCTGTATTCTCTGCGGTGTTTACATCAGTTTATAGAGCTTTAATGATATACCTTGATTATGTTATTCCAGAGATAGCAATGAACACCCGTTTTCAACTTATCACAAAATTTTCCATTATCAAATTATTTAAAAAATTTCTTCAAGACTTCGCTATTTCTTGTGTAACTTTGTGCACATTCTTTGTGTCTTCTTCTCCACCTTATTATCAATTGAACAGCGCTTCTTCTTTTTTTTCAGTCCGTGTTTTCTTATAACATTTCTTACCCATTTTCGATGCTTAAAGTTGAAGTGCAGTTTACATATGGGTGATATACAATAAAAATTTATACCTTTTGATAGCATCTAAACGTATTGCAATCTAAAACACAACAAGCTGAATTTCACAGGGGTTAGGGAGTTATTATTGTTAAATATTTTTTAGGTGTTATCTTCAGTTTCCCTGTGAAGTTTAGCTTTTTGTGTTTTGGATGCATAGTTGCTATAGTGTGGAGAGCTGTGATATATTAATAATTGGTATTATTATTATTATTTGTGAGAGTCCTTCTGAGTGAAAATGAAAAAATAAAACAGAGTAAACCAGAATTATATCGTGTGATGTGACTTTATTCTATTGTAATTCATCAATATTGGAAGTTCAGGATGTTGAAAATTATATTGAGAAACTGGTCATGGTAACAAAGGGTCAGTGGTAGTGGTTGAGATGATAATGATGATGGTGGTGATGATGATGATGGTGGTGGTGGTGGTAATGGTGATGATGATGGTGGTGATGATGATGATGGTGATGATTGGGATGGTGATGATGATGGTGGTGATGGTGGTGATGTGATGATGATGGTGGTGGTGGTAATGGTGATGATGATGATGATGGTGGCGGTGGTGATGATGATGGTGGTAATGATGGTGATGGTGATGATGATGGTGATGGTGATGATGATGATGGTGATGATGATAATTATGGTGATGTGGTGATGTGATGATGGTAATGATGGTGATGATGATGGTGAGGATGAGGATGATGGTGATGATGATGGTGATGGTGATGGTGTTGGTGATGATGATGATGGTGATGGTAATGATGGTGATGATGGTGATGATGATAATGATGGTGATGATGATAATTATGGTGATGGTGGTGATGTGATGATGGTGATGATGATGGTGGTGGTGGTAATGGTGATGATGATGATGATGATTATGATGGTGATGGTGGTGATGTGATGATGATGGTGGTGGTGGTAATGGTGATGATGATGATGATGGTGGCGGTGGTGATGATGATGGTGGTAATGATGGTGATGGTGATGGTGATGATGAGGATGATGATGGTGATGGTGATGATGATGATGGTGATGATGATAATTATGGTGATGGTGGTGATGTGATGATGGTAATGATGGTGATGATGATGGTGATGATGGTGATGGTGATGATGAGGATGAGGATGAGGATGATGGTGATGATGATGGTGGTGATGGTGATGATGGTGATGGTGTTGGTGATGATGATGATGATGGTGATGGTAATGATGATGATGATGGTGATGATGATAATGATGGTGATGATGATAATTATGGTGATGGTGGTGATGTGATGATGGTGATGATGACGGTGGTGATGATGATGATGATGATGATGATGGGGATGGTGATGATGATGATGGTGATGATGATGGTGATGATAATGATGATGATGACGATTAGGGTGATGATGGTGGTGATGATGATGGTGGTGATGATGATGGTGGTGATAATGATGATGATGGTGGTGATGTGATGATGATGATAATGATGATGGTGATGATGATAATGATGATGATTATGATGATGGTTGTGATGATGGTGATGATGATGATGGTGATGATGATGATGATGGTGATTAGGATGATGGTGATGATGATGGTGGTGATGATGACGAGGAGGAGGATGGTGTTGGTGATGATGATGACGATAATTATGATGGTGATGAATAGTTATTACTACACAAAAGATTGCAATGGGGGCGACATAAAAGGCCAAAATAGTCCATTTACTTCCATAGTAACCTTCACCTTTGTAATTTAATAGTATCAATGATCTCAACGTCCAAGACCTATCCTGATTTCACATCAAATATATTCACAAAATTTCCTTAATTCCTCAGTACTCTAACAATGAACACACCAGTCCCTTTCCCCACCTTGGAGGTTGGAAGAATGCCCCCGCCTAGTTAAAAAGACCACAATGTTTTTTCCATAACATTTTTACACAGTTAAAATGCACGAGCTCGTTAACAAGCCACTGCCGTGAAATTCTAATACATTTTTGTAATTTCTAAAGGTAAAATGGAAGATATTGGGTAAACTTATGTTGGTATTTCCAGGTCATTCACATATCGATGCCCCTAAAGGTGAAAGAAGGTATCGTGCATAAGCATCAAAAGAACCGCTCGAGCGGGGTTCCTGTATCATTAAGAGGGGCTTTGTTGCACCCCTCTGCCTTTACCTTTTTTCCTCTTTTACCCCTGAAGTAAACTCTTATCCTTTAATAATCTTTCTCTCTCCCTCCCTCTCTCTCTCTATTTCACCATTTTTTTATAACTCTCTCCGCCTCTCTCTTTGCTCTCCTACTATCTTTCTCCGTCTCTTAGTTGCTCTCTTCCTCTCTCTCTTTGATCTCTCGCTCCTCCTCTTGCCTTCCGTCTCTCTTATTTGCTCTCTCTCTCTCTTTGCTCTCTTGCTCCCTCTCTTAAACCGTCTCTCCCCTTTCCGTTATTCTTATTGCTCTATCTCACTTTGCTCGCTCATTCTTTCTTCCTTTCCTACTCTCCCCCTCCCTCTCTTCCAATGGCATAATGAGCCAAATATTTTCAGGGGCAAAGATAATGGCAAATCGGGCGAAATTTATAAAAAGATGCAAGCGACCGAGCAATAATTTCGACATTTGTATCACAAAAATACAGTTTTCTGATAGATTTTGACAAAATGTTCAGATTTATATCCTCTCTTTCCCTTTCTTTCCTTTCCTCTTTATTATTTTGGTCATTACTTTTTATTTGGAAGGGGGGCAAGCGCCCCAAGGCCCCTCCCCCACCTGTACGCCACTGGTCTATTCCACCCTCTCTCTCTCTCCGACTCGCTCTCTCGTGACAGTATAATCCAGCTCATTACATATCATCACGTCATAAGGTTTCTTATGCTACTACAATGAGAGCGATATTCAAAAGAATAATTATTTCTAAAGTCTCCTCCTTATACACCTAGGATTTCCTGGCGGGAGGTAAAGAGAGGCACAGGACCAGACCTGGGCCCCATGTTCCACAGACCAAATTATAGGCTTACATTGGAAGACAGATTGGTGTTAAACTACACCCGACGGTGTTGTGATAGGATCGCACCAAGCATTTGACACCAGCGTTTGTTTCTGTGGTGTTAAATTACATTGTGTTAAATCAACACCCATTGGTGTTTAATTCCGTCGACACTATTTGGTGTTATATTCAAACCCTATGTTAACGTAAGGGTGCTGCCCCCTCACCAACTGGTGTCGTTGTTGTTTTATGGTGTACTGTTCAATATGTGTATAAATAAACACAAATTATTTTCATGAAACGTGCCGGAAAGGGGGTCTATTTGCCCCTGGAAAATCACAAAAGTACCCCTAAATCAAGCTTATCAGCTCCACATACTTTTGATGCAGATAATAGGAGGAACGGGGGATCTAAGTACAACCTATAATTCAAATCCAAATCGGCTTAATCGATTAATCATCAAAATGGGTATTCTATCATAAAAAATATACAAAATAATTGCTCGTATATAGTCATTGCCGATGTAGATTCCTAATACATTACTTGCATTAATCTTAATCAGTATTAATCGAGTAATGCCCAAATTGAACTCTTTAGAAAAAAATATATTATCATTAATAGCTATTGCATTTTCATAATACAGAGTTAGGATTACTAAGATCGACATTTACAATTATTTGCAATTGTAACAAAGCGAAGTTCTCTGACTTAAAAATGGTTCCACTAACTATTTTAACTTGGAAAAAAAAAATGTTTCCATGATCAGAATGTGAATATCCTATCATCGGTTGTCATGACAACTGTTATTTTTTTCGTTCCAATAAACACCATTGATACTATACTATTGATCCAATTAAGTACACCTAAAATAAGGGGGTTTTGAATTCAATTTTTAGAAGCATTACGATAATGGCCTTTTTGGAACTGCAGGGGCCTCGGAAGCGGGGGAGGGGGTGGGGCTGGGGTGGGGGGGGTTGTGATTTTTTGCATGGTCAGCCCCCCGCACACACACTTTTGGCTCAGCTCCTCACTTTGAAAACTGTTCCGCGGCTCCTGAAGGAATGATTTCAATTCAATTCAATTCAATTCAATTCAATTAAACATTTATTTTCTTCCATTTCAAAACATTTTTCATAAACATAAATTCATACAAAAATCATTGTGAATAAACATACCAGCTATTAAATTATCGAAATTATATTGCTTTCTCAAAAGTAGGCATATGATATTATCTGGATCATGTAATATACACCTATTGTCCAGCTGCACATATATATGGAAAAATGTTTTTATGGATCAGCTTTCCGAGTAATTCGTGGGTGTATTGTAGATGTCGTGGTGAAATCTACAATGTGTTTGTTATTGAACATAAATACCTTGTTAACTTCGTCCAGTTGACTTACTTAGCTTTTGAAAATGACACGAATGACCTTATTAACTTCAATTAATTCGGGGTATCATCCCCCCCCCAAAAAAAAAAACCGCTTCGCTCGCCTCTATCGAGTATAACGTTACGCCACCGCGTTGCACAGTTCCACTAAAATGATCATGGTTTAGTGGTTAACATGAAGGTCAAGGGTTCGATTCCCTGCAGTACTTCGGTCTTTACGAAGGCCTTCATCTGTTGGTATTTATCATACATTTATCAAAATAGTGAAGTCAGAAAATTGGGGGGAAAATGTATATTATTGGGTTTTTTTTAATGGGAAAAATGTATCAATGTTATGTAATTGCATAATGACGAAACAAAACAATATCGACCATTATTTACAAATGAACTTATAGGCTAAACATATTTTAGAACCCCAAAACTAGTATATAAATGGAGGTAGAGGTAGAGATAGAGAGTAGAGATATACGCAGTTGAAAGAAAAAAATGAATAGATAAATAAATTAGTAAATAAATCAGTCGGCTTATGACAGTAGGTATGTGATGTGAGGGCTTTTGGGGGAGATTTGATTTTAAAATGTCACTTTTTAGTCCTTTTTTAATGTCGTTTTTATCTATGAACATCAGTCTCAAATCATTTACAATTACTTGTAAATGTTGTGATTATATATGTGTTGGAAAACTAACAAACACATAATAAAAATCAATCAATAATCATCAATCAGTCAGTCAGTCAGTCAGTCAGTCAATCAATCAATCAAATAATCAATCAATCAAATAATCATTCAATCAATTATATAGCTTTCACCATTTCGTTGGATGATTGTGGCAGAAAAAAACTGGTGTGGTATATGCTGGTGCGGGTAATACACGGAACTAAAAGAATTTCCTATCTTATGAAAATAAATGCTCAGACGAAATAGCAGTAGACAAAATGGAAGCATACGAGACGAAATTGAATTGGATACAGTGAGACAAGTGGAAATTTACCAGTGATAATATAGGCCTATCATTACCTAGATCTCCAGGAAAGAAACGTCTATAAATTTTAAAAAGAAAGAAAAAAAAATCAGTCTATTCACCTCCAATAACTCGACCTCATACTAGGAAAAGTATTGAAAAGAAATCATACACATATCATAATTCCAGAACAATATTTCCCATTGACACGACCCTAAATAATAGAAACGAAAGAAAAGCCCAAATCGGAACGAAAAAAAAAATCTTTTTGTTTGCCTACCCAGGAGACATAACCTCATACTCTGCGTACCTATGAACCCGCGATTCTACCCCATGTAAATTGATTATTTTATTTCTTGTCAGATTTTAGCCTCATATTCATTTTTTTTAAAGGGGAGGTTCTCTCTGACGAGCAGTTGGTTTTAATCAAAGAGAAAATCGTAGAAAATTTTGATTTTTTTTTTTAAACAAAAATACATCAAATAGAACAGAGTTAGAATTTGTTAAACTTTTAAGTCGAGTTTTGCTCATCCATTATGTGATTTTGATGATTTTTTTAATGGCCTTTTTTTTTAATTGAACCTTTGTGAATTTATTATTTGTGCTGTGCATACATATATCATAAGACATTATTCCATATCCCACTTTATAAGAAAAATATTTTTAATCATCACGTTCCGATAAAAAAATGGAAATAGTACATAAAATATGGGGGAGCTGCTAAATGTGTCGTCATAAGTTAAAAATTCATAAAATGCATAACCTTTTTTGTTATCTTTGATGGATTTTCATTAAATCTTCAATATCCATCTCTTTTTTTTTGCTTATGTTAAAACCAACTTATCGTCAGGCTAAACTTCCCCTTTAAGGTATAACTGGCGATGTATGACGCTTAGCCTAATACATAGTAAGCTAGGTTCGGATTAAAAAAAAAAAAAATATATATATATATAGCTCGGGGCTTTCTAACCCCCAAGAAGAGGTTGCCATTGATCACTCTTTATTCCTCTATATCCTGAAATTAATCAAAATCAGAAACCATTACATCTATCGAAATTCCTAACAACCAAAAACGTCTTTCGATTCCATCATCATGCTTTCAAGTGCAAAGTGAAACTACAAATTATGATATATACTTTTGTTTCCAATTTCATGGTCGTTCGCTACGCTCTCTCGGAGGAAGGGGTTCGTTTATATAAATTCATATTATTATCATTGCATTTAAAAAGTCAAGTTAATGCCGAAACACTGGTCCCCCCCCCGATCCCAATCATGACAAATCATCACAATTTAGAGTTTATATTTGTATATATTTTTGCTCTATGTATGTATTATCACTTATTTCATTATCAATGTTACTTGGTTTATTATTATTATCATTATTATTATAATAAGTGTTATTATTATTACTATAATTATTCCTATTACTAAAATTATTGTTATTTATTTATTATTATTTTTATTATTATTATTACTATAAATATCATTATCAATATTGTTAATATCACCCCCAACGCACACACGCAATTTGAGGCACATGTATTAGTTTCCTAGTCCACTGTGGCTTAATATTGCCTGTTCGAAGACGAACAGTAATATAGGGGCGGGCTCTGTGAGAAGAACTTTCTGTTCTCATTGCAACTCACATTGATTTTTTCAAATGAATTTGATTATCGAGAAAGATAACAACAAAATATTACCATCACCTGAAATTCTGGGGTTCTATAAGCCCTGCTCCTGCTCGACCTAAAAAACTTGGTCTCGTGAAAGAATAAACAAAAAGAAATTAACCAAAAATATTCATTCATGCATTCATTGATCAATCAACTAATTCGTTTATTTATTCCTTCACTCACTCACTCATTCACTCTCTCACTACCCCCTCACTCACTCACTCACTCATTCACTCATTCATTCACTCACTCACTCATTCACTCTCTCACACCCCCCTCACTCATTCACCCACTCACTCACTCACTCATTCATTCATTCATTCAATCAATCATTCACTCACCCATTCACTCTCTCACCCCCCTCACTCACTCACTCGCCCACTCACTCACTCACTCACTAACCCACTCACACACTCACTCACTCATTCACTCATTCATTCGTTCATTCATTCTATCATTCATTCATTCACTCTCTCTCTCCCCCCTCACTCACTCACTCACTTTCTCACCCACTCACTCACTCACACACTCACTTACTCACTAACCCACTCACGCATTCACTCACTCATTCACTAATTCATTCGTTCATTCATTATATCATTCATTCATTCACTCTCTCTCTCCCCCCTCACTCACTCACTCACTCACTCACTCACTCACCCACTCACTCACTCACACACTCACTTACTCACTAACCCACTCACGCACTCACTCACTCATTCACTCATTCATTCGTTCATTCATTCTATCATTCATTCATTCACTCTCTCTCTTCCCCCTCACTCACTCACTCACTCACTCACCCACTCACTCACTCACTCACCCACTCACACACTCATTTACTCACTAACCCACTCACCGTCTCACTCACTCATTCACTCATTCATTCGTTCATTCATTCTATCATTCATTCATTCACTCTCTCTCTCCCCCCTCACTCACTCACTCACTCACCCACTCACTCACTCACTCACTCACTAACCCACTCACTCACTCATTCAATCATTCATTCATTCACTCACTCACTCACTCACTCACTCACTCACTCACTCACTCACTCACTCACTCATTCATTCATTCATTCATTCATTCATTCATTCACTCACTCACTCATTCATTCATTCGTTCGTTCGCTGGTCCGTCTATTAATTCGCCTATCCATGCATCACCATTCATCTATTCATCTATTCCATTCACCTTTTAGGACAATCGACCATTTCATTTCGTTCATTCATATTTCAAGTGAGGTAATAAGCAAACGGTTTTGGGGGGAATGATTATAAATGAAATTCAAATCGCATTTCGAATTATCATCATTAATATGGGAGAAGAATGAGCGTAGCAACATCTCTTTAACATCTCCCTAATACCACCTAAATCAATCATTAGATACAAGGTATTACTTTTTTTTTATTATCTCATTATGATAATGATTGTTTTGGTTTCTTTCCTTCACAACAATGCTCAAACAAACTGTTCATTAATTTCTTTGTCATGAAAGTATAGGTCGCTTTTTACATGTCATTTAATCAATCATGCTTTCAAGTATAAAATTTATGAATAATCGATTAATTACTTCATTCATTTCGTTCACCAGTCATTCGTAAAAAGTCTAATCATTTGTACATTCATTCATTTATTCATTCATTAATTCATTCATTCATTCATTCCTTCATTCATTCATTCGTTGGTTTATTCATTCGTTGGTTTATTCGTTCGTTCGTTCGTTCGTTCATTTATTCATTCATTCACCCATTCTTTCATTCGTTCTTCATTTATTCATTCCTTCATTCATACGTTGTTTCATTCCATCATTCATTCATTCATTCGTTGGTTTATTCCTTCATTCATTCATCATTTATTAATTCATTCATTCCTTCATTCATTCGTTTGTTCATTTATTCATTCGTTGGTTCATTCATTCATTCAATCATTCATTCATTCGTTTGTTCATTCATTCATTCGTTTGTTCATCCATTCTTTCATTCATTCATTCATTCATTCATTCATTCATTCATTCATTCACCCATTCTTTCATTTGTTCTTCATTCATTCATTCATTCATTTATTCATTCATTCGTTCTTCATTCATTCGTTCTTTTATTAATTCATTCATTTATCCATCCAATAATCTATTCATTTATTTATTCATTCACTTTCTCAATTACTTATATATCAATCCATCCGCAATCTTTTACTACACATAATTAATATACAACCATCGTCATGATTAATGAATGATTACCAAACTTTCAATTGTAACTTTATTTTCGTTTAAAATCGCATTCATTAGAAGTATTATAAGTATGTAAAAAAACAACATTAAAAAACAAAGATCTGTATCGTTTAAAAGCAAATTTCCAAGTCTAATAGAAAAAGGAAAGGAAGAATGAATCAATAATTTTTAGATGGGAGCTGATAAAATACGCTAGATCCTCATCTATTTTCTATAGTTTTCATTCTCAGCAATGAATATATCATACTTTATGACGTCATACTTTGTTAATGTTTTTCAGACATACATTCATCGAATATTAATTCAACCTTCCATCATTGTCTCATGTTGTGGTGGTGGTGGTGGTGATTTTTTTACCTGATTGCTAAGAAAGCATGAATGCTTGTAAGCAAGTTGTAAATTCAAAATGAAACTTGCATTAATTAGCACGAGCCTGATTCTCGTATCCACACATCGTATAGATATGGGACGTATGGATGTAGGACGTATGGACGTAGGACGTATGTAGGATGTATGGATATAGGACATATATAGATATATGGATATAGGACATATATGGACGTATGGATATAGGACATATGGATATAGGATGTATGGATATAGGACGTATGGATATATGACGTATGGCTATAGGACGTATGGATATAAGACGTATGGATATAGGACGTATGGATATATGACGTATGGATATAGGACGTATGGATATAGGACGTATGGATATAAGACATATGGATATAGGACGTATGGATATATGACGTATGGATAAAGGATGTATGGATGTAGGACGTATGGATGTAGGACGTATGGATGTAGGACGTATGGATATAGGACGTATGGATATAGGACGTATGGATATAGGACGTATGGATATAGGACAATGGATATAAGACATATGGATATAAGACGTATGGATATAGGACGTATGGATATAGGACGTATGGATAAAGGACGTATGGATATAGGACATATGAATAAAGGACGTATGGATATAGGACATATGGACATATTACGTATGGATATAGGACATATGGATATAGGACATATGGATATAGGACGTATGGATATAGGACGTATAGTAATAGGACGTATTGATATAGGACGTATTGATATAGGACGTATGGATGTAGGTCGTATGGATCATGATGGATGGATATAAGACGTACATGGATTTGTGACGTGTGGATTTATTAGGCCTACGTATGGATATAGGATGTGTTGGTATAGGACGCATGGATGTAGGACCTAAATGGATTTATGACGAAAGGATGTATGGATATAGGATCATGTATGTAAGACTTACGGTTGTAGAGCGAATGGACCGGATGCAGGGGTATAAGACGTATGGATATAGGATGTAGGACGTGTGAATATAGGACATGCGGATATCAGTCATATTATATACGACGTATGGAGATAAGACGTAATAATTGCTATCGGAACAACCATGACGTCATTGCGACACCCTTTTTTTATACTTCCACTCTGGCGCAGCATTGCGTCAGTTACCAAGGTAACAAAATGCACTGCCTATAAGTATACTTTATCATTTTTTATATGTAGTTCACACTCATGGCTTATATTCCCATTGGTATCAATTATAACGAAATGATTAATAACATCGGAAATGACTCCATCCCCAACCACATTATATCAGACATGATAGGCTTCAGAAGTGCGCCATATTTTCAAGTTCAGTTTCAAGTTCAAGTCGCAAAGACATTATGGAGCTTCAAGAAATCTCAACTCCTTGCATGCACGTATCAAGTGCATTAGGTGGGCGTAGAGCCCGCATGGGCAACTTATATTTCTGACTGGTAGAGGTATTTCATGACAGTCTAGCTCCTCCAAAGGATAATTAAAGGGAACGCCGATCATTGTGTTACTATATTAACTTTTGTAACATAGAAATAAATTGATTAAATCGGTAACCGGCCTATCTTTCTACATTAATTTCTTGGCATTTGACAGAGCATAAGCTTTTATTTCCCCCTGCAAGATCCAAGGGAGAACAGGAAGAAAATTCTTCCATATTACAAGGTAAACAAAGGGAGAAAGGGCGGCTCCACCATGTAGGCCCAATATTTTGACGGGGGGGGGGGGGGCGTGACAACCAACGCCACCAACATGTATCATCAAGCTTTGAATAGAGGTGTTGTACAGTTACACTACAAGGCTCTGTTTCAATACTTTTTTTGTTTCTCTAATTCTCTCCCCCTCTTTACCTCTTTTTCTAATCATCACTCTCCAACAATTACCTTCGAGGGCTTGTCGCCCCTGCCCCCATAATCCGTGCTTGAACGTAGGGTCCATGAAGGTAAACTTGCAAATTAACAAATATGATAGCGGTTGATGCCTTGATATCACTATAGAAATGAATATATTCCGAAAAGGTGAATTGGAACTCATCATTAAAACAATAAAATTCTGAATTTGAAAGGGCCAAGGAGTGATCCGTTTCCAAATTGTTAGATTATTACAATTGAACATGTTGAACATGCCAGATTCAACATAAAAATGGTTGAAAATATGATAACACTTTACCACATGAAATGTATATCGAATTATGGCAATATGGCCAGTCTTCAGAGTTTGTACATTTTAATTTGGAAATATTGGAAAACTGCTGTGACCATGGTAACCCATTCAAATCATTATTTCAAAAGAACACTCTGAAAAGGAACAGATAGATATAAATTGTTATTTCTTCAACATTATCAATATTACACTACTAACATTCCAATCAAAATCCCACAATCACCTTTCCATATTTTGATGAAAATCCTTATTGCCCTTCGCATTCTCAGCGAATATCTTTCGCTTTTGAACGTGTCGAATGAGAAGTTCTGTAATAATTCATATCTTTTAATTTCACACCACAGCGATTGGAATGGGGATATGTTTACAATATGTTTATGATTATTTTGTCCTTTCTATTTTCATGTAATTGAAATGGTTTATTTCCAATTGGTCTAATGCCAATTCGTCTAATTACCAACTCGTCTAATATCATTTTGGTCTACCATCAGTTCGTCCACTATCCACATGGTTTAATTGCCATTTCGTCCACTCACCATTTCGTCTGATAACAAGTAGGTCTAATAGCCATTTAGTACATAAACCATTTGGTTCAATGGACTAAGTGTTAATTGGGCGAAATGAATGAAAAGAAAATGGGTATTATACCAACTGCATGAACTGGTTATGAGACGAAATGGTCATCGACGAAGTGGTGATTAGACGAAGTGATGATTGGAACAAATGGTTATTGGACCAAATGGTTGTTAGACAAAATGTCGATGGACGGAATGGCATTAGACTGTATAAGGTAGACCATGTGATGAGTGGACGAGTTGGCAATGGACGAATTGGCAATTTACCATTGAAATCATCCCATCAATTGGAGCGTCATGACTGTTTAAAATGCACGTCAAACATTTTACACTAAAAAATTACAGGGATTTAAATAAAATCCAGGTGGACTGTAAGTTAGGGACCAATCGAATTCTGGATTTATTTTTAATCCCAAAGATTAATTTTCAAATCTCAAAGGATAGGATTGAAATCCCCGAGATTAAAAAATTAAGATTTAGGATTAAAATAAATCCAGAATTCGATTGGTTCCTATATACAGTCCATTTTGATTTAATTCAAATCCCTGCAATTTAGAGAGATATTCAATCGTTCTAGTTCACTCCCTTGTGCACTCGCATTCCAATGTTTACAAGCTAAAAGGGCAATTTGCCGATAGGTCTACACTCACTCCGTTTACTTTCAATTTCGAATAATCCCACATGGTCTAATCCTTATGGCCCGTATTCGGATAACAGGTTTAAATCAAACTCAGGTTTAAAGTTGTGGTTTAAGTATGGATAGCCAATTGTTACATAAATCACTAACGGTAGAGATATCATATTTCAGCTCATTTGGCTCTCAAATCATTCATAATTATCTAGGAAGTATATATAGATTATTGTCTTCACCATCGATGAATCAGGAAAGAGCATAGTAAACATAAGAAATGTACAACTTAATAAAAAATGCATGATACTTTGGCTGTCCATACTTAAACCACAACTTTAAATCTGAGTTGAAATTAAATCTGACTTCAGAATACGGGCCTATAAGTCTAAAACCAGTTCATCTAATCATTCGGTCTTATTGTAATTTTAGCCCATTAGCTATTTTGTCTAATTTTCAGTTAGGCAATATCCATTTCGTATATCCACTGGGTCTAATACTACTTAGCCTATTTAGGGGGTTAGATAAAGCGTTCATGATCAGAATGAACTTTACGAGATCAATACGAGTAATAACCCTACCTGCGTCAATGGGCTGGATTCACACGATTAATACAGCATATGAACCTTACGAGATCACTACGAGTATTACTCGTAGTGATCTTTAAGTCTACCTGCGTCAATGGGCTAGATTCACACGATTAATACAGCATTTGAACTTTATGAAACATGAGCACACGAACTTGACAATTAGGGGTCGTATAACCAAATAACGAGACACACACGAGTTAATGCAGCTAAATCAACTTCAAGGAACCCATGGTCTTGGTAACACTACGAATCATGCGGAGCCATTGAGAAAGACGCCCACGAGTAACATTATCTTTCAGACTATATGCGAGTCATGAGAGCAAGTTCCTATACGAAATACAGAGCAAACAACTGTAAATCATACAGCCTCTGTGCTTGGTATCCACGACCCATGTATCGTATTGACCCACGAGCCTTGAGTGACAGTCACAATGATACACGAGCTAAGATGATATAAGTAAATGGAGCCCACGAGCTTTGAGTCCCACGCACGAGCTATATTAATAGACAGGCATGGAAACGTGGCGCCCACGGGCCAGACAGTCGTGATTTATATATTATCCAGAGATCTCGACAACTACGATTCATAAACAACACCACGAGCTCGACAACCACGTGTGATAAGTCCGTCGTATATAAGTCGTATGAATATGTCGTGAGTATGTCGTAAATAAGTCGTATGACCCACGGGCTAGACACACACCATTCATAAGTACATGCTCATACATACTTCTGTATAATGAATACCAAAACCTTTTAACTTTTGTTCTACAAAGTTGGGATTTTATTTATCACGATGATATCATGTGACACTTAATTTTCCAATATTTTATAAGGTGGTATTCGATCGCTGCAGAAAACTTAATCTTCATTGAAAAAATGTTAATGGTAACGTGAACATACTTATGATTCTAAACAATTCCATTCTACTATACAACAACACATCGGTCATACTTACCTGGTTTAATTTTTGTTGTCCATACTCTATTTATTCGAATGTTTTATCATTAACCCCTTTACTTCACCTGTTTGCATTTTTTAACGTGATATTATTCATTTTTATACATTCTCCTTCCATTTCAAGTTTCGGATCTGCCACAAAATGGACGAGATTGTATATTTACCGAAAATTACCAACCAACCGTGAAATTCCAGAGTCTATTTTAAACCTAATTTCACCCGTTTCTCATAATTTCTCTGTGTATAAATTGGATAAATGCCATTGTTCCCGAATATTTTCCCATGGTAAAAGAAAATTCAGGACAAAGATCCGTGAATGGAAAAGGGTAAAGGCCGTAACTTTCGACAAAACAAACGGAACCTGTAAATATTTAGATCGTGTTCGCTTTCCCATAGTGCTTAAAATATAAATAGACAAGGTCAAATAGGAAATAAAGAAAAATGAAAACAAAAGTAAACAGACACAAAGAAAAATTATATGATAGAAATGAGTTAAGTGTGTGTTACCAATGGTTCTAGTGTGACGTTTGCTCCGGCTAAAATTGCTCAGTTGAAAGGTCTATCTACCGAAACTAAATAAACCCTAGTAATCCTTATCTTTACATTATTCTGAACCAAAACTCTATTACAATCCTAACTCTAACCCAATACCCTCTGAGATATTAAGACCGGAGCAATTGTCGTGTCACCGTTACTCATGGGCCGCGGAACGGTTTTCAAAGTGGGGGGGGGGGGGGGGGGGGGCTGAGCCAAAAGTTACCATGCAAAAAAATCACAATCATATGGTATTTTTTACGTTTTTGTACACGGTTTTGGAAAAAAGTGGGGGGGGGGGGCTGAAGCCCCCCAGCCCCCCCCCCGCTTCCGCGGCCCCTGGTAACTTACGAATATCCTTCTTGAAATCAGGTGGCGCACTAATTGGATGAGGAGGAGGAGGAGGAGGGCGTGACGGACGGCAGGGGGGGGTGGGGGAGGGCTGAGGATTTAGTGCCTTGCATTCTCAGGCGACAGTATATCATATCTACACATCACAACATTATACAAAACCTAACTTAAAACCTAGTCCCAAAGCCCTAACTTATAATCTTAATCAGGAATTATGGTGCTTGATACATCGGAACGACGTGTCTAAGCGATTTACAGATTATAACCCCGGTCATCGGATGCAATCAGTCATTCCCGCACACAATGTGTGCACATCCTCCACTCCCTGGGGAGTATTATATTCAGTCGCCGGTGAGGCGCACACAGTACTGGAAAGCTACAATTACTTTCACATCCTACCGGGTACCCATTTAGCACCTGGGTCGAGAGTGGCAAAGTGTGGATTAACGCCTTGCCAAAGGACGCCAGACCGCGGTGGGATTCGAACGCACGACCCTCTGTTTACAAGGCGAGAGTCAGAACCACTACACCACGGCTCCTCCACGATTGTGACAAAAGCAAGCAAGCCGCTCGATTTACCAAATAATCAATCAATCGACAAATTTACTGAAATAATGTAAGAATGAATATGTATTATTTATTATGCATCAAAATTTTGTATTTATTTCTCCTTGATTTTTTATGTATATTTTCTTTATGTCTTGTAATTTGTATGTTCGCATGTAAACGAAATGAATTTCCATCAAGTTGGACAATAAAACAGATAAATACATTTAAAAAAAATTGAGGGTATTGTGTCGCAAAAGCATAATTACGAATTCATTTCTGAATGGGGGAAGAATACATGCGATAAATCACAATTTGATATAAAATGAATCAAATATACATAATTATCTTTGTCTATTTTACTGAATGTAAGAGGAAAAAGGAGAAGGGGGGGGGGGGGGACACGAAAAAGTGAGGGTGAAAGACTATAGAAGAAGTAGAATCTGGGGAAAACAAGAAATATTTCAGCTTTGTTAAAACTTGCTTCCGTCAAGACGCATCACTGTCAGCATCGAGTTACTTCTGAATCATGAATCAAATGGGATGGCATGTCAGGCAATGTGAAATATTAAAGGGATTATTCAAGATAAAAACGCTAAAAATGCAACAAAATAGCAAGAAAAAGACATACAGTAACGGTAACGAAACGGAACGATAAGAATGAGGCAGATTACTATAATACTGAAGCACGTCAACACAGTCATGCAACAGAGTAATTCTCTTGTGTGGGCCTATGCGGTTCTTCGTCGCTAGATGGCGCTAATGCACTTCATCAAACAGATCCTAAAACGGAACTGAATTCAGTATGCGATTCAGGAAGAAAGCAGTAGACCTTCAACAAAACTGTCTTGTTCTGTTTTGTTTTGTCTTATCAACTTGTTTTGTTTGTGTACGGGAGTGATATAAGAGGTTATCCATTTGTCCACACGTGGAAGATATTGTAACTGATGACAGTTGACACGACATAAGTCCTGTAGTCGAGGTAACGGTATTCACATAATTTCAAAATAAATGACTTAAAATAATTCTGATTATCTTTCCTTGAGTTTCTTACTTGCTTCATCAGGAAGCTCATACAAATTGGTGTGGAAATCCAATAAAGAAAGGGAACCAGAGGTCAGGAGATAAGACATCCATTAGAGATAAATTAGTTAATCATCTGGAGCTTGAGCCTTGAAGCAAGATGTCCAAATTTCACAAAACATCAACAAAGTTTTACAATTGAAACTACCACTGAGAATTGACGATTGCACAAGCAACAGATCGCCGAAATACATCGAAATGAAAAGAAAATGTGCTATAAAATATGACTGCTTCGCTCCTCGGCACAAAACGACACTTTTCATAAAGCAGATAGACTCCATAGAGTTGCTGATAACAGTATATCGTGTTATTAAAGGGATGGTCCGGGCTGAAAATATGTATATCTTAATACATAGAGTAGAATTCATTGAGCAAAATGCCGAAAATTTCATCAAAATCGGTTAAGAAATAATAAAGTTATTGAAGTTTAAAGGTTAGCAATATTTTGTGAAAACAGTCGTCATGAATATTCATTAGGTGGGCTGATGATGTCACATCTCCACTTTCCGTTTTCTTATGTTATTACACAAAATTATATTTTTTTCATTATTTCATACTTGTGTGAATAATATGTCTCCCTTTAATGAAATAAGTTGCATCAATGAATATCTAATGCACTAAATCAGTTGTCAATCCAATTTTTCTAGTTCTTGGAGGAAACATCTTGAATAAACCTAATTTCATATAATAAAATACAAAAGAACAAGTGGAGATGTGACATCATCAACCCACGTAATGAATATTCATGACGTCTGTTTTCACAAAATATTGCTAAACTTTAAAATTCAATAACTTTGTTATTTGTTATCCAATTTCGATGAAAATCTTCAGCATTTTGCTCAGTAAATTCTACTCTATTTATTAAGCTATAAATACTTTCAGCCCGGACCATCCCTTTAATCCAAATTAGCCGCACAGTTATGGCAGTTATAGAGAGAAGTCCTGCAACATTGATGATTGTTTAATAGTTTCCATCAGGATAAATAGCAGAAAAATAGGCTTACATCGGTGGAAATAGGCCTACTTCACGGGTTAGGCAGGTTTGGTAGTCTTTTTATATGAAGAGTTTAGTTGCAAAAGGGGTTAGGTCCAGTTTGGACCATTCCGAGAAAAAACACGTTTTTTATTCTCACATATTGCAATATTCTTATGAGAAACTAAATTGTCATGGTGTACTACCCTATCATGTGAACATAAAATTAGGTATTGAAGAAATCTACCTGTCTTCAATTGTTATATATATATGTTTAAAAAAAATTATCATTGTGGACCTAACCCCTTTTGCAAGTAAACTTAAATGAATCCAATCTCTTTTGATTAAAAAAGTGATTTTTCTTTGCCACTTTCATTCACGTTTTCATTTGAATTTCAAATTGTCTTTGGTATCATCAGAGTGACTAAAAATGTAAAGGTTTAGAGATAGAAAACAATCAAATTTATGAAAAATGGACCTTAACCCCTTTGACAAATGAATTCTTCAGAAGAGTTTAGTTGCAAAAGGGGTTAGGTCCACTCTAAGAAAATCATTTTTTTTTAATTCTCCCATATTGCAATATTCTTATGCGAAACTGAATTTTCATGATACCCTACCATGAGAACATAAAATTGGGTATAAGAAAATTTACATGTCTTCATACTTTTTAAGATATTCTTTAAAAAAAAAATCTGTGTAGACCTATCCCCTTTTGCAACTAAATTGAAATGGACCTAACCCCTTTTGAAAAAAGTGATTTTTATTTGTCAGTTTAGTTCACTTTTTAATAGGAATTTCAACTTTTCTTTGGTATCATCTTATAGAGCTACTAAAAATCTATACATTAAGACATACAAATCATTTTTTAAAACCCTTTCACGGGGGTCCTTTAGTGAAATCACTATAATACATATTTTTGACAATACATGATTGAATGATTAACACAGTATATGACACACAAGTTGAATATGTACAATACAATATTCCATGAAATTGTCGTAACATTTGTATAAAAAAAGCAAAATCAAAGTGCAAAGGAAAGAAAAATCCATACAAGATATATATATATATATATGTATTTTAGAATGATATCTGAGAGACTTAATGTAATAAAGTAAAAGATGACCACCTTTTTATGAATTTCTTCTCTTTCAGATTTGTTTTATATATATACTTTTCCATACCATAATAAGATTTCATTTCAGACAAAATATGGTCAAAAACTGGAAGACAGTGTTTGCATTTTGCAAATCAAATTTGATGAAAAATGGACCTAACCGCTTTTGCAAATGAGCTCTTCATATAGAGTGTAAATTCCACCATGTACATTTTGTAAGATTGCCTTTCTAGTCTCGATGGTTATAGTTTTTGCTATCCAACGCAAAACGGCTGAGGTGCCATAGTACAAAAATATTCAACTGTAGAGTGTGATTGCCTGACCTATAATGCATCGAGTAACAAACGTTGAATAGGCAGAACGAAGGCCTTTTAGGCTGGCTGAATGAGCTGGCTCAAAGTGAACAAAGGGCTGGTTTGAAAACGAATTGCTTGTCCGCAGATTTTAAATGAAATAGTTAATTTTGAAGTCTTGAGTAAATTGTTTTTGTGCAGATCAGCTGAATAACACTAACCAACTGCGACTTAAATGCGTGTTTGTTTTATTTGGCACCAAGCAAAATGGGGGGGGGGCGTATAGGGCAAAATTTATCAAAAGTTGTGAGAGAGAAAGCAAAAATGTTGACATCTTTATTACAAAAATCAAACTTTGTGATAGATTTTGACGTAATACTCAGAAAACAATATTATATTTCATCCTTTTCTTCTTGGTCTTTGAAAATCTATTTCTCCCTTCGCCTTCTCTCTATCATCCACACTACGATCTGTATTTTTGCTTCTATCCATGACTCTTCCGTCTGTCAATCCTCATTTCTTTTCTATCCTTCTCTCCTCCCTTCACTATATCCTTCATCCCTTCCCCTCTTGTCGAATTTCTAATTTTCAGTTAACCAAAATACCGAGTCCACT
The DNA here is from genome assembly GCF_037042905.1 of Lytechinus pictus. NCBI lineage: Eukaryota > Metazoa > Echinodermata > Echinoidea > Temnopleuroida > Toxopneustidae > Lytechinus > Lytechinus pictus. Next base: position 12,117,471 of record NW_026974141.1, on the reverse strand, counting down.
TTTATTCTTCTCCCCATCTTTCCTATTTATCTCCTAGCTCTGTATCTCGTGTGATCCATAAACTCTTCTCCCTCCCTCTCATTCTTTCACCCTTCACCTCTCGCCCCCATTGTTGTCCGTTTCTCTTATTTTCAATCTTCAAATATCAAGTCCATCTTTGTTATCTCCATCTCTTCTGTTTTCTTCCTCTATACCTCCCATAATCATCGTAATTTCTCTTCTCTCTCCACTCTTACCCTTCTTCCCCTCACATCCCCCACCCTCGTTGCTGTCTCCACCCCATCCTCGTTCCAAACCCCCACCCTCATTGCTGTCTCCACCCCTCCTCATTGCAACCCCCACCCTCGTTGCTGTCTCCACCCCATCCTCGTTCCAAACCCCCACCCTTGTTGCTGTCTCCACCCCTCCCCATTGCAATCCCCCACCCTCGTTGCCATCTCCACCCCCTCCCCATTGCAATCCCCCCACCCTCGTTGCCATCTCCACCCCTCCCCATTGCAATCCCCCCACCCTCGTTGCCATCTCCACCCCTCCCCATTGCAATCCCCCCACCCTCGTTGCCATCTCCACCCCTCCCCATTGTAATCCCCCCACTCTCGTTGCTGTCTCCACCCCCTCCTCATTTCAAAGTCCATCTCTATTCTTCCAATTTCCTCACTTTCTCTCTACCTCTCTCCTCCCCCCAAAGAGAAAAACTATCAAAAAGATGGATGTTACAAGAGAAATCGTACATGTAATTCATCTTTACTGTTACACACAAGTTACAAGTGAAATTAGTATTGCATACATAATCCTCAACACATACATTTTATCAGTGCATTGTATTTCTGCACTTTACTGTAAACAAAAAATAGCTAATTTTGTTTAACAGTAATTACTGTGTCAGAAAACAAAATACTGAAAATGGTACAGATTACTGAATACAATAAAATAAATAACTAACAAAGGCTACATCGCTATATCTAATTTTACATTATTTTCCCCTCATATAAAACATACATTGTTAATGTTTTAAGCTAATTTTAATGTGCAAATAACAATAAATAAATTGATCATTTCAGCATTCTTGATCAATGCACCTCATTGATTTTTCTACATTTCACATTTAATAAATGTTCTTGGAAATATATTATGATTACTAACTTAAGCCTGATAAAGACTTGCACAACTTTTAATAAATATTACATGACATGATTTTGTATAATTTTTATTATTATTTTGCTTCAATCAGTATCTGAAAAACAATAATGAGTTGTCAAATTACCAAACAGATTTACATGATATAATCTTGAATGATAATTCATTCCAGTATTTAATGCAAAAAGGAAATAAATAATATATTTGCCTATTAAAAATGACATACTTTTCAGCGAAATGGCTCGACCAACATGACTCTGTATAAGTTTTCCTACATTTAATGAATAACTTCTGTGCAAAAAGAAAATTTATTGCCATATCATGTCTGAGTGAGCATACCACTGATGACAAAAACTAAAAAGACATCTTTTTTGAACACCATATTAACAGTAACTTTTAGCATTTACCTTACCTTAACTTTAACGTGTGCTCACTCAAATATTATATCAACATTATCTCTCGTGTTTATAAAATAAATGCCAACATTTTTGGGTAATGAAAATGTTGGCTAATGAAACCCGTTTTAAATCATTAGCACAGATATACGTCAATATTGTAAAACACTTCTACCGAGTTATTTTTCTCGAGACCCTTTTAATTGAGTCAAAATGAACTAGAATAGCAGAGGCACTGACTGTTCCACACACCAGAACGGCCTAGTGGTAATGACTATACCTGGCAAGTAGATTATGGGTTCAAATCACACGTGTTTGAATATAACTTTTATGACTGAGCAAGTAAATGTACAAGATGGGAGAGTTTCCTGTCTTGGTAAGAGGGTTCCATGACATTTGCTATGGCGACAATTGCTCTGGTGGAAAATCTGCACGTTAAGCCAAACATAAAACCTAATCTCCAAAACTAAATAAACCCTCATCCTTATTTATATACATTATTCTCTAACAAAAAATTCTATTACAATCCTAACTCTAACCCTATGCCCCCTGAGATATTAAGACCGGAGCAATTGTCGCAGGAGCAAATGTCGTGTCACCGGTATGAGCAACGATATTTCAAAAAATAAGAACTTCTCAACAAAAGTTTCAACATTCAGGTAGGAAAAAAATAGTTACAGTATTAACAAATAAATAACTTATCAATGTATACAACAATAACAGAAAAGTTTACATAATTTCAAATTTCATGTTAAAATACCGAGTCATTTCAAGCATCTTAATACCCTTCATATTCCGTATCAATTACGACATTTTGTGGGCTTCACTTGAAAATAAACTAGTCAGTCAAAAGGACTAGTTTATTTGTCAGCTGGAGGCAACCGATATATCTAGTCATATTTATTATGACTTTCTTGTCACAAATGACTGTCTTCAGTTCCATTCAGATGTGACTAAAATAATAGTTTCACACAGCTACACCATTCATCAAGTCACATTATAAAGTTTGTCTATAATTGTTCATTTTACACAATAATACATACGGCTCCATGACATTTCCGCTGGCGACAATTGCTCCACTGTAAATTCCACTCATCAACGGAATGACCAACTTCAACCCTGGATTATTCTAAACCTAACTCTCAACCTAATATAAAACCCTATTGCATCCCTAACCCTATAAGCCCGGAGCAAATGTAGCCGGAGCAAATGTTGTGTCACCAATACATACACTACACTTAAGTATAAATTGATTCGCTTTAGTAAAAATTGATCTATTACCTGTAAATATGCTTCTGAAATTTGTGATTGCAATATTTTTTGCAACATCCCCATAGAGAAAGGGAAATTATTACACCTTGTACAATATCTTGCTCATATTCTTATTGACCACAATCAAAATACTTGATGACAGTCTATTTTCAAACCCCTCAGAAAATATCATTTATAAAAAAATTGCAGTTTTGTGAGATCACTGTAATTGAGTTAAAATGAGTTGTAGAAAAAAAAAGAATTCTAAAATAACACTCAGATAAAAATATTTCGACGCATGACGGTCATAATGAATCTTCAAGGCCAATATCATAACTCAACATAATTATTCATACTATTCAGTTGTGATATCTTGTAATCTAAAATGAAATTGAACTCCTCTAACTATAATTCTCAGTTAGTATACGTTTTTATAAAAAAAGAAGAAGCTATAACTACAAACAATTACAATCATTTTCATCATTACTGATTAATCTATCCATTATTGAATTGAGTTGTAAAGTATCATGAAGTATCCCATGAGCCCAAAATTAATGAAAAGTTGAAGAAAAAAAATATCTAAACTAGATTGTTGAATATATGCAATATCCCCCATAATGAAGTCTTAAACAGCCTCACTCGATTTCTTAGATATTGTACTACACATCGGTATAAAAAAAAATCAATTTCCATCACATACTAAGCTCACAAAACGAAGCTTTACTTTTAAAAGGGTTTATTTCAAAATTCATAGTTTGTAAAAATGATGGCTCTTTTTACACAGGAATCCATGCTGTAGAGTCATCTTCTAATTCCTCCTCTTCTTGCTCTTCTTGTAATCGTTCTTCCCCCTCCCCTGGCTCTTCCCCTAATGACTCTTCTCCCTCTGAAAAATGTTCATCCAATGCCCCTTTTTTCTCTAATGGCTGTTTAGAAACTGATCCTTCCCCCTCCCTTGGCTCTTCTCCTAATGACTCTTCCCCCTCTGAAAAATTTTCATCCAATGCCACTTTTCTCTCTAATGGCTGTTCCGAAAGTGATGCTTCCCCCTCCCTTGGCTCTTCTCCTGACTCTACTCCCTCTGAAAAATGTTCATCCAATGCCACTTTTCTCTCTAATGGCTGTTCCGAAAATGATCCTTCTCCCTCTCTTGGCTCTTCCTCTAATGACCCTTCCCCTTCTGTATTATGTTCATCCAACACCACTTTTCTCTGTTCCTGCAATTTCTCATCCCCTTCTTCCGACTCTTCCACAAATGTCGCTTCCCACATTTCTAAATTTTGTTCCCCCTCCCCATCTTCATCCGATGACTCCCTCTCTTGTTTTATCACTAATGCTTCTCCAAACCCTCGCCCTTCCTCTAATGATGCTTCCTCCCCTACTGGCTCTTCCCCCACCCCGAGGTCTTCTGGCACCTCATAATCTTCATCCAAAGGCTCTTTCTTCAACGGTTTCCCTTCGACCCACAATTCTTCCTCTATCGATTCATCCTCATCTGGCTGTTCCCTGAACTGTTCTTCCTCACTTTCAAGCTGTTCCTTAAATTGCTCCTCCTCCCCCTCTACCTCTTCATCTAATCGCCCTTCCCCCATCCATGGATCTTCCTGTGAAGACCTATCCTCCCCTGAATCCTCTCCAATCCTCTGTTCTTCAGGTAATGTCTCTTCCGCTACACTTTCCTGATCCTTGGAGTTCCCGTGATGATATGTCCGCTTCACACGCAAATCTAAAGGACCAGAACTGCCACCCTCTACCCTGTACGTCAAAGAATCTCCTGCGGTGTCAGGGAAGGTGGCAGGAAGCTGATTCACAGAAGTCTCTCCAACCGAAACTTTCATAAACTTATGCAAATCCGTATGGTTCAGCATATGGACCTTAAGGGAGCTGTTCTGGGTGTAGCTCTTCCCGCAGATCCCGCAAGAATATGGCCTAATGCCGGAGTGCGACCTGACGTGGGCTCTGAAGCTGCTTGGATCAGTGAATCCCTTGGAGCAGAACTCGCATGTGTAGCGGTAGTCCCCTGTGTGTATTCTCATATGGATACCTAGTGAATCCTTGCGGGTGAAGCGCTTCGAGCACACCGTACACTCGAAAGGCTTGCTTCCGCTGTGGACGCGGAGGTGAGTCTTCAGGTGCTCCTGGAGTCGGAAGCTCTTGGGGCAGAGATGGCAGCTGTATGGCTTGGTCCCTGTGTGGATCATGAGGTGCGTCTGCAGATAGCACTGCTGGGAGAACCTGTGGTCGCAGTATTCGCACCTGTAAGGCTTGATTCCAGTGTGGACTTTGAGATGCTTATTGAGGTATCGCTGATCAACGAATGTCTTTGCGCAGATCTCGCACTTGTACGGTCTCTCCGTGCTGTGCGTCTTCAGGTGCGACTTGAGGTGGGATTTCCTGTTGAAGGCTTTGTCGCAGAGGTCACACTTGAACGGCCTTTCGTTGCCGTGATTATTGCGGAGATGAGCCTTGAGGAGGTGCAGCTTCGGGAAGGCTTCGGAGCAAAGCTTGCAGCCGTAAGGCGTGTAGGAACTATGGTTCTTCATGTGTGATTGCAACTGTGCGCTCTGCGCAAAGTTCTTGTGGCAAATTTCACAGCTAAACGGTCTATCCTTGCTGTGTGTTCTCATATGAACCTTAAGGGTGTTTGCAAAGGTGAAGCTTTTGGAGCAGATTTCACAGTGATGCGGTTTAACCCCAGAATGAATCTTCTTATGACGTAGCAAACCAGAGCGGTCTGAATAACACTTCAAACACTCATCACACTGGTGGGTCTTACCGCTGGCGTGCGTCCGCATGTGTGCTCCAAGTTCCCGAAAGTGTGCAAAACTCTGCGAACATACATCACAAGTGAAAACCTCACCACCGTCTTCGGCGCTTTCCTGCATCTTGCAGCCATCACACAGCGGTGTCTTCGGGTTTCCGTCCTCATCAGTTTCGTGGGCGATGTACAACGTCTTCTTGCAGATCTTACAAAGCTCCATTGTATACAGTTTCAAAGGAGGATCGTTCGATTCCATAGTCAACCCACTCTCATTGCCAGATCCTTTTCCTATTAAGTTCCCTTCTGTAACTACTATATCAGCATTCTTGTCCAATTTTCCTTTGGTGGTTTGACGAGGTTTCCGCCTCCGAGCTTTCTTGGTTGCGACTGCTTGTCCATCATCAACTGAAGCTGGAATACAGAAAAAGGGAACAAGATCAAGTTAACATAATTCTGTTTATTACTGAGAGCCTGTTTCATGAATGCGTAACAACTCCAGCTCGATGGCATTTCTATGGAAAGCCACGAACTATTATTCAATGGTCATTTGTACCAAGTGTAAACACAATTGATGCAGAAATAAAGGAATGAGAGCTATTTGAACAATAACTTGACCTTTTGACCCCAATATGACCTTTGACCCCCATCACCCTCTTGGACTCACACGTGGTATTACCCAAGCATCATAGGTACCAAGTATGAACTTAATTGATGCAGAAATTAAAAAATGAGAGCAATTTGAACAAAAACATGAACATTTTGGAACAGACTAATGGACTAATAAACCAACATTACTAGGTCTCTACTGAACTTTGTTCAGTTTTTGTCACATAATATCAAGGTTGATGTCTGGAAAATTTTTATAGTTCGTAGGCTAATAACATACCAATTGCAAAATAGATTTCGTTGTAACAATCATAGGAACAAGGTTTTGTTAAAACTGGTGTGAAATCATTAATTTTCACACACATATCATATTTTGCTAACCTGTAAGGAAATTGTATAATCTGTTTTAATTTGTTAATACTCATTTTTTAGTCTTTGTATGGATGATTGTAATATGTCAAGGGTACCCCTCTTTCTTTCTCTTAGTTTCCCAACGTGGTCAACCTTCATCTTTTGCTCTCTTTTCATCAATATTTTGTGAACCTCATACTTACCCACGGTAGTATTGATTATTTTAAAGTCAATATTTAATTTTGTAAATAGTGTATATACATTTGTGTTACAGTGTTTATATCTATATAATGTTATAGAATTTTGCTGATTATTTTACTCTACTTATATCATATTACCCTTGTATAAAATTTTGATAGGGGGTCTACATTTTACAAGCTTTGCTTTTTAGTAGGCCCCTCCACTTTTTTCACTTCATTGCTACGTTTCCATCCTGCATGTGTTATGCATTTTTTCATTGTAAAAATGATTTATTATAAATGTTCTTTGATGATTGTGGAATATGAATATATCAATAAATAAATACAAAAAACTTAGAAATATGGAATAAACGGTGGAAATAAATGGAGTAATTTCTTGCTAGCTTTCTCTTCTCCACACCTTCCCATCTACCTCTCTCGCTGATGTTCATTCCTTCTTCTCTCTCTGTTTGTCTCCCACTCCAAATTTGTTCTTTATTACCGATCTACTGCATAGGATGGCTCAGTCGTTAAATCGTCTGCCTATCGAACCAACGATCTTGGGTTCGAGTCCACCCCGTGCGGACGACTGAAGCCTGCGTTGTGTGGAAACGTATCTCCCCTGTTCCATAGATACAGGCTATGTTACAGAGGAAAACATTCCATCCCTTGGATAGGACGTTAAATGGAGGCCCCGTGTAGAGGAGAGTCACCACCTTTGCACATTAAGAACCCACTGCAATATTCGTATAAGAGTAGGGGGAAACCCCCGGTGTAGTGGTCCACCTGCACTCCCCCAATCAGTTATGTCGGGAGGAGAGCGGGTCACAGTGATTCAGTTCACTCTTTGCCTCCCAGGCGCAGGTGACGCCAAACAAATAATTATGATTACATGTCTTGATGTGTTTCTAAAATGTACCCACATTTTCATTTATTAATGTTTATATTTGTATCACTCTCAAATTATCCTGACTTATTGTACTTATTGTGCAGGGCCCTCGGTGAGAACAATTTGTAAACTGTTGAGGTCACCCTGTTGAAATAAAATGAGAAGTTAGAAACTCCGAGGAAAGACTAAGATGTCCGATGACATTAATGGAAAACATATTACATGATACTGCGCGCATATGCTTATATGACATCACAAAGTATATTTTTTAGAAGTCAGTTCAGAGAATTGAAGTATTTATCAACAAAGATGTATGACAAAGAAACACACAGGAACACGTTTATGCTTTGTTTTGCATTTATTTACAGCGCTATAAACAAAATATTCATTAAGTACGGTCATGACAGAAGTAATTGAAAATAACTTGATTGTTCTCTCTCTCACTCATGTCTCTCGCTCTCTCCCTCTCATTATTTTTTTTAGATACAGAAGCCAGCAATGATAAGATTTCATCATCCAATAGTTATCATAGCAACAGCCAGACACATGAGCTTCCCAGCTAATCGAACTCACGGAAAGTTGTTAGATCTGGGGATGTTAGTATTTCACAAAGATTGAAGTGTGACCAGAGTCGCATTTCAATTTCCAGTTGCATGGGGTATAAAAGACATCACCGCCATTGGTCAAATCATGCTAACTTGACACGCTATTGCTTAGGAATCAATAAGATTGTGCGTTATGTATCGTAAGTAGCGTCAGTATTTAAGCACAATTCTAAGTCGCACTTTACTCTCTGTAAACACCCCCCTGAACTTGTCAAACGACAAATGTTGATAAGATACCCCAGCGAGTCCTTTTAGACGTGCATTGAGAGGCTGTTACATACAATGTAATATACAGGTAAATCTGCTTATGGGCAATTCCATAAAATTATCAACCCTTTTTTACGTCCGACCCCCATTTTTCTCAAGTCTTGCTTCACTTCATAAACTAACCAAGTCATGGTCCTTTAAGAGCATCACAGACTTCAAAAGACGTAGACTTTTTTACATGAATGTATAAATTAAATTTAGTTGTTGTTGTATTCATGTTTTGCTACATTTATGCATTTATACATAATATTTTACATTGTATTTGGATATTTTTATATGGTTAATAAATGAAATAGAATTAAATTGAATTGAAAAGAACAAGAAATCAGAGACAGAAAATTTCATGAAGGTCCAACATATAGGGGGTCGCATGTACATATTTTATGGAATTGCCCTTAACTCTTTGCCTGCTTTGTTCGACTAGAGTAACATTCAGGGGGCTGCCAACTTCGACTCAAGTAATATTTCATTCACAATACACACAGAGTGTATAAAGTCTATTGTTCAGACACACATACACAATAGTGATGTGTGCAATAAACCAATCAAAAGCTTTTGTGAGCTGAATTAGCATGGTCAATGCAAAACCCCTCTAAAGGTTGCACCTTGAAATTACTATGACGCAGGAGTGATTCTGTCTGTGGCAGGCAAAGAGTAAAGTCTTTTGGGATCAAAGAAATCTTGTTCTATTTCAGCAAAATTAAACTAAAAAGATATAATTACACAAGTCTGCATATTCAGGTCTGAAGAAATGCTCTGACTCGGGCAATTATTTGACTTTTGGAAGGTCAGCTTTAGCCGAGTCCATTGTATATCACTCAAGACCTATCTATTTTTATCATCACTGTCATCACTTCAAACTCTCATGAGTAATGAAAAATGTTTGTACATATTTATCATGGCAAGTTTAGCTGCAAGAAACGTGTTACTCAGCCTGAAGTCCACAATAAACTCGAGTTGCTCTATGAGTTGTAGTTTTTTTAGTCCCCTCCACAACTTCTTATACCATTCCAAAGAACAGTCGCCAGCCATCTGCCTAATATTATGGGGCCCGTCTTACAAAGAGCTGCGATAGATCCGATCAATCACAACTATGGAAAGCCAGCAACGACAACATCTCAAATACATGTTTGTTCAAAATATTTTCTAGAAATGACATATACATTCACTGTTTTCTTGACAATTGAGTATGCTTCACTTTGTTTTCAAAGGACATTGAGCAAATTTCCAAAAGAAAAAATTATGGTATGGATGGACTTCCATATAGTTGGGATTGATCGGATCAATCATAACTCTTTGTAACTATGATGTATATTCATGCATTCAATGTTTTCTTGAAAATTCACTGTGCTTCTCTTTGTTTACAAAAGACATTGTGCAAATTTCCTGTAGAAAAAATCATGACATTGATGGATTTCCAGAGCAATCGTACGATTGATTGGTTCAATCGTAAGTCTTTGTACAACGGGGCCCGATCTATCCTTGAGCCCTATATTCAGCAAAGGATATACTGTTGTTTTCTTCAAGATCATAAGCACGTGTGTCATCAATGCATGAGCATCAAGAAATGTTCTTTCAGTTCTCCATACAGTTCCTCAGACTTAGTTAGATGTTCAGGAAAGATCCTCCATTACGATCCTGTGAAGTACAATGAAAAAAGGAGGAAATAAATAATTATAAGTTGAAGACATAGATTCTAGTCAGAGATTGTTGCGCACATGCACATGACCAGGCATTTGTTTTACCCGACTCGCACATTTTACTTTTGAGAGGGGATGAGTAAAATAAATGAAGTATGACCAGTCTTGGTTTTGCGATGAGCATGGTTTTGTCAAATAACAACATCACCATCTTATAAAACAAGTAATGCACATCATTTTCATATATAATTACCCATATAATACTTTTAAAGGGTCCAAATGTTTAAAATGTATAATCATTACTTTTTAAGGGTCCAAATGTTTAAAATGTTAAAAATGAACCTTGTGTGTATACTCTCTCACTGTTGTGTAATATTTGGATATTATTGTCTACTATTCAATATACAGTAATAATATAATAATAAACATCAATTTAATCAAAAACTAAATGACAACTTAATTTTACACCAACCCTACACATGCCCCAGTCAACAAACGGCTCCCCATAATACACATGTATAGAGCTTCAAGTGCTTATGGTATTTGCAGGGTGCAAACCATGGATATAAAAAGAACTGGATAGCGATCGTTGTATACTGCTGTGCACACAACTTTAAAGCTAGAGGAAGAGTACTCCATGACACAATTAACAGTATATGGGACCATACCAACAGGTATGAAACAACATGCAAGATAAAAAAAGTGGAATTTTGTGCACACTTGACCTTTTATAGAGTACTTTAAAGTGTTTCCGGTGCCCTCAAAAGAACATGTTGTTCCTTTATCAATTTTTTTTTATACTGATGGTGCAAATAGGTATGAAAGACAAGGAAGTCTTACCAGATGTTGTTGAGACGGAAGTGGTGGATACCGTGATGCCGGAGATGGTGGCGACGGGTGCTGTCGTTACCGGTGCCTGCATGAACTGCTGCCCTTGAGGAGGACCCGGGGGGTGCGAGTGAGGTGGCATCGGAGGGTACATTGGTGTTGGACCGGTAGAGGGCGCCGTAGGTGGTCGGTAGTACCCTGCGCCTGGATGATTGGGGTAGCCGTACCCGTGGACGGCATTGGGGTCGTACGGGGGAGCATGGGCGGGCGGGGCAGGTGGCCAGTACCCCACAGGGTACGAAGCAGCAGGTGGCGGGGCCGCTGGTGTCGCTCCCGAAGGCTTGGAATAATTCCGGATGACCAGCATAATGTCGGTTTTGACATCGTTCCATCTCTCCTCCGGGATGCGCCTCATGCTGCTGACGATGGTGCGAGCAAAGTCGTTGAGTTCTGCTGAGTGCGGAGAGTCGGGAGTGGCTGTGGGCTGGACGGGACCTTTTTCTATTATTCTTGCACATATCTGAAAAAAAGAGAAAATGCGCAAACAGAGAGAAAGTTATAGTGAAGACATTGTTTCAGTAATAAACAGTAAAGAGACAATACATGAATAGTACTGCGGTGTATAAAATGGAGTTGGCACCTTAGAAATCATAATAATTATATTATTATCATTATAAACAATGAGCTTCACTTTCACTGGTTTGATCCAATAGCAGGGGCCCGTTTCTCAACACATGGACAAGTTAGTCATATCTTTATCCACCAACCACGGAGTTAGTTCCAATCTTACTAAACCTGTTTCTTGAAAGGCTTCCTAACTAGAATACCTTGATATCGATATTATCGGTAAAAAGAGCAGACGAGGCGTAGCCTTAGTCACAAAATAGCATAATTTTCAAAAAGAAAAATTATGACAAAATTGCAAATATTATGATGAATTGGGAATTAAATCTTTTCAAAATAATAGCACAGGTGAATTATGCATCATACATACTTAGACCATGAAGACTGGAGCATTCAATTGCAGAGAACATTAAATTATGAATAATTCATTTCATGACTAAAAAATCACTTGTGGACGTTGAGATGGGTACCCCCGGAATACCCAATTTTAATAGTTAACGAAAGTAAACCATAACGGTTTTCTTTGTAAAATGATGATAATTATACGGACTTTTACGATTCCAAACGTCATCAAAATATAGTTTAACGAAACATTTTTAATCATTGATACCAAAAGATACGACATTGGACAAATTGTATGCATAAATTAGAGATAGAATTCATCCAACTGTTAATAGGGGTCTGAAAACAACAAATACGAGTTCAGTTATGGATGGCCCGACGTGGTAGAATCTTTATCGAATAAATCATTTTACTATTTCAAAATGAATGGTTTTGTGGCGTTTACCAACAGTTTTTATAGTTTCTTTGTATTACAATTATCATTGAATGCATTAACCCACTTGTTTTGTGATGTAATTTCAACCTCTATGATTGATAACGTAAGATTATAATTTAAAAATTTCTAGGCACTTTCGCATGTCATAGTCTACCCACGTGATGCCACTACGTCATTAAGAAAGAAGTTATGACAGGTTCGGAGGTGTCATAAATATTTAGTGAGGTTGTTGTACCCGATCTTGGTAAAGAGGGCTTCGTGAAACGGTTAGCGGACAAGAAGCTCACTATCTCCGATTTAGTCAAGAAGTTAGACTTATGACGGTGTTGAGAAACGGGCCCCAGGAAGATAATAAATGGTCCTAAAAATAGCTACATTTTGTTTTTGCTTATATTTTGACAGAACGTAGAATAAAAGTTATTCCTTCAAATAAGATATTCAATAACTTTTTGATTTTTTAAAACCCAAATGCTAATTTTGGCTAATTGCACAGAACCTTGACTTGGGACCTAGATGCTGGATTTTGATCTTGGCTGTCAGGATATAAAACAAAGTGACATGGTATGTCATACTAAATGTTTACACATTATCAGAGATGCCAACCTAATCAAGAACGTTTCACTATTTCAAAGGCTGAAAATAAGTATTTTGGTAAGAAAATCAGTATTTTCACAGAAATACCACATCACATAAACAGAAACTTTAGAAATCAGTAATTTACATGAAACCACCAGTATTCTTTCTCATTTTTCAGTAATAATTATTAAAAAAAGAGTACTACTTGGCAACTCTGCATTATGGAGCGTTGTGGCCCAGTGGATTAGTCTTCGGACTTTGAAACTGAGGGTCGTGGGTTCGAATCCCAGCCATGGCGTAATTTCCTTCGGCAAGAAACTGATCCACAATGTGCTGTACTCAACCCAGGTGAGGTAAATGGGTACCGGTAGGAAGTAATTCCTTAAAAAGCTGTGTGCGCTATGAACGCCTAGCTTAGCCGGGTAATATAGGAGCGCCTTGAGCACCTAACAAGGTGGATATGTGCGCAATATAAATACCCTATATTATTATTATTATATTATTATTATATTATTATTATTATTATTATTATACATAGGTTGTTGAAGACCTATGTTGTGCCATGTCTGTGTAACAGGATGCTGCAAGAAAATATTTGCTATCGACTGCAAATTTCAGATGAAAATTTACAAGAGGCAGATTAATTTTAACTGATGCAAATCAAAGTTTACTTCTTGAGGCAATGAGCAGACCACCCATCAATTACAATATTGCAATGAAATGAGTGACTTGCAACTAATTTTGGGTCCTAAAATTGACTTGCGATCAATTGCAATGTTGTTGGCAACACCCCATCAGTCATTTACATTCTGTTGATGGAATGAAAATTGATAAACTAACCCTTTCTATGGTGCCGACATCCATCTTCTCGACCGGTGCTGTCTGCATCAGGGGCGCTCTCGTCTGCAACGAGGGAACTGCCGTCTGCATCGAGGAAACTCCTGTCTGCATCGAGGGATCTCCCGTCCGCAACGCGGGTACTCCTGTCTGCATTGAGGGATCCCCCGTCTCCAACGCGGGGACTCCCGTCTGCAATGAGGTAATTCCTGTCTGAATTGAGGGAATCCCTGTCTGCAATAAGGGGACTCTTGATGGTATCAAGGGAACTACTGTCTGGATCGAAGACACCTCCACCTTGGCACCGACCAACTCCTTCCCGTCACTCCATCCCTGCAGAGTTGCTCCACCTGCGCTGGTGCCCAGACCGGTTCCACTGGTACCAGGGGCGGTGTCAACAAGTTCTTCAATCTTGACAACCTGCATGGGCTCTTCGATTGGATCGGTCACGATGCTGTCCGTGAGGCTTTCAGTGAGGCTATCAGTGTGGCTACCAGTATGGCTACCAGCTTGGGTGTCCAACTGCTCTCCCTTTCTTTTCCTCTTGTTGTATATACCTAACTGCAAACACAATAACATTGCAATCCTAGTAACTGATACAAGCTGAAGGGGACACAATAATATAGAAAATGCCTTACTATTGTTTTGAAATATTGGGGGGGGGGAGGGAGGTGTCATAAAAAATGTTTGAAAATTACCACAACTTTATCAATGACTCTCGATTGAAACAAACAATTTTCTTTTCTTAACAAATATAGAACATGACTTCATGGTCTAAACGGTTGAAAAATAGCTTATTACTTTGAATAAAATGATGTGTTATTAGGTTTGTTTACAAAACTATGTATTTACATTTCCCATGGTAAATTTCATTTGGTACAATTCCTATGGTACATTTCCTATGGTACTTTTCCTGTGGTACTTTTCCTACAGTACATTTCATGTGTGTACATTTCCTATGGTACATTTCCTGTGGTACATTTCCTATGTTTCATTTCATGTGGTACATTTCCTGTGGTACATTTCCTGTGGTTCATTTCTTACGGTACATTCCCTACAGTACATTTCATGTGTGTACATTTCCTATGGTACATTTCCTGTGGTACATTTCCTATGGTACATTTCCCGTGGTACATTTCATGTGGTACATTCCCTGTGGTACATTTCCAATGTTACATTTCCTATGGTAAAAATCCTGTGGTACATTTCCTATGGCTCATTTCTTGAAGTACTATTCCTGTGGTACATTTCCTATGGTACATTTTCCATGGTATATTTCCTATGGTTCATTTCCTATTCAATGATTCCCTCTCCGGAGATGAGCATTGATCATGCAAATGAATACAACTCACCGTAACACCTTTTCGACTCCTGATCCTGACAATGTGGTCCGATAGGAACTTAAAAGATTCTTTGATCCACTGCTCCCTGTCGGTCAACCTGTGGTCAGGTGGGAGAAAGGCGCCCTCTGGGAGGTACTTACTCCGGCCGATGTTGTCCAGTCTCCCGTAATACGTACGCATGTTTGTCATCCAAGTCGTAAGTTGGGCCACTGGAAGAAAAATTGAGGGTAAGCGAGTCAGATTGTAGGGGTGAACCTGGTGTTTCATAAAGCCGTTTGTAAGTTACAAGTGACTTTGCAAATGACCGGTGACCTTTTCTCAGGAATTAATCAACACAAATAAAAATCTTGTATCATTTACCACAAGAAACGATTACCAATCATTCTTAAAGTCAGTCGTAATTTACGAACAGCTGTAACACCCACCAGCACACAAGCAGATAATGAACTGATCCACATAGTTTTACTTAAAATTGCATTGCAAGTAGGAACATGCTAATCAGGAGGTCCTACACTATTTTCAATGTAACATGAATCAAAATTTTCAAACCTATCATGATGAATTCTTGATGAATATTAATAACTTCATGAAATAAATTTTGTGAATGTCACATAATCACTGAGAGGGACACTACTTATAGTAACAATTATTCTTACTAACAATACCACAATCCTTATGCTGTGTTTCATAAATCTCTTACTAAAATTTAAATGAACATCTTCTTTGGTGCTAAGTCCCCTACATAGAGATATATAATTAAGCACAAGAAAGGGCCATCAGTCTTTAAAAAAAATCACGCAGAACTTACAAACAGCTTTTTGAAAAGGTCAAGATATATGTGGTAGTAACCCATCAACTAACATAATATCTAATCATCATTATCAATAATTAAAAGAACCACTAGATTCCCCATCCTCAATAGATTAAGGGATGAAAGTAGAGAACTCACGTGAGCAAACGTTTCCTTCTTCGTCAACATACTCTTTGGCCTTGTCCTCTATAATGCGTCGCTTGAGGTTGGTGCGCCGGAACTCTCTGCACCGCTTGTCATAAAATCGTGGATTGTCTCTGTACCATTCAGCAAGTTCTTTCTCCTGCTCGGGAGTGAAGAGGAAGGCAACGATGTTCCGCCGACGCCTCTTCTTGCCCGTCTCGTCGTAGCTTTCATCAGGGAGATCCGGAGAGGGCTCGACAGGGTTGCTGCGCACTCTCCGAGGGGGCGGGACGGCTATGGGTACATCACGGGGGTCTTGTTCTTCCTCCTCATCTTCCTCATCATCATCATCCTCAAAGAAGCCCCGTGCCTCATCCTCCACCTTCCCAAAATACCTCTTCTGTTGTGACCTCCTAGGAGAAACCCGAGAGTTCTGGTTGAAACTTGGGGGCGCCCTTCGTCCGCTTCTCAAGTGCGATTCGGTTCTGTCTGTGGAGGTTGACGAGAAGGCACCATTAACTCTTTGTTTATACGCATCCATGTCTGTACATCTGGAACATGTGTCTAATTCTGCGTGATTGAGCCGGACTTAGGCACATAGCGTGGGATTTTAGAGTGATGAACTTGAGAGAAATTGTTGTAAACTTGTAATGTTCTCAGAATTATGTTCTACTTTAAAAAATATTGTCAAAATGAAGCACAGAACAAGTGTTGCTGATCCAGTTAGAAGACTCCATCTTCATTTTTCTCACGATGCATAAAGTTTTATATAAAGTTAAATATCCCAGCAATGGAGTGAATCTTTCATGAAATTTATACATGTAGCTGTGGAAGATTATGAAGACAAAAGGGACAAAAAGAATGCAGACTAAAAATTTCTCAGAAGCAAGTTCATCGAAAATCCTTTCCGCGTTACATGCCACTATGATCATCATTTCCATTTTCAAAAGGAGAGATTACATATATTAAACATTGGATCGTGATTGCATACATATGTACCAACAAATGTTTACAAAGTGTACATGTTAACCTTTCTGAAGTGTATTATGTGATTGTGTTTTAATTATGTACACATATTACTGCCTGACACTTTCATGAAAAATATGTATTTCCCCACCCCTCAACATTTTGTGATAATTTCTGCTTCTCAATCATTTCATGGAGCAAAATAAAAAAGGGCTTTATAGAAACCTTGGTCTTACTGTGATTGAATAGCGACCAAGTAAGTTGGCAACTTCTATCTTATCATAATATGCCACAAGTGCATACATCGACTCTCTGAAGTCTTATGGGGCAATAATAATAATAATAATAATGAAACGTTTTTGTATAGCGCAAAATACATAAGCAAAGTTGCATGTCTCTAAGCGCTTTTTACAGGAGTGGAGATGGAGGGCACTGGGTTCTTACATTAATTGTTTACAAAATGGTGAATAAATGTGTTTTCAAGCTATTTCTAAACTTTTCGTATGGTTGTATATTTCTAAGATATTCTGGCAGATTATTCCATAAAATAGCAGCTGCATGTGAAAATGATCTTTCCCCATATGACTTTGTCACAGTATGTGGGACCTGTACTAATGACTTTTTACTTGAACGTAGCATTCTGTCAGGTTTATATGCCAATATGGTGTTAACAATTCAATGAGATACAATGGAGCAAACTGATGGAAACACTGGTAAGCGAATAAAAGTACTTTGTAGTGTATGCGGGATTGGATAGGTAGCCAATATAAGTTTTTTAACTTAAAGAGTTAAAGAGTCATATGGGGCAATAAAGTCTATTTGATATCAAATGCAAATTTTGCATGAACACCTAAAGTAGTCTTCAAGTTACATTTGCTTTGCCATGAACGGCAAGACGTATGTTTGATTGATCAAGCGTAACTATTTTCTGCGAAAAAATTAAGTGTAACTTATGATCAATTGCAAATTTTGTGTTTAATCCGAAGACTTATACATTTGTACACTTGATTTGCAATTAAGTGTACAAGTTTCTTACACTGTCCCTCTTTTGACAAAAAAAAAATCCACAAATACATGTACCAAGGAGCTCTATCAAAACTACATGTAAACTTTTGTTCGTATAATCTAAATGAAACTCAAGACACACACATTAATTTTTTTTACAAAATATATGAAGGCATTTATTTACACCAAACGATCATTCATGATGACAATGAAATTCATTTGCAAACTTTACACTGAACAAAATACAAACAAAAAAGTGAATATGTGGGCTGTGTGTATACTACATGAGAAAGCCAAATATTGAGGTTTTGTAAAGAATCAATTAATTGTATTTTATTTGAAATTCATGAAAGCAAAATTTGTATGAAGGCATGAATGAGGATGAGAAACTGACAACTGCTCCGATGGAAAATCTGCATGTTAACTCAAGTGAAACATAAAACCTTACCTCCAAATCTAAAACGTTCAAAAGTTTTAATAATCCTTATCTTTACATTTATTCTGAACAAAAAACTCTAATACAATCCTAATTCTAACCCTATGCCCTCTGAGATATTAAGAACGTAGCAAATGTCACAGGAGTAGATTCTTGTTGACAAGCAAAACAAAAAACAAACAAAAAAGACTAACATACAGGCACAAACATACATCCACACCACAATAATTAAATTTCCCAATTTACAAAATGAGTCTTATAACTCTCCACATAGTTAGGTTTCTCTACACAACTTAAATTAAAGGCTAATTCATTGTCTGTATCATTGAGTTATCTCACAGTGTATATTTGAAGACTAGATATCTATAACACACAGTCAATGAGAGATCACAACACAAGAGTGTCGGCCAGTTTGTTCCCCTTTAACCATAGAATTAACTTAGTGCAGTTTGGCGGAATACTGGTTGCCTCCTCATACACAAAACAGAAATCATTTAATTCCATAGAGATTTTTTTCCCCCAAAATTTATTTTGTTACAAAAAACGAGAAGAATAGGATTAAATTAGCATACAATTGATTATTTTAAATTAAATTATTTGGTACATTATCTTTGTCATGTATATTGAAGAAGAAAGATGAACCCCAACAATCCACAGAAGTGTTGATTAAATTTAATGTTTAGTCTGGAGTTAAACCTTGGTTCACACAACAATAATTATGTTGCCAATTTGCAAAGCAATTATTTTAACTCTCCACTTATTTTGGTTTCTCTATACCAATAACATTAGCTAAACCTTGGTTTAACGAACAAAACACAAACCTATGCATCGGCCTGTATTCTGACGTCGGTTGAAACTTAGGCCACGGTCTAACTCTGTGCTAAATTTATGGGAAGCCTGAAATGTCAAAATTTTGTTTACATTGTATGTTTCTTACGTTTATTGCAATAATGTGCTCTTTTCGATATCTTTATGGTGAAGAAAACTCTTTTTTTTAAAATCCTTCCCAGGCAGTTAAGAATGATTTGAGAGTCCAACGACCTGATAAACTAAACCTCATGTCACAATTGGCAATCCATAGTTAAACCACAGCTTAAAACCAGAGTTTAAATTAAATCCAACTTCGGAATATGGGCCAATGAGTTTATATATGAGTGGTTTAACTGCCCAATTGAAAATACAAATGTACTTGATAACATAATAAATGGCAAGCATTACCTGGGTATGATTTCACAAAACATATTAAACATTGGCAAGTTGAGAGAGAATGAAATCAAGCCATTTGATTGGTGGAAGGCAAATCCAACAAAGAAACAAGTTTTATGTAACATTTTGCTGTCTGAATGGCATCAACATGCATTCATTGTCCAACATATAAGTGCTTCTTACATCACCGAACATATCAAATGTACAGTTGGCTTTCCATACTTCATATACATTACATTGTAATATTCACATTCTAGGTTTTACGAGTGTAAAACATTTCCCATAGACTTGAATGTTAAAGGGGCACTTAAAAAAAAAAATCATAAAAATAAACATGAAATAAGAGAGTAGAATGTTTACCATCAGTGGATAGGAAATATATCTGACATTCCATATCTGACTAGAAAAGTGTACCTTGACAGGCTTATTTCAAGAAAAAATCAGCATTTATGATGACATCTCCTGACACAATCAAATTCATCACCTGAGACAGTAAAATGGGTCTAATTCTTGTGCCAGTCAAAATAGTTCCAAAGTTGGTGATATTTCTTCATAATTTGGGAAAAGGAAGTTCAGTAGTTACCCTCCATAGAATCAGTGTTACATGGCCAATCATATTCATTCACAAAATAAATATGAATAACAAAATACATCACAGATTTTTCATACTTAAAATACATTGTGATATTCACATTTTGGATAATAAAATATAACACTGCTGGCTTTCCATACTTCAGATACATGAACATTGTAATATTCACATTCTAGATGAAAATACAACATTGCTGGCTCTCAATACTTGAGATACACTGTGATTCACGCTCTAAAAAACAAAATATAGCAATCGTGGCTTTCCATACTTCAGATAATACATGTGATATTCACCTTCCAGATAACAAAATATAACACTGCTGGCTTTCCATACTTCAGATACACGTAAATTGCAAAATTCACATTCTAGAAAACAAATACATCACTGGCTTTCCATAGTTTCAGACACATTTTGATATGTACACATTCTAGAAAACAAAATATAGCCATACTGGCTTTTAATACTTGAGATACACGGATTCATTATCATACAAACTATAACACTGCTAGCTTTCCATACTTCAGACACATGAAGGATGTAATATTCCCATTCCAGCTAATAAAATATAGCATTGCAATCTAAATATCTAAGTGCTTTCAGATTTACTATTTCCCTCGTCATTGGATTCAATCAGTCATTCCCACACACAAAAGTATGCACATCCTCCACTCCCTGGGGAGTATTCCAGTCAGTCAGGAGCACATACAATACTGGACAAGCTACAATGACTTTCACATCTTACCACATAACTATCTAATTCAGCACCTGGGTGGAGAGTGGCAAAGTAAGGATTACCAAATGGCGCCTTGCCAAAGGATGCTAGGCCGTGGTAGGACTCAAACACACGACCTTCTCATTACAAGGCGAGATTTACTACCCCTACACTCTGTGTAGTGACGCGATATTCACATTCTAAATAGGAAAATAGCACTCCTGGCTTTGATCATAAGTCACATTCAAATGTAATATTCACATTCTAGATAAAAAATATGGCAATGCTGGCTTGCCATAGTTTTCACTGATTTAAACCTAAAGCATCTTTGTTTTAATATGGTGACCTGGTGTCATGTTCAATGTGCAATCTTATTAGAGATTCTTTGAGTGTTCAGCTTGGAATATTCGGGTTGCTGCTAACGCTGTCTTGACCGTGGTGATTGCTGAGTCGCTTCAGATTGAGCCTACAAAATAAAAATTTGAGTCAAGTGATGAAATTGCATTTAAAGAGAGAGAGAGAGTGAGAAATAAATGAAAAAACATTTTTAATCAAAAACTTAGATACAGCTTTCACTGACAATGAATGATGTCATAAAAAACAGAGTTAAAATTGTATCTTAACTTTTGTTCCCACTCGATCAAATTACACCATTTTGCAGTAAATGTAGCAAACCAGTCGCTTGCTATTGACAACAGGCTTTAAAGAACATAGCCAAGGGGGACTTATAATCTCGTTGCATTTTGTCAGGAAATTTCACAGAAAATTATAATTTCAACCACTAGGATGCAAGGATTATAGAAGCTTCTGATGGGAAAATCACTTTGTGAAAAGCGAGCAAGGTAAGATTCAAGGAGAGACCAAAGTTACCAAACATCCTTCATATGGGGTAAGTAATACAAACTGATTGAAGAGTTGATTTTCACTATTGATTGTACAATACAGTCAATGCAGTCGATCATAAAATCATGTCCTACAATCAATTGCTAAGTCATGTGTGACAGGTTCCTTTGCATACCTTTGGCGAAGACTGAACTGTTAGCTCTGCATTGGACTGGGACATCTGTGGAAGGTGGTTTACAATGGGTCTGACTGTAAGAGGAACGACTGGCACCTGTCGCTCCTTTTCCTTCAACTCCTCGCTCTGGACGTGGTACTTCATCACCAGGGCCCAGGACTCCTGGTAGAAGGATGTCAGCAGCGACGGGTGCAACGATGTCACAGCGCTTGACAGGAAATTCCCAAACCCTTTGGCCATGCTGTTGTTCTGGCCGGCAGAAACTGCTGCAGAGATGCCAGCGAGTAGCTGTTCCGCCTGCCCACAAGGTTGGGACACCTGATTCACCACTGGAAAGGTCTGGAAGGAATCCATCTGCGCAGGAAGTTGGGCTGTTGATGAAGCTGCAGTAGGTACGTTTACTGATGGTGAGGGTGCTGCAATGCTGTTCGGAATGCTTGGAAGTTTGTACAGATCTTCATAGTTTTCCTCATCCTCAGACCCGGACTGCTGTTGATCATACAGCCTGGACTGAAACTTTTGCTTGAGCTGCCAATAAACACAATTTAAAAGACAGTTTCTGAAATGCATAAACTAAACTGTAACAACTACGATGCACCAACTGAGTTTGATACAAAATGCGGCGGGACAGAACTAAATTGAAGAATTTGCATTACCCTGATAAAATATAATACCTAAAGAAATCTTTGTCAAACACAGTCTAGCACATTTTCAACTGACAAGTGATAATATAATTGCTACAGGTAGAGTTTCATGGTTGATATTTATTGAGAAATCCTAACAATAGAAAAGGTGTGCATAGCATAATACAAGTATTAAATAAAGCACAAAAATATGAATACTTACAATGCTGCCTCCTCCTCTATTACAAACATAGATGTGTGGGGAGATGAAGTCAAAGTTCCTCAGTATCCATTGATCCCGCCAGGTGAGTTGTCTCGACTTGTTCACAGACATAATCTTCCTAAGTTTGCCAAACCTTGTCCTCATCGACTTGTACCACACTTGGAGATGGTCTCCCGACTGCATGCCCAGCTCGCTTGCCTTATCCTCCCAAATGCTGTTCTTCAGGTCAATGTCTTTGTACCTTTGGTGGCTCTTGTTGAACAGTTCCGGGTTGGACTTGAGCCACTCCACCAACTCTTCTTCCTGCTCATCCGACAGAAACAGGCGGGCGGCTTTGCGCTTCTTTTTCATAGCAGGAGAGTCCGTTTCGTGTCGGGGATTGTCCGACAACACCTCCTCTTCTTCCATGTTTGCTCGACTGCGGCTTTCGCGGGGAGGATTCATCCTACTTGGAGCCGGTCTCTTCTGAACTCTAGTCACCGAGCCTCCGGAGGCTCGTCTCTTTGGCAATGTCCCTGAGAAGAAGAGCAGGCAAAAGACAAACTCTGATGAATTCCAAGTGCAATGCGTCACAGTTTCTTTACATACAACTTGATGGAATTAGAAGCTGATGAGTAAATAAAGCTCTTCAGGCTCTTTGGACGAGAAATGTCTGATGGATTTCCCCACATGGACGCTCCTGCTAAAGTCTTTGGAAGATGTGCACACGTGATAAAAGAAATTTTGGTCCTGGAGTCGACATTCTTTTACTTGTACAAGTAAATGATAACACTCTTACAGCTGTAAGTGTAATTGACCAAATGGTGTTAACTGTTCCATATGATGAAGGGGATTTCAAATCCTTACCAAATGATGACGTTTTTTTAAATTAAAGTTGAGGGAACAAAGAGAAGCAATGCGAAATTGGATTATCTTAGGTAACAAGAGTTGATAGTACTGAACTCATCTGATCATGATATGTTTCACTGATCGGTTAAAATCATTAGTAACTGACATGAGAAAGTATTATACTAAAATGATTGATAGCAGAATAGAAATACAGAAAGAAAACAACATAGAGCACTGTGCGAGTCTGAGATTGCATTCAAACAAAACTTTGAATGTAATCCCTGCCCCTAGGATCATGGAAAGTGTTTAGTTGAATACATGATTGTATTCAAGTAAACGTTCCTACAAGTATACATGTACATAATTTAACTTGGTAAAATAGAGCACTGTGGGAGTCTGATATTGCACTCAAACAATGTCTTGAATGCAATTCCCAACCATACAATCATAGTTCGAAAAATGTGTGGTTGAATACACAAGCGCAGTCAAGTAAACGTTGCTACAGATATGTATAACAATGATTGAGAATGCACATAAAGAATGTACAGTTGAATACACGATCACGATTGAAAGAACGTTATCGTTGAAAACACAGGTGTGTAGTGTGCTTGTATTCATTCCCATATTCATATAACTTGTGAAAACACGCTCAGCAAAGATATTCGATTTTGAAATGGAATACTTTTACAAACATGACTGCCATGAATGCAATCATGTTCACTGACCACTGGGTAGCATGCATGAGATTTGGCCCATGGTTGAGTTTCACTCACATGGTCAACTGTGCAGCGATAGTGAAGGGTGATATTCGTTACACATCACTGACAAAATATTTCATGAATGCTCTTTCACATACCACTGTTCAAATGGTATTACAAACATTCTATGAAGGGGTTATAATTCCTGGAGTCAGACAATTAATATTTCTCACTTTCTTTTGTATAATAAGGCACACTTCGCAAAATTATGCAAACCACAAAAACTTTCCTGACCTTGGGCAGTCTTTATATATACAGGTTTTTTCAATATTACTTGAACCTGCCCACAGAGAACACCTTTATTGTCTACCTTGAGCGTTTTTTATACACATATTTCACTTCACCATGCAATCTCCTGTACAATGATGCTACTCATTTTTCTCATCACATTTCTGCGTAGCCTGTATCAAAACTGCGCAAGAGCTGGATTACCATATACAAAGAATATCTGTTGTTCAAGGTTCATACCAACCAACCATACCCACCATATGTTATGTGT
The DNA here is from genome assembly GCF_037042905.1 of Lytechinus pictus. Lineage (NCBI taxonomy): Eukaryota > Metazoa > Echinodermata > Echinoidea > Temnopleuroida > Toxopneustidae > Lytechinus > Lytechinus pictus. The sequence continues at coordinate 12,092,604 of NW_026974141.1, read as the reverse complement.
GAATGAATATACACACACAAACACGCGCACACATGTTCATGGTGGAAATAATGTAAGTTTTTTTTCTTCAGAACATGTTTTCTATTGATTTAAGGCCACCAAATTTGCTTTGCGGGCAACCAAAAATATGAAATCGATGATTTTGGTGGGCTGATCGGGCCACCAAGAAAAAAAAGTTAGTGTGGAGCCTTGGCTTACTTTTCTTTGATCCGTAGTTCCTTCCATTATGATATTCATTAAAATACCAATTGGAACCAGTTTAACCTAGTTTTGACCGGTTTTAATACTGAAAGACTGTGCTTACTTCTCTTTGTGCCGTAGTTCCTTCCATTATGATATTCATTAAAATACCTATTGGAACCAGTTTAACCTAGTTTTGACCGGTTTTAATACTGAAAGACTGTGCTTACTTCTCTTTGTGCCGTAGTTCCTTCCATTATGATATTCATTAAAATACCTATTGGAACCAGTTTAACCTAGTTTTGACCGGTTTTAATACTGAAAGACTGTGCTTACTTCTCTTTGTGCCGTAGTTCCTTCCATTATGATATTCATTAAAATACCTATTGGAACCAGTTTAACCTAGTTTTGACCGGTTTTAATACTGAAAGACTGTGCTTACTTCTCTTTGTGCCGTAGTTCCTTCCATTATGATATTCATTAAAATACCAATTGGAACCAGTTTAATCTAGTTTTGACCGGTTTTGATATTGAAAGACTGTGCTTACTTCTCTTTGTGCCGTAGTTCCTTCCATTATGATATTCATTAAAATACCAATTGGAACCAGTTTAATCTAGTTTTGACCGGTTTTGATATTGAAAGACTGTGCTTACTTCTCTTTGTGCCGTAGTTCCTTCCATCTCCACCATCCGATGATTCGGGCGACCCCAGGACATCGGAGGTCATGTGAGCGAGCGGGTCACAGAGATTACCGGCCTCGTCCTCGCACCATTCCTCACCGAGATCTTCGACCGTTGCCGATTCGTTATCGAGGTCTCCCATTTCTATGTTTTCCGTGCCTGTATGATGTGAATAACAAGGTCAGTGTTCAATTTTGTTTTCATTTCAAGAATACCGTTTGCGCTGCCAGATACAGACACAGGGTTCCCACAGAAATTTCAAAACAGAATTCCATGATATTTCCATGACTAAATTGCTGGTTTCCATGACTTCCTGTGACGTTCCGGGAGTTATGTAGAATTTGGGATGTCACAAAACTGGGAAAAATGGATATCATGAACACCAATTATAATAGCACAGTATGGTCACAGAGTATGAGAGTTGCAAGACACGACAAACTGGAAAGCTGCCATAGCCAAGTGGTAAATGCAATTCCATGACTTTTCACAAATTTTCCAAATTCCGTGACTTTCCATGACCACAATTTCTTTTCCAGGATTTTCCATGACAGTGGGAACCCTGCAGACAAATCTGTCTATTAAAGCTACCCAGAGGAAATAGAGTAAGTGCCCACTGTAGACAGGTTACCTTTATAGACAAGTTCTTTAAAAAAAATATTCTTTACAAATGGCAGACAATTTTGATGGACACTAAAGACAGGTTTTTCCCCCGAGACATGTGGTCAGTGGTCACTAACACAGTTTTGACTGTACAAGTATACAGGCAATAGGCAAGTTTAGCCAGCATTAATCAATACTTTGGGTAGTTTTGGTTCAGATTTCATGCAATAGTATTTGCACAGTGATCACTGGAAATTGGTATTTCAGTTTAAGTGCCACCATACATGAATGGATACTTATGTACATAACTCACTCTCTTGGCATGAAACGACCACTGGGCAAACTCTTTAATTAATCCCATTTCGTTGTATCATGCCAGTGCGTGAAAAACATATGCAAGGCAAGACGTTTTATCATGTATTCATCATGAATTCAATTCTTAATATAGAATCAAGAGAACATTCTGTGTTGTTGACAGATGTTAATTCTTGATTCACTGCTTTGACGGAAGTAAAATTCAACAAAAGCTTACGCATAGTCTGTATACGACTTGACGTGTATTATCACACAAGCCTCCTAGTTAGGGTAGTATATTTTGATAATTTTGTTATGCTAGAACCTTATAAATGAAAGCAAATCGTCAACGGAATTATAAACTGAAGTTATCAACTGAATATCTCTAAAAAATTTTTTTAGAGGTCACCTGATATACAAAAAAAAACCTTGCTCTTCGACTCGACTTGAAGTCGGCTTTTCGAGGATATATTCGCATTCATGGTGAAGCCGGTATTCCGGCTTTTCGGGTTCAAAGGGTTAAGTATGAATATTATTACGTTTTACAAACCTTTATGACATATGTTTATTAAACTACCAACAGATAGATCTATTTACTCATTTATTCAAATCTCTTTTTCTTCTTAGGCTATATCATCAGGGTATCATTGACCTGTTATAAGTACTACCATGATTAAAACCCAATTTCCATACATGTACATTTCTAGTTGCTATATCTGACAAGTCTCTGGCAAGCTTTCTGTCTGTCAAGAACAAACAGCAATGAAAACTCATTATGAGACGAGTTCCCCAATAGCATTTTAATGAGGATGAAATAACAAAAGGACAGCAAACTAAAGTGTGTACTCTACATTAATCAAACACATGATACTGAATATCAGTCATGTGACTGATCATGTGATAGACAACCACTCACCTTGAGAATCAGGTGACTTAGGAGAACTCCCATCCAATCCTCCTTGATTAGATCCGTATTCTGATGTATTCAATAAGTAAGAGATATAGGGAGGGGAGGAGAGCAAGAGAGAGAGAGAGAGAGAGAGAATTAGAAGAGTGACAGTCAAAATAATTATCATAATCATCATCATCATTAGTACATATACATCAGAATCACCATTCTCACTATTATCAAAATCATTATGACAATCACTTCTCATTTGCAGCTCCCAATTGGATATATAACTCCCTTTACTTTAAATATTGGTTATTTCCAAATTAATGTCTGAACTTATAAAAGACCAATTCCAACTGATTCTTCTTTGGCATCTTTATTCCTCACCTTCTCTCTTTTCCCTCCTCCTCTTCAGGCAGAAGGTTCAGTAATACTCTTATGTCCATGTTTCATGAATTAGATCCATATATACTAAGTTATGATGACATTTCAAAAGCTTAACCTTGGCTAATATTTGGATGTTTATTCCCTCAACGTGGTCTAACTTTATTGACCCTAAATGACCTTTGACCTCGGCCATGTGATCTGAAACTAGGACAAGATTTTCAGTGATACTTGGTCACCCTTGTGTCCAAGTTTCCCGAAATACTGTAGGTCCATATAATTTCTAAGTTATGGTGATATGATTTCATAAACTTATTCTTGGTTAAGATCTCTATGTTGACGACGCCACCGCCGTTGGAAAAGCAGCGCCTACAGTCTCGCTCTGCTATGGAGGTGAGACAAAAATGTTGCTTGTACCTCCCACATGTTTGACAACTCATATCCCACTGATTCGGCCCACAACAAGACCCAACCCATTGACTGCCGAATTATGTAATTTTCATTACCTTTGTACAGGGATCACTTAGTTCCAGAATGCAAGGGGTTAAGGGTTGAAACAAACTTTTTTTCATTTTACCTTGCCAGGCGGGTTCCTGCTTGATTTCAACAGCAAGCTCTTGTTCAGCTTGGGCCATCACACTTCAGAAGCTAACACAGGCCTTGGAGGCAAAGGCATCGCATAACATCATCCAACAACTATGTTCTGGGTTTAGATAGCCAACTGTATACAAAGAAAATAGGGAGTGTATGATTTAGTAGTTATAGAAATCAGTAACTTCCATGTCACTTCAATGACACGATTTAACACAGGCCTCGGAGACAGAAGCAATTGCCTCAATCACAAGCAATATTATTGCTAGCATAGCAACAGATCAAGCCCTTAGCAAATATTGCTTTATTTTGCATGCACAACCTTTTGATTACAAGTGCTTAAACCTTTATCTTGCCTTCAGAAAGCGATTGCTAGAGGTTTGAAAAAAAAGCAACATCATGCTGGTGCAAACATGATAGTGGTGATTATGAAGATGATCAGATGATGTTGATATTGATGATTATTATTATTTGTTTGGCGTCACCTATGCCTGGGAGGCGAAAAGCAAACTGAATCACTGTGACCCACAGGTCTCTCCTCCCGATATAACTGATTGGGGGAGTGCAGGTGGACCTTGTCTTGAGGACTCCATGATGATGTTTTTTTTTAATTTTGACATATACTTCTTCATCATGGAGTCTTGAACCCCCAGGCATATATGTATAAGAGACACATGTACACAAAGATGGATTTCCCTAGGAAATCCATAGTTAGAGGGTGAAATCGGACTGTAGGGTCGAATTTTATATATCTATGAACCTTCAGGCACCTAATGCGTAAATTATCGATCTGTTTGTCAACAAAGCAAAGACAATAGGCCTGACCCTTGAACTGCGTCGTGATGACGTACATCCGACTAGCGATGCCGTTTTGAAGAACAATTTATGATAAAAATTATTATTTAACAAATACTAAAATTTAATACGTGATTATAAATAATTAGTATATACTACTAGTTATTTATAATCACGTATTAAATTTTAGTATTTGTGAAATATATAAAGATAAACAACTGAATAGTCTAATAATAGTTTAATACAACGAAGTGCAGATCCCTCCATTTACATGTGTAGCTGTAGGTCAACAGAGTACCCATCATCAGTATCATCTAGACAAATTTGATTCTATTTTGGCCGTGTTTATGCTTCCACTTTTCAGGCCAGAATCAGCGTTTCCAAACCTGATTAGTCCAAAACACGGTTGCGTCCATGCTTACTTTCATTTAAACGCTGTTTCAAAACGCCGATCGTAAACTCACAAAAAGGTGCGTTTGTAAACGTCGTTTGACAAGAATCAGGCTTTCTGGGGAAGTATAAACAGAACCACGATCGTAAACGTGTTTAAATGACGTCATTTGGTGCATGCTTCTGGTGAGATGAAAATCCACGGGCAAATACAGTCGCATTGCTCCATGGTCGCATGTTACCTCCACGGAATTACCTCTCATCTCCCTTGTTACATTTGCATGTGTGATAATTGATTTAAGTACTATCACTTCCAATTTGTCATCACGATTAATGTTGAGGGATTTACACAAAAAAACCTGGAACATGAGTTATAATGAGGAGACATCGCCAGATGCCCATAAACAAATAGATGTTTTATTATTTTATTATGTTTACTTTAATAATCTTTATTTTTTCTCACTATCATCCTTACCATAGTGGAAAATATATGGCTATGTCAAGTAGCTCCATGCAATGACTAAAATATCGGAAATTGTTCGATGTTTAAATAACAGTCAACGTACCTTCCCCATAACCATGATAACAACTCTCGGAAAAAAAAACTTTTGAAAAAGGGCGCGCCCAATTTGACCTCGCTTTCCTGCTCATCGAAAATTACGATGCGAAGCCAGCTGGAGTTTGTGATTTCGCCTCTGAAAAGTGAAGCATAAACAGCACTCCCAGAACCACGTTTACGATCATGACGATCAGCATTTTGAATCGACGTTTTGAAAACGCTGATTCTGTCCTCGCAATGGAAGCACAAACACACCCTTTGATCACTTGTTCACTGCAACCATCCTGCCTGTGGGGAATCTACAGATAGGACTATGGTTAGACCAAAAGCTTCAGTCTCTGTATTTTGGTTGTTCCGCTGAACTGCGTTGGCTCACTTACCAATACATAGACTGAAGAGCTTGGAGGCCCGTTAGATCCGTTAGATCTAACATTCGGCGGAAACCTGATTTTCCGATCGTTTTTTTGTACACAAAATGTCACATTATGAAAAAGAAATTACATCCATATTTACGAAAAAATGTATAAAATTCAGAAATATCGTACCTTAGACCGCAGTTACCGCTAATTCCTTTCAAATGATGATCGAAACATCGTCATCTTCGATCCTTTCGTTGGTCAATGTAAGTTGCCATCTTGGATGACGTCATCATCCTTACAGACGTTTCTACCAGTCGCTATATATCGTGATTTGTGCCGCTGCTTTGCGCTTGTAGATGTGTGTGCGTTCGGAACTTGTCGCTCGCATTGATTCGCCAGGATATCGAAAATTAATCGGAAAGCCTTGATAAAAGCACAACTCATTGAACGTAGAGGGCAGCAACACACGGCTGCCATTTTTTTCATCTCCGGCAGAAGAATTAAAAAAATAAGGAATAAATCATTGGTAACGTATATTTTCGATATTTTATTACATTTATATAGTATCAAAAGAAAGATTAGAGTCTAACGAAAATAGTGGGCATTCGTTCAAGATAAAATAATGTCATTTAGAATTAAAAAAAAAAAAAATCTAGACAACCCAGTCCCCCGAATTGGAAGCAATGATTACACATGCAGGCTCGCACTAACACACTACCGTCTGTGAATGGGGATGATAGTAAAATGCAAGAAATTGTTGAATAAATCCCCAGAAACGACGGTTATTCCTGTCTAGACTATGGTATGCCAATGCTGTACACAGCACACACTTTAAAAAATCATCAAAATGTCACTTTTGTGACCAAAATTACTAATTTCCATACAGTTGAAATTTATTTTTCATTAGTAACCAGGGAATAATTTTTGTATTCACCAGAGTGCTAAAAAACTTAAATTTTGGGCATATTTTTGTGTACGCCCTCTATTGATGGAAAGTAATATGGTAAGAAAATTTTCATGTTTCAATCTCTATAGACTATAGTATTTGTACAGTGTAATTAAGAAAAAAATAATTTAAAGAATCAAATTTACTTAAGAGCCAAGTTATATGATGAATAGCTGTAATGGAAACAGACAGTGTAAAAAATCAAGCATTTGTCCCAAAGAAAAAGAGAAATTAAGCCAAATATTGCTACCCTTGGCCATGTTGGCTTATTTTGCAACACATTTCATAAATCATGGACTAAAAGTATGGAGATGTCATGTAACTCAACTGAGTCTGAGAACAAGCCAGGTTATAATCATAACCTTGTTCAGGGCGCGACTAACCCGCTTGCCCGGGGCAAGTGAAAATGACGTGCGGGCAAGCATTTCTCAAAGTCAATTGCCCGATCGGGCAAGTGGTTGTTTTGAAAATGAACAAGATAAATTGACAGTAAAGTTTAATAATTTTTTGATAAATTGCAATTATCGGCCAATTATCTCTCATACAATGTCATACCAGTAAAAAACAGTGGAAACATGTCAAATCAGCGCCAATTTACCGACAAAAGGCAACAATTTATCGCCAGCGGTCCCGTTCGATGGAGGCTGCCATCTTACTTTCTAAACTACAATGTGCGCATGCGCTACTAATCGACGAAGGAGCTAGCTGGGGAAACCCCTCTCTCGCCCTCTGAGCGCATGTACGGACGTACACGAGCGATCGCGATCGAGCCAGCCGAGTCTCGAGCTAGATCGCGCTGAATGCATGCAAGCTTCGGACTGACTCGGCCAGGACCAGACGTCCCGTATTTTATTCATTTCTAAAACATTTTAGTTTTTTTTTTATTTTAAAAATATATAAAAGAAACACCAAATATCATTAGTAATTTGTTATATGATTGGATTGCTTTTATTTGCTTGAAGTTTGAACTTTTTCCTCTTTCTTTCTTTTCTATCGTTCTTGCCCTTTTTTGTTACATATCTATTTTTATTTCCTGATCCTTTCTCTCTCTCTCTCTGTTCATTTTCTTTTTTTTCCTTCTTTCTCTTACTTGCCTTCTTTATTACATTTCTTTTTTTTTATTTCCTTCATTCCTTCTCCCTTCCACTCGTTTTTATTTTCGTTCTATCTCTCCTTCCATTATTTTCTTTTTTTTTCATTCTGGCCTCCCTTCATTCTTTCCTCCCTATCTTTCCTCCTTTCTTTCTTTCATTATTTATTTCATTTTGTCCTTATTCTTTTCCCTTTCTTCCTTCCTTCCTGTTTTCTTCTTTCTTTCCAAGAATGAAGGAAAATTTTCTTTCCTCCTCCTTTTTTCTTACTTTCTTTTTGTCTTTCTCTTCTTTGTTCTGATTTTCACACATTTATTCATCTTCCCTTTTCTTTTTTTTCTTTCTATATTCAATTCAAAGAATGACCGAAACCTTTTTATCTATTTTTATTCTCTCATCCTTCTTTTATTAGAACTTTCTTATATTTTTATTATTTCCTTCATTTTCCCCTTCATTTTTTCTTTCTTTCTTCTCAATTCATCTCTTTTCTTTCTCTCCTTCATTCTTTCGTTCACCCTCCCTTCCAATTCTGTACTTTTTTCACAAGTCTAACACTGTGTAGCCTTCTTTCTTGATTTTTTTTTTTGTCGATTGTCCCGTATTTCATTTTGTGAAATCTGGTCACCCTGGCCAGGACTCGGCTTCAACTTCAAACCAAATAAACAATGAGTCATCAGACTAAAAAAATAGGCGACTTTTGTCGTCATGATCGGCGGCCAGAACAACTTGAACAAGAGTCAAGAAAAAGAAATGCCAAGGGCAGCGCCAGTAAATCAAGTTCAGCCAGGACAGAAAAGAATAATTAAGAGCAAAAGAATTTTTGAAAAAAAATCGGGCAAGCAGTTTTTCTATCGGGCAAGCAAATTTTTTTATCACTTGCCCGACAGGGCAAGTGTGAAGTGATGAATTTTTTTTATGTAGAGGCCTGCCTTGTTCATTAAATGAGTGCCTTTCATCAGCCTCAGACAACCAATACAAATTTCTAGCAAACAGGGGCACATTAAAATGATTTTGGACAAGCTTCAAATCAGAAGATAAACTTTTGACGCGCAGTTAACCAAACGGCCATTCCAAAAAGACGAGCGGTAATACAGGACGTCAATTCCTGTATTTGGGACTAAACATTTCAAACTGCCCATGGACCATTTAATAAACATCTACACCAGATCAATATTACTGTAAATTTCCATAAAATCAAAGAATGATTACCTTGGAAACCAGACAATACACTCATACTCATAAAGTTAAGATAAAATATATGCATTTCAGGGTAAAGAGACGACAATACGTTACCTTAATCTGAAACGAAAAGGCCTCCGACTCCCCGCAGGGTCATCAAACGGAAGTGACGTCAGTGTGCTCCAAAATTCAGTTGTCTTTAATATTTGTAGATCAAATAAAACACTTTTCTTGCCACTTGGTTAAGAAAGCATATTAGTGCCCCTAACAGTATGTTACACATTTTATTCAATGTTATGTGTGCTTATATTTTCAGGAAGGTGCATATAGGTAGTTGTGATGTTTATATTACTTTATAGTCTTGCTGACAGCTAGGTAAAGAAAAGATGATATGTTTTGATTTTAATTTGATAGTAATTATTTAACGTTTTCAAGATTAGTAAGGGTTTGATATTTGTACCGATATTTGTATCATCAAGAATAATCAGAAAGTTTGTTTCCTAATAAGCATTATTTATTGTTTTACGGAATTTCTATACCTTTTAGAGGTTGGTAGATTTTTAATTCTTTAGGGATATATATGGCATTGTTTTTAACCTGTTGTAAGATAGTACCTGTTCACATATGGAATTAGAAGTTTAATACTTTGTTACATTGCTAATGGCACTTGTAATCACCAATCCATATACAGTCTTAAAGGGGAATCCAGCCTTGGTCATAATATGTTGTGTTTGAAAGGAGAAAAACAGAATGGTGAAAGTCTGAAAGAAATCGGACAAGCAATGAGAAAGTTATGGCTGTTCAAGTTTAAAATTTAGATCTCTAAGCAGAGGCGTCGATCCTGGGGGGGCAGGGGGGGCGATCGCCCCACCAATGAAAATATTGGGGGGGCAAACATATCATTTTGCCCCCCCCAATAATTCCGGATATGCATTAAAAAAAAAACAAGATTGTAATGTTCAGCAAGCGAGATTGAGATACACAACTCGTTCTTTATTTAAAATCGTGCTCAAAATGTCAGCTTTTCAGATTGGAATATAAAAATTTTCAGCTCGCGCTTCGCGCTCGCATCATTTCTGCCCAGAAGGAAAAACCAGTAAGACCAGTAAGAATTTTTACTGGTTTCCAGTTGAATTTTACTGGTTTCCAGTATATTTTTACTGGGCCAGTTGATTTTTAACTGGACCAGTAAAAATCAACTGGAGACCAGTTCCAACAATTGCATTCCAGTTGAAGCAATTAGTAATACCAGTTAAATTGTTTTTCATCAAACTGGTGTTACTGGTCCAATAAATGGTTTCCAGTAGATTTTTACTGGTTTCCAGTATATGTTTACTGGACCAGTTGATTTTTAACTGGACCAGTAAAAATCAACTGGAGACCAGTTCAAACAATTGCATTCTAGTTGAAGCAAAGTAGTAATACCAGTTAAATTGTTTTTCATCAAACTGGTGTTACTGGTCCAATAAATAATGATTTTATTTCAAGTCAGATCATTTGTCGAATTATGGAAAATGAATCTTGCAATTCAGAGAAAGTTATCGTTATCGATTGTTATCATCATTCTTCTTATAATTATCATAATTATTATTTGTATGATTATTATGATCATTGTTATCATTCTTATTACTGTTATCATTGTTATTGATATTGTAATTATTATTATTAATATTATCATAATTATCAAGTATTAACATTATCATTAAAACAATTATTTCCTTTAATTATGATTAAGAGCAAGATAAATTCCTCTGATATAGTCAACTGGTCTAAATTAATTCATTGTTTGAAATTGAACTGGTCAAGACCAGTAATACCAGTAATTCTGATGTTGCTGATCACGTGGTTTACCTCATTTGCATATTTCCTGTTTTTAAAAGAAAAATCAGGATTTAGCATGGAATATCCTTGCAATGGCACTCATTGTTGTTTAAAAACTTTCTAAATAAGTGTGTGAACTAATTCACAATGAAAATGTGTAATTTCATATATCACATTTAAAATAACAGCAGAAAAATTAATTTACTAACCATCTTTTCCATCACATTTCACTGACCATGGTATATAACAAAGCAAATGCATGTAATAAATTGATCCAGTAAGACCAGTACGAGGACCAGTTCGACCAGTTCAAGGACCAGTCAGACCAGTAGAAAATACCAGTAAAGACCAGCTTAAATTGGATACCAGTATATGAAGACCAGTGAGACCAGTAACAACCACCAGAAACAACACCAGTATAAAATTCCAGTTATTCAAGACCAGTTTAATTTTTAACTGGACCAGTAAAATTTTAACTGGACCAGTATGACCAGTTAGACCAGTAAACCGATGTTCCAATTTCCAGAGTTACCAGTTAAAATTCTACTGGTCTAACTGGTCCAGTGGAACTGGTTTTTCCTTCTGGGTGTAGCAAAAACCCATACTTTTCATGATTAAATTGGTGAATGTAAATGTCCCATTTTCAGTTCTAAGCCTCAAAAGAACTGCTTCAATTTGCAATCATCTTTTCTTGGATATATAGCTTGTTCTTTATCAAAAACGTCCAGTAAACTGTCATTTTTTCAGATCGAAATATCAAAATTTTCAGCTCGCGCTTCGCGCTCGCATCTATTCTCTTTTAGATACAAATCTTAATCATTGGTACCAAAAATGCTTAGAATATCAAGTTTTCAGCTCAGAATATAAAGAAATTTGAGCTCACTCTCGGCACTCGTACTATCTGTGTAGTGAGATACGTGTCTGTGTCTATATATATACATATATATATATATATATATATATATATATATATATATATGTGTGTGTGTGTGTGTGTGTGTGTGTGTGTATATATAATATATATATATATATGTATGTGTGGGTGTGTGTGTGTGTGTGTGTGTGTGTGTGTGTGTGGGTGGGTGTTTTGTACGATCGAGCGCCTTTGGAACGTTAATGATTTCGCCCCCCCAATCTGAAAAATGGATCGACGCCCCTGTCTCTAAGACTATAGATTTCACATCATTGGCAACTGGCTAAGTAAATGACACGAAGCAAGGACAACTTTCCCATTGGCCATGTACTTTATTATCAGTGATTTGTGGTTTTCTCCCAAGTACCTATTCCCCTGGGGCAGTAATCTAAATATAGCCTATAGTATATTGTTTTATGTCCTCATGAAAGAAAAATATAATTTGAAGTAAAACATTTGTAAACAAGTAATTTTAGTCATTTTATGTATTGGAGTCACTGAACTGGAAATACGTATTTCTAGATCAGTGATTGGAGTACATCACATTTGTTGCCAATTTGAAATCTCCATGGGTAAAGTGATTACCAATATTCACAGCTTTTAAAAATTCATAACTTTCTTATTGTTTGTCCGATGATGTTCAAACTTTCACCTATCAACTTGTCTAATTTTTTTTTTCCTCTAAAAGCAAGTTATTCTTTCGGTTGGATTCCCCTTTAACGTGGGAAGGGAAAAGGACAAAGTGGTCACGCCAATGTTTGTTGTTTGTGCTATAACGCCACCTTGTGGTGGATTAGTTTTAGCGTCAATGCAACGATGGTATTTCGCCCCTTGTCGGCGCCGCGGTTGTCATGAGCTGCCTAATAAATTAAGGTACAATTATACAATTAATTTTAGTGAAGTGTCATTCTTTTTTTGTCGCCCCCTACTATTTTTGGTCTTTTATGATGGAAATGAATACATCATTCAAAATCGAAATAAAACGTGTATTTTTTTTGCTTGTCAAATTTCTATAGGATGATAACCTTTTTTGTAAACCATAATGGTTAGTCGCGTGCATTTGAGTGTCCGAAAGTCCACACAACAGCTTCAACACAGGGAACAGTGGTTTTCATGAACGTGATATTGCAGAAATCCGGGTATATATCTTTATAACTATCTCACACCAGATTGATAATAGTGTGAACATTTTATCCAATTTCATTAATTTGATGTAAATATTATTACAATTAATTCACTATTTACTTCTCGCTGTTCATTTGAAAGTGTCCATGTTCACAACTCTTGTTATGGCAAGCAGTCTGAAATCACCCATATTTTCGAGACACTGGCACCTTTGTTTTCCCACTGGAATATCCCTAAGGGTAAAAAAAGGTCGAGATTGATTGTCATGTCAATGCTTAATAGATTACCTACATGTTGATGTATAATACTTTATGACTGGTATAATGGTTACATCTCATTTTCTCCCAAACTTTGAGATCGAGCAGGCAGAACATGGCATATTTCTGTGTACAACGTCACATGACTAACGTATGATAGTTTCCGTTCCTAGACCCTTTTCATTTGAAACAATTAGTACAGTCAAAACAAACATAATTACCGCATTTAATGTTGACATTAACAATGTTCTTGTACTATAAAGCTTTGCTTACCGATATTTATAATATAGCTACAGTTTGAGGAAGCAAATATCGAGTCCGGAATTTATTTTGATTTGTAATAGGGTCTGCGTAAGTATACTATATACTAGCAGGCTAGCATCGTCTGCTACGTAAACCAAATGAGCGAACATGACCGAAACTAACCATTATGCTTTTTTTACATTTATTTCCGCACCTGGTCCCCCTACCTTTGGGGAGATAATTCCGTCCTTGCCAATTGTGTAATATGGGTTTCGGAAATTCTGCCACAGAGAAAATAGTACATGCCTTGATTTGCTCCCGGCCGTCTTGATTTTTGCAATGCACTTCTGTTCAATTTAACCCAGAAACAGTTATCGCAGTTTCAGAAGCTTCAGAGTGATGCATCTCGTATAGTTACACTGTCAAACAAATACTCACATATTACCCCTATTCTGAATTCGTTGCACTGGCTCCTGATCAATTAATGATCGGACAACTTTTTAACTCTTTGCCAGCTTTGTTTGACTAGAGTCACATACAGCAGACTACCAAGTTCGACTCAAGTCACAATCTATATATTCACAATACACAGAGAGTGCATTGCGCTCACTTGTGGTTCCAAAAGTTTCAAAAACTAGCGGGAAAGATTCTTTGCTCATGCGTGCCCCATACTATGGAACAGACTTCCTGAAGACATCAAAAGTTGTATCTCTGTTGAATCTTTAATAAATGGTCTTAAAACTTTTCTTTTTACATTTTTGAATTCTTTACGCGCCTTTTGCACTCTACCGAATGGATATGGCCCTTTATCAGTTGTATTATCATTGTTATTTTTAAATGTATTGTGAAATTAAGCGAAACTTAAAAATATCAAAAACTTTCTTATCTTACATCTGATTTTGATGAACATTTTAAGTTTTATGCTTGTTGGTTTTCCCCTTTTTATTAAAATCAACTTTCTTTTGTTGGGTGAACTTGTGACCTTTCAAAAACCAGATTGGATGAGAAGTCCTGATAATCGCCTGGCGGGGCGATGATGAGTAGGCTAGATGAGAGGCGACGAGTAGGTGGGCAGTGGAGAGTGGAAGCGATGAGGTTTCTCGACGGTATGAGTAGTATAGCTTTACTGTCCATCATCAGGAGAGAAAAAGACAGACAAGGGCGAGGGAAAACAGGCGCAGATCCAGAGTTGAAAACTTACGGGGTGCTACAGGATCTAGGATTTTTAGAAAGGGCTGGCACATTTTACACGTTGGAAATTTCACAAGCAAAAAAAAAGAAAAGTTTTCACTTATATTCAAGGTCGATTCGTCTCCCCCTCTTTTTTTAAAAATCCTACGGGGGGCTAGCGCACCTTCAGCCCCGGATCCGCGCCTGGAAAAGGGATGGGGTATGATATTATTACTGAATATGATGTCAAAATCCATCAGAAAAAATAACTTTTAATAAATTATGAAGAAGGCAATATATTTTTTTTTTTTTTTTTCAATGCCCATATTGTATAAGTTGAGATATTTAATTCATGTATATGTGAAGCGCATAGAGACCTTGTGTATTATGCGCTATAGAAATGTAATTTTATTATTATAATTATTTCTACTCAATACACCGTGTTTGACCCCTTTTTGGCTAAGAGCACAACTTTATTTTGATGTGAAACAAGGACTTTTATCTTTTCGATGACTATTTTGCAAAAGCACGATCGAGATTCGGGACCATGTACAATAAGT
This sequence comes from Lytechinus pictus, assembly GCF_037042905.1. Taxonomy (NCBI): domain Eukaryota; kingdom Metazoa; phylum Echinodermata; class Echinoidea; order Temnopleuroida; family Toxopneustidae; genus Lytechinus; species Lytechinus pictus. Next base: position 12,077,574 of record NW_026974141.1, on the reverse strand, counting down.
ATTGGATCGGGGTCGTCAACAGTTCGCCGTGTGTTTTCCGTTCCTACTGTCGTGCGGTCCCTTACGAAAAGCCACGATTTGCCTTTCGTAACTTGTGAAAATATTTGAACCTTTCAAAAAAATTCGTTCGATCAATACTTGGGACCTTTCGCAATCCTCACGGACGCTAATATTACGGTCCCCTAACACAAAAGTTAACGCTTAATCATACACTTGATTTTTAAGATTGAATGTGCATTATAGTCAATAGAATCAAACGTAGAAAACTGCTCTACAATCAATGCTAAACTTTGTGTTACAGGGGGGTTACAGGCCCTACAGATCTGCTTTTCGTGTGCAAAATCCTTTTCTGCGACACTCGCACCATACATAGCATGTATATTACGACTGATGGTTTGAGATATTCGAAATGAAGACCTAAAATAGATTATGACATGGATAAGAAAGTGGTTTTTCAAACAAATCGAGTACATATTGAGTGAGGAAAAACTTACTGAATGAAGGCTTAGATATAGATCATTACAGTCCATCGAATCGATATTACATTTAATGTGGATTATTGGTGTATCACTGGCAATTGATTTCATGGGTCAGATCAACCTCTCCAGCCGAACATTTCGCGTGAGTTGATATGTGCACACCATTATGTAATACATTTGAACTCGTTTCTTTTTGTTTCTTTTGTTTCTTTTGTTCATTCCTTCTACACAAACGATATGCCTCTCGCACACGATGTAATGGGCATTATGTTTTACTTCCCCCAGAAATGGGGATTAGATTCAAATTCCGGGGGGACCACTTCCATTAATGAGTGGATACCAGGCACGACCATGGGGTTTCGAAAAATACCCTAAACAAGCTGGGAAGTAATTCTTTTCCAGATTATGAAAATGCATCTCTTAACAAGAATTTGGCTTGTGAAACCCTACAAGTATTGGATATCCCTTTTTTGTCAGCATTTTAAACATCGTTTTGACACCCTTGTAGAGCCTTATTTCCATAGTTCAGAGAACTTTATATTTTCATGTACAGGTTAGATGCAGTTCAGTATTCTATAGGTCAGAGAACTTTCTTTATAAACAAGTTGGAATGTTAGATGCAATTCAATTCATCTGCTCAGTCTTTGTGAATTTCACTTCTTTGTTAAGACATGGAGTTGACCTGGATTACCGGTACATGCTTCAATTCATTGATTCTCTGTATGTTCTGTTACACACACATTGACTATACAGTATAGGGCCTACACACTGATTGCTGATTGGTTAATTATTATGTTAATTCGATGTCTATGATTTTGGAGAGGAGACAGAAATAAAGTGAGCCACATGCTCTTGGGCAGTTCCAGCCTAGCCTTGAATAGAGAGACTTCTCTGTGTTTTTATATTACACCTGTGTAGTGAACCCTAACTCTAACTCCAGTAGCCACCCTACATCTGGTAGCAGCGGTGTTCTACAGTGTTCTACAGTATTTTCTTGCTGGTCATTTATAATTTTCTCCCTTCATCGTGACTATTTTGGATGTTTTAGTAGCTGTCTCCCTTCATCACTTTGGATACTTTGTGGAATCACTCTACTTCGTGCATCATTGGATACTCCGTGACTGTGCATATACTTCAGTGGATACTTTATACATTACAGTGATTAGTAGATTTACTCCATCATTGTGAAAACTTCTTGGATCCCTCTACTCTGGAACATTGTATTTTCTGCAGAGATAGGAATAGGATTTATGTCTTCACACTAATTGTCATCTACTCTGGTGAGACTTTTACTTTTACTTATGCCTATAATCTCGCTGTTACTATTTCATGATGTTTCGCCTGGAGCTCCCTGAAGTTTTTACAGGAGAACATGAAGCTGATTTTCAACAGTGGGTAAAGAGATTTGAAGTCGCTTTAGATGCGTCGGGGTCGACTTCTGGCCTGAAGAAAGAAGTGTTTCTCCCAACCCGTTTAGGTGGCGCAGCATTCTCATTGTGGGATGGTATGCCCACAGATGTGAAAAATAACTATGATGCAGCAAAATCAAGACTATCTCAAGTCTTCTCCAGAAAAGGTTTTCTAGACATTTTTAGGACAAATGCAGCAGCTAGACCCAGAGCAACTGAGGAGCCCTTAGAAGTTTATGCTGCAATTGTTCAGAAACTTGTATTAGAGGCGTTTCCGGATTATGAAGAGAGAGCAAGAAATGGAGAGAATCTAAGACGCTTCATTGCAGGTCTTGACCCATTTCTTCAGTTGAAGGTTCGAGAGCATGGTGCAAAGACAATAGAGGAGGCGTTACAGATTGCAGTAAGGATGGAAAGAGCATTGCACCAAAGCCCTATGCAGCATCCTCCATCGACTGAAGCTCCTTTCAAACCGCAAGTCGCCAGTGTAGACCATGATGCCTTATTGGACAAATTAATGGAAAAGATAGACAGGATAGATTTGCAGGTCAAGGAACTAAAGAATAGTCGGGATGGTGGTATGCCAGATAGATACAGGCCTAGATCTACTTTTGGGGGACGTCGTTCTTCAAGCCCATATCCCCATCGTTCTTCAAGCCCATATCCTCATCGTTCATCAAGCCCATATACCCGTCGTTCTCCAAGCCCATATACCCATCGTTCTCCAAGTCCTGGGAGTTCTTATCGTCCTTCAAGAAGGGATTTTGGCCGACGCTCGCCGAGCCCAGGAAGGCGTCCTACTTCGAGATATGGTGAATCGAGGTACCGATACGAGGAAACATACCCTCAAAATCGGAATGGAAGGCATCCTGACTATGATGACTCGAGATATATGTATGATGAGACACGCCCTCGAGACCAGAGTGGCAGGCGTTCTAGATATGATGACTCGAGGTACAAGTATGAGCAGACACATCCAGGGCAACGTACTTCCTATCGTCATGACGAGAGTCCTCGTCGAGTCCACTTCTCCCGGCAATCGGAAAACTTTCATTAGCTGATGATGAGGGTCAGTCGTCAGCTCAGACTACAACAACAGGCCCCAAAATCAACCATCCATCTCCTTATATCCCTGTCCTTGTTGACAAGACATATATTCTAGCCTACCTAGATACAGGGTCATTCATATCGTTAATGAGTACTGACTTCTTTAATTCAATTCCTCCACCTCACAGAAGTCCTATTCAGAAAGGAGTAATTTCTGCTACTTCTGTTACAGAGAATTCACTGGACATAACAGGTTCTGTTTGCTCCTCCCTGCATCTGGGTAACAAGGCTCTTCAACACAAGTTCTACATTGCCCGGAATGTTTCACATCCCCTTATTCTCGGCTGGGACTTTTTCCTTCGACATGAGGCAACGGTATCTGTAGCAACTTCCTCCTTCAGTATGCCTGGACTTCAGATACCCCTTGCTGATTATCGTCAACATCAAGCTCCCCTACATTGTAATGTATCTTTGATAGGAACAGTGACACTACCCCCTCTGAGTGAGGTACACGCACAGGGGAAGTTAACATCATTGCAAGCTGATCTTACTCCACATGGTTATGATGGGATATTTGAACCCTCACTTCATGAGAAGCTTGAAGTAGCAGGAGCAAGATCTTTATCTAGTGCTCAGAATGGGATAATCTTAGTACGCTTGGTTAATCCTTCTTCGATGCCTTTAGAGTTACAGTCAGATACACACTTAGGCCAATTTCATTCTTTGATAGGCGACCAGGAAGAGGAGTACAATGTTGTTAGTGCAATACAACCAGGGACTTGTAAAACTCCTCCAGCTTCTTCCTCTCTTCATAACGTCAGTGATACAGATAAAAGTCACACCAACTTTATTGATGCTGAATCTGATTTGACAGAGAGTGAACGACGCCAAGCTTTAGAGTTGCTTGAGTCTTACAGTGATATTTTCAGCTCTGGTCCAGAAGATGTTGGAGAAACAGACTTCCTCCATCACAGAATCCATACAACTACAGAGACGCCTACCAGACAAAGAGCCTATCGAACATCGCCATCTATGAGAGTAGAGATACAACGACAAGTTGATGATCTTCTCGAGCGCAATATCATTGAGGAAAGCCATAGCCCATGGGCTAGTCCAATTGTCATGGTACGCAAGAAGGATAATACTTATAGATTTTGCGTGGATTATCGTGCTTTGAATGCCATTACCATTAGGGATTCACATCCTATCCCTCGACAGGATGACTCCATAGATGCGTTATCTGCGTCTTCCTTCTTCAGTGTAATTGATTTGTCCAGTGGATACTGGCAAGTCAAAATGCACCCTGCTGACAAAGAGAAGACCGCATTTACCACGGGCAGTGGACTCTACCATTTTAACGTGATGCCATTTGGGTTAGTGAACGCTCCCATGACATTTCAACGTTTAATGGAGATTGTTCTTCACCGCTTACATTGGTCTACATGTCTTGTATATCTTGATGACTGCATTGTTGTGGGAAGAGATTTTAATCATCACCTACACAATCTACAAGAAGTGTTTAATCGCTTTCGTGATGCTGGACTAACACTCAAACCGTCAAAATGTCACTTCTTCAAGAGGAAAGTTACATATCTTGGATATGTAATCAGCTCAGAAGGTGTACTCCCTGATCCTAGTAATACAGAGAAAGTGACTAGATGGCCACAACCAAAGACTGCCACTGATGTTAGATCATTCTTGGGTTTAGCCTCTTTCTACAGACGCTTTATACCTGGATTTTCACAGATTGCAGCTCCAATGACTAGGCTTACTCACAAGGGCACACCCTACATCTGGTGGCAGCGGTGACTTCATCTGGACCGCAGAGTGTGACGCTGCTTTCTGTCACTTAAAAACTGCTTTGACTAGTCCCCCTCTTCTAGCATATCCTGATTTTAGTCATGGTTTCACCCTATCTACAGATGCTTCACTTGATGCAGTTGGGGCTGTCCTCTCACAAGTACAGCAAGGAAAGGAGAGAGTCATAGCCTACTTCAGTCAGATGCTGACAAGAGCCCAGCAGAAGTGGTCTACGTATGACCGTGAATTGTGGGCGATGGTATGTGCTATTAGACATTTTAGGCACTATCTTCGAGGTCAACACTTCGATATTGTGACAGACCACCAACCTCTTTTGGGTTATAGGAAAGCCCCCATTCAGGATGATGCAACGGGAAGAAGAGCGCGTTGGATTGTTGAGATGAATGCCTACTCATTTGACATACAACATAGACGTGGTCGTTCTCATCAAAATGCAGATGCTATGTCAAGACGCTTAGATGGTCAAAGAAACGGTACGAAACAGGAATCTGTTGAGTGCGATGCGGTGAGGAAAACATCCAAGGAGAAGGTTGATCTAAATATTCATCCTCCCTCTACATCCAAGACTACTGGTACTCAGACGGTTCACCAGCCTCTTTCATTACCGTCATCTACTACTGGTACTCGAACTACATACATTCAACCTACATCAGTTAAATGTGATGAAACTCAGGCAAACAATCTTCCTGACATCGAGAAGAGACCACTTGGTGATTTGATTTCTGACCTCGACCTACTTCAACACCAACGGTTAGATGAAGACATCTCTAAGGTTATGGAGTATGTCAAAGATGGGTATCACCCTACTTGGAAAGAACGTCGCCAACAATCTGCTTGTATGCGACGACTACTTTGGCAGCTCCCTCGTCTTGTGATTAAGCAAGGCATCTTATGTAGGAAGACCTATGACAAGCCTAGAGAGATATACACTTACCAAACTGTAATCCCAAAATCATTATTACAGAGAGTTCTACATAATTTGCATGGTCATCCTTCGTCTGGACATTTTGCTGCACAACGTACATTGCAGAGAGCTCATGCATCATTTTACTGGCCTTATATGCATAAGGATATAGTGGATTATGTTAACACCTGTAAGGCATGTGAATCTTTTCGCCTTCCAAATCCACAATACAGAGCAAAGCTGATGACCATTACCACTACACGTCCTCTAGAGAAGGTGTTTGCTGATATAGCACAACTCCCAAGATCTAGGAACGGATATCAATATCTGCTGGTGGTAGTGGATCACTTCAGCAAATACTTGAACGTGTACGCTATGAAAGACCAGACAGCACAGACAGTGGCAAGGCACATTTTTGAAGATTACATCCAAGAACATGGAGTGCCTGAAAGCCTGCACACAGACCAAGGAAGGCAGTTTGAATCCAAACTTGTGCAAGAATTATGTAAAAATCTGGGAATAGAGAAAACAAGGTCCTCCCCATACCACCCTCAGGGTGCAGGTCTTGTGGAGAGAGCCAATAGAGTCCTGAAAGATCAACTAGCCAAGTACATTGCAGACCAAGGTGGAGACTGGGATAGCCATTTACACCAACTTCAATTGGCATATAACTCTAGTGTGCATTCTACCACTGGGTTATCACCCTACTTCATAATGCATGGACGAGAGGCTAGGACTCCAGCCAACGTCAACTTCCCAACGCCAGCAGCTACCTCACATCCTACTTCTACTCCAGAAGGTTATACAGATTCACTGAATAAACGTCTGTCTAAAGCCTTTAGATTTGTGAAGGAGCATACTAGGAGAGCACAGGTAGCCCAACAGGAATATTATGACAAGAGAAATAGGACTATCAATTATTCCGCAGGTGACCTGGTTTGGTTACACGATCCGGTGAACGTGCGGAACAAGCTAGAGCCGAATTGGAAGGGACCATATAAAGTTCTATCATCATGTACTGAGGGACTGAACTACAAGATTTCTAGGAACGGAGATGTAAAGATTGTACACCACAATCGTTTGAAGCCGTTCAGGTCGAGGATGGGAACTCCTACTTCCTCCTTCAGTAAAGCTACTTCCTCCTTCGGTAAAGCTACTTCCTCCTTCGGTACACTTTCTCCCCCCTTTAATATACCATTTTCCTCCCTTAACAGGTCTACATCCTCCAATAGGCCTGCAGACTCTTTTGATATTTGGTGGCAACCACAAATACCACCAATTCCACCCCGCCGGGCAGACGAGGGTCAACTACCAATTCCACCCCGCCAGCCGGACGAGGGTCGACTACCAATTCCACCCCGCCGGGCATATGAGGGTCAACTACCAATTCCACCCAACCAGGCGGACCAGGGGCACTTACCAATGCCAGCCCCCCAGGTAAACCAGGGGCAATTACCAATGCCAGCCCCCCAAGCAGACGAAAGGTACCTGATACCCATCCCCTTCCCCCAAGAGGATGGAGAACAACTACCAATGCCAGCCCCCCAAGCGGACGAGAGGTACCTAATACCCATCCCCTTCCCCCAAGAGGATGGAGAGCAATTACCAATGCCTGCCCCCCAGGCAGACCAGAGAAACCTGATACCCATCCCCTTCCCCCAAGAGGATGGAGAACAACTACCAATGCCTGCCCCCCAGGCAGACGAGGGAAACCTGATACCCATCCCCTTCCCCCAAGAGGATGGAGAACAACTACCGATACCGCCATGTCAGGCAAATGTTGAGCAACCGCCACGACGATCACGAAGTGGACGCTTATTAAAACCGCCTAAGAGATTCAAGGACTATGATACTTCGTGATGTCACCAAACCAAAATGGAAAAGCGAATAACTTTGATTGGCTGAGAAGTCGTCGTTTTACTTTAGTAACTGTTTTTCTATTGCAATTTACAGAAACGGGTATACTTTTTCTTTTTTTGTAATCCCTGACATTGCCAACTTATAGTATTTGGATAAAAGCTTCTTTTTAATTTTGGTTAATCCCCCTAAAAGTGGTGGCCACTCTTCAAATTATTAACATTATAATTATGAACGTCCTCAACATATGATGTGATATAAAAACTTGATTGGATGTACCTGTTATTTTATACGAAAATGTCTTCGTGAACTTTTTCTCATCAAAATAAGGATGATGATTGTCAATCAAAGAATATGGATAGAAAGCGTGAAAACGGCTATTGGATATGGAAAAATATCACTTCAGGATGAAGATTATTGAACATTACTTTAGAATACAATATAGCACAAACATTTTTTTAGATAAATACAAATGTTATCCCAAAATGATTACTTTTAGGATGGAGTGTAGAAGGAAGTAAACTTGCAACATAATAGTATGCTACCCAGCTTTAATTAGGCTTGATTCCGGTGGTACCTTTGTGTATCATGGCATGATGTCTATTGTCTACCATCACTACTGTAGTGCGTATACGATGACGTGAAGCAAGACAAAGTCTCAGTAGAGACTACGGTATATTTAGTGGTATATAATATACTATACATAGCAAATGTAGAGAAACTGTTTTTAGCACATTTGATCTCAAATCGAGCCATCATAGTTATAAATATAGATGGGAATTGCTCTATGTGTCTTTATGTGTACAATGCCAAAAGGAAAATTTCCATTAGACAGACCCTGTGAATTGGAATTCATAATTTTCCCCAAAGGGCAATTTTTTTTAACGAAATATAATAACTCATACCTGTATAAAACCATTTCTAATACATGGAAAATAGAAAAAAAGTTCTTGTCATGGTTTGTAGCTTTGTGAAAGGAAATCACTTCACATCTAGGACAAGTGTTCAGAAAGCCATTAAAAAAAAAAAAAAAAAAAATCATTAGTAAGATACCAAAGAGACATATGGCTTGCTGAATAGGTCCTTTCACCTTTTTTTTTTAGGCCAAATTTTATACCATTGCAATGTTGCACAAATTTAACTGTTTGTCATTTTGTTTTTGTTTTTCTGGTGAAAAATACAATAGAAGTTGGAATATTCACTATGGAAAAGTAAAGTTTTCTTTAGAAAATTATCAAGGATTTTGAAATGGGGAAACAGATATCTACACATTTTGAATTTACTTGTAATGCAGAATTTACTGTACATGACCTACCAGCGATTAGTACTTTGCCAGCTAACAGTGATTTTACAAAAGAAACATTTATCACTGGTGCAGTTAGCAAATGCAGAGTTGAATGTACAGTGCTTGTTTTAAGGTTTGTGGCCTTGCAATGGTGTAGTTTGGAGGGTAGCGTCAGAGTACAATGGTATGATGTTGCAAATTTCAATATCCATATGTTAGTATAAAGCAAGTTCTGAAGGCATTGAACAATAAGATTTTCATCATTAAGCTTGAATTGTACTAAAATATTTGTTTTCCAATTTGGAGCTGATGTTTGCAGAACTGACAATGGTCATTGACCTGTGTAGTATAGTAGAAAGCGAAAGCTACCTGGTCATAGCAAATTTGTTTGTGTTTTTGAAAACATGTTTATTAACTGCATTTTCGTGGTAAGTTCAAAATGATAAATATGGTGCCCTTGCACATAGTTTTTTTTATCAGTACACAGTACATATGTTTGATTGCATTGAAGGGGATACTTGTTTAAGATGATTTCGTATCTCATTCCATGACAACTTTCATAGTGAATTGAGTTATTTCCCAACATTTGGAAGAAAAAAAATTTCTTCTGACAATATTTGGAGAAAAAAAATTTCTTCTGACAATGAAATCTTAAATAGATTTCCCAATTTTAAAAAAAAAAAAAAAAATGAAAACATGAAAATGCAGTATTCTTTCAGGGATTCATTTCCATGCATTTTATTTTCATATTTTGGGAATGGCTGTTGTTTTCTATTCAGGAACTTGTTATCTTGAGGATTTGTGTATGCTAGGTCTCAAACATCTTAGTTTACTAGTATTTTTCATGATTTAAAAGAAAATACACAAATCAAATATTTTTGCAAAGTCGTTTTTTTTTTACAAGAACCTTTCCACAATATTTTTTTTAATACATGAATGCTGTTAATAAAAAAAAAAAAAGGTTAAAATTTGTCTGGTGTACACTGTATGATGATGTTTAATAATACATTACAAGACTGATTTTGGTTTAAAAGAAGGTTGGTTAAAAGAAAAAGAAATGGGGAAGATAGACCATTTAAAGAAAAATGAGGACATTTTTACTGTAAGAGAGAGTATTATGTAGAGCCTTATTTCCATAGTTCAGAGAACTTTATATTTTCATGTACAGGTTAGATGCAGTTCAGTATTCTATAGGTCAGAGAACTTTCTTTATAAACAAGTTGGAATGTTAGATGCAATTCAATTCATCTGCTCAGTCTTTGTGAATTTCACTTCTTTGTTAAGACATGGAGTTGACCTGGATTACCGGTACATGCTTCAATTCATTGATTCTCTGTATGTTCTGTTACACACACATTGACTATACAGTATAGGGCCTACACACTGATTGCTGATTGGTTAATTATTATGTTAATTCGATGTCTATGATTTTGGAGAGGAGACAGAAATAAAGTGAGCCACATGCTCTTGGGCAGTTCCAGCCTAGCCTTGAATAGAGAGACTTCTCTGTGTTTTTATATTACACCTGTGTAGTGAACCCTAACTCTAACTCCAGTAGCCACCCTACACCCTTATAACGTTACATAGGCCTATACGTAACGTACCTGCCCACTCTGTCCCCTTTACGCGTGGTCGCTCCTGGGATCCACTAATCAATGGAAGTGGGCCCCCCGGGCGGCCTCTCGAGCTCTAGGAGGAGTCAAATGTGGCTTTGGAAAGTCGTCCTCAATGAGATATATCGCTGTTACCATAGTAGCAACCAAAATTTTGCACACGAAACGCATATTGAATGTTTCCGTCGCAGATGCGAAACGAAAAAAAAATCTCATGTCACACAATTTGCATTGCAGGACGACCATGATGACGGGCCCAAAAAGTCTCTTCCAAAATCAACTAACGTCGTAAATAAGCGTGCGCGTCCTCAAACGAAAGGTCCGGATTGATGCAACGACTGATCTGGTACGATCCCGACGAATATGACGCGATTAACATCACCGTTTAATTTGTGGTGCGAATCGAGACAGTGTGAATAATTGCATGGAATGTGTGTATGTCCCCAGTTGCTCGGATGGATGCTTGTTCATACACACACCCCTTTTTTCAATTCAATTCTTTATTTCATTTCCATTCAAAACATAATACAAAGTAATATAAATTAATACAAATCAAGTACAATTTTACAGAAGGGTATTCTTACTTCGTAAAAAAAAACACAGAAAAAACAGTATGATATAGAGCATAAATGGAAATGAGGGGGATCCACTAAAAAGCAAAGCTTGTAAATTGTGGATCCCCCTTGGAAAGGAAGTATAGTAGACTTATTCTCATATGCGTACATATATGTATTACAGGAAAGAAAAAGAGAACAAAAGAAATCATACGGATGCAAATATAATTACTGAACAAATGCAAAGCTTTTCACACAAAGAGGTCTTCGTAGTAAAGGATGTGTTGCACCCCTACTTTCTCACACTCCATAGGACATAGACTCAAACACACCCAGCCCTCTCCTTTATTACATTATTTTTATGGCTGGATTTTTTGATAAAAAATGACATAGAGAGAGGAAATGAAATGATAAAAAATATCTTTCCATCGTCTCCCTCTCTTTTTATTTATCCCTTATTTTCTTAACTCGATCTTATTCCCTTTATTTCTCAATATCATTCTCATTGCTGTATTGATCTTGTATTGATTCCCGGGGGGGGGGGGGCAATTCCATTGACGAGTGGATACCATGCGCGACCATGGGGTCTCGAAAAGCACCCTAAACAAGCATTTTCCATATTCTGAAAAATGTTAACATGGCGTGTGAAACCATACCCTTAACAAGACTTTTTAGTATTGGAAACAAAACGATACCATTGGCAAGTATCCCCTGCGTATTGAACCCCTTAACAAGTACAGCGATATTTTTTGACGGGGCAAAAAATACATCCTTTATAAAAATTTTGGTCTTTTTTATATCCTCACAAATTTGACCCTAAATAAGTATCTTTCCTAGTGAAATAGATATCCTTTTTTCATTATTTTAGTGTTTTTGACACCCTTATTACGTTACGTTCGTAACGTACCCTATCTTGAAAAAGACATCCTTTTTACGTGTTTTTTGGGGGGTCGCGCATGGTATCCACTCGTCAATGTAAGTGCCCCCCGGGATTGATTCATTTACATTTCTCTCTCTCCCTTCATGCTCTAACCCTTTTGGTGACACGACATTTGCTCCGGTCTCAAAGGAGAATGAAACCTTTGGAACAAGATAGCTTGTGTGAAAACAGAAAAATCAAAGAATAAGAACAAAGAAAGTTTGAAAAAACATCTGACAAATAATGAGAAAGTTATGAGCATTTGAATATTGCAATCACTAATGCTATGGAGATCCTCAAATTGGCAATGCGACAAAGATGTGTGATGTCACTTGTGAACAACTTTCCCCAGTATATATTTCACTTAAATTGCCTCTTTTATCACATCTATCCGTAGATCATGTGTTCTTTCTATAGGAGGGCATGTAATATAGATTTTTAAAGAATACATCATGGATAAAGAATTTGTATCACCATAAGAAAAAGCAAAAAGAGACATTTTGAGGGTATTTTATAGTCCATCAAAGGTAAAGTTGTTCACATGTGACATCACACATCCTTGTCGCATTGCCAATGGGAGGATCTCCATAGCATTAGTGATTGCAATATTCAAATGCTCATAACTTTCTCATTATTTGTCCGATTTTTCTCAAACTTTCTTTGTTCTTATTCTTTGATTTTTAAGTTTCGACACAAGCCTACTTGTTCCAAAGGTTTCATTCCCCTTTAATATCTCAGAGGGTATTGGATTAAAGTTAGGATTGTAATATATATATTTTGGTTCATAATAATGCAAAGATAAGGGTTAGGGTTTATTTAGTTTTTGAGATTAGGTTTATTCTTGGCTTAACGTGCAGATTTTCCTTCGGAGCAATTGTCGCCGGAGCAAATGTCATGGAACCCCATCTTTTATCGATCTCTCTTCTTTCCTCCATATGTATCTTCTACGGACGTAAAACTATCTTTCTCTGTCATTCTCTTTATTCATCTGTTCCCCTTTTCCTCCGCTCGTCTCTCCTTCTTTATCGCGCTCTCTTACTGTCTTCTGTCATCTTCCCCGTCTCTTTCTCTCTCTCCTTCATTATGAGTCGCACTCAATCTCCTCAATAACGAGTTTTCGCAATTGCATCGGGGACGGATTCTAGAACATAGTAAATCTATTGAAAATGTCAACCAAATTACAATGAACAGCTCAAAGGTTTTTGTCGAAAATTGATGAACCGGGAGATCATTTTATCATTTTAAAGGTTGGTAGCTGGCGAAACATTGCATATAATATGTCGTTTGTCCGGTTTATTTCCAATTCATCCAATTGCAACTCATCTACTATCATTTGATCTACCATCAGTTCGTCCACTCACCAAATGGTCTACTGTCATTAAGTCTAAAGCCATTCCGTCTAATAACCAGTTGGTCCATATACCATTTTGTCTAATTAAGATGTGAATTAAAGTGTTAATTGTGCAAAATGAAGGAAAAGAAAATGGAGATTTGACCAACTGGTTATTAGACGAAATCGTAATAGACGAACTGGTTATTAGACGAAGTGATGATTGGACCAATGGTTATCGGACCAAATGGTTGTTAGACGAAATGTTAATGGACGTTATGGCAGTAGACTAAATGAAGGTAGACCATGACTTGTGGTGAGTGGACGAATTGGCAATTCACCGTTTGTCCAGAGTCCCAGACTACACTGATGTTTTGATTAACAGATTTTTGACCAAGACTGCTTTGTCATGAAAGCTCTCTACGTTCCAGAAAGCGTCTGCGAAGTAGTTGCAGAAACGCCCTATTTAACTCTTTCTCTCTCTTATCGATTTCTATTATATTCTTAATATATTTGTTTTTGCAAAGTAATTGGTGTTCTACAACATAAAGCCGAGGTTGTGTTGCAAATCTAAAGCTGGATATTATCATGATTATAAATACTCGTCTCCACCTTCTGTGCGAATGCCATGTAATGAGATGCAATCCACATTTAAGTTGATTCATATGTGCGTATATTGAAGATTAAGAGTGATTTGTTGCTATTTAAAGTTCCAGATATGTTGCGTTGATTTCTGAATAAACTTTAAAATATATTTTTCCCTTTAATTTCCAACTTTTAAAGCTCCAGCCCTTAAGGAGACAGCTTAGATTTCCTGTGACATCATCTTTCGGTCATCAGCAAAAATCACCAGTTCAAAAACTCTGATTAGAATTTTAGTTATTATTATTTATAATAGTGGAGCTCAGAAAGTTGAAAAAAATACATTCTTTCAATATTGCTTTAATAATATATAACTATGAAATCATATTTGGATACTTTAATGGCAACGTATGCACCAATGAGAATTAACTTCAATTTGTGTTACATATAGGTACAGTGAGACGGTAATATGTTGTGTAAGAAATACCTATAATTCCAGGACATAAAATGTTTATCATACAAAAATAAACCAGATACTACAATGAGTAATGCAGTTCAATTTGGATTTTATTCGCTCAAGATTCGATAATACATTTCGGTTATGGTCGATAAATGATAATGGAACGGCTTTTAACTTTGGAAGGCTAACTTGGTGATGAGGATAACTTCAGTGTGAAAGGCGTATTGCATCGTGAACATTCTCGTGGAAGACATTCTGATCACCTAGTATCTCTTTGTAGGTACAGGTGAGACCAGAATTATTCTCTTGATGACAATGAATAGAAATAGATCTTGTTATCTATAATGTTGTTACAACTCTCTCATGAAGATAGCACCCTCACGATACTTGCTCAACCAAAATACAGTGACAATACATCTAGAATTCAAATTATCGCCATGACTGATAGATGATTTGGAATATTATCAATCATTAACATCCCATTATATTTTTTAGTTGCGTTGTTTAGTCATTTCTCAAAAAGAAAATAATTGAAGGATATGACCTTTTCTGCACGTCATCAGTGCTTGTTCCGGAAAAGAAAGACCCCCGTATTCTTACATGGCTTAAAACAGCCTATACACTACAGTTACCCCACGTTTACATTATTATCGATATGGAATTCAACCTATTGCAACATGTGCAGGAAGTAGCGTTTTATAATAAAAGTAATTTCATGTTATTTTTACCGTGTCATTTATCAATTTCAGGATAAGTCAAACACGCAGATGGTCATTTTCAAAGAAAATTGAACAGTTTATTTTTTTTCTTAATTTTGTGTTTCATAACTCTGCTTCGTTGCTGCTTGGAGCGGGCCGCCACCTGAAAAAAAACATATGGACACAAAGTTTTAAACTTTAAATCATATAGGCCGACGTGTACGCATCGGTTAAACATGAATTCAAATTAGAGGATCATGGGTTGGAGCTTCATAAGAGAATGAACATCAGAGACATTAAATATAAATTCCAGTTGTAGTAACGATTTTAAAATGAGTTCGTACAGAATCCAATGAAATGACCACCAAAGTGTCTGTTTGTATAAATGAAAAATATGCACCAAAGGTTTCTGGAAGAAATTGTGTAATTGCTGAGAAATTAGCAAATAAGCACGGGATTCGGGTCAAGCGTCGGGCCGACATTCAAAGCAATAATAATGCACTGTCCCACGTGCGCTTATCTGTGTTGGTGATCTTCAGTGTGAACATTTTTCAGCGTAGATTTCAAGATTTCACAAAGTTCAGTTTATGTAACTGTACCAGATTTAGTTCCTCGATGATATAGTGACAATTAAGCTTGGTTTCACACACTTTCTCGTGTAATCAGTGTTTACTGCAACTACGTTCATTTACCTTTAATCTCTACTTGACCACTCTCCAACCAGGATTTTAATTAAGAAGGCCTATACAATACACACTAAGAAATGCGGGTTCAATTTTACGCCCCTAGGGGTGCACAGGCTTGTCCCTATACGAGTTCCCCTAGCGGTGCACACTCCAAATAGGGGTGTACAGTGTGCACCCCTACACGTCTACCCCTTAGGGTGCATAATGTACCCCCACCTAAAATAACAAAGTGTGGCGTAAGTGCATTGTTATTTCGGGTAATCTTCGATCACAAATCAACTTTATCTATACCATACGTCTATCAGCGAGACTGGTGGGGTGCACGAAAAGAGTACACGGGTGTACAACAGACACGGACTCTCGCATAAGAGCTAACTTGCACCTCGATTGTCTTAAGGGGTGTACGCACGTATCGTACACCCCATTTGTACCGGGATTTCTTAGTGTGTACATGTGGAAACAAATGAAGTGCACTTATGAAGTCTATTTCAGCTGGACAGCTATTTAAAAAAAATCCCCACCCCAGTGCATGGCACGAACGTCCCTTGAAGAATATGGTAAGTTATATGTTTAACGTGGTCACTCTCCAGCCAGGGGCTATATGGGCCTAAGTGTAGCCTGAAAAGAAGGAGGCCTATGCCTAGTAACTTGTGTTCTATTTCGGGATTAAGTTTGGTATCTTTTGCTTGAATGTTCCCAAAGGTTTCGAAAAGGAACATAATGAATTATACTCACCACTCATTATCCGACGTAGAGAAGTTTATTAGGGCTATTAGTTCCTACATCAGTAATCGTATTGGAAGTAGCATCAGCAAGCATATCAGAAGTGCTTTTGCTGTAAAGGGCAATGGCACCTGTAAATTTTAAGTGAAGACAGGTCAATGAATTAAGGAGGCGTCATCCAGATATAAATATATTTTCTAATTACTGGTCGAACACAGAATACAGTACGCATTTGTAATTTAGGTGCCTACCAACGATTGTTCTTATCATTGTTATCATTGTTACCGTAAATTGGTGTTATTATTATTCATACTGCCATAAGTATAGAAGTATTAGTAGTAGTAGTAATAGTAGTAGTAGTAGTAGTAATAGTAGTAGTAGTAGTACTTCTACTACTACTACTACTTCTAATACTTCTAATATTACTGCTGCTGCTGCTACCACTAGTCGTACTATAGTTATTAGTATTTATCACTACTTTCAGACTGTGACGTCATTTCCCAAATAGTATATACTATTTGGAATATTGGAAAATGCTTTCACAAAAGCAATGTCATTGTCAAAATAGTATGTCATGGAATGTCGATAATGCAACATTCTAAACTAGTTCAAAACACCCTAATCACCTGGAACTCAACCAATCACAAAATAAAAACATTTGATACATTTAGCAGCTTAATGACATTAATATTGCGCTCTGATTGGTCATTGAGACCACACACCCACCAAAATCCTAACGGTGGCTCTCCAAGGTCACACTAATCATGTCGTAATCTTTTCAAATTACCCATGAGTTTTGTTTTGTAAACATTATTCAGCCAGTCAGAACTCTGGATTTTATGCTACTAAAAAATGTAAGAAATCTCGTTTTGTATCTTGATGGAAAAGCTTGCTTCTGACCCATCTAAAAAGTGCCAAATACCAAGAGTGATATTGAAGAAAGTACAGAGTATGAGCTTTCTGGTGATATGAATAGTACTTGTGCCCAAAACAAAAGGTTTGCACGATTTGCAAGAGAAAACAGGGGAAGAAAATTCTGTTTAAGCTATTTTTCCGACCTGAAATTCACTTATTTATCAAAATATTTCATTCGAAAAAATAACCAACATAAAAAAGGAACATTTACTCTTTCTTTTGGACAAGAATAAACGATTTTCATGGAGGTAAAGTTGTTACAAGTTTTAAGAAAGAAATCTTCACAATTCACAAGAATTTGCAGGGAGTTGAATTTATTCACAATAGGATTTGGATAAATCTTGCTCCATTTGCTCATCAGCATCGGGACCTGCAGTCTGACTGGAATGGAAAAACGTGGGGCTTACCAGCAACATGAGGACAGGCCATCGAAGTTCCACTGATGGTATTGGTTGCTGAATCAGACGTATGCCAGGTAGACGTGATAGAAGAACCTGGAGCAAAGATGTCCACGCAGCTGCCGTAGTTGGAGAAATAGGAACGAGAGTCGCTACTATCTGTAGCTCCAACTGTGATTGCCTGAAATTTTGAATTCCCAAAAAATTCACTGGAATTTAAAACGAAGATGGCAATATACTTAACATATATACTAAGGATCATAACATGTAGAAAAATTTAATTGTGCACGATGGAAAAGTGTGCTACGCTATAACTTCTTTTAACCCGAAACAAGAGCGAGCTATCAACAAAGTGAAACTTTCCTCTTTTCGAACACTTGCCTGTTAACATCCTGATAATTCAGAGTAAAAGTTGTGCTAATGTTAATTTGCTTTATATATATATATATATATATATATATATAGGTTCAAACAAAGAAAAGTATAAAAACTCCGTGGACAGTAATATTTTAACGAATTTTCGCCCATAGGGCTTTGTCAAGTTATGACAAATTTATTAGATTGCGTCAAAATAATGCATCATAAAAATGCGCGGTATCCAAGCAGTGAGCAAAAGCGCACAAAGGATGACGAAAAGGATACGTCATAAAGGGGAAACGAAAGAAGACAGTAGGAGAAGTAGATAGAGAGAAAATGAGAGAGAGCGCGTGAGAGAAAGAAGAAGAGAGAGTGGGTGAGAAGGAGGGAGATAAGGAAGAAAGAAAAAAAGAGAGAAGAAAAAAGAAAAAGAAAGAGAACAGGAAAGAAAGACAAGGAAGAGAAGGTAAAAGAAAAATAAAAAAAAGAAGAAAACAAATATCCACGTCAAACGAAATGAGTGGAAAGAAACATTGAGAGAGAAAGAAAGAAAGAAAGAAAGAGCGGGCGAGAAGGAGGGAGATAGGGGAGAAAGAAAGAAAAAAGAAAAGGAAAAAGAAAAGGAAAGAGAAAAGGAAAGAAAGGAAGAGTGGGTAAAAGAAAAATAAAAAGAAAGAAAAAGAAGAAGAAAGGAAATATCTACGTCAGACGAAATGAGTGGAAAGAAACATTGAGTCCATTGGGTTGGAGACATCCAAGGCGATGGATAATCTTCTCTTCCAAAAGCTTTCTGTCCTCATCACTTCCTTTGCAAGATAGAATTCCGAAGATCTTCATATCATCTATGGTGTGTCCAGGCAAATTGAAGTGACGGGCCACAGGAAGACCTTGAGTGTTGAGTCTAACGGACCTTAGGTGTTCAGTAGCACTGTCGGCCATCCTACGCTTGGTTTCCCCGATATAGATCAAGTCACAGCGAGAGCAGACGATGGCATAAATCAGGTTGGTGGTGGTACAGGTAAAATCTTCCCTTATTTCCCACGTGCCATTCGGCCCCTTCAGCAAAGTGCAATCAGAAACAAAACGGCACGTGTTGCACCTACGTCTCCTGCAAGATGTTGTTCCTTGCCGCTGGGATTGATTGACTGCAAGTGGTTTCATTCTTGAGTGAACGAGTAAGTCCCTCAAACTCTTGTCTTTTTTGTAGGCAACAATGGGTGGTTCGTTGAATATCCTCTTCACTTCAGGGTCTCTTTCAAGGATAGAGGTATTGCTCATGACGTTGGAGACGAGTTTGACTGTCTGGGGGTGGTAAGCCATCACTAGAGGTACCCTCTTGGTTTTTTGACGAGTTCTCTCCTGAAGAGCTTGCTGACGTGTCAACTTGGAGGCATTGCGTACAGCACTTGCGATAACATCTTCCGGGTAACCCCTTCTGCGAAAGAAAGAGATCATTTCCTTCGCTTTGTCAAGGTAATCATCATCGCTGCTGCACAATCGGCGAAGTCTTGTCAGTTGAGAATAAGGTATCGACCGTTTGCAGTTGGGTGGATGTGATGATTCATAGTTCAGGTAACAGTGCGCATCGGTCTTCTTGTAGTGTACGCTG
This sequence comes from Lytechinus pictus, assembly GCF_037042905.1. Lineage (NCBI taxonomy): Eukaryota > Metazoa > Echinodermata > Echinoidea > Temnopleuroida > Toxopneustidae > Lytechinus > Lytechinus pictus. The sequence continues at coordinate 12,057,928 of NW_026974141.1, read as the reverse complement.
GTGGTAATGCCAGTGCCCTCAATACGAAGGTTGATATCCAAGAAAGGGACAGTCTGATCTGATATATTATGCGTGAATCGAAGGGATGGATGGTAGTTATTGAAATACTCAATGAAGGAAGTCAAATCTTCCATAGAGCATGTTGCAACACCAACGAAGTCATCAATGTATCTCTTCAGCAGGAGTGGCTTAGGACCTTGGTAGTTGTTGAGAAGTTCCTCTTCTACGAAGCCCACAAAGAGACATGCATAAGAAGGACCCATTTTTGTGCCCATAGCCACACCTTTCTTTTGTACATAGAATTCATCTTCGAACTGGAAGGATGATAACTTAAGTACGAGTTCAGTAAGTCGAAGGATGGTTGGGTCATCGGGACGATCATCTGATGGAAACTTCCTTAGGAAATGCTGTATGGCACGCAGACCCTCTTCCATGGGGATATTGGTGTATAACGAAGCAACATCCATCGTAAAGAGATACCGGTCTCCGTCGGCTGGGAGTGTGACAGATTCCAAAATACGAAGGGCATCTGAAGAGTCCTTGACGTACGTCTTGAGCATAGATACGATAGGTGTGAAAATGCCATCCAGGTATTTACTTATTAGCTCAGTAGGGCAACCTATCGTTGAAACTATCGGTCTGCCAGGGTTACCCTCCTTGTGAATTTTGGGCAGGAGGTAGAATACAGGGCTGTGAGGATTCCTTTGGCAAAGGTTGCGTGCAGAAGGAGGAAGGGCTTCATTCTCAACAAGGTCATCAATGGTGTCTTTTACTTTCTTCTGATGCTCTTCTGTGAGATCTTTTTCGACTCTCTGGTAAAACTCAGTATTGTTGAGCTGTCGCTGAGCTTCACTGATGTACAAGTCACGCCGCCAGACAACAACTGCCCCACCCTTGTCCGCTGGTTTTATGACGTATGAGTTGTTGTTACGTAGTGATTTAAGAGCATCCTGTTCAGACTCGGTCATGTTGGAACAAGTGTGCCGAGAGTTCATGTTGAGAGCACCGAGGTCACTTCTACACTTATCGATGAAAAGATCCAGATTAGCATTTTGTCCCTCCAGAGGAGTCCAAGATGAACGCTTAGGTTGTAGTGATTCAAATGTAGGAGGAGTCATTACGTTGCTGACTGGTTGTGATTCTTCCTCTTTATCTTTAGCAAAATGAGCCTTCAGTCTCATCCGACGTGCGAAGCTTTCAAAGTCTCGTCGTAGCTCAAATTCATCAACTGACTTTTGTCTTGGAACAAACGTGAGACCCCTTGACAGAAGTGCCCGTTCTCCGTCAGTCAATGGGAGATCCTCGGGAATGGTTACCACAAGACTCTTACTCCTATAATATATTGGCGCAGAAACAGTCATGACGAGATGCATGTTCACCTATTTTCCGATGTAGTCGTGAATATGTACCTAACCCCACAGAAATATGAAGAGAAAACCAACCAGTATACGATTCAATTAATGATTTGCGTATAATGACCATCAAATCAGACCTCACCAATATGTAGACATTGTAGTCGAGAAAATCGAAGCGAATAATAAACTACATTACGTTTTGTTGCAAATACCAATCATGATTCGTCAAAGACGCATTTATGTTTCAATAGCCTTCTTTAATTTTGGAATAACCGATGGTACTTAATGGGGGGGGGGGGGGGGACGCAACAATAGCGCGTCTCCCCAAACACAAAAGATAATCCTCTGCTCCGCCGCCAATGGACATGGTAACTGCATATACACACTTAAAATGTTGTGCAACATACTGTCCACTGTGTTGGGTAATGTATGTTGGTAATATGTTGGTAATATACTCTGGGCAATTATTATCCAATGGAGCAAATTCATTACCCAATTATTAGTTTTTATTACCCAATTTGGACAGATTTTAACCAATGGTTGTGTGGACAGTTAGTTGCCCAGGGTTGGTTAATAGTTTGGCATTTTTGCCCAACTATTTTAAGTGTGTACATGTTAACACGGGAATTCAATCCAAATAAAAGAATATTTTCAAGGGAAGAGAAAGATGAAAGACTGAACAATATCGGACAAACAATAAGAGAGTTTTGAGTTGTTAAAAGTTGTAAAAATTGGGAATCGCTATAGGCCTACGCATGGGGACTTCAAATTGGCTTGAGACTTTTAAAATTATGATATCATAATGTCATAAGGCAAGGACCACGCTTCCTTTATCTCCAATACATAAAATGACTAAAATGGAATTAAGAATTGATTTACTTCAGATTATATTTTTTTATAAGGACATTATGTAATATGCTACCCTGGTTGTAATTCGATTACAGCCCCAAGAGATTAAGTACTCGGGATTAAATCACAATTCCCTGATAATTAAGTACATGATTCCTACCACATGTCATAATTTCCTTACACAGTTGCCAACTCCAAATGGACATAATAGTCTTATGGATCCAAATTTTAAAACAGCCTAACTTCGTTATTGCCTCTCTGATTTCTTCCAAATTTCATGATTTTGATTATTTTTTACCCCTCTCAAAAATCCGATGACCATGGTTGGATTGCCTTTTAAATAGAATGAGGAGTGTATAGGTACATAAATTAGGCCCCTTTCCAGAATTTGTTTCCGACCATAATTATTCCAGCAAAGAAAATAAATCGAGGTTTCTGATTTCTACAGGGGGTATACTCGTCATGGTCGTAGGAAAACAAAAGTACGAACAATGCAAGGGTTATACGCTTGATGTATCCCTTGTTCACTCTTGGGTCTTGGATAATGGTTGAACTTACCGTCGAAGCACGTGCAGGAGAGGAGAAGCAGGCATTGGCATCATCATTACCAGCAGCCACGGCGGTTGGAACTCCTGAAGAAACAAGTTGCTCGACAGCAGTGTCTAAAGCTGTTGAGATCCCTCCTCCCAGCGACATTGAGGCAACGTCAGAGTTTCCGCTATAGTACTTTACATAATCCACCCCTGGGTGACAAAAAAACGTTTCTAACGCTTAAATTTGTGTCGTGGGGAAAACTTAGAAGTTATTTGGAAGGGGGGAAAAAGACTGATCTCAATATTACATTCGTTTGCTCTGATAAACAAACTAATTTGAACACACTCTCAAACAGCATTACCAAAGCCTTACTTTGTCAAGAGATTGTAGTACATGTAGATGACTTTTTTATTGATGAAAAGGTACGAATTCATTTATCAAATCTAGATCTGGAGCTCACTGATGTAGTTATATACACTTAAAATGTTGGAAAACATACTGTCTACTCTACTCTGATGGGTAATGTATGTTGGTAATATATATATATATATACACACACACACACACATACACACCCTCACACACCCTCACACACACACACACCCTCACACACACACACACACACACACACACACACACACACACACATATATATATATATATATAGCAACCTATGTTTTCATTTTGCAATTTGTGAAACTTTCATTAAAGGACAAGTCCACCCCACCAAAAAGTTAATTTGAATAAAAGGAGAAAAATCCAACAAGCAAAACACTGAAAATTTCATCAAAATCGGATGTAAAATAAGAAAGTTGTGACATTTTAAAGTTTTTCTTAATTTCACAAAAACAGTTTTATACACATCCTGGACGGTATGCAAATTGGCAGACTGATGACGTCACCCACTCACTATTTCTTTTGTATTTTATCATATGAAATATGAAAAATTCAAATTTTCTCCCCATTGTCATGTGAAACAAAATTTTATTACTCCCTGAACATGTGGAATTACCATTATTTTAACAGTTTATGGTTAAGTCAAGTTGGTCCTGATTGTCAAATCTGTAAAAATTGAAATATTGTATAATTCAAACAAAAAAAACCAAAAGAAATAGTGAGTGATGGACATCATCGACTCTCTCATTTGCATATCGCTGAGTTGTGCGTTTAACTGTTTTGTGAAAAATAAGCAAAACTTAAAAACGTCATAACTTTCTTATTTTACATCCGATTTTGATGAAATTTGTTGCGTTATGTTTGTTTTATTTTTCTTTATCGATTCAAATCAACAATTTTCTGGGTTGGACTTGGCCTTTAAGAACGAGATAGAATACGGTAGGCATCCTACTTTACTACCACAATAGTTTGTAATTACGGGTATGTCTTATTCATTTATATAATTATTATTTAGTCGAATTAGTTATTTGTTATTGATTAATTAATTCATTCATTTGTCTAATGAGATATGGAATATATTCAACTTAATGATAATTCATTGATGTGTAAGACGAACTTGGATGTTTTATCTCCTTATATTTTTCAGACGCTTCTAACGAAGTCTTAATAAAGACGAAAGCTAAAGCTAAGAATGGTGGCCTGCGTCATCTTTAGAGTTGGCCTCATCTCATTATATACATATATATATATTCTGGGCAATTATTATCGAATTGAGCAACTTTATTACCCAATTATCAGTTTTTATTACGCAATTTGGGCAGATAGTTGTGTAAACAGTGTATTGCCCAGGGTTGGTTAAAAAATTGGCATTTTTTGCTTAACTATTTTAAGAGTGTACGAATTAAGGCGATGGGGTAGGAAAGGGCTGGTTTTGTATTAATCCATTATTATACAACTCGTACAAAGATTCTTGCTATTCGATTGGTTGAAAGCCTTTCAATATTTGATCTATTTTGTGTTATACAACTCATACAAAGATTCTTGTATTTTGATTGGTTGAAAGCCATTCAACATTTGATCAATTTTGTGATGCATGCAAATTTTATTTTCCATTGCACGGCGATCGTGCATTTTCTATTTTTCCATTGCACTATAGAGCTTTCTTCTTCAGTGTGTACCACTAACCATGTGTGTGTACGTACATTTTGTATGTGTGTTTGTTTGCGCGCATCGAAGTAAGCGCATCAACAAGGCTGACTGTGCACATTCAGGTTCATGAATCAAAGTGCGTCAAAAAAGAATTAAAACAATTAGCTGCTTTCATACACCGAGAAAATAAAAATGTTTTCAGAGAAACTGAATTTTCCCGAGGGAATTTTCAGACAAAGGCAAAATATGTCTTAATTCCATCTGCTTTTGTTGACTTTTTCTTCTCTATTGTCAAATAACAAAATCTGGAAAAGTCATTGTATAAACCAAATGATGCAGTCTTCATTCGTCCATTATGTGACCTATCCACACTCGTTGAGGCTGTGTTCACCCCATTGCACTCAGCCTAACGGCTCCGTGCAATGAATTGAACAAAGCCTCAACTCGCGTGAGGATAGATCGCCTAATGAACTCATGTGCATGCATCATTTGTATATGTCTTGGATTGTGCTGTATTGGATTAAACAAATTATTAAGGTATTGTATTGGTGTATAACTATCACATCAATAATCTTTTGTCGTCAACACTTTGGATGTAATTCCTGATAGCTTACCTGAGATAACACCGCTATTGGTACCCGATCCTAGACAGCCTAAGACTTTGACTCCCTTGATGTTTACATCCTTCGCGACACCATAGGTAGTGGAGCCAACTGTCCCAGCGCAGTGGGTTCCATGCCCGTTACAATCCGTCTGTAAAATCAAGAAAATAAAAAGCACTTTTTACACACTCGTCAGAAATATGAAATAAATTTGATTTCTTGCAGTAAACTAAGAAAAAAGGAACGTGGGGACATGACATCATCGGTCCATTTATTTTCTATCCATTTCGACATGCATTAACTTGAGGATTTTCCGCTGGGAATGTACTTTACTTATTCAAATAACATTGTTTTAGTTTCTTGAGGAAACTAAATTTTGTATGTGAAGTTTGCATACACCCTTATTTAAAGCAAAGCAAATTTAGAATTATTATTTTATGGTTGATTCGCGTGACCACATTTGCTATATTCCCTCTGTTCTTGTCGTCATTTGTAAACGGTTATTAGCGTTCGAAACTTGGAACACAATTTTTTTCTACTGCCATTAATTTTGTGTAAAATTCGGGTTATTGACAAAAAGTACATATATATATATTTATATATATAAATATATAATATATAAATATATAAATATATATATATATATATATATTTATATATATATATATATATACAATTCGGGTTATTGACAAAAAGTACATATATATATATATCTGGAATATTTGAGCATTCTTTGACTATTCTTCATTTAGTTTGATTATTATTTTCTTTCCGTGACGGGGGACATACTTCGTTATTTCATCGTATATATATATATATATATATCGAGAAAGGCCAGTACATTTTTTGCGTCGATTCGTCCTCATTTCATTGACCAGATCCTTAGAATGGTCATGGACCTATTTGTAATAGGTCCATGGAATGATAAATATATTCTATTCCATGGTGTACATGGAAAAGATCCTCGCTTGGCAATAAAATGCTTTGGTGTTAACAACAAGGAGATAAAGAAGAACAATTTGAAATCCGCTTGAATATTAAGTATAGGCCAACAGTTCTACGATAGTATTTCTCAAAAGACATTAGGGAGTATTCGCTCGTCGACGTACGGAGGATTTTAGAACAGAGAAAATGTATTATCAAATCCCCTTCATGACAACCATTGACCTATAACAAACAAAGAGGCTTTTGCCAAAAATTGTTAATCAAAACAGCTGTTTAGTTCTTGCTATTCAGCAATTGACATATATGCAATTTTCCAGCTCTGTAATGAAGGACGAATCTGCCGTTCCGGATCACCAATTTTCGACAAAGGCCTCTCAGGTGTTCATTGTCATTTGACGGGCAGTTTCATCTCTTCTTGAATTTCCGTATGTCGCTAAGCAAAGACTCCCTATTATTGGACATGTTGGATGACTGTAGTACTTACATTTGAACCAGATGCGTAGTTTACAACTTGGGTAGCACGACCACCAAAGTCATTGTGGGTATCCTTTACGCCGGTATCGATTACCCACACAGTATATCCGTTTCCAGTGCCTGTGATTGAGAGAGAAATCATATTCAATACATTCATCATCATCGTCGTCGTCATCATCATTATCGCCATCACCATAATGTAATCACGGCCATCGATCATGTCGAGATTATCACCAAAATTGGTGTAACGGTAATCTGAAAGGTGTGTGTATGTGGGGGGGGGGGGCAAGACGATGTAAAGATGGTACCGCTTGTTTACTCTTTTGGTTGTTGTCTTCCTTCATGGTTCTTGACCTTTTCCAGTTTTCGTGATCATCTAAATGGTCTCTTCTATATCAAATCTTTTATCTTCCTTACTGGAGACACATTTGTATTATCTGTATAAGTTTCATTATTATGTACAATAAGAAATGTGAATTGAGAACAGTCCTGATGGGTGTAGCTTTAATCAAGGTTCCCAAGAGCTATCTTCCTTTTTTTCCTTCTGGTGAAGCCGAAAAGTGTCTGACCGGAATCGCATCAGGCTCCCCAGCTTCTGTTTCTATACGCCTAGGTCCAGCTGGGTCACGTTGGCTTATGTCATGTCTTTGTCGGTCTGCGGTGTATCAGACACCAGTTTCAAAAGAGCCACGAACCTGTCTCTGTGGTCTAGTGGTCAAGTTGCAGGCAGTGTTTGCATCCCGACAGAAACACCCCCCGAGAGAGAGAGAGAGAGAGAGAGAGAGAGAGAGAGAAAGAGAAATGTCCAAATGGGTAGAGAGGTCTTGGGAACCTTCATCAGGGCTAAGCCCACCATTCTTCTATACTCACATTTCAAAATAAAAAAAGAAACATTTGCCAAACGATTAGAAAGAGAATAATGATAATAATAAAAAAACTAGAGTTTGTGCCAACGTTCCCTCAGGGCTAAATCGACCCATTTTGAAATTTTGTCAAGGTTGAGAAATATTTCCGCTGGGAATCGAACACGAGCCTTTTGGGTTGATGATCGCCAATGCCTTTTACCACTAGACCACGAGACGTGAGTCTGTGGTTACGGTAAGTCCTCTTGTCTACGAACGGAAAAATCATCGTCTACTAGCCCTTTTCTATTTTGGTGGCAGATAAGGTTTGAGACGATTTTGAGATAATTGTGTTCAAAGTTTGGATGTAATTTCAGACACTCGTAGCAAAAAAAAAAACAATTTCAGAATGCTGAAAAAGAAATATACGAATTCAAAAACAAATTCAAAGAACGAACGAAAGAAATATATTACCCCTTGGACTATAGTCATTGTCAAGAGCGAGACTCCTTTGGTCGATACGGTCAAGACCCCACGTAACCTGAGTACGGTAGACGCCGTCCTGTTCAACGTACTCAACGGCGCGAAGCCTACGAACCTGTGTCAAAGATATTCGAGGTGGAAAACGGAGATAAATATTGCATGATATCGTATCTATTTCATTGACAAAAACTTCAAAGTTTATATTGAAGATAAAGATAACCAGTCTCGGGCAATCAAGAGTGAAGTGATCCGATATGCATGTACCTAACTTGTTTAAGATACCATACTCACCCCTCTTTACATGGTGATGTCATAGTGGTTTTCGCGATGCAGTTCAACAACCCCCATTTCCTAGTATTAGCACCGTCTGAGATTCTTTCACTCCTCTATTTTCCTTTAATTTCCGTCCTTCCTATAGTGTCCGTCCGAATTACCTTTCATAGTATTACAATAGGTGTTTGGTAGGGCGAAATCGGAAAATACAGGAATATTCTTCTTCCCAATCTTCATTAGAAGTCTTCCCATTGCTTAGACTATAATCTACAGGGAGGCTACACAGCTTTTGCCTAAGTTGACTTTATTACTCTGATGGAAAGGTATAAACGACAAAAGCAAAAGCCGTAGCTTTCGCCTCGATTATAAGAAGAACAGAAGAGAGAAATAAGAACAGGAAAACAAAAGAGGGAAGAAGAAAATAAAAGAGATTTCTGGGTGGACTAACACTATATTACCATGTAATGAATTGAGAAGAATAACGTCACATATAGGTCGTTTTTGCAGCACCCCCTCCGAAATACCCCAGCACCAACCCCTGGATAGTGTAAGTCGGGGGAGGGGGTGGATAGGAGGCTTTAGTCTGCTCCCTTTGCCCTGAATTTGTGAACAATCAGTATGTTTCAACGAGCAATGCCCCCTCGTCTGCTCTATGTGAAAGTCGAGATGCGGTATGAGCTTTAAGGACGTTCCACAGTTAAAGTGAAATCCATGTCATTTTCACCAAACTTTGCACATAGATACTTTAGAACCTTAATATTCGAAATATGCAAAAATTAACATAGGTCCATGTGCTTGATTTTTTTGCTATAGAGCTTCAAAGTTCACCCAAATTGATGTTCTTAAGAATTGCGCATTTAAAAGAATCTAGCATTTTTAGACCGCCCAAGATTCCTACAATGAGTTTAAACCTCTATTACTCAGTCAAAATACATGAAAAAGTCATCAAATTTTGCAAGAGAGTTAATAATTGTATCGTTAGAATCTATTTATAGTACTATTTGTTTGCAATTGTAAGTTTAACAGCACTGTCAGTTCTTAAAAATGGCGTAAAAGATAACAAAATCCCAATCTAAAAAATGTAAACTTTCAGTAACAAACTACAAACGTACAATAAATGCTGCACTTTATTCAAAATCCATGTCATTTTCACCAAAATTTGCAGAGTTGTAGAGGAAGGTATACCTAAGAGGTACAAACATTAAAACATGGGGGTTCATGTGCTTGTTTTTAAACTATCAGCATTTTTAATAGAGCAAATGTGCTTTTTAAAACACCAAAAATGCGCCGAATGCTTTGTATCTATGTGAAGAAAAAATCAAAACCACTCTACCATTTTATTTAAACTCGGGGTAATATTCGTGATTCTTGGTAGCACTGCAGAGTAAAGTATTTTGAAATTGTAGAGAATTTTTTTTTAATGGTCCATGAAATAATTCCCTTATTTAGCTTCATGAAATAACGCATCGGATCTGCAGTTAAGTGCAGAAGATGAGAAAAATCAGCTCATACCCGCAGCTAATTAATCACCTGTTCATCCATTGTGACGTCAGCGCGCAGAGTGTAAACTATGCGCAGATCATAATGCGCACAAACATAACTGTGGAACGTCCTTAAGCGGGAGGCGTTCACCTGCTTGCTCGATTACTTGAGGGGGATTTTTTGCAGTTATTTTGGTGAGGGATGATCATTTTTTAATTGAAGTCGTAAAAATAGGACATGGTATACTCTCTCATCTTAAGGCAGCATTAGGACCAATTCATAATTGCGTATTGACACGTAAGCAAACTTCAGTACCTTGCCAATTTGGTACATAATGGTAAAGGGAGACCAACAAAAAATGAACTACACCTGCGGGTGTTTCACATATAGTAAAGTTTGATTTACAATCACACGTAGATGCCGACGTACATATAGTATGCAATCTTATTCAGTAATACCGCGGTAGCATGGGTCATCTTACTATGATTTGACCAATGCGGTGCAGTCAGTCCGCAAGCCCCTGTGTTAATGAGCAAATGAGCAAGATTTATCCAAGTCCTCTCGTGGCTGAATTCATGTCCCTGCAAAATCTCGTGAATTGTGAGACTTTCTTTCTCAAAGAATTTAACCACTTTCTCCTTGAGTAATATTGATTATTTTTGTACCATGGGCAAGAGTTAATGTTACTCTTTTATATTGGTCATTTCTTTTGAATGAAATATTTTGATAAATAAGTGAATTTTGTACCTGAAAAGATGCATCAAACATAATTTTCTTCCTCTGTTTTCACTTGCAAATTGTGCAACATTTTGTGTTTTAGGCACCAACATTATTTATATCATCAGAAAGCTCAAACTCTATACTTTCTTACAATGTCACTCTTGATATGTGGCATCTTTTAGATGGGTCAGCAGCCAGCTTTATCCATCAAGATGCAAGACGAGATTTCTGAAATTTCTGAGTAACATAAAATCCAGAGTTCTGATTGGCTGAATACTGTTTTCAAAACAAACAGGCGCGGGTAATTTGAAGAGATTACCACATGGTGAGTGTGACCTTGCAGAGGCCCAGTGTGGGGAACATTGGAATTTGCGTGGGTGTGTGGCTCTATGACCAATCAGAGCGCAGTATTCTTGTTTTTGAGCTGCAAAATGTACTTGGCCTATGAAAAGCTGGCTGCTGACCCATCTAAAATACATCTTCTTATTAAAATTATATCATATTAAAGCTTAGATCTTCAGCTTTATCATAATCTAAAAATCATTTGTGCCCAAACAGAAATTAAGTGTGAAAACAACAACTTTTGTTGCTTGAAAAAAATATTTTGTTTCATGTTTTAGATCAAAAGTTTTTCCTATATTACAACATTCTTTTAAAACTCCAAACACATGACCTGAAAAAATGATTCTTCTTCTTTACAAAGATACCAAAAACATGAAATTTGGTCAATATTTAGAGCAGCAATGGCCGAATAAAAAGAGGTGTTTTGGTTCACACCAAGCTCATTAACTATGCAAAAACCCTCTAGTCATGAATATCACTTTGATAAAAGAAGCAACTTTTTCAGGGCTTGCGGACTGACTGGGTGATGTCTTTTGTACCGCACGCAACAGAGAATTTAAGTGTGACTCAAAATCACACTTGAATAGTTGCGAAACAACCCCCCTCTGAATGGATCGGATTGAATTGAAAAATAAATGAAATGAAAAAAGATGGACATTGTAATAGACAAATAACTCACAATGTCGAGGACCTCATCGGAGAGCTCGGCAGCGAAGCCGTGTAGGACGTGTCTGAAAAGATTACCTACTTTTCCACCAGAGAGACGAACGGTAGAAGCAATTTCATCGATGTTGAAATCGTCCTGTAATAAAGCAGTTTGTTAAAAGTTGGGATGGATTCTTGTGTAAACTGTAGTCCACGGCTATGGGAAACAGGGGTGCACCCCGCAATTTTCTTTGCACCCCCCTGATCCCTGCACCTCTGGAAATTAGGTTGATATGCTATAATGTAGAATTTTCACGCAAAGTAATACATTTGGGAGCGAAAACCATAATTTTATTAAATCAAAAATCACTATTTGCTAGTCAAGTTAATTTGGCCAAAATTATTTTGACTTCATCTAGAAGTGAAAACTTTTCTATTTTGGTTGTCAAATTATCTAACAAACCAGAACTCTCTCCGAAAATCGTTCCCAGGTTCCTGTTGTGATCTTGTCAAAGTGAAAGGAGAACTACTTTTTGTAAGGAGCAGAAACAGTTGTAGGAGACAGTTGCGTTTAAAAGCATCAAAAGAATTCAAACCCAAACCCAAAATGTTTTCGATTACAACGCTCAATGGGCCTCTGATTATTACTACTTATAACTGGCTACGGAAAACGTTATACTTACACGGAGCTTGATGATGTACTTTCCTGGGATGGGCTCAGAGTTCTCGAGCAGAGGGGCCAACTCGGCCGTGGCAGCAGCCACAAACATGAGGGCTAGGAAGACATGCATCGTGTCTGAAACCAACACAAATTTGAACGTTTCTCTTTAGTGAACCAAGAATAGAGACAAATGTGATATGATATGACGCAAAATGGTAATACAGATGCCTATCAAGTGATTGGTTAGACTCCATCATGTGACCAGCCCAAGCGTGCTAACAATGAAAATAACTCTAGCTTAGCCCGTGATTGGCATAGAGTAGGCAGAGAGCCTAATTATACCTATTGTACTGGTAAAGAAGCACGACAGATTTAAGAACGTAGAAAAATGTATTGTCAGATGCCCCTCATGACAAGGCACAACCACGAAGTCTTTGTCGAAAATTGGTGAATCAAAACAGCAGTTACGTCCTGTTCAAAAGACATATTTGCCAATTTTCGTCAGCTCCGAAAGTTTTAGAACGAAACAGCTGTTCAGGTTCCCCAATTTTCAACAAAGACCTCTCAGCTTATTTGTAATTGGACGGTCATTTTTAATACATTTTCAGTGTTCTTAAGTCTATCCCGGCTGCACTTGCAAAAAAAACTCCATGGCGCATCTTTTTCTACATTATACATTTCTTATACTTTTACTGGGTAAGTGTCAAACGAGTTTCAACCAAGCAAAGGCGTTTTATTACATAATGGTAAATATGATTTATTTCGAAGTACATGTAGTTTCGATTAGGTGTGAAATCGATTAAAAACATCTTCACACGTTGGACAAAGTGTGCAAGAAATTGTATTTCGTTGAAAGTTGCAATTTATGTTTATTCTTTCTACGCATTCTCGCAGGTTTAACGAAGCAAGGAGTTGGTGACCTTATCTAATGGAACCTTCTTATAAAACGAGAAGTATATATAAATATATATATGTATGTATATATATATATATATATATATATATATATATATATATATATATAAACCGTAGTCGGGCATTAGTAAATTACATACTCTACCCCCAAAGTTACCGTTGGACAGACAATTATATCGATGCAACATGGATAAATATATTTAAATTTTTTTGATTTAAACGGACAAAAACAGTTTCATTTGTGTCTGGACATCTACCCCGTCCCATTAAGTACATTGCAATCAAAGCGCTCAATTCTTGGTTGAAATACCTTAACCATGTTAACAGTGTTCCCGAAGGTCTTGTCCTTTCCCAAGTCATCACTTTCAGTTTTACGCTGACCATCAAACAGAAAAAGATGCAATTGGGACTGCCTATTGACGTCTCTAGACTAATGACAAGAAACCTTTCTGACTTAAAAAAAATATACCTAAATAAAGCTACTGTCCTTCTGAATGATCAGAAGCCGTCAACTCACCAGGTTCTGGACGTCAAAGCAGTGTTGATTTGGAAGAGAGCTTCTTCAATATCAGTACCACTTTCAGTTTTACGCTGACCATCAAACAGAAAGAGATGCAATTGGGACTGCCTATTGACGTCTCTAGACTAATGACAAGAAACCTTTCTGACTAAAAAAATATACCTAAATAAAACTACTGTCCTTCTGTATGATCAGAAGCCGTCAACTCACCAGGTTCTGGACGTCAAAGCAGTGTTGATTTGGAAGAGAGCTTCTTCAATATCAGTACCACTTTCAGTTTTACGCTGACCATCAAACAGAAAGAGATGCAATTGGGACTGCCTATTGACGTCTCTAGACTAATGACAAGAAACCTTTCTGACTAAAAAAATATACCTAAATAAAACTACTGTCCTTCTGTATGATCAGAAGCCGTCAACTCACCAGGTTCTGGACGTCAAAGCAGTGTTGATTTGGAAGAGAGCTTCTTCAATATCAGTACCACTTTCAGTTTTACGCTGACCATCAAACAGAAAAAGATGCAATTGGGACTGCCTATTGACGTCTCTAGACTAATGACAAGAAACCTTTCTGACTAAAAAAATATACCTAAATAAAACTACTGTCCTTCTGTATGATCAGAAGCCGTCAACTCACCAGGTTCTGGACGTCAAAGCAGTGTTGATTTGGAAGAGAGCTTCTGGAGGTCTTCGGAATGAGGATCTAGAAGAGAGCTAGAAGGTCTTCAGAGTGATGATCTTGTTGAGCACTGATCAGATCTGATGATGAGCTAGGCTGGATGAGCTGTATTTAAGTCTTCCTGAAGCAACAGATGTAACTTTCTCAAGAAGTGCGTGATGCGTCAACGAGGGCAAAGGACGAAGAAACCTCGTGATGAAACAACTACGCACGTAAGCAAGATCTTTTATTTCTATTGTCATTCTTTTTAGTTTTATTAAAATCTAAACTGCACCACAGGCAAGATCTTTTATTTTCTGTAAACATTATCTCAACCTGATAAGCTCCTAAACTGCACCACAAGCAAGATCTTTTAATCTTTATTAAATATGACTTTATATTTCATAACTTCCCAAATTCAAACAAAAATAATGACTTTCGAGTCAATGACCCGTAAGTGCCTAAACTGCAGTACAAGAAAGATCTTTAATTCTTATTATCTCATATTTCACAATTTCCTAACTGCAGCTATAAGCATGATAAGCAATAACTTTCGGGGGGGGGGGTGTTACTCTGTCAGCTCCTTAACTCCGGTATAATCGAGATGCTTTATTTCTGTAAATTGCCTATGTCCTATGTGATATGGACAAAAACTGCAGCAAAGCTATATATTTTGATATTATAATATATAAATAATAACAATAATAATAATTAAAAAAAAATAATATATAAATATTTGAATGACATATGTTACTAATTTCATATTCAAGCACTACCCTATATGGCCCGTATTTAGTTTAAAATCTTGTTTACAGTTGTGGTTGAACTTCATTTATGGATGGCCAATTATGGCATGCAGTATCTCTCTAACAGAAGGGTGCAAATTCGTCAGTACATTTGGTGCCCAATCCATTTTGAACTGTCTGGGAATAATATCTCGAACAGTTTCCTTCCCCCATTCAACCCATCAGAACAGAATACAGTAAAAATAGGAAATATACAATGTAAAATAGGCTGACATTTTGGCTTCCCATAATTTCATCACAGATTTAGATTATAGTTTAAGTTGACTTCAGAAACTGGGCCTCTTTCAGTAGTCTGCTTCCCTTACTGCTAAAGCAGTGTAAAGTGCATATATAGAAAGCAAAATATGCAGGTTCTTTTAATACATTAGTACTTCTTTAGAGAAATCCTGAATTGAACATGATTTGGCTTGAGAACAAAAACATTGATATTGTGCATTGGTGTCATTTGGGATGTTGGTGTGAGGGCGCTCCATTATTGCTACGTGGTGGGAGAGAGCAGGCCAAAAGTTCGATGGCCCTACAGCCTGTTAGGTGTCTACGGAATAAAAACGGATTTTTTTCCTATCATGATTGTGAAGCAAGCGCACGGTGTCCTAGAAGTAAATGGTTATCAGCCAATGTGTAATTTGTGAGCGAGTGAGGAAATTGGTATTACAAAAATCAAATTTTGTGATAGATTTTTACATGATATTCAGAAAATAATACCATATGTCAACTTTCTCTATTTCTTTTTCTCTTTTTTTCTTGGTCGGGATTTTAATATTCATTTTATTATCATTATTTTAATTTTTATTTTTTTATATTTATTATTATTATTATTATTATTATTATTATTATTATTATTTTTTTTTTTTTTTTTTGGGGGGGGGGGGGGCAAGAGCCCCTCCCCCAAGCCCCCCATCTGTATGCTACTGCATCTGATTGTTGCTTTTTGGCATTGTCCTCCACGCCACACACACACACATGAAGTTTGAAAAGTAACCGTTTTGCGGCACCTGAAGATGATCAGATAGTGTTAAATGGTTGTCAAAAAGCTACTATAGGGGAAGGAGATATTGAATGTATTACCAGTAATCGATTTGATTGAAAATATGAAATTTATATGGATTTACATTCAAATAATAACCCTTGGCTAAATTTGAAAGCAAAATGAAGTATCAGAATAGTGTAGAAGATTAATTTGAACCGTAATTCAAACAGTAAACGTGATAACGATGAATGATGATAAACCGCTTGAACTTTTTGAGATGCCTGAAACGTGGCGGGCGTAATTGAACTATCCTGCAACAGAGGCAAGTTTCTTTCCCCTGTATATCTTAACCTGATAGTTGTACAAGTCGAGCAAGCAGGATCTCTAAAATGTATTATATTTCATATTTCATACACTCTAAAATATGGTTTACTCAATATTGGGTAAAATGGGAACATGCATGTTTGTTGGGTAAAAAGATACCAATTATTTTGTAAATTATTACGCAATGTTGCGTTGAAATTGCCCAATAGTGGGTGAAAAAAAAACCAAGCAAACATGAATGTTCCCTTTCTAACCAATATTGGGTAAAATTTTACTCAGTGTTTTTAGAGTGTAAATGAAAACACAACTTTTCTTTATTTTCCCTACTAGTGTTAACATGCAGCATAGGCAAAATGGTACTATAATTATTTCACAGGAATATTTGAAATACGTTTCTAATTGCAGTGCAAACAATAGACTTTATTAGTCGTATTTCCTTAATATTAAATTGCCAACAGTGCAACGGAGTCAACTTTATTATCATTATCATCATTATCATCAGTATTATTATCATTCTAATTCATGGTTTAGTTCAAATTGTATCTCACCGCCAATGGCTTAATTGTACACAATTGATATTTAAAAAAGGAATACAAACATGGTCATGACAACAGGCATACCATTAAATTTCATAACATAATGTCCCATGAAAAATCAAAAATAGAGTAGTCAGAAATTAGAGAAAAACAATGGAGAGAAAATGTCATATTGATTATAAATGAAGATTTTTTAACAGATTCGGCATGAAACAAAAGTCATTCTATGTCATTCTATGTATTAGAATGTCATGTATCAATTCTAAAATGGATTAGGGAATTTCAAATTTACTAGATATCAAATAAATCAAATCAAAAAGTTTAAATTTAACTCAGATATTTTGCAAATTCTGCATAGTTGTGACATTAAATTATTGAAATACAGTTATAGTCCTTCCTTCAGTTTAAACGGGACCGAAGAGAAAAACAAAGAAAAATTTCCCCTAAAATCTACATACTCTTTGTCCGGATATAAAATTGATCGAGTAATCAAATAATTATGTGAAAAACTTGTGAGTATATTATCTAAAAATTGAATCCAAGATCCATCCAAATTAAATTATTACAAATGATAAACTCATTGTTCATTAAGTATGTACATATACTTCAGAATTATATATATATATATATATATATATATATATAAATATATTGTGAAAGAAATGGATGAAGAGAACAATGGTAGACGTAGCTTAAATCAAGGTTCCCCAGAGCTATCTGCCCTTTGGAAAAATTGGTGATGCCGAAAAAATGTGTCTGCCGGGAATCGAAACCGGGCCCCCAGCTTTAAACGCCGGTGCCTTAACCGCTAGACCACAGAGACGGGTTAGTGGCTAAGGCGACCCCGATCCAATTGACCGTCAGATAGACAGATTTTCCGCACTTTACCAATTATAATTTCCTTTGTCGGGTGAAGGTGGGTTTCGAACAATGACAAGCCGCCATGCTTCAGCTGGATCAAAGCTGTTGCTTTGATACAGTACACGTATGGGAGAAAGCATACAAATGTGTAAAGTTATACATGTACAACAGCTTTTGCAACTCTTTTATTTAAATATTTTGTGAAAGAAATGGATGAAGAGAACAATGGTAGACCATGAAGCTATATAGCTTCATGGGTAGACGTAGCTTAAATCAAGGTTCCCCAGAGCTATCTGCCCTTTGGAAAAATTGGTGATGCCGAAAAAATGTGTCTGCCGGGAATCGAAACCGGGCCCCCAGCTTTAAACGCCGGTGCCTTAACCGCTAGACCACAGAGACGGGTTAGTGGCTAAGGCGACCCCGATCCAATTGACCGTTAAGCCCCTTTCACAATTGACGTACGACCTGTTTACGACCGCCTGCAACAGTTTTTTCTTGTTGTTGCACGATCGATCTCTTGGTGTCTTGCGAGCACTCGCAGTGGTTGTAGACGAACGCACGAATTTGAGGTGGTCGGAGGTGTTCGTGACTGGTCGCATCTGAATTTGAACATGTTCAAAATCCAAACGCGATCAAATACGATTGATTTACTCGCAACAGGTCGTACCATCGGTCGGGCGATCATCGTGTGAGTGTTGTTCAACGTTGTACGACTTGGTGCGAGAGGTGACACAACTACGTATAGTCGCATTTAGTCGACTGGAGGTCGTACAACACTTGCACATGCGCCAGATACCTACAGAGACCAGTCTTGCGACTGGTTGCGATAATATAAGACTGTTGCAAGACCGATCGAAATTACGGCTTACAACATTCCACTACCGTTGCATTCGCATGTATGCGACCGTACAGCCCCTTTCACAATTGACATCCGACCAGTTTACGACCGCCTGCAACAGTTTTTTCCTGCTGTTGCCCGATCGATCTCTTGGTGACTTGCGAGCACTCGCAGTCGTTGTAGACGGTCGCACGAACTCGAGGTGGTCGTGACTGGTCACATCTGAACTTTGAACATGTTCAAAATCCGAACGCGATCAAATACGACCGATTCACTCGCATCAGCTCGTATCCGGGGTCGTACCATCGGTCGGGCGATCATCGTGGGAGTGTTGTTCAACGTTGCACGACTTGGTGCGAGAGGTCACACAACTAAGTAGTCGCATTTACTCGACTGTAGGTCGTACAACACTTGCACATATGCTAGCGACCTACATGTACAGAGACCTGTCTTGCGACTGGGTGCGATAATATGATGGGCCACAAGACCGATCGCAACGGCTTACAACATTGCACTACCGTTGTGTGCGACCGTTCCCCTCACAATCCCTCGTGCAACACTCGCATGTGATCGCACGAGCACAATAGGATCATAAGCGACTTACTCGTGCAACGGGTTTTACTGGTTGTTTTTGTTGTACGACAGCTGTTGCAACTGTGAAAGCCTCTGTGCGGTATTATGAGATGACTGGCGATTGATGCCTGTTGCAGCCTGTCGCACGACCAAAAGGTCGCAAGTGGTCGTGCGTCAATTGTGAAAGGGGCTTAGATAGACAGATTTTCGGCACTTTACCAATTATAATTTCCTTTGTCGGGTGAAGGTGGGTTTCGAACAAGACAAGCCGCCATGCTTCAGCTGGATCAAAGCTGCTGCTTTGATACAGTACACGTATGGGAGAAAGTATACAAATGTGTAAAGTTATACATGTACAACAGCTTTTGCAACTCTTTTATTTAAATATTAAATGGTAGTACTGTATCAAAGCAACAGCTTTGATTCAGCTGAAGCACCTTTTATAGTCATTGTAATCATGATTGTCATACGCATCTCACTAATCAAATATTGCGAGCGCGAAGCGCGAGCTGAAAATTTAGGAAATCCAGACCTGAAGAGGGGCATTCTAAGGCTTGTTTGTAGGAATTCGCGAAGACCATGCGTATTTCACTAACCAAATGATGCGAGCGCGAAGCGCAAGCTGAAAATTTCTGATATTCAGATCAGAAAAAGGGACATTTTAAGGACTGATTTTAGGAATTCATGAAGAGCAGACATATCTCACCAATCAACTAATGCGAGTGTAAGCACGGACAGGAAATGTTCTATATTAAGACCTTAAAATGGGGCAATCACTTTTAGTAGTCATGAAAAAGAAGCATATGTCTTAAAACATCCCGTTTTCAAGTCAATATACACCAAATATTATTCCTCGCACTTCGAATTATTATTGTTTTATGTAGTGACATATGCTTCTTAAACAGACAATGGGAGCACCAGAAACAATGAAGTCATAGGCCCTGAGCAAATTATGTTTTATAAAGTTATGAAGTTGTTAATGTAATATAAGATAATATAACTATAATAAAATATAACATTATAATGAACAATAATTTCTTCTTTCCTACTACCTTTCTCTCTCTTTCTCCCTCTTTTTCTCCTTCCCCCTTTTTTGCCAGCCGATGGGGGGGGGGGGGGGGGGGGGGTGGGGCACGTGCCCCACCCTGCCCCCCGTAGTGACGCCACTGATGGTAGAACTAGGGTGAGTGTTATGTATGGAGTATAATTTTTGTTTAGCTGATAGTTCTGCAACCACCGACTTGTACGTTTAAAGATCAAGGACCGGAAAAAGGTTCCAAAATTAGGGGCGACAATGCAAAAAATCACAATCAAACGGTAATTTTTATGTTTTTTTACACGGTTTAAAAAATATGGCTGGGCTCACCCCCCCCCCCCCCCCGCCTAAGCGAACGTAATAGCAGCTGTGCCCTTTGTAGGTAAAGACAAATTATATAATAATCATGATAATAGTTTGTAAATATTCTCATTCTCGAAGTAAATATGAAAAGGAGGATATTGAATAATCTGTGGATAAAATGTGTAATATCGCGTGCGTAGTTTCAACGCGTCGGATACCGACCAAGGTAATGTACATTACTCCACTCTTGCCTCCTACGGATTATCACGTTTCGATCGAACTTTTCGCATGCTCCCGACTAGTGTAATAAGCCACACCAACCTATTCCATTAGCGAATCAGAAATGCAAAGAGACTCGAACCATTTTTGTTAAAGCTACACGACTGGGTTTGAGCATTTACGTAATCATTACGTCTGCTGATGTAGGTCTATCTCAAAACAGCAAAATATTATTCAAAGTGGGGGGCTGACCATGCAAAAAATCACAATCACAATCACATGGTCATTTTGTACACAGTTTTGGAAAAAAAAGTGGGGGCCGAAGACCCCCCCCCGCTTCCGCGGCCCGTGCTGTCGGCTATAAGGTCAGCAAGAATTTACCTTGGGACTCTTGGGAGAGTGAGTGATTGTACAGCTTCATCCAATCAGAGAGCTAGAATCGTTTTGGAGACCCCCACCCGGGTGGATGTACAACCACTCACCAGTGGACGAGAGAGTGGTCGTACATGACGGGCCGTTCTTGCCATAAATCGTCATTCATTCGCTCACTCTAGTGAGTGAATTGTTTGTACGTATTTAACCATCATTCGTTCGAGAGAGTGAGTTGTTGTACAGTTTTATCCTGTCAGAGAGCTAGAATCGTTTTGGAGACCCCCCTCACTGAAATGGATGTATATCCAATCGAGTGTATTAGTCCAGGATAGGCCCCATAGAGAATTAACCAAACCTTGTTTTTTTTATATATACAATATTTTTTGATGGTTTCTTGTCAATTCGAGGGTGCTGATTACGAATCTGGATGATGCCACTCGTGTAACCTTGAGCATTTTCCGCAAATTGGCAAAATCCAATATGGCCGCCAAAGTATGCAAATTACCCATGAAAATCATAACATTGTCCACCCATTGGTTATGAAATGCATGAAAATGTGTGGCAGGAGCGATATACTCTATGAAAAAATAATTTTTGACAAAATATTTTTTTTCCTGAAATTCAAAATGGCCGCCATAGGCCATTCTATACTCTATTATGTACAATATGAATAGGGACAACTAATTTTCACACAAATGAGCACTAAACAGCAAAAAATCGCGATGTATGAACGAAGTAATATATGCAAATCATCATTACTAACGAGATATATCATTTATTATGTCATATATGAGAACATTGTTGAAATTTGATGTCTTAAATAGCCGCCACTGGCCCAAAGAGTATTATGTACAATTAATGACAATTATATGGCCGGGGCAAAAAAAATGACAAGAGTGAGCACTAAAATGCATATTATTATGATAAACGAATGGAATACTGACTAAAAACACAATTGGTGATGTGCCATTTAAGTGATAAATGCTGTATTTTGACATTAAAAATGGCCGCCATAGGCCCTATATTTATCATGTACAATGCGAATGGAGAAATTAATTTTCAAACGAGTAAGAAACATTAAATGCATGTAATTGTGATCTACGAGTAAAATATTGTCTGACAACATGTTTTATTGCAAGACATAAAAAATCATTTCTTTTGTCATGCATGAGATAAATGTATTATGAAATTAAAAATGGCCCCTGTAGGCCCTAACAGTATTATCTACAATGTGAATGGGACATATAATTTTGTAAGAATTTGGATTTGCTTGACTATGACATCCATATAATCCTGTTGTATGAGTGAAATGTTATTTGAAAACATATTTTTTATATAAATTATATCATTTCTTCTGCCATATAAGTGATAAATGCTGTATTTTGACATTCAAAATAACCTCTGCAAGCCCTAACTAAATTATGTAACATGCGAACATGGAAAGTAATTTTCACAAGAGTGAGAATCATAAAATTCATATAACTGTGATGTACGAGTAAAAATATTGTCTTAAACATGATTTCTAACTAAATACATCACATATTGGCCGTGGAGGTAATAAATGCTGTACTTTGAAATCCAAAATGGCTGCTACAGGTCCTAAAAGTATTGTGTACATTGTAACATGGGACATATAATTTTAACGAATTTGGCTTTGCTTGGCTTTAAATATTGCATATAATGGTGAATGGTGATGTAAGGGTGAATCATTGTCTAAAACCATGGTTTCTAACGAGATATATCATAATGTTGTGTAATTTTTGTGATAAATGCAGCATTTTTAAATTGAAAATGGCCACCATAGGCCCTTATCGTATAATACACAATTTTAGTGGAGACAAATAATGTTCACAAAAAGGGCATATGGCAGCCATTTTGAATATTGAAATTCAGTATTTATCACCTAAATTACATAAGATATATATTTTGTTACAAATCGTGTTTTCAGACAATATTTCACTCATACATCACCATTTGGCCAAGCAAAGCCATATTCTGTTGAAATGATTTGTTCCCATTCACATTGTGCATAATACCGTAAGGGCCTGTAGCGGTCATTTTGACTTTAAAATAACAGTATTTATCACCTAACTGGCAGAATAAATGATATATCTTAATAGAAATTATGCTTTCAGACAATAATTTACTCATAGATCACTATTTTGTGCATTTATGGTGCTCACTCCTGTGAATATTGGTTTTCCACTTTGCATTGTACATAATACAGTCAATATCTATGGCGGCCATTTTGAAAGTCAAAATACAATATTTAACACAAACTTTAAACCTGAATGATATATTTCGTTAGAATATACGTTTTTAGACAGTATTCCATTAATTTATCACATATATTGCATTTTAGTGCTCACTCTTGTGATTTCTTTGCTCCTCTTTCTCATTGTGCATAATACTTTTAGGGCCTTTGGCAGCCATTTTGAATATCAAAATACAACATTCATCACATTCATGACATATTAATAATATATTTGGTTAACAATTATGTATTTAGTCAGTATTCCACTCGTTTAATCTTCATAATAAGCATTTAATGATCACTCTTGTGATTTTTTTGGCTCCCATTGCCATTGTACGCAATACTGTTTGGGCCAGTGGCAGCTATTTTAGATATCAAAATACAGCAATGTTCCCATATACGACATAATAAATGATATATCTCGTTAGTAATGATTATTTGCATCTATTACTTCGTTCATACATCGCGATTTTTTGCAGTTTAGTGCCCATTTTTGTGAAAATTAGTTTTCCCTATTCATATTGTACATAATAAAGTATATAAGGGCCTATGGCGGCCATTTTGAATATCAGAAAAATAAATATTTTGTCAAAAATTATTTTTTTCAGAGAGTATTTCACTCCTGCCAAACAATTTCATGCATTTC
Organism: Lytechinus pictus; assembly: GCF_037042905.1. Lineage (NCBI taxonomy): Eukaryota > Metazoa > Echinodermata > Echinoidea > Temnopleuroida > Toxopneustidae > Lytechinus > Lytechinus pictus. The sequence goes on along the minus strand of NW_026974141.1, from coordinate 12,033,845 downwards.
ATAGCCAATGTGCAGACAATTTTATGATTTTCATGGGTAATTTGCATATTTTGGCGGCCATATTGGATTTTGCCAATTTGCGGGAAATGCTCAAGGTTACACGAGTGGCATCATTCAGATTCGTAATTAGCACCCTCGAATCGACAAGAAACCATAAAAAATATTGTATATATGAAAAAACAAGGTTATGCCTCTTCAATCCTGGACTATATGTACGACCACTCTCTCGTCCACTGTTGAGTGGTTGTACATCCACCCGAGTGGGGGTCTCCAAAACGGTTCTAGCTCTCTGTTTAGATGAAGCTGTACAAAATCTCTCACTCTCCCAAGAGTCCCAAGGTAAATTTTTGCTGACCTTATAGCCGACAGAATGTACTCTCCAGCATCTTTTATTGAAGTGGAGACATTGGCAGAGCGGGGATTCGAACTCACAACCTTAGACCACACGACCCAGATAAAATAAACATAAACTATTTAAAATTAAATTTCATTTTCATTAAGAAATTTGATCACCCATACAAACCGTGAACCAAACGAATTTTGTCAATCGACCCATCTACCAGAGGAAATTGACCCTACTTTTTAATAAACGTCTATTCCCCGACATCTGTCGATTCTCAAGATATAACTGGGGTAACGTTAATTTTAGAAAAGATGTATGTTACTCTACCCCTGATAAAAAAAAATAAGTAAAAAGCCTAATGAAAAATAAATTTAGATATTAGGTTATGATGATAATATAGTTAAATAATATTTTGCTGTTTTGAGATAGACCTACATTAACAGACGAAGTGATTACGTAAATGCTCAAACCCAATCGTGTAGCTTTAAAAAAATGGTTCGAGTCTCTTTGTATTTCGGATTCGCTAATGGAATAGGTAGGTGTGGCTTATTACACTAGTCGGGAGCGTGCGAAAAGTTCGATCGAAAAGTGATAAGCCGGAGTAGGCAAGTGTGGAGTAACGTAACCACCCATGCGATTTTACAAATTTGCCAAAGCTTATTCAATATCCTCTTTTTTTATACTACATAGGGTATGAACATTTGCAATCTATTATCATAATTATTATATAGTTTTCCTTTTGATTTACCTACATGCACTGTACAATCAAGGAGCTTGCTCTACATAGACACATACACTCTTCCTCACGCACACACGCACACATCCATCATGCCCACACACCACTCTGTCCTTGCACCCACACATACACACACACACTTCAAACCTTCCCCAGACCGTCCTTACCCACGCAAAATATCGTGCATTATCATGTGTACACAACACTCCCCTCTCTAAACTCAACACCCACACATATTCTGACCTATCTCTCACACACACAATCACACAGAGAGAGATGGGTGGGGGTTAGGGGGGAGGGACCGAGTGACACACTAATTTGCACCCATCCGTCAAATACGAACAACCTTCAAAACTACCTTAACACTCTCTTCCATATACCCCCCCACACACCCACACACCCTAACATACATTGTACAAATACCCATGCACAAACATACACTAATTCGTTTTGGAGACACCCGAGTGGGGGGTCTCCAAAACGATTCTAGCTATCTGATTGGATGAAGCTGTAAAATCTCTCACTCTCCCAAAAGTCCCAAGGTAAATTTTTGCCGACCTTATAGCCGACAGAATGTACTCTTGGGCGTTTTTTTTTCCATTGAAGTGGAGACATTGGCAGAGCGGGGATTCGAACTCACAACCTTACGATTATGAGTCCAATGCTCTAACCACTAGACCCACGACCCAGATAAAATATACATATAGTATTTAAAATAAATTTCATTTCCATTATGAAGATTAATCACCCCTACAAACTGTAAACTAAACGAACTTTCTATATCGTGCACTTTGCGAATTGACCCGTATACCAGAGTAAATTGACTTTACTTTTGAACAAGCGACTATTTCCCGACATCTGTCGATTCTCAAGATATAACTGGGGTAACATTTATTTCAGAAAAGATATCTGCTATCCCTGATAAAAAAAAGATAAGTTGAACGCCTAATGAAAAATAAATTTAGATATTAGGTTATGATGATAATATCGTTAAATAATATTTTGCTGTTTTGAGGTAGACCTACATTAACAGACGTAGTGATTACGTAAATGCTCAAACCCAATCGTGTAGCTTTAAAAAAGTGGTTCGAGTCTCTTTGCATTTCGGATTCGCTAATGGAATAGGTGGGTGTTGCTTATTACACTAGTCGGGAGCGTGCGAAAAGTTCGATCGAAAAGTGATGATTCGGAGTAGGCAAGTGTTGAGTAATGTAACAACCCATGTAGTCCAGTAGATATGTGAAATAGATGCTCGAATCTGGCAGAAAGTGTGAAATTTGGCATTTAAGGGTATTTTTGGGCGCTGATTTCAAAAATTGCCGGCCCAAAGCGATTTGACCATCGGGTCGGCCGCCATTTTGAAATACAAGATGGCCGCCATGAAAAATTATTAAATGTCATTTTCTTGAGTTTTACATGGCACGTGACACTAAAATTTGGCATATAGGGGTATTTTGAGGCACTGATTTCAAATATTGCCGGCCCCCAGCAATTTGACCATTCGGTCGGCGGCAAAATGGCCGCCATCTTGAAATCCAAGATGGCCGCCATGATATATTATTGTAATCATTTTCTCGAGTTTCATATGAACTGCGGTATTGAAATTTGGCATATAGGCTTAATTTGGGGTGCTGATTTCAAATATTGCCGGCCCCAAATGATTTGACCATCGGGTCGGCCGCCATTTTGAAATCCAAGATGGCCGCCATGAAAAATCATTGAACTCATTTTCTTGAATTTAATATGTGCCACTGAAATTTGTAGCATACTGGTATCTGGGTGAGTTCATTAAAAAAATTGCTGGCTTCAAGCAATCTGACAATTGGTCGGCGGAAAAAATGGCCGTCATCTTGAATTCCAAGCTGGCTGCCATAGAAATATTGCAATTATTTCATTGAGTTTTATATGATCTGCGGTATTGCACTTTGACATATAGAAGTAGTGTAGGGAGCTTATTTCAAATATTGCTGGCCCTCAGCGATCTGATCCCATGAGTCAGGGTTATCGGGCGTAATTACAACTGGCAAGCCAAAGATATTCATTCGAGCCAACCCATTAATTCCCCAAAAAATGAATGAATATGATTGATAATCTAACACTGATTCTAGGGAGGGTAATTATACTGAACTTCTTTTTTTTCAAATTGGGAAGATATATCACCACTTTGGAACTATTTTTATACTGGCGAAAGAAGTATTGCCATTTTACTGTCTCAAGTGATGAATTTGATTATGTCAGGTAGTCCAGGATAGAAGAGGCATAACCTTGTTTTTTTATATATACAATATTTTTTGATGGTTTCTTGTTAATTCGAGGGTGCTGATTCCGAATCTGAATGATGCCACTCTTGTAACCTTGAGCATTTTCCGCAAATTGGCAAAATCCAATATGGCCGCCAAAATATGCAAATTACCCATGAAAATCCTAAAATTGTCCACACATTGGCTATGAAATGCATGAAATTGTGTGGCAGGAGTGAAATAGTCTCTGAAAAAATAACTTTTGACAAAATATTTATTTTCCTGATATTCAAAATGGCCGCCATAGGCCCTTGTATACTCTATTATGTACAATATGAATGGGGAAACAAATTTTCACAAAAATGAGCACTAAAGTGCAAAAAGTCGCGATGTATGAACGAAGTAATATATGCAAATCATCATTACTAACGAGATATGTCATTTATTATATCATATATGGGAACATTTCTGTATTTTGATATCTAAAATAACCGCCACTGGCCCAAACAGTAGTTGCGTACAATGGCAATTGGGGCCAAAAAATTCACAAGAGTGATCACTAAAATGCATATTATTATGATTAAACGAGTAAAATGCTGACTAAAACATAATTGTTAACGAAATATATTATTAATATGCCATGTATGTGATTAATGTGTTATTTTGATGTTCAAAATGTCTGACAAAGGCCCTAAAAGTATTATGCACAATGAGAAAGAGGAGCAAAGAAATCACAAGAGAGAGCACTTAAATGCATATATATGTGATAAATTAATGGGATACTGTCTAAAAACATATTTTCTAACGAAATATATAATTCAGGTTTCAAGTTTGTGTTAAATACTGTATTTTGACTTTCAAAATGGCCGCCATAGACATTAACAATTATGTACAATGCAAAGTGGGAAACCAATATTCACAGGAGTGAGCACCATAAATGCACGTAATAGTGATCAATGAGTAAAATATTGTCTGAAAGCATAATTTCTATTAAGATATTCTGCCAGTTAGGTGATAAATATTGTTATTGGAATATCAAAATGGCCGCTACAGGCCCTTATAGTATAATGCACAATGTGAATGGGAACAAATTATTTCAACAGAATTTGACTTTGCTTGGCCAAATGGTGATGTATGAGTGAAATATTGTCTGAAAACATGATTTATAACAAAATATATCATATCTTATGCAATTTAGGTGATAAAAACTGTATTTCAACATTCAAAATGGCTGCCATATGCCCATTTTGTGAACATTGTTTATCTCCACTCAAATTGTATATTTTACGATAAGGGCCTATGGTGGCCATTTTCAATTTAAAAATGCAGCATTTATCAACTTAATTACACATGATATCATATATCTCGGTAGAAACCATGGTTCTAGACAATATTTCACCCTTTCACAATTCACAATTCACAATTATATGCAATATTTAGAGTCAAGCAAAGCCAAATTCTGTCAAAGTTATATATCCCATGTTACAATGTACACAATGTTTTTAGGACCTATGGCAGCCATTTTGGATTTCAAAGTACAACATTTATTACCTCCACGACCAATATGTGATGTATTTAGTTAGAAATCATGTTTAAGACAATATTTTTACTCGTATATCACAGTTATATGCATTTTATGATTCTCTTGTGAAAATTAGTTTGTCCATTCGCATTGTACATGATAAATATAGGGCCTATGGCTGGCGGCCATTTTGAATGTCAAAATACTGCATTTATCACATAAATGGCATATTAATGGCAATGATGTTTTTAGTCAGCATTCCACTCGTTTATCTTAATAATATGCATTTTAGTGCTCACTCTTGTCATTTTTTGGCCCCGGCCATTGCCATTGTACATACTCTTTGGGCCAGTGGCGGCTATTTTAGATATCAAAATACAGCAATATCCCCATATATGACATAATAAATGATATATCTCGTTATAAAATGATGATTTGCATATATTACTTCTTTCATACATCGCGATTTTTTTGCGGTTTAGTGCTAATTTTTGTGAAAATTAGTTTTCCCTATTCATATTGTACATAATAGAGTATACAATGGTCTATGGCGGCCATTTTGAATATCAGGAAAATAACATTTTGTCAAAAATTATTTTTTCAGAGAGTATTTCACCCCTGCCAAACGATTTCATGCATTACATAGCCAATATGCGGACAATTTTAGGATTTTCATGGGTAATTTGCATATTTTGGCGGCCATATTGGATTTTGCCAATTTGCGGAAAATGCTCAAGGTTACACGAGTGGCATCATCCAGATTCGTAATCAGCACCCTCGAATTGACAAGAAACCATCAAAAAATATTGTATATATAAAAAAACAAGGTTTGGTCAAGTTTCTATGAGGCCTATCCTGGACTAAGGTGTAGTCTTCATAAATGCCGATTTATTTTTAAAATGAGCTGGTCGAAGTACCCCTTTCTGGTCAGATATGGAATGTCAGACATATATCCTATCCACTGGTAGTAAGCATTAAATTCTCGAATTTCATCCTTATTGTTTTTTAGAGCGCCTCTTTAACACACGAGTCTGTGGGAAATGTTTTAGGCCCGTGATACCTCAGCTGCAAGATGGCAGCCATCTTGAAATCCAAGATGGCTGCCATAAAAAAAATCAAATTATAACGTAGGTATTATTTTGAAATTTGGCATCTTGGGGTATTGGAATTTCCCCTCAGTAATCTGTCCAATAGATATGCTGCAAAATGGCCACCATTTTGAAATCTAGAGAGGATAGACTGTCATGAAAATTCATTAAAATAATTTTTTTTTAGTTTTAAATATTTTGAGGCACTGCATTTTAGTCATACATGCAGGTTTTGGCCTGCTGGTCTTAGAATATTGCTGCCCCAGTGATTGATCCACCGGGTCAGTTGAAAATGACCGCCACTTTGAAATCTAAGATGGCTACTACGAAATATCTTCAAAAATGTTTTCCTGAATTCTACGTTACCTGTGGCACTGTAAACTGGTATCATGAAGCAAAAACTTGTATTGTATGTTAATTTCAAATATGGATAGATAATGAACATATAACACATTACACAGTTTATCTGTCATTTTAAATTCCCATATGACCCATCATGACACAAAGGACATGATTACCTAGCTTAGTTCTAAATATTGATTATTTTCGGGGAAAATAGATACAATATGATAGCACGAATCAAAATTCATGTATGGTATAACTGATGGCAATCCATTTATTATTGCTATCAATCATTTATATTTGTTTTTTCAATTTGTTTCCCCTCCACATTTATATGCTAAACGGTTGACAGTGAATCTTACAGATCTCCAGGAATTACTTTGGAACGATTCAATTGATAACCATCATGACTGTGTTCGACAATCTGACAATGGGAGCATGTTCGCCTCACAATCGGGAGATCAAGCTCCGACAGCATCAGACCAAAACATGTTAAAAGAGGGGATTTGCTTCTGTTTGGCGGTCAACGAATTAAAGGGGAAGTTCACCCTGACAAAAGGTTTATTAAAACAATAACAGAATAAATGATGAAAAAAATATTTAAGGTTTGAGAAATTCCATCAAATATTTAAAAAGCTATTGGAATTTTATTTGTTGTATTGTGACGTCAGATGCAAGCAGTTCCCCCATGTTTCTTATAGTACAAAAATCAATGAAATGCAGCCTCCTCACAAACAAAAATGAAAATGCTTTTATTGAACCCTCAGTATATCAACAAACAAATTATTTCACACCTGCTCCATAAAGAAAAAAAAATGCCCATGATGAACCATTAATGCATTTTATATCACACAACATATGAGGCAGCTACTCGTACATTATATGACGTCACAAATAAAAAACTTAAAATTCTAATATCTTTGATGGATCCACCAATATCTTTTTTTATATCATATTTTCTTGTGCTTTTCTCCGGGGAAAACTTCTTTTTTAAGGGATAGAGCAACGTCCGATGTGGCGCTGCTAGGTTGCTGCCGGGCTCACGATCTACAGGGTATGGGCAAAATAAATTTTCAGAGAATTTCTGTTACTGAATTCTATTTTGAACAATAAAATATGTATTATTTATCATCCATCATTTAATATCAATTTCATCATCATCATCATTATACCACTATATAACCATCAGTACTTCAAGTCTGGAGCTGTGTTCTTAATCGACTTGTAATAAAATATTGCAATTATTGGTGCAATATTCTAAAACCAGCAGGCCAAAAACATGCATGTGTGTCTAAAATGCCAAGGAATTTAAAACCAAGGAAATAATTTTAATGAATTTTTATGACAGTCGATCCTCTCTAGATTTAAAGATAGTGGCCATTTTGCAGCATATATATTGGACAGATTACTGGGGGCAATTTCAATATCCCTAGATGCCAAATTTTAAAATAAAACGTTACGTGATACTAGTTAAAGTGATTTTTTTCAATAATCTTTTTCATGGCAGCCATCTTGGATTTCAAGATGGCTGACATTTTGCTTCTGACTCAGGGGATCAGATCGCTGAGGCCCAGCAATATTTGAAATAAGCACCCCGCATTCCGACGATATGTCAAAGTGCAATACTGCAGATCATATAAAACTCAAAGAAATAATTTACAGCCTCTCAACAGAAAATGATTGTTCCGGATGGTTATTATTCAACCAAAGCCACTTCAAATGTGTAACTGCAGAAGAAGCTAGCTGGTTTGTGTATTTATGGTGGTTCATAGTTACGTAACATCTATATCAGTAATTAAGGGTGCCAAAGTATGATAATCCTTGCAACGGACAAAAATGTGGTTGTGTTGGATTTGTTTTCAGTGCCAATACAATGGGTTTTACTCACCATTATAATGTTGTACATCATTCAAACTTTGTAACCATATTGGAATTTAAAATAGCATCTATTTATTATGTTTTTTCCATTGATCAAGGATGCAAAGATCAAGTTTTTCTCCAAATTAAAAGTGTTACAGGCCATACGTAAGACTTGAGCAAATCGGCCATCTTGTATTTCAAAATGGCAACCAAACAGGGGTCTGACAATAATCAGTGCCAAAATATATGCCATATAAAAATATATGCCAATATGACAACTTTCAGGGCCAGAGTTCATATAAATCTCAAAACAATTATCATTGTTTTTTCATGGTGGTCATTTTGCCGAAACCTGGTGGTTACATTGCTGGTGGCCGGCAAAAATCAGTGCCACGTACTTCTGTATGCCAAATTTTGGTGTCATATATAATGTAAAATCCAAGAAAATTATTTTGATATGGTTTTTCATGGCAGCCATCTTGCCGCTGAACTGATGGTCAGATCACTTGTGGCTGGCAATATTTGAAATCAGCACCCCAAAATAGGTACTCTATTTGCCAAAGTTCAGAGCACATGTACAATTCAAGAAAATGATTTTTAGTGATTTTCATGGCGGCCATCTTAGATTTCATGATGGCGGCTGACCTGGTGGTAAGACTATTTGAAATAAGTGCCCTAAACTACACCTACACTGCATATGCTAAATTTCAATACCATAGCTCATACAAAACTAGAGAAAATTATTGCAACGATATTTCATGGCGGCCATCATGGATTTTAAGATGGCGGCCGTTTTGCCGCTGACCTGGAGGTCTAATTGCTGGGGCCGGCAATATTTGAAATCAGTGCCTCAAAATACCCCAACATACCAAATTTCAGTGTCACATATCATGTAAAACTCAAGAAAATGACATTTAATGATTTTTCATGGCGGCCATCTTGGATTTTAAAATGGCGGCCGACCCGATGGTCAAATCTTTTGGGGCCGGCAATATTTGAAATCAGCACCCCAAAATCAAGCCTACATGTATATGCCAAATTTCAATACCGCAGTTCATATAAAACTCGAGAAAATGATTGCAATAATATATCATGGCAGCCATCTTGGATTTCAAGATGGCGGCCATTTAGCCGCCGACCAAATGGTCAAATTGCTGGGGGCTGGCAATATATGAAATCAGTGCCTAAAAATACCCCTATATGCCAAATTTCAGCGTCACACGTCATGTAAAACTCAAGAAAATGACATTAATGATTTCAAATGGCGGCCATCTTGGATTTCAAAATGGCGGCCGACCCGATGGTCAAATCTTTTAGGGCCGGCCATATTTCAAATCAGCACCCCCAAATTAAGCCTATATGCCAAATTTCAATACCGCAGTTCATATACAACTCGAGAAAATGATTGCAATAATTTATCATGGCGGCCATCTTGGATTTCAAGATGGCGGCAATTTAGCCGCCGACCAAATGGTCAAATTGCTGGGGGCCGGCAATATTTGAAATCAGTGCCTCAAAATACCCCTATATACCAAATTTTAGTATCACATGCCATGTAAAACTCAAGAAAATGACTTTTAATGATTTTTCATGGCGGCCATCTTGGATTTCAAAAAAGCGGCCGACCCGATGGTCATATCGCTTGGGGCCGGCAATTTTTTAAATCAGCGCCCAAAAATACCCCTGTATGCCAAATTTCACACTTTCTGCCAGATCCGAGCATCTTGGCCATTTTTTGTGACATAACCGCTCCACTAATGCGATTTTACAAATTTGTCAAAGCTTTTTCAACATCCTCTTTTTTATCTACTACTTAGGGTATGAACATTTGCAATCTATATAATGATTATCATATAGTTTGCCTTTTGATTAACCTACATACACTCTACAATCAAGGAGCTTGCTCTACATAGACACATACACTCTTCCTCACGCACACACGCACACATCCATCATGCCCACACACCACTCTGTCCTTGCACCCACAATACACACACACTTCAAACCTTCCCCAGACCGTCCTTACCCACGCAAAATGTCGTGCATTATCATGTGTACACAACACTTCCCTCTCTAAACTCAACACCCACACACATATTCTGACCTATCTCTCACACACACAATCACACAGAGAGAGATGGGTGGGGGTTAGGGGGGGAGGGACCGAGTGACACACTAATTTGCACCCATCCGTCAAATACGAACAACCTTCAAAACTACCTTAACACTCTCTTCCATATACCCCCCACACACCCTCACATACATTGTACAAATACCCATGCACAAATATACACTAAATCGTTTTGGAGACACCCGAGTGGGGGGTCTCCAAAACGATTCTAGCTATCTGATTGGATGAAGCTGTAAAATCTCTCACTCTCCCAAAAGTCCCAATGTAAATTTTTGCTGACCTTATAACCGACAGAATGTACTCTCGGGCGTTTTTTTTCCATTGAAGTGGAGACATTGGCAGAGCGGGGATTCGAACTCACAACCTTACGATTATGAGTCCAATGCTCTAACCACTAGACCACACGACCCAGATAAAATATACATATAGTATTTAAAATAAAAATTTCATTTCCATTAAGAAAATTAATCACCCCTACAAACCGTAAACTAAACGAACTGTCTATATCGTGCACTTTACGAATTGACCCGTATACCAGAGGAAATTGACTTTACTTTTGAACAAGCGACTATTTCCCGACATCTGTCGATTCTCAAGATATAACTGGAGTAACATTTATTTTAGAAAAGATATGTTCTATCCCTGATAAAAAAAAGATAAGTTGAACGCCTAATGAAAAATAAATTTAGATATTAGGTTTTGATGATAATATCGTTAAATAATTTTTGCTGTTTTGAGATAGACCTACATTAGCAGACGTAGTGATTACGTAAATGCTCAAACCCAATCGTGTAGCTTTAAAAAAGTGGTTCGAGTCTCTTTGCATTTCGGATTCGCTAATGGAATAGGTGGGTATGGCTTATTACACTAGTCGGGGCGTGCGAAAAGTTCGATCGAAAAGTGATAATTCAGAGTAGGCAAGAGTGGAGTAATGTAACCACCCATGTGATTTCCAAATTTGCCAAAGCTTATTCAATATCATCTTTTTTATATACTACTATTTGGGCATGAACATTTGCAATCTATTATCATGATTATTATATAATTTGCCTTTTGTAAAAAAAAAACAATCCATATTTTATTGTTCGAAATAGACATGAAATTAAATACTCCGAAAATTTGCTTTTCCCAATTGATCGTTGGCCCGGCAGCCACTGTGCAGCGCCAGATCGACGAGGCTCTATCCCTTTAATCGTTGAACGCCAAACAGGGTAGCAGCAACTCCCATCAATGACTTTCACGACCTATCGGGTAGCCATTTGTCACCTGGGTGGAGAGTGGAAAGTTGTGGAATGTTTCTTTTCCATAGGCCACATTGGGATCCGAAAACACGACGCTCTGATTACAAGAGTAAAAGCCACTTTACCATGTACACCACGGCTCTTCCTCTAAACCCTGAACTAAACGAATTTTAAATACCGTGCACATAACAAATTGGCTCGTCTATTAGGATAAACTTTTCCGTACAAGGCCTATCGAGAAGAGTATAGTCGTTGACATCTGTTAACTCCCGATATTTTTCTGGGGTATTGTTTGTTTAACAAAGATAAGATGAACGCCTCATGAAATTAATGTTAAAAATATCATACACTGTTATGATAATACTATCATAAAAAGATAAGATAAACGCAATAATGAATTCAAAAATAAGGTTATGATAATATTTGCTGTTTTGAGATAGACCTACATCAGCAGACGTAGTAATTACGTAAATGCTCAAACCCATTTGTGTAGATTTCACAAAATGGTTCTAGTCTCTTTTGCATAGTGTCGAAAATCTGTCTATCTGACGGTCAATCGGATCGGGGTCGCCCTAGCCACTAACCCGTCTCTGAGGTCTAGTGGTTAAGGCACCGGCGTTCAAAGCTGGGGCCCGGGTTCGATTCCCGGCAGAGACAATTTTTCGGCATCACCAATTTTTGCAAAGGGTAGATAGCTCTGGGGAACCTTGATTTAAGCTACGCCTACCATTGTTCTCTTCATCCATTTCTTTTCTTTACAATATTTAAATAAAAGAGTTGCCAAAGCTGTTGTACATGTATAACTATATATACATGTATATATTACACGTATGGACAATAATATATATATATATATATATATATTGTAAAGAAATGGATGAAGAGAACAATGGTAGGCGTAGCTTAAATCAAGGTTCCCCAGAGCTATCTACCCTTTGGAAAAATTGGTAATGCCGAAAAAATGTCTCTGCCGGGAATCGAACCCGGGCCCCCAGCTTTGAACGCCGGTGCCTTAACCACTAGACCACAGAGACGGGTCAGTGGCTAGGGCGACCCCGATCCGACTGACCGTCAGATAGACAAATTTTCGACACTATACCAAATATAATTTCCTTTGTCGGGTGAAGGTGGGTTTCGAACAATGACAAGCCGCCATGCTTCAGCTGGATCAAAGCTATTGCTTTGATACAGTACACGTAGGGGGAACGTATACAAATGTGTAAAGTTATACATGTACAACAGCTTTGGCAACTCTTTTTATTTAAATATTGTAAAGAAATGGATGAAGAGAACAATGGTAGGCGTAGCTTAAATCAAGGTTCCCCAGAGCTATCTACCCTTTGGAAAAATTGGTAATGCCGAAAAAATGTCTCTGCCGGGAATCGAACCCGGGCCCCCAGCTTTGAACGCCGGTGCCTTAACCACTAGACCACAGAGACGGGTCAGTGGCTAGGGCGACCCCGATCCGACTGACCGTCAGATAGACAAATTTTCGACACTATACCAAATATAATTTCCTTTGTCGGGTGAAGGTGGGTTTCGAACAATGACAAGCCGCCATGCTTCAGCTGGATCAAAGCTATTGCTTTGATACAGTACACGTAGGGGGAACGTATACAAATGTGTAAAGTTATACATGTACAACAGCTTTGGCAACTCTTTTTATTTAAATATTGTAAAGAAATGGATGAAGAGAACAATGGTAGGCGTAGCTTAAATCAAGGTTCCCCAGAGCTATCTACCCTTTGGAAAAATTGGTAATGCCGAAAAAATGTCTCTGCCGGGAATCGAACCCGGGCCCCCAGCTTTGAACGCCGGTGCCTTAACCACTAGACCACAGAGACGGGTCAGTGGCTAGGGCGACCCCGATCCGACTGACCGTCAGATAGACAAATTTTCGACACTATACCAAATATAATTTCCTTTGTCGGGTGAAGGTGGGTTTCGAACAATGACAAGCCGCCATGCTTCAGCTGGATCAAAGCTATTGCTTTGATACAGTACACGTAGGGGGAACGTATACAAATGTGTAAAGTTATACATGTACAACAGCTTTGGCAACTCTTTTTATTTAAATATTGTAAAGAAATGGATGAAGAGAACAATGGTAGGCGTAGCTTAAATCAAGGTTCCCCAGAGCTATCTACCCTTTGGAAAAATTGGTAATGCCGAAAAAATGTCTCTGCCGGGAATCGAACCCGGGCCCCCAGCTTTGAACGCCGGTGCCTTAACCACTAGACCACAGAGACGGGTCAGTGGCTAGGGCGACCCCGATCCGACTGACCGTCAGATAGACAAATTTTCGACACTATACCAAATATAATTTCCTTTGTCGGGTGAAGGTGGGTTTCGAACAATGACAAGCCGCCATGCTTCAGCTGGATCAAAGCTATTGCTTTGATACAGTACACGTAGGGGGAACGTATACAAATGTGTAAAGTTATACATGTACAACAGCTTTGGCAACTCTTTTTATTTAAATATTGTAAAGAAATGGATGAAGAGAACAATGGTAGGCGTAGCTTAAATCAAGGTTCCCCAGAGCTATCTACCCTTTGGAAAAATTGGTAATGCCGAAAAAATGTCTCTCTGTGGTCTAGTGGTTAAGGCACCGGCGTTCAAAGCTGGGGGCCCGGGTTCGATTCCCGGCAGAGACATTTTTTCGGCATTACCAATTTTTCCAAAGGGTAGATAGCTCTGGGGAACCTTGATTTAAGCTACGCCTACCATTGTTCTCTTCATCCATTTCTTTACAATATTTAAATAAAAAGAGTTGCCAAAGCTGTTGTACATGTATAACTTTACACATTTGTATACGTTCCCCCTACGTGTACTGTATCAAAGCAATAGCTTTGATCCAGCTGAAGCATGGCGGCTTGTCATTGTTCGAAACCCACCTTCACCCGACAAAGGAAATTATATTTGGTATAGTGTCGAAAATTTGTCTATCTGACGGTCAGTCGGATCGGGGTCGCCCTAGCCACTGACCCGTCTCTGTGGTCTAGTGGTTAAGGCACCGGCGTTCAAAGCTGGGGGCCCGGGTTCGATTCCCGGCAGAGACATTTTTTCGGCATTACCAATTTTTCCAAAGGGTAGATAGCTCTGGGGAACCTTGATTTAAGCTACGCCTACCATTGTTCTCTTCATCCATTTCTTTACAATATTTAAATAAAAAGAGTTGCCAAAGCTGTTGTACATGTATAACTTTACACATTTGTATACGTTCCCCCTACGTGTACTGTATCAAAGCAATAGCTTTGATCCAGCTGAAGCATGGCGGCTTGTCATTGTTCGAAACCCACCTTCACCCGACAAAGGAAATTATATATGGTATAGTGTCGAAAATTTGTCTATCTGACGGTCAGTCGGATCGGGGTCGCCCTAGCCACTGACCCGTCTCTGTGGTCTAGTGGTTAAGGCACCGGCGTTCAAAGCTGGGGGCCCGGGTTCGATTCCCGGCAGAGACATTTTTTCGGCATTACCAATTTTTCCAAAGGGTAGATAGCTCTGGGGAACCTTGATTTAAGCTACGCCTACCATTGTTCTCTTCATCCATTTCTTTACAATATTTAAATAAAAAGAGTTGCCAAAGCTGTTGTACATGTATAACTATATATATATATATATATATATATACATATACATGCAATTAATATCAATGAATAGATCATTTAATTCTCTTTAAAATTATACTCTACATAATATGATTATGGTTCACATGGAGGGGCAGTACTGGCCTTGAAATGTGGGGCAATGTCAAAATTCAAAAGGTGCAAAATGACACAATATTGAAAGTCATCCGTGGTGATGAGTGAGTTTCTCAGCGGTTTCTTTTAATTGTTTTCATGCACCTTAACATCAACATTAACATGGAATCAAACACACCTCTGCACAAACAAACATATAACAAACAAACATGCATGGGTATTTCAATCCACGACTCAAACCATGTTATCTCACAGAACCATCACTACATAAACCCCAACAAAACATTAAAAAATGAAGAGGCAGGGACTTCATTTGAATGGATTTTCACCTCTATTGACACAGACAAAAGAATCATGTTCTGTATTGACCCTTCATGATTATTTCTGCTCGTTTTGCAGCTTTTCAATTCAGACCTCATCCAACACTTTTGAATCCTGCTCTTTTCGTGATGGCATGACCATAACAAGCATGATATAATTTTAAAAAGAATTAAATGATCTTTTGAATGAAATCAAATATGCAATGTGTAAAATTGGGAGTTGGGAGAAATCAATGGCCAAACTCAGATTTCCAAACTTTTTTTGCTCGTTTTGCAGCTTTTCAATTCAGACCTCATCCAACACTTTTGAATCCTGCTCTTTTCGTGATGGCATGACCATAACAAGCATGATATAATTTTAAAAAGAATTAAATGATCTTTTGAATGAAATCAAATATGCAATGTGTAAAATTGGGAGTTGGGAGAAATCAATGGCCAAACTCAGATTTCCAAACTTTTTTTTGCTCGTTTTGCAGCTTTTCAATTCAGACCTCATCCAACACTTTTGAATCCTGCTCTTTTCGTGATGGCATGACCATAACAAGCATGATATAATTTTAAAAAGAATTAAATGATCTTTTGAATGATATCAAATATGCAATGTGTAAAATTGGGAGTTGGGAGAAATCAATGGCCAAACTCAGATTTCCAAACTTTTTTTTGCTCGTTTTGCAGCTTTTCAATTCAGACCTCATCCAACACTTTTGAATCCTGCTCTTTTCGTATTGGCATGATCACAACAAGCATAGGATCAGATGTCAAATATGCATTATGTTGAATTGGGAGTTGTGAGAAATTAATGGCCAAATTCAGATTTCCAAACTTTTTTGAGGGGTTTATATTATATATATATATATATATATATATATATATATATATATATATATATGTATATATATATACACACACATATATATATATATATATATATACACACACAAATATATACACACACGCACACACCCTCACACATATAATGGTGTGTGAGGGTGTCTGTGTGAGGGTAAGCTTGGGTGTGGGGGTATGTGCATGTGTAAAAAGATATCTGAGATTAAGACTCGAATGCACTGAATATCATTTCCCAAAAAAAATATTTTGTAAAATTACGAAATACGTGTAATTCTATGAAATATTTATACCCAACTTGTATTTTTCAATTTATCTCCCTATTTCAATATCTCGATATCATGCCGCGATGGCTAGACTCACATACCAGTCTTCTGGAGAGAAAAATTATTGTCTTATATTCGACTTATATCTTGCTTCTGGTGTACGGTTAATTGCGAGTTTTCGCAGAATACTTTCAAGAACATGGAAAATGTATTGAAAATGCCGGTCAACAGGTCAAATAATAATGAACAACTGGGTGGTCTTTGTAGAAAATTGGTGAACGGGAACAGCATTGCTCCCCAAATTTTAGAGCTATTTTTGCAACTGTAACGGGAATACAGGAAATGTAATTAAATTCCCAAATCAAATAACAAAGGACAACTGGAATGTCTTTCGAAGCTGACGAGAAATTGCAAGTATGTCGTTTGCCCAAATTCCAGGACGAAGCTACTATTCCGATTGACGGATTTTCGACAAAGACTTCTTTGTTGCCATTTGTGATGAAGGGAAATTGACAATACACTTTTTTGGGTTCTTGAAAATGTTCTGCGTAGTGGTAGGAGATGCACAATTTTTTACCAACAAATTTAATCAATGTGTATTATGATCACTTAGACATGGTTTGTATCATGTAGTTGTCAATATCTGTCCTGATATAGCTCGAGAAGTGATTATTGATTGGCGTAACCGTTTTCATTCATTTTAATCATACTTTTTAAAGGTTAGAAACAAAATAAATAAAATTAATCTAATAATTAGAGAATTTCTACTCGGCAATTTTGGTTTCTCATTAACTTTATTTTTGCTGAGGCGTTTTCTGATAAGGATCTGTCATGGTAAGCGGTATCTAAGTTGCATGATAAAATAATAACAATTACTTCTAAGCGCTTTTTCAAAAGTTAGAAAGTGCATTGATAGTGCTTAAATTCCACACCATTTTCATAGCTATTCAAATGTCTATCCAATGATGATAAGTACAACGTGATACATGTCAGCCAAAAACCTATGAACTTTGTAATTTGTTTGTTTGTTTGTTTGTTTGCTTGCATTTATTTCTGCGTTCAAAAACACAATACAAAAATATTTACAATTACAAGATACAAAATAATTCACAATATAAACAATGTAGTCATATTACATGATAAATACAAATAAGAGTGTGAGTATAAATTAATCTTTTATAAATGTAAACATATATATATAATGTAATAAATGAACGCAGGAGACCACCATCGTGAGCGGTTAGGCTTGAATGGATGGCGGCCTCATAAAAAGATTCGTGACTTAGATTGATATTTACTGGTCAAGTGGGTGCATTGCAGGTGCAGGTGCTGTATAGCAGTTGAGTAAAATCAGAATGTTAAATAGCGAATGTTGATATTTGAGTGAATGTTTTAATTTGGAGCGAGGGGTTGATAAGATTGAATGATAGTTTTCTTTAGAGTGGCTTTTAATGAGTATATGGTTGAACAAGTTTTAATATTGTTTGGAAGATCATTCCAAATGTCTGGACCATGATGTCGAATTGATTTAGAGGCAATTAACAGTCTGGGGTTAGAGAGATGAAAGTTTCCGGATATGCGCGTTGGGTAAGTATGGACAGAACTATTAAATTTAAACATGTTATCAAAAGACGAAGGGAGCAGATTGTTAATATATTTAAACATAATTATAGCTATTTGAATAGTATATAAATCGGCAATTTTTAATGTCTTTTGTTTAAAAAATAAAGGATCGGTGTGAGCCAAATAATGCGATCCTGTACAAATGCGAATTGCTCTTTTTTGTAATTTAGAAATAGAAGTAAGTTTTGTGGAACCACAATTAGCCCAAACAACGTTACAATATGTTATATACGGGAGTATTAACGAATTATACAATAGAAGTAAAGTTTTATGAGGTAAAATAAATTTCAACTTGGAAATTATTCCAATATTTCTCGAGATACATATAATGATATGGTGCAGATGTTCATTCCAAGACAAAGCTTGATCTATGATGACGCCTAAAAATCTAGAGTGAGTCTTCCGCTCTAATGGTGTACCGTCAATCTGTAAGTGAATTGGAGTATCTGTAATATGAGAATGTTTAAAATGGATGAAGTGGGTCTTTTTTGAGTTCAAGGATAGTTCGTTTGCTTTAAACCAATGTGAAACTTTAATCAATTCAAGATTTAATATGTTGTTTAGGGAAGTTATATTTTTATGAGAAAAAAATATATTTGTGTCGTCAGCAAATAATACAAATGATAAAATGGAAGATGTGTTGATAATATCATTGACATATAATAAAAATAAAAGCGGGCCTAGAATGGAGCCTTGAGGGACACCACATTGAACTGAAAGTGAACTAGAATCGTTGCCATTAAATGTGACATATTGTTTTCGATTCATTAAATAATCTTTAAACCAAAGGAGTGATTGACCTCGTATACCATAATAATTAAGTTTTGAAAGTAAAATATTATGATTAAGTGTATCGAACGCCTTACTGAGGTCACAAAATATACCAATGACATGCTCTTTGTTAGCTATGGCGTTTGTTATTTTATCGTAAATTTGAATTAAAGCCAAGTTTGTTGAATAATTTTTTCTGAAGCCATATTGATTAGAAATTAATAAATTGTGTTTGTTGATAAATTCATAAAGTCTATTATATACTATTTTCTCAAGGATTTTGGATATACTAGGGAGTAGAGATATAGGGCGATAATTGCTTATTTCATGAGGATTGTCTTTTTTAAAAATTGGATTGATTTTGGCGATTTTGAATAAGTCAGGAAATATACCTTGTGATAGAGATTTATTAAAAACATGACTAAGAGGGTTTGCAAGCGGGTGAATTATTTCTTTTAAAAGAGACATACTAATTTTATCATGCCCATGAGATTTGGAGCTATTAAGAGACCTTGTAATGTTGAGAATTTCTGTGGGGTTCGTAGGGTTCAAGAAAAATGAATGTGGATTAGGTTCGGGGAGATAATCCGTGAAATGCGCATTTTGGCTATTGATCTTGCTTGCAAGTTCGGGTCCGATATTTGTGAAAAATGAATTGAATGAGTTTGCATGAAGGGAAGAGTCAACTTTCGAACCATTTAAAGTGATATTATCGGTAGGTGGGGGATCTGCATTTGTTCCCATTACTTCTTTGATGATTTTCCAGGTAGTATAAGTATTTGAACTGGCATCTTTTATTCTATTAGTATAATACATTTTACGTGATAAACGAATTAATTTTGTTAACTTGTTGCGATATACTTTGTATTTTTTTAAATTGGCTTCAGTAGGATTGCGTAAATGTGACTTGTAAAGGCAATTACGTGTCTGTATCGATTTTAATAAACCTTTTGTTATCCAGGGTTGTTTGGGTGTTTTTCGATTATTTTTTACCTTTCCTATTGGAATATTCTTTTCATAATAATGTTGTAATTTATTATTTAGGAGATTATACGATGTGTTTGCGTCAGTTTCATTATATACATCCTCCCACCCCTCAAGTAATAAGTCTTGCTTCATTAATTCAATATTACGTTTAGATTCTTTTCGATATGAGCGTTGGTTAAATGATTTGGGGCACGGTAATTTCAATTCACAAGTTAAAAATATTGGTAGGTGGTCTGAAACTTCAGAGCATAAAATTCCTCCTATCATTTTGTTATTCATGTTGCTATGTACGTTGGAAAAAATATTGTCAATTTGAGTAGATGAATTTGGGTTGATTCTAGTGGATTTATTGATGAATGAATGGAAGCCGAATGAGAACATTAGTTTCATAAAATTGATTGAGTGATTATTGTCGACTGAGGGTAGAAAATTGATATTAAAATCACCAAGAATAAAAGTATGTTTATTTTCATTTCCTATTGCATATAAATATTGCTCTAGTTCCTCATAAAACAAATCAAAATTAGAGCCTGGTGGTCTATAAATCAAACCTATGATGATATTTTTAAATCCTGTGTTTTCAATTTCAATGAACAAAGACTCTGCATGTAAGAGTTTCACATCGGAACGGATCTTAAATTTCAGTTTATCAATAATATAGAAGGCCACGCCTCCGCCTCTTTTTCCTTTGCGGTCTGCCCTTATCAACTTATAATTTGGTAAATTAAACAAATCTGGGGAATTATCATGCAACCATGTCTCGCTAATACCAATAACAGAAAATTTGAAATTATTTAATGTGTGTAAGAGATTTTCAAAATATTCGAAGTTTCTATTGAGACTTCTTAAATTTGCATGTAAAAGGGAAATATGATCGGGATTACTATCAGACATGTTATTAAATTCTTGAGGTGTATAGTATTTGCTGTCATGTAAATTTTCTATGTAATTATCAAGAATAAAAGAGAGGGACTCCATCAAAATTGATAAAATGTAAAGTACCTAAGTAAGGGGTCAACTGCAATGGTGCTGGTGTAGGTGCGTTTGCTAGTGATTGAATGGGTGTTCATGCGTGTCTGTGGTGCAAATGTGCAGTCAATATCAATGTAAAGTACATGTACAAAAATAACAAGACCCATCTTGGTCAGCAAAAACATATCATTGGAAGAGTAGAGCAGAGCTCAACCACCCAAGTACATATAAGATTTGAAATCATTACACACAAAAATATATGTATATATAAGCGGTCACATGAAAATGAATTAAGAGTATACCCAGAAATATGCCTTAAGATGATGTGAGGGATATTTAATACAAAATTCGATTGAAAAAAAAAATCATATTGTATCAATCAATTTTAAATAGCAGATTCATGCCCAGGGTAGGCCTGTCGAATAATCACTTTACTCCTGCTTTGGCGAGCATATATTCGTGATAGTCATGCTTGTCGGAGTTGCCACGCCTTCTCTGAACAGACACGGGGCTGAACATGTGCTAGTTAATAATACACATGGATATCGGGCTGATTTGGAAATAATTAAATGTATTAAAGCCGGGTGTTAAGCCCACATCAGTCAGTATTCAAATACCTGACCCGTTGGGCGTTTGAGTGAATTAAAAGCAAAAATAGGTGTGCGTTAATCATGCATGAAATAGCCCGCCTTCTCTGATCAGACAACGCATGTACAAGATATCTGGAGATACACTAAATTAACATATTTAACATGGCAATGTTATCGGTAAGGCATATTGAAATTAACCCATGCGTATAATAGCGAACATATTAGTTGAATAGATGGACGTTTGTTCATGCATGTATATAGCCACACCTTCTCTGGCAAGGTTGCATGCGTGTTTTCGATCATAAAGCGAATCTGAGACACACGTAGGCATGGTGGGTGTATCTTCATGTTCAATAATGGATAGCCACGCCCCCTATAATCAAACAGCGTTTGTACATAAGCACGCGACTGGTGTAAATGTCATATCATGCATGAACAACAAAATTAACTACAACTATTCGTTGATTCTCATACAATTAGATTACAAATTGTTTGACATAGTTGGTATCATGAACAATAATAGAGATAATAATAACACCTTCATCCATTTCTCAGTTCAAACAAATTGGATTACATCGATTAAAATAGTTGAGAAGGTGATCAATGAAGGTGCAATTCATACCACATGAATACATCTGATCTTCATTCAGTATTAAGGTTTAATTGCAAGGAGTCTATAGGTAATCGAACGATAAAAAATGCCAAAATTTTAGATAAAGAGCGTGATCAGCCAATGTCACGGACGGACAGTTAAAAAATGACTAGTAGGCCTATACATAATGTTTGGATAACTCAGCACCTTCAGCGAAAGTATCCCCAACAAATGACAGAACAATTCGTTATATTCCATCACCCTCTCTTCTCCAGGCCCGAAATAATGATAACTTTTCCAAATGTCCGTCCCCGACACCAACCGATCACACTCTAAAAGTGCATGGTTACCAATTCAGTGATTACATAATGCATATGATTTTTTTCTAGAGAAGGATACAGAGGGCAATGGATATTACACGCTTCTCCTTGTATCTATTCATGGCATTAAAATATGATATTGATAAGTAACAGGAAGGCGGATTTCAGAATAATGTCATGCACCTCCTTTGGTTTTTTTTTTCCCCCTTCTTTTTTTTCTCCGATCAATAACCGATATTTATAAAATCGTCAACATGCTGTTGGTAAACATTAACATGAAAATTTACAATCCGAACAATATGCCTAGGTTTCTTTGGTCAAGAAAAAGCAACAAATTTTTAAGTTCATTAAATGTAAATCAAGAATGTGTATATATTTTCTGACTTTACTCCTGCTTTGGCGAGCATATATTCATGAGCCATGCATGTCGGAGTTGTCATACCTTCTCTGACCAGATACGGGGCTGAACATGTGGAGTTAATAATACACATGAATATCGTGTTGATTTGGAAATAATGAAAAGTATGAAAGCCGAGTATAAAGCCCACATCGATCAGTATTTAAATACCTGACCCGTTGGACGTTTTGGGTGAATTAAAAGCAAAAATAGGTGTGCGTTCATCAAGCATAAAATAGCCCACCTTCTCTGATCAGACAACGCATGTGCCAGGTGTCTGGAGACACACAAGTTAAAATTAACATATTTAACAAGCCAATGTTATTGGTGAGGCACTGAGGCATATTGAAATTAGCCCATGCATGAAATAGTGAACATGTTAGTTGAATAGATGGCGGTTTGTTCATGCATGTCTAGCCACACCCTTTCGATCATAAAGCGAATCTGAGACACATGTAGGCATGGTAAGTGCATCTTGTTCAATATTGGATAGCCACGCCCCTATAACCAAACAGTGTATGTACATAATGCATGCAGGCACGCGACTGGTGTTGAGCATGGAGCTAAAAGAGAGATGCATGAACAACGGAAATAACCACAAGAATTCAATGATTGTCACACAATTGGACTACTAATCGTTTAGCATAGTTGGTATATCATGAACAATAATAGAGATAATAATAACACATTCATCAATTGCTTAGTCAAAACAAATTGTATAACATCGATTAAAATAGTTGAGAAGGTGATCAAGGAAGGTTCAATAACCACATGAATACATCTGAGCTTCATTCAGTATTATGTTTTAATTGTAAAGAGTCTATAGGTGATCGAACGATAAAAAATTACAAAATTTTGATAAAGTGGTTACCAATTCAGAGATTACATTAAGCAGGGTTTTTTTTAGAAAAAGATACAGAGAACAATGGGTTTTACACGCTTCTCTTTGTATCTAGCCATGGCATTGAAATGATGATATTGTTAAGAAACATGAAGGGGATTCAAATACCATGCTCCCCCTTGAGATTTATTTTTCCTTTCTCCTATTTTTTATCCGATCTAACCGATTTTATAAAACATCAACATGCTGTTGGTAAATATTAAATGAAAATTTACAATCCAAACAATATGCCTGGGTTTCTTTGATAAAGAAAAGCAGCAAATTTGATTTCATTGAATGTATACACACAGCAAAAACCAATAAGCGTTCAAAAATGTGGATCATATATATTTTTTTTCCTTAAGAAAAATACAGTGTTGAATGCTTTTTTTGAGAATTAGAAGTTGAAGTTAAGTTTAACCTGACATATCAGGGGTAAAAAGAAGAAGGGGGGAAAAAATCAAAAATTTTCATTTTATATAAATATAATCATAGACCTCTAATTTTTTAAGGGTAACCAGGCAATGAAGTACAAATAGGATATCCCCCTTTTACCATCATAATATATGGAGTGGTGTTTGTTTCGAATCCTTTAAAATTTCTCTGTTCTTATGACATACAATTTCATAATTAAATTTCTGGGTAATGGAAATAAAATGATTATCAAGAAAGTTCGTTCTGAGTATTAATTAAATGTCAGATTTTTTGTTTAAAAGTCCAAGAAGATTTTGTTTGGAAAAAGAGGGGAAGGGTGTGATATGGTTATAACATGGCCTAACGCGAGGGGGGGGGGGGGGGGGGGCAGGGGGTAGTTGCCTCCCCCGAAAAAACCTACATTTTGGACTGAAAATGTTCATAAAACTCACGAAAATCAATTTCAATTGGATAAAATGCAAAAGCGCCCCATAAGATGCTTTGTCTCTTCGCTCTCTTGCCTTTGTGTTTCTTCGAATTTTTTTACGCGTCTTGCTTCCCACCCCCCCGGAAAAAAATATGCGTACGGCCATGGGTGAGGAGGAGAGGAAATGAAACGAATGGAAATGAAAATGAGAGGTACAGGGCAAGAAAGAGAAAAGTAGAAAGAAAGAGTTTGTGCGTGAAAAAGTTTGCATGGACCTACTTCTTGGGACAATTACACCTCAACTTGGGACGTCCTATGTCCAGATAACCATAGCTATCAATTCCTTATTTCATCTGATTAAATGTCAGATAGTTTCGTATAGTAAACTCATGTTTTTGTAACACACTCACACGCACACACTCACACACACACACACGCATACATACATATATATGTATATTTATATAACGATATTATATTTCGCGTGTTGGACATAGATGAGATAAAAGAGGCAAAGCGGTAATGTATTATACTAGTTCCAACAGAGTTTATTGTGCAAAGGGCCCTCTTCCTTTATATATATATATACACATATATATATAAACAAAATAAACTGTTGGAACTAAGTACAATGCATTACCACTTTGCCTCATTAATATATATATATATATATATATATATCCTTAGATGTGTTGATGCCGATGATTACCTATTGAACGTCTGCTACCGGCGGTTTCACGCCCGGACTTGAGACGATCTTCAGGCAGACTGACGTTATTTACTATTTGTGTGGTGCGGCGGGTCAATTTGACGCTTCGGTGGTTTCCGGTTTGGTCTCGTTCGGTGTCTGCACTTTGAAATCAGTTCCGACCTTTTGTTTAGTGAGTTTCTGTTTGTTATTATGGACACTTTTTCCTCCAGGCAAAGATTGAACAAGCCACTTTTTCTTTGGTTTAAGTTTGACCTTTTTTCGATGTCCCAAGTTAGCGTAGATTCAATGTTCTTTTCCTTCAGATTCCATATGTATTTTGAGAGTTGAGTTTCGTTTCGGTATCTTTCATGCTTGAATGATTTGATGTGGTTTCTGTATCTATCTTTGAATGTCCCTCCTGCAAGCCCGAAGTAGTGTTTCTCTTCGTTGCCATGTCGGATCGTCGCCTTGTATACCAGAGCCGTCTGCATACACTTTCCTTGTAATGGTTAGCTACAGTTGCATGAAAAACATGGATACCATAAAAAAAACCCACAACCAAAAAGTTGTCAAGCAATCAAACCCACGAGCGGAAAATAAGCCAAAATGTAACTGTCGGCAAAAAAAACAATGTCCATTACAAGGAAAGTGTATGCAGACAGCTCTGGTATACAAGACGACGATCCGACATGGCAACGAAGAAAACATTTTTTTAGATATATAATTAGATAATTTGAGCGCGAAGCGCGAGCTATTTTTTTGGGGGGAAATTTCATGTTTTTTGTCCTGAAAATTGAACATTTCGTGCAATGTTTGTGTTTATGAACAAGATGCCTATGTAACAAATAATAACTACGAGCGCGAGCAGATATTTTTTATATACACTGTACGCTTTGGCCTGATCGAAGGGGACGTGTTATAAGGACTGTTGAAGATACATATAAAGACGGTACATATATCAACAATCAAATAATGCGAGCGCGAAGCGCGAGCTGAAAAATTTGACATTCCGACCTAAAATACTGGATATTCTAAGCACTGTTTGTAATCATGAACAGGATAGGTATATAACTATACAATATTATTGATGCGAGCGCAAAGCGTTAGCGAAAACAAAATTGAGATTTCAGACCTAAAAGCGGGACATTCTGTTTATTTTTTGTAAATCAAGAAAATGTTGGGTAATTGGATATCTTCCTACATTAATAATGTGAGCACGAAGCGCGAGCAGAACATTTTTGATATTCTGATCTGAAACTTAATAATTGAAGTACGTTTAAAAGGGTACACCATCAGTAGCGTACCGTGAGCCGGAGGAGACAAAGCATTGGGGGGCACTGCATTGTTCACAGACAATGCAGTGCCCCCCCAATGCTTTGTCTCCTCCGGCTCACGGTACGCTACTGTACACCATACTGAATGTAATATGGTTTGAACAAATAAAGAAAAATCAGACGAACAAAAGAATAAAGATTTGATCAAAATCAGACAAGGAATATCAAAGTTATTGCAATTTAAAGATTAGAATTATTCCGGTGAAATAGTTTTAGGCATGTCTTCATTAATATTCAATGAGCAAGCTGATGATGTCATATCCCCACTTGTTCTTTTGCATTTTATTACATAAAACATGCATAAAATTAGGTTTATTCAATATATTCCCTTAACGAACCAAAACAGGTGAATTGACAACTGATTTAGTCCATTAGATATTCTTTGCTGCAACTTATTTCATTATAAGGGAGACATATCATTCACACTGTAATGAAAAAAAAAATGAAACAATTTTGATTCCATGTAACAACATAAGAAAAAGGATAGTGTGGATGTGACATCATCAACCCACCTATTAAATATTCATGACGACATGCACGTCACCATTTTCACAAAATATTGCTAAACTTTAAAATTGAATAACTTAACTATTTGTAATCAGATTTTGATAATATTTCTTAATTTTGATAAAATGTGTTTGATTTAAACATTTTCAGCCCGGAGTACCCCCCTCCCCTCCAAACAAGCTGCTTATCTGAATAAACATGCGAGCGCTTGACTAGATTTAGACCTAGTATCTTGGCATTCTAAATACTTTTTTATTTAAAAAATCAATAGTGGGAGCGCAAAGCGCGAGCAGAAAATATTTGATATTCTGATCTGAAAAGGGGTGAATTTAAACACTATTTCAAGTACTTTGTCGGGAAATTCTGAAGTGGGGGGGGGGGGGGGGGTTCTACAAAACGTCGTTCATTTTCATTACATTTCTGTCATTTATCATACCTACAAGATTTCCAGGAGGTGCTGCCTATGGAAAATAACACACGCATCACACCCAATTTTTTTGGGGGCTGATTCAGTGTAGATGCACACACATTTGTAAGATGATGTTTAGTTTACTAGTAAAATAGAAAGTGATTTTAAAAACATGATACATGTATCGCACTGTAGTTTAAAATATGACATGAAGAAAAGGTAGACAAAACCAATATGATAGGAATTAATTATTTAAAGTAAAAATAAATATACACTGCAAAAACTCCGGTGTTGATTTAACACCAGTCCGGAATCTATATATGTCCACACCAGATAAGTATTGAAACAACACCAGTATGGAATCAAACCGATGCTGTTTTAATACTAATTGGTGTTGTATAAACACCTATCTGGTGTAAGACCAAAACGAAACTGGTGTTGTTTAACACTTCTCTGGTGTGGACATATATAGATTTTAGGCTGGTGTTAAACCAACACCGGAGTTTTTGCAGTGTAATGTCCTTTTCACACGTGAATCTTGAATCATCATTGTATTGATGATTGCAATACGTCTTTAGAATCATGTACCTTTTACACACTCACTCGAAAACTGAATTTGAATTCCTGAGCGAAGGCGGTTTGTGTCCTTGGTGACTTATCAAATGTCAATCAAAGCACTGCATCGCAAATACAAAGTACGATGAATATGAGCATTATCTATGGAAGTGCTTGAAAGGTCACGCAAGCTCCGCCCCCAAAAATATGTTTTGGAGGTCAAGCCTTTCACACGCAAAATTTGTACAGTAATTTGAGTGAAACTTAACTGGAATTCACCTCCTGAGTAGAATTTGAATTAGTGATTGTGATTAGTGTTCATGATTTTAATCATATTCTAGTTTGGTTTCACACGTGCTAAAAATTCGTCATTAGCCTAGTTTAATTTCACTGGAGTACTCATTCAAATTACGATTTTTTAATCGTGTGAAAGGGCGGTTACTAGGTAGCACTTGCTCTAACTTTTCCTATTGATGAATCCAGTATATCGCATTCACTCAGAACAGGAAATGCATTAAAATTTACTTGCAGTAGTAATGCCTGGTTCTCACTGTTGTACGATCCCTTACAAACACCACGATTGGCCTTCTGTAACTGATCCCGAGAGTTTTTGAACTATTCAAATCTTCCTGCGATCAGTACGTTTGTCACGACTGATCTATTACAAACTGTTAGGACCACTCTGATTATTACACGATTAAGATCACCGTTTCAATTGTGGGGGGGGGGGGGGGGGCACTTCCATTCACGAGTGGATACCATGCGCGACCATGGGGTCTCGAAAAGCACCCTAAACACGTAATTTCCATATACTGAAAATGCACCCCCTTAACAAGTATTGGCGTGTAAAACCCTACCCTTAACAAGTATTGGAAACAAAACGATACTCTTGGCAAGTATTCCCTGAATTGATCCCCTAAACAAGTACAGATATTTTTCCGACCTTTCGTTAGAGAACGCGAACGCTTATTTACGACGGTAGTTGATTTTGGAAGAGACTTTTGGGCCGTCGTAAAAGGCTGTCCTGCAATTTAAATTATGTGACATGAGGATTTTGTTTAGCTTTCGCATCTGCAACGGAAACATCAATCTGCGGTTCGTGTGCAAAATACTATGGTAACAGCGACATATCCGATTTAGGACGACTTTCCAGAGCCACATTTGGTTCCTCCCTGAGCTCGAGAGGCCGCCCGGGGGGGGGGGCACTTCCATTGACGAGTGGATACCAGGCGCGACCACGCGTAAAAAAGGAAAGAGTGGGCAATTACGTTACGTATAGGCCTATATGTAACGTTTAGGGTGTCAAAAACGATGTTTAAAATACTAAGAAGGGGATTCATTTACAATACAAGTCTTGTAGGGTTTCACAAGCCAAATTCCTGTTAAGGGATGCATTTTCATAATCTGGAAAAGACTTGCTTCCCTTGTCTAGGGTGCTTTTCGAAACCCCATGGTCGCGCCTGGTATCCACTCGTCAATGGAAGTGGTTCCCCCCGAAAATTTGAATCTAATCACCCATTTCGGGGGAGAGTAATACATAATGCCCATTACATTCTGTGCTAGAGGCATATCGTTTGCGTAGGAGGCGCAGGGAAAGGGAAAAAACGCAAAGTTGGGTGGGTTTCAGACAAATATTAAAGCCTATTGCATATGCTGTGTACATATCAGCGCATGCGAAATGGTTCAGCTCGAGAGGTGATCTGACCCATGGAATCAATTGCCAGTGATCCACGAATAATCCACATTAGATGCAACATCGATTCGATCGACTATAATGATTTATATCTAAGTCTGAATTCAGTAAGTTTTTCCTCACTCAATATGTACTCAATTTTTTTGAAAAAACACTTTCTTATCCATGTCATAATCTACATTTCGCATGTCTCCAGCCAGCTGGAGTCATGATAGTCATGATAGTACAGTCACGCCGCAAGCTCAGGCAGGCAAATGGCATGGCATGCTGGTATCGTATGAAAGAATTTTTCACACGAAAAGCAAGATCTATAGGGCCTGTAACACAAAGCTTAGCAATGATTGTCATGATTGTAGAAAAGTTTTCTACGTTCGATTGTATTGACTATAATGTACAATCAATCTAGAAAATCGAGTCTATGATTAATCGTTAACTTTTGTGTTACCGGACTCTAATGTCGCGTTGTAGAGGTTTACGAAAACTCCGTATTATGTATTATTGTCACAGACGTCGTTCGTCAGTTTTACCTTTACCTATTGGGTTTAGTACAGCCCCACCTCCCACAAATCGCACTCTCAACACGCAGTGTTGACTCTTCCGGCAAAAAGTACATCCTTTATAAATCATTTTACTCTTAATATTTGATACCCTCGACAATTTGACCCTAAACACGTATCTTTCCTAGCGAAAATAGATACCCTTTTTTCATTATTTTAGTGTTTTTGACACCCTTATTACGTTACGCACGTAACGTGCCCTATCTTGAAAAAGACATCATTTTTACGTGGTTTTTTTTGGTCGCGCATGGTACTCACTCGTCAATGTAAGTGCCCCCCCTCGGGGGCACGAATCGTGAAAGTGGGAACGAGGTATGAATGTAAATTTACTTGATTCGTGATTCATGAATTGAAATATAGCCTTAAAAAATTTATCGAATGCTCCTCAATTTGGAAGTGAATGTATAGACAATAAAAGCATCCAAAGCACCCACTATCTCTGTACCCTCTTGCTTTGTCGTTGTCGATGTTCTTATTATCAACAAATATCCAGTGGACTTTTTTGTACAAACGAATCTGCGCAAAATCACAATCAATAAAGGGTAAAATAACAAATAAAGTGAGACAAGAATGTATGGACCAGGGATTAAAAAAAAAAAATTTTAAGAGCTACTTTTTACAACCTAAGTGCGGTACTGCATTACGTCAAACCCTCGTTTAGAAGGAAGGAAGGAAAGAAAGAAAGAAAGGTAAAAGAAGGAAAAGTAAGAGGAAAGGAAAGGAGAATAGACACGTAAAATGAGATAGAGGGGGAGAGACAGAAAGAGAGAGATGTAGATAGGGGAAAGTGGAAGAGATAAGAAAAGAGGAAATAAATTATAAAAAGATAGAGAAAAAAATGGAAGGAAGGTAGAAATGCATAGTCTACATGTAGTTTCGTATGCAATTAATGCTTTGCGTGTGGTCTCCTGCCGTGACTGCGCCTTAAGCCAAGCGCACACTATGCTATCGTCTTTTGCATAAATCTGAAGGTTCCAAGAAATGAAATTATTTTATTTGAAGTTCGGCATTGTGTTATGGATAATAAAATCATAATTTTGCTTTGCGGTAAGCCCTGTGGTCGGAGTAAAGTTCAAATCGGCTCCACGTCGCAGCCTATGATGACGTCATTAGGATTTCAAATTGAATTTGCTTTTATTCCTACTGGGAAGCTCAAACCAGAGTGAATTTCGATGTCAGTAGTTCTTACCATTATTCTGAACTCTGATCGCTAAATACCCCTTTCATAAACCCATCCTCCAATTAGCCGCCTAAGAGGAATGCGGATAATTCAATGAAAATTGCGTTCACAAACTCCGAAAATAATCCGCACTATTTTTACGAGCGCCCGTCCTGAAAAGGCGGATAATCGTCATGGCAACCGCACACACCCCCTCCGATGCGGTTGTGTTGGAAAAGGGTAACCTTGTGACCGCTAC
Source organism: Lytechinus pictus (assembly GCF_037042905.1). Lineage (NCBI taxonomy): Eukaryota > Metazoa > Echinodermata > Echinoidea > Temnopleuroida > Toxopneustidae > Lytechinus > Lytechinus pictus. The sequence continues at coordinate 12,002,066 of NW_026974141.1, read as the reverse complement.
CCCAAATAGCGATTTCGCCGAGATCCGGGAAAATCCCTGTAACGCGCATTGCATTATGGGATAGCTTTTCGGTATTACAACTTCCTGTTCGGAAGTCCAATGCACTGTTTTGCCATTCAGATCAACAGTGCCGTCATGCACAACAACACAACGTCGCTTTCGCTCGGAAAGTTCGTGATCACAACCCTCTCTTTCACGATACAGTTTAACGGCCTTTTCTGCTAAGGTCACTAATTCTGCCCGACGCTTTCCATTGCACGGTATTCATCTGTCAGTTAAGATTTTTTTAAGTTCCGAAACTGACTTTTTATCCATTTTGTGGTCGACGAAAAATTGAACGAAATGAATAATGTACATATTTAGCGTCTAGTTGAATACGATCGTGATGTCAGGCCGGTCGCTAAATGCAAAATTTTAAGATATTCATTATTTGTTTAATTTTTTATAACCAAATAAAATCATGAATAAAATTATTTTCACGTGAAATATATTTTTTATTTTTATTTATAATTCAAATGGAATCAAAACTGACCAAATGTAATAAATAGTATTATAATCTGTACATATTACGCTGATTGGCATCGATTTCAGCGTGGTGGAAAACTCAGTATCGCGAACCTCGCGCGAGCATGACTCTAAACCGGAAGTGGTGATGACTACCCGACGGAGTGAAAATTATCTCGTCTCGCGCATTATGAGATTTTTGTTCCTATTTGGGGTAGCGAGAAATTACTTTTGAAATGCGTTCATAATGAAGTCAAAATCTGGTCCCGATGCCGCTATTATGCGGATACTTGCAGCATCAAATTAATGCGGATAACTCTGGTCCTCCTCTGATTTTACGACCAAATTATGCTGCTATTAGCCGCATAATTGGGTTTATGAAAGGGGGACTTTATTTGCTGGAATGTTCATCTCAAATGTTATTACAATTTCTTTGAAATTCGTATTGCAACGAATCGTGTAGTGTGCGCCGGGCTTTAGTTCTTTTCGGACCAATCGAGGCCAAGAAACACATGTTTAGATACTTAAATAGCTGGCCTGGGGTGATTTAGGTTTCCACCCTTCGAAGCTGGAGTGTAGCTCCTCTTAACGTAGTCCAGATTGGACCTTGTTGTTTGGAAGTGCTTTTTCCCAAAGCTAACATAGAGGGCACATGTCTCCCAATCTCTAATCAGCGCCAATCCACTCATCTTCCCTCCCCAACAAGGTCCAGTACAAAACTTTGCTGTACCGGAAAAGCTAGGCATCAATCAAACAAGTTACACGGTAGGGGGTCAGGTGCCCTAGTCTCACACACCAAACAAGACACAATTTTACCCAAAACAACTTCACCTCTAACAGGGTGAAAAATGCAAAGTTGTGTTGTTTTTTTTACACTGTAAACATAAGGCTCCGTGTTTATGCACTTCAAAAATATCTATTCAGCGCCTTCCTCTCTCGCCAAATGATTCCACCCATGAACCAAGTATCAAAGTTTGAATAAGTAGACTACACCAGTCACAAGGAGGCAACAGCTGGTAAACATCTCTGGCTCAGGCAGCATCAACAGATCCTGGCCCCCACCCCCATCGTGGTCAATGGGCAGTGGAGGGTCAGGGGAAACCAGACCAGTGGCCTACAGGTACGACTAGTCTCTTGTACCAAACTTTTGCCTCCACTCAAATATAAGTTTACCCCCAAGGACGATGAAAATACACAGATGTGACCGATGTTCTACAGAATAGACATATTCCACCATGATAATTTGATATTCACATTTTGTTCTATTGAAATGTTTTTTCTCTTACCCAATGATTTCATCCGTGGAATAAGTATTACAGTTTATAAGACTAGACTACGAAAACCAGGACCCTGTTGCTTCCATGAAATGACCTCCTGACCTCCATGATAAGGGGCAGTCAGTGGTTTTTGTATATGGAGCTATATATAGCTCCATGGTTTGGACATGGTTTGATATGCATGTGTTTGCAGTGTATTCCATACTGTGGACATTCATGTCCATACTATGGACATCCATGTCCATACCCAGCTAACTATAATAACAAGGAATAACATTCATGAAAGATCCTAGAAATGCTTTCAAAAGAAATTTTTAAGAACATTTGTATAACATTAATGAAACAATATTCCCCTGATGTTAAACATGAAATAAACGTTAATATTATGATGCCAAGCAGATATATTTTCCTAAATGTTACATAGATCTTTACCCATAGTTGATGAAAAAAAACATTCTTAAGACACAAATTATATTTTTCTAACGTTTTTATAATGTTACATAATTAATGTGAATATTTTTTTTTCAAACGTTCGATGTTATGACTATGATGATGATAAAAAAAGTCATGAATGTTTGTTTTCAAAATATTTCGACAAAACATTTTTGATAATGTTATGATTTTCTTAAATATAGTAGATACATGATAATTTTGCCGTTTTTGCATATTGAATTAATATTTTGATAGGAACACAATAACATTTTATTGACATCTACATGTACATGAATTGGATGTAAATGAAATAGCATTTTGAAAATGTTGTTAGAATACTTGAAATGAAATGATCGATATGAAATATGGTTTTACAACATCTCAACAAAGCATTCTTGAATGTTTTCAAGTGTTTTCCAAAATGTTAACTTTAAAAAATATATTAGAAACATCCTGATAATTTTAACATAAATTGTTGAGAAACAAAACAGATATACAATTTTATAATGTTATATACATGTACGTACATTGGATGTGATAATAAATGTTATGAAACTATATGTTTAGGTATCATTTTGACTTAACGTTCTTGAAAAAAAAAAATTCCTAATATTTTTCAAAAGCGTTAATTAAATGTATCATTAACATGTTTTTCAATGTTTTATGATGATATGAATATAATTTTTTCAGAAACTTGATAATACTACTAACATTTTTGTAAGGTTATACATTTGATGTAAAATAAACATTTTAAAAATGTTGTAAGAATATATAACATCAACCGTTCAACAAAACATTTTTGAAATATAATTTCCAGAAATATTTTAAAATGTATTAGAAACATCCTTATTTTTAGTAGTATAATTTTAACATTTTTTTGTATTTTGCTGACATTTTGATAAAATTATTGGGATCTATGATTTTTAACTCATCCGGCCCGAAGGGCTAGATGAGCTTATGCCGTGGCGTGGCGTCCGTCCACTATTTCAAAATGCTTCTTCTTCGCCATTTCTAGTCCGGAATCAATTCTGTTTGCTTTATATGATAGCACTAGGCATGCTAGGTAGGGGATTCAAAACTTCTTCATAGAATTTTGAAACTCATTAAATATGCTAATTTATGCGCATTTTTAAAAATTCACAAAAAATGCTTCTTCTTAATTAGTTGACCGATTTTGAATTGTTTGCTTCCATCTGGTAGAGCTTCATGAAGGTCACCAAACTTCTACACAAAATTTGGCCGGAGTAGAAAATTATTTATGCTAACTTATGCGAAATTCATAAATCACAGAAAATGCCTCTTCTTTATTTGTTGACTGAATTTCAAAATGCTGCCCGCTTCGTCATTTCAAGTCTGATTTTAATTCTGTTTGCTTTTAATATGATAGCATTAGGTGGGGGATTCAAACCTTCTACACAGAATTTTGAAACTCATTAAATATGCTAATTTATGCGCATTTTTCAAAATTCACAAACAAATGCTTCTCCTTCGTTATTTGTTGACCTATTTCGGCTTCCTTTTGGTAGCACTTCATGAGGTTCACCAAATTTCTACACAGAATTTTGAAATTTTGACTAGGAAATCTATTCATAGATCACAAAAAAGCTTCTATGTAATTTCTTCATCAATTTCAATTCTATATCCTCAATTTATGTCACCAATATAATTCACTACAGTGACGTCAACTGGGCTGAAATTAAAATTGTGTTAAATATCGTTGCGAGATGGTGGATGAGCTCCACATCATTGATGTGCTAGTTTTAAAAGGTTGTAATACTAGTATCATATCAATGACATCAAACGTTCTTAGAATGTCATAACTGAAACTGCTTTATAGTATTTTCACTAAAAAAAGAGAGAAAATATTGTTTTAATACATATTTATGATATAACATCAGACATCTGATCATTTAAGAAATAAATTCATTTTACTATCATCGTTTTTATAATGTTATACATTATGTGAAAAAAATAATGTTGGTAGAATATGACAATAACATAAAACATCATTCCCGAAATGTCATGATTATGATTATGCTTCTCAAATATTTTAACAAAACTTATTTTTAGAAATGCTTTTCCAATGTTAAAAAAAAATGTTTGAAAAATTAATCAGAAACATCCTAATTTTGACATTTTTATGATATCATTTTTAAAGGACAAGTCCACCCCAGAAAATTTTTGATTTTTATAAATAGCGAAAAACTCTAACAAGCACAACGGTGAAAATTTGATCAAAATCTGAAGTAAAATGAGAAAGTTACGAAGTTTTCATTATTTTTCACAAAACAGTTATATGCACGACTCGGACATGCAAATGAGAGAGTTGATGTCCCTCACTCACCATTTTTTGTATGATATTGTTTGAATTATAAAATGTATTTCGATTTTTACAGATTTGACAATAAGGACCGAATTGATCGAACCATAAATTGTTAAAACAAAGGTAATACCACGTGTTCAGGGAGGAACAAAACTTTGTTTCACAGGACAACAGGGATATAATTGGAATATTCAATATTTCATATAATAAAATACAAAAGAAATAGTGAGTGATGTCATCAGTCCCCTCATTTGCATACCTGTCCAAGATGTGAATATAACTGTTTTGTGAAAATTATAAAGCGAGACTTAAAAATGTCATAACTTTCTGATTTTGATTTAATTTTTCAGTATTATTCTTGTTGGATTTTTTCTCTTTTTATTCAAATCAACTTTTTATGGGGTGGACTTGTCCTTTAAGAAACAAATAATTATCATGCCATGGGTGTGACAATAACAAACTTTCCCACAAAATTATGATAATATATATTTTTTTTTAATAACTAAACATTTTTGAAAAAAAAAAAGGTTTTCTAATGTTTTCCTGAAGTACTAATGAATTGTACAACAAACATTCATATTTTGATGTTTTTATGATATCATAATTTTTTGAAACATAATAACATTTTACTATAATATCTCTATAATTACGGTAAATAGATATAAAAAATACTATCTTAAAACTTTGGTAAAATTTAATGATAATAGCATTAAAGGTTCTATAAAAGTTATGAAAATATGTTCTCAAAATGTTTTAGTTAAAAATTCTTGAAAAATGTTTTTTCTTTTGTTTTCCCAAAATGTTGGAAACAAATATTGAACTCATTTTTTTAAATCGTTTTTATAATATAATTTGGATATGAACGGGGCAGCAACAGGAGGGCACCAGGCCCGACAGATGAATCATGATGATGCAAAACTATACTTTTGATTATTTCAGACATGTCTTATACTTCATAGACATCACCATTATTGTTATAAAAATTGCAATGCACTTTCCGCCTTCATCTGGTGTTTACAAATGCGAAATGATGTTGATATTTTTTTCGAGTTATACCATATTTTTAACTTGTATTTAAGTGTAACAAAGCTTGCGTGCGCTTGCGAAATCTCTTCTATCCAATGAACGGCCTTATACCTCTCAAATCTTAAAGGTCAAGTCCACCCCAGAAAAAGGTTGACTTGAATAAATAGAGAACTCAAACATGAATAACGCTGAAAACTTAATCAAAATCGGATGTAAAATAAGAAAGTTATGACATTTTAAAGTTTCGCTTATTTTTCACAAAACAGTTCTATGCTCAACTCAGTAATATGCAAATGAGAGAGTCGATGATGTCACTCACTCACTATTTCTTTTGCTTTTTATTGTTTGAATAATACAATATTTCAATTTTTACGAATTCGACAATTAGGATCCCCTTGCTTGAACCACAAAATGTTAAAATAATGGAAGTTCAGGGAGGAATGAGACTTTGTTTTACTTGACAATGACGATAAAATAAAAATATTTCATATTTCATATAATAAAATACAAAAGAAATAGTGAGTGGATGATGTCATTGGTCCCCTCATTTGCATGTCGACCAGGATGTGCATACAACTGTTTTGAAAAATTAAGCGAAACTTTAAAATGTTATAACTTTCTTATTTTACATCCGATTTTGATGAAATTTTCAGTGTTATGTTTGTTTGATTTTTCTCTTTCTATTCCAATCAGCTTTTTGTTGGGGTGGACTTGTCCTTTAAATTATAAGGCCAAATCTACTGAAAATAATAAAATACTTCTTTTATATATGATAGAATAATTTTGATTGGCGCATATACTATTTTTGTGAGCGCTGCTAAAAACCAAACAACAACATCTTGATTTTAACAGTGAAAATAGTAATTGTGACGATGGTACAACGTTGGAATGTAGTTTGTTCCTGGATTGTTCGAACAATTACGTTATGCCAACGTTGGCATGGTTGGGAAACATTCAACGTTGGGAAAACGTTTGGCCATCTAGACATATTCATTAGCCAGAGAATGACCAAAATTTCAGCTTATATATACGTGACTATGTTTACGTACCTGTTAAAAGTTTCACAAAAGTATGGAGCCTGATTAACATATCATTAATTCATTAAATAGATCATTCATAGGTGAAATTTTAAGGTATATATATATATAGAAAAATTGTTATTAAATGTATTCTGCCAGGTATCGGAGAGTCGTCTCATATATAGGAATCAATGGCAGGTTTCAGTGGATAGGTGTAGATATAGAACGATAGGTTGAGATAAGGATAGGATTAGAATATTTTTATGGGATAAAGTTGTAGAGATGAACTTCACCTTGAAAGCACATTAAAATTTTGAAAACAGTCACTTGTTACATTAGTAAGATACCATTGCAACATTTTCTCAACATTTTTAGAATACTAAACATTAACAAATATATTTTCAATTTTTTTTAAAACTGTTACTGTTAGATATACTTGCTAACTTAATATACAATTGTCCGTCAAATTGAATAGCTCAAGGAAGGATGAAGTTTATCAAATTTGAACACAATTGGTACTTGCCGGAATTTTCATAATTTTCAATTTCTTGATAAAAAACCCATTTGATTTGGTCAAGTCCATCCCAACAAAAACTTGATTTGAATAAAAAGAGAAAAATCCAACAAGCATGCATAACACTGAAAATTTCATCAAAATCGGATGTGAAATAAGAAGTTATGACATTTTAAAGTTTCACTTCATTTCACAAAACAGTTATATGCCGCACATCTCGGTTGGTATGCAAATGAGGGAACTGATGACATCACTCACTCACTATTTCTATTATATTCTATTATATGAAATATTTTGATTTTCTCGTCATTGTCATGTGAAATGAAGTTTCATTCCTCCCTCAGCTGAACACGTGGAATTCCATTATTTGAACATTTTGTGGTTCAGGCATGCAAGGAGGTCATAATTGTCAATTTCGTAAAAAAATGAAATATTGTATAATTCAAACAATAAAAAACAAAAGAAATAGTGAGTGAGTGACATCATCAACTCTCTCATTTGGATGTAACTGATTCGTTCATATAACTATTTTGTGAAAAATAAGCGAAACTTTTAAATGTCATAACTTTCTTATTTTACATCCGATTTTGATAAAATTTTCAGCATTGTGCTTGTCTGATTTTTCTCTATTGATTCTAATCATTTTTTTTCTGAGGTGGACTTGACCTTTAATTTCCATTTTATTTTCATTCATTTTGCACAACAAATTAGTCTAATTAGACCAAATGGTAAATGGACTAAATGGCTATTGGCCAACTGGTCATTAGACGGAATGACATTAAACTAAATTAGAGTAGACCATGTGGTGAGAGGACGAACTGATGGTAGATCAAGTAGACAGTTTGCAAATGGACGAATTAGCATTAGACGAATTGGAAATAACCCGTATAGGAACTCAGTACCCAATTATGGAGTAACAAACTCATCAATACATTTGAAACAACTTAGCTCCATGCATGTATGTATTGCATTACACTGACTGCCCCTTATCATGGAGGTCAGGAGGTCATTTCATGGAAGCAACAGGGTCCTGGTTTTTGTAGTCTAGTCTTATAAACTGTAATACTTATTCCACGGATGAAATCATTGGGTAAGAGAAAAAACATTTCAATAGAATAAAATGTGAATATCAAATTATCATGGTGGAATATGTCTATTCTGTAGAACATCGGTCACATCTGTGTATTTTCATCGTCCTTGGGGGTAAACTTGTATTTGAGTGGAGGCAAAAGTTTGGTACAAGAGACTAGTCGTACCTGTAGGCCACTGGTCTGGTTTCCCCTGACCCTCCACTGCCCATTGACCACGATGGGGGTGGGGGCCAGGATCTGTTGATGCTGCCTGAGCCAGAGATGTTTACCAGCTGTTGCCTCCTTGTGACTGGTGTAGTCTATTTATTCAAACTTTGATACTTGGTTCATGGGTGGAATCATTTGGCGAGAGAGGAAGGCGCTGAATAGATATTTTTGAAGTGCATGAACACGGAGCCTTATGTTTACAGTGTAAAAAAAACAACACAACTTTGCATTTTTCACCCTGTTAGAGGTGAAGTTGTTTTGGGTAAAATTGTGTCTTGTTTGGTGTGTGAGACTAGGGCACCTGACCCCCTACCGTGTAACTTGTTTGATTGATGCCTAGCTTTTCCGGTACAGCAAAGTTTTGTACTGGACCTTGTTGGGGAGGGAAGATGAGTGGATTGGCGCTGATTAGAGATTGGGAGACATGTGCCCTCTATGTTAGCTTTGGGAAAAAGCACTTCCAAACAACAAGGTCCAATCTGGACTACTCTTAACGATGATATTTCGTCATGGCTTAAATCTGCTACATTGGATAAGCTTTGAATGTGGATTTCCAGTGCTCTTCTCTTAATTTCCAGAGCTCTTTTGAGCATCATTGGGCAAAATCACTTTGATTGATTGATTGATTGCATTTATTCTTTTTCATTCCAAATTTTAACAAAAGTTACAATGTATAGTAAAACACAAAATATAATATACAGAAATGAAAAAAGGGAACCCACTGGAAAGCAAAGCTTTGATTCCTCGTGTATTTTTTCCCTGTTATAGATGATGGATGTGAAACGCCCACCGTTTGTAGTCTAACCATATTAAGGCCCATCGTACAAAGAATAGCGATTGATCGGATCAACCAGTTGGTTTCCGCGCAATAACTCAAAAAATATTGAATGGATTTTAAACATTTTTGGTGTGTAGTTAGATGACACCAAAATAAAGGCTAAATTCGAATTCGGAGTCCGCAGATCAAAGGTCACAGCTCATTATATATGCGAGTTGGTTCAAAGGTCTAAATTATATATATTTTCTAGACATGATGTATATTCATACATTCATCGTTTTCTTAACAATTTAGTGTGCTTCTCTTTTGTCACAAAGTACATTGTGCAAATTTTCAGAAGAAAAAAATATGACATGGATGGATTTCCATATAGTTGACGTTGATTGGATCAGTTGTAACACTGAGAAAAGCTCCTGATGTGTATCATATACACCTTACGTAACAGCAAATACATAAGGCTGGAGCCTCCACCTATTTTGTGTTATACAAGAGCAGAATGGGGATTTTTTAGATGTGTCCCAGTAGTCTGGACTATAGTTCTGGGGCCATAACACAAAGCTTTAAAGGTCAAGTCCACCCCAGAAAAATGTTGATTTGAATAAATAGAGAAAAATCAAACTAGCAAAACGCTGAAAATTTCATCAAAATCGGATGAAAAATAAGAAAGTTATGACATTTTAAAGTTTTGCTTATTTTTCACAAGAAAGTGATATGCACAACTCAAATGAGACAGTCATTGATGTCCCTCACTCACTATTTCTTTTGTTTTTGATTGTTTCAATTATACAATATATCCTTTTTTTTAATAGATTTGACAATAAGGACCAACTTGACTGAATCATATAGTATTAAACAATGCTCATTCCACATGTTCAGGGAGAAATCAATCATTGTTTCACTTGACAATGAGGAGAAAAATAGATCATTCCATATTTCATATAATAAAATACAAAAGAAATAGTGAGTGGATGACGTCATAAGTCTCCTCATTTGCATACTAACCAGGATGTGTATATAACTGTTTTGTGAAATTAAGCAAAACTTTAAAATGTCATAACTTTCTTATTTTACATTCGACTTTGATGAAATGTTCAGTGTTATGCTTGTTGGATTTTTCTCTTTTTATTCAAATCAACTTTTTGTTGGGGTGAACTTGTTTTTTAATAGCAATCATTGGAGAAGATTTTGATTGTGAAAATCAAGCGTATGATTATTGCTAACCTTTATTGTATGCCTCTTCCCACGGCAAAATTTGTCATTAACTTGATATCATACTCGCAAAGGAAACTTTAAGTGTATTCACTGGCTTTTATACTGAAATGATGCAAATCTTGAGAATTCAAGAACTTCATTATTTTTTCATCTGATAACCTGCTTCTTGTAGATCGTCTGATTTCAAGCATACAAAATACCCCTGTATTAGGCTTTAATACCTCAAACTAGCACCTCAAACAATTTACCCATGTCGAGGCATTTTTAGACCAGAATATTTAAACGTGTTATAACCTCTTCAAACTCAAATTTATCCTCCGTTGATCCGATTTCTCTGGTCTGAAAAGATTCACCTTTATAGGCAAATTTACAGGGTATTTCAATGCTTTTTATGATTATCGTGCAAGATATTATGTTTTTCCGATGTTTGTTATTGTAGTTTTGTTCTTTTTTTTTTTATCTAGAGGGCCATAGAATACCTGTTTCCATCAGGCCTGTTTGACAAGAAGGCCAGGCCCATGATGAAACCCTGGGCGGACTACTACCCGCCCAAGAAAGCGGCCCAGTTTGGAGCGGACGGTAGACCATTCGATTCCTTTTTCTACACCGGCAAACCAAACTACTCCAATCTGGTGCATGTGAGTTAGAGTAAATGATAGAGTATGAATGAAGATACTATGTACTTGTTGTTTGAAATGAATGTTTCTGAAACATTTTTCTCAAACATTTCTGAATGCCAGATTACATGTACTTACTGATGCAGATTTGAAGATATGAGATTGTTAAATGTATGTATATCTACTTGTAATAATAATACATGTGTAATCATATTTGTATCATTTGTATTTATATAGCGTATAATAGTAAAAAGACTTGTACATTTAGATTGCTAGTATATTGAGAAAGGTCATGGCAAGGATAACGCAGTTAAAGAATAGGGTGAATGAGAGAGTGAGAGAAAGAGAGTAGAGGGGGGAGAGGGAGAGAGTGGAGAGAAAACTTGCACAGTACAACCGGTTACACTTCGTAATTCCGAAACACGTAAATTGCCTATACCTCGATGTTCGTTAATCCGAAAACGTAAACGGGTTCGTTAATCCGAACATTTGTGGCGTTATTCCGAAGGCTCGATAATCCGAAAACGAAATAAGGTTCGATGTTCCGAAGGTTCGTTAATCCGAAAACGAAATAAGGTTCGTTGTTCCGAAGATTCGTTAATCCGAAAACGAAATAAGGTTCGTTGTTCCGAAGGTTCGTTAGTCCGAAAACGAAATAAGGTTCGTTAATCATTTCGTTTTCGGACTAACGAACCTTCGGAATTACGAACCTCATTTCGTTATCGGATTAACGAACCTTCGGAATTACGAACCTCGTTTCGTTTTCGGACTAACGAACCTTCGGAATTATGAACCTTATTTCGTTTTCGGATTAACGAACCTTTGGAATTACGAACCTTCGGAATTACCGAACCTTCGGAATTACCGAACCTTCGGAATAACGAAGCTTCGGAATTATGAATGTATGCGAGTACAACCACCCTGTCTGTGGCGAGGCTATACAAAACATATACACACTCAATAAATCTTTAAAATATAACTTTTGTAAAAAAAAACAGTAATAAAGTTGCATTCATTAAAATTTTGTTTTCATTCTAGACTCCCGGTCTAGACATACTAGGGATCATTTTTTATTCACCAGAACGCTCAAAAACTTTTGAGCATATTTGTCATTATGATGAATACTGTAATAAAAACTGTAATAAAAACTGACAGTGTAAACACAACAAAAAATCAAGCATTTGTCCCGACGAACATGAAAAATAAGCCAAGCATTGTCATGTCAACCTCATTTCACCACACATGGGTAAATGGGGAGGGAGAGAGACCGGAGAGATTTGAGCAACACCATTGTCGTCACGCTGTACATTTAGTCTATGAATACAGACATATTTCTAACCTGAAGCTTCTAGATCCGAGTATTCCTTCGTCAAAAAACACTAATTTACTTTAAAAACAAAACAAATAACTAATTTTCATAATCAAAAGGGGTGATTTAGAATAATAACCGATTGCTTTATTTTAAGAAGAGAAGCTTATAAGGGTCTCTTATACCCTTGAATGATTGCCAGTCCAACCTCGGATAAGCGATTCCCACTATACTTTCTAAAAGCCTGATAGGCCTATATTTGTATACTATACATTATATGAGGGCCATTACAGAAATCACCAATGGTGTTTCATTGGTAACCAATTGTATTTCAATGGTACTGTAATGGCATCTAGCTATGTAGGGATTGATTTTGTACTTTTATTTCTGTCCAATCTTAATCAGGAATTACCCCTTTTCTATTAGAACATCCCCCCACATCCCTCATTTATATTCACCCTTTTCATCCTAACTTCCTATTCTTTATGTACAGCTCTCTCTTATACATTAACTGATGTACACTCCTCACACAAGGTTCTTTTGTATTAAATCACTCCACCATCCTTCATACAGCTTTCTTCACTCCTCTCTCTCTCACTCCCTTACTCCTCCTCTCCTTCCACCTCTCTCCTGATTGGTTAAAATGTTAAGTTGATGCACTCAAGCATAGATAATAATTTGCATATTGTTTGAATAGTCAATATATATATTTTTGTTTGTATATTTGAATATTCACTTATACTTTGTTATATTGATTGATATGCCTAAACTATAAATTTGCATGGAATGTTAAGAAGAATGCAACAAGGTTTTGATTAATTAAAAACTGGCAGTTGGCCAGTAAGTTCTCAACCTGACAACATGTCTGCTGGGCTGCCTCTGTCGAAGAGTACTAGTACTAGTGCAATAATAGGTAGGATATTTTTGAATGGTATATGGTAAATAAATAAGTTGTTCCAATGGTTTAGTGAGTGAATGGTATCCCGGGCACATAGCCAGGGCGTTCGATTCCTTGCATGAAAATTGGACAATTAAAAAAGAGTAATCATTCAAAACGGTTGAGCATTTCATATCCGAAAAATATGACAAGCCCCCTGAACGCCAACAGGGTCCGGGGAAGGGGTTACAGATCTAGAGTTCAGTATGACTTAGAATAGAACTTAAAGAGATGATCCAGACTGGAGATATTTCTATCTCAAGACTAAAATTCACAGGGCAAAATGCTAGAAATTTGATCAAAATTCAATCAATAATTGAATTTCAAAGAATTGCATTATTCCAGTGAAACAGTTCTTGGCGTGTTTTTATGAATATGCATTAGGTGGGCTGATGTCGTATCTCCACTTTTTCTTTTGTATTTTATTATATTAAATTATGTTTATTCAAAAATTTTCTACCAAGAACTAAAACAAATGGATTGACACCTGATAAGGTGCATTAATTATTGCCGCAACTTATTTCATCTTAACGGAGACACATCATTTACACATGTATGAAAAAATGAAACATTTTATGTATTGGAGTGAATGGATGAGTAATCCTTGCCTTAAATCACTATGACATCACCAATGCAGCCGATTTGAAGGCTCAATGGGTATAGCGATAACAATTTTACAACTTTCAAAAATTCACAATGTTTGCCTGATTTTGTTCAGACTTTTTACCTATTTGATAACAACTTTAAATGTTAGTAAGATTCCCCTTTCAAAAATATAAATCTTTACAATATTTGCCGTGGTTACTTTGTGAATGAAAAAGATGGAAAAACAAAAGTCATTCATTCACTGCTTGTTGCTTTTCTATTAATAACTCAAATAAATGATATGAAATATTTTTTTTAAATTGGTACAATGTTGCATCCATGAATAAGGCAAATAATGCAATACAAAATAATCTTTGAGAAAAACTACATTGAAAACTATACATCCCTTCGTATTTTAATTGTCATTTTATTGTAATGTCTTAAAAATAGAACACTCCTTTTAACGTATATGCAGGGAAACGGTTTAGTAATGCAAATCAATTACCTCATACTGGATCTAAGAACAGGGTCCCTTGTTAGGAAAATGTGATCGATTAATTCAATCCCTCCAATTATGGTAAACCAGTAGTGTCATTTCAACTATGGTAAGCCACTAAAAAAATGACATTTATATAAAAATGTAGAAAACAGAAAGTGAAAGTTTTCTTAAATGGAATTATATTTCATCTGAATGATAAAAGGTGGGAATTTTACTAGTCATCTGTACTGACTGCACAGAAATGTTGTTAGCGCTGACAGTGCGCTAACAGAGGCCCTACTAACAATCATTAATGTAGCAGCAAAGCCTAATATTTACATCAATGCATTGCGTGATTGCTCACGCATTGAAATAAATGTTTTGTCCATATGACTGGGCTTATTGTTAGCACTCTGGCCTTAGACTAGTACTATAGAGATCTTTCAATGGTCTTTCAGAGATATTTTATGCAACAAGTGATCTTATAGAATTCTTTCCATGAACTTTGACTAGTCTTTCAATGATCTTTGGATGATCTTCGAATGATCTCTCATGAGTCTTACAGTGATCTCCGCAAAAATCTTGAGAGACTGCCAAAAGACCACTGAAAGACTATTAAGATCTTTGAAAGTTCATTGAAAGACCACTGAAAGACCATTTTCCTGTAAGACTGTTTTGAACCGTTTCAAAAAGTTTTGGAGCTCATGAAGACCACGAAGACCACTGAAAGATTGGTCAGGACTCGTGTAAGACCTCAAAGGCCATTGTAGGTTCATTGAGAGACCTCTGAAAGATCAACCATAATTAATGGTCTTTCAAAGGTCTTGTTCTTTTTGGAATGGGGGCCTTTAGGCTAACAATTTTTCTGTGTGGCACTGGATTTCAGCGTACAATCGATGTAGCATTGTATTGGGCTCAATAGAAGGTTGTGTAAAATATATCATTTACAAATGACTTGCTTTTCAAATTGAAATTAGTTTCAGAAAACAAATGCACCTTCTGTTGGAAAGAAAATTCAACTGTTTTCCAATATCTTATTCCAATTTCAATAGCAAGTCATTTTGTTCAGAGTGCAGGTATGTTCACATTGGAAAAAAGTTAGAAAAATGAATTGGGACCAAATCTGGGGCCTGTTTCATAAATGACTTGCAACTGTTGTAACTATGCCATTATGGCGACTACCATGGTAACAGGGCTTGGAAGCCCAATCATTATCAAGGTTGCCATGGTAGTTGCCATAATGGCAAAGTTACAACAGTTGCAAGACCTTTATGAAACGGGCCCCTGGTGAGCTACTAAAATTTAAATCTGAAATTAAAATATTTGGCTTTATTGAAAATAAATTGTGCATTCAGTTTTATTTACTTGAAGCATAAAAACTGTATATAATTGTATAATGATAAATTCCTGATATTAGTTTCATTACTAGATCTTCAATAATTAATTATCAAAATGACAAATACATTGCACAACAAAATTTAAAACAATATGCAGATTTGAAAAAAGGTGATATGGATTGAAACCTCTCTTTATCATTTAACCCATATAGAACTGGGGGGAGGGTCTATTTGACCCCCCTCTTGACAAATTTCGTCACTACGCCATTGCACGAAATTTTTGACCGCGCTGCTCACTGACGTCTTACTTTCAAGTCTTGTGCATCTTTTGAGTTCAAATTTGCGACGCCCAGGTACGCGGTTCCAAAATTACACAACATTTTGTAAGTGCATTTCAGACCCCAAATTGCTCAAAAACGTGAATCCGTGTACAAAGTAAATGCAAATTGTGTTTTCAACTAAATATCATAAATGCATGAATATTTCAACTGATGTTAGTTTATTAAAATGGATTTATTTTATGCTAATTATGATCGGAAAAGGGTCTCTGACAAAGCAAAAAATACATAAGAATAAAAAAATAAAAAAATAGGGCATAAGAAATTAATTATATTTTTGCAATTTTTTACTCTCACCAAAAATTACAATTTTACTAGCTACATGTATATAAATTAAGGCAAGAACATACAAAAAAAGAAATTTAGGGCAAATTTCATGCGCTTCTTTACAACATCGATCACAAAAGATGGCCTCTCACCTGTTTGGACTAGGTCATGGATTGCAAGAAAAATGCCTTCTCAATGCTAACCTGTGTGGATTTGTTTACGTTTTGTGAGATGGTGGGGTCGATTAACCCTAAAAGGACTGGGCTATTTGAGATGTACCGTATTGAGGACATGGGGTGGGGGAGGGGAGGGCCATGATGCCCCCCCCCCCCTTCTGATCTCAGCCACCGTTCTTTACCACATAAACTACAAGCCAGTGTAAAAAAATTCTGAAAATAATAATTTATTCTGAATAAAATATGCAAATTTATTCATGAAAAACATTATTTGCCTATTTGACACCCAATTTCACTCCAAATTTCTTTTCTTTTTTTTACAGATGCCATCTTTGTAATCTAATTTAAAGGATTCTGCAATAGAAAAAATGCAAAAGCCAATTTTTTCCTTATGTATCTCTTTGTTTTTAGAATTTTGTATGTATTTGTCTATTTTTTCAATGGAAATTATTAAAGACCATTTAAAAAATAAACTAAAGCCTAAATTAATTAAGCAGAACAATTAGAACAAAAATAATCACCCTTTTATGAATTTCATCTCCCATAGACTTTGTACACGAAGTAAAAAATGAGCCATTTTTGGCATGACATCGTCTCGTAAAAAGTCGTGTGGTGTCGCGATGCTATACCTGTCTGTCGCAATTTGGTCTCAAAATTTTGCGCAAGATTTTAAGAAAAAAGTCATAAATTTTTGGGGTGCTATCTTCTGCATTTCGCAAATATCGCAAAGCGTTGAGGGGGAAGGGGCATCATGGGCCCCCCAGTCCTGTTAGGGTAAAAGGGATACTCCAGGCCGAGATAATATGATTTAACAAGATAAAGAAAAATCAGACAAACAAAACTCTGAAAATTTGATCGAAATCAGACAAGGAATAACAAAGTTATGACATTTCAAAGTTTTTGATTTTTCCGGTGAAACAGTTCTAGGCGCGTCTTCATGAATATTCAATGAGCAAATTGATGTCATATCCCCACTTGTTCATTTGTATTTTATCATATGAAATTACACTGTAGGTTTATTCAAAAATTTTCCTCCAAGAACGAAAAAGATTGGATTGACAACTGATGAAGTGCATTAGATATTCCAATGCTGCAACTAATTTCATTATAAGGGAGACATATTATTCACACATAATATATGGAATAATGAAACAATTATGATTTCAGGTAATAACATAAGAAAAAGGAAAGTGGGGGTGTGACATCATCAGCCCACCTAATGAATATTCATGACGTTGTGCATATAACTGTTTTAACAAAATATTGCTAAAGTTTAAAATTCAATTACTTTGTTATTTGTTGTTCGATTTTGATGAAATTTTCAGCATTTTGCTCTGTGAATTTTACTCTATTCATCCAGATATAAATTTGTTCAGCCCGGCGCATCCCTTACATTGATCACATACATAGGCCCGTATTCTGATAGCAGGTTTAACTTAAACTCAGGTTTAAAGTTGTGGTTTAAGTATGGATAGCCAATTGTTACATAAATCACTAACGGTAGAGATGTCATATTTCAGCTCATTTGGCTCTCAAGTCATTCATAAATGTCTAGGAAGTATAAATGGATTACTGTCTTCACCATCGATGAATCAGGAAAGAGCACAGTAAACATAAGAAACATTCAACTTAATACAATTTTTTGATACTTTTGGCTTCCCATACTTAAACCACAACTTTAAACCCGAGTTCAAGTTAAACCTGACTTCAGAATACGGGCCATAGGGTTTCTCCCCTTGTATACATTTGTTTGTCTTTAGGGGTCACTAGATTGATAAATTCCCTTCCCACACTGATCATATACATAGAGGTTCCGGGGTGACATATCTTTTTCTGTTGCAGGTCCCCGTATGTGGAATTCACCCCCATCGGACATTAATGTTGCCAGTCCAAAGAGCTCTTTCACAACAAATTAAAGACTCACCACATGAAGCAAGAATTTGCTTAATTGTTGTGGGATTACTTGCAGAATCGGCTTTTTAAAATGTGTCCCGGGGGGGGGGCACTTACATTGACGAGTGGATACCATGCGCAACCAAAAAAACACGTAAAAGGGATATCTTTTTCAAGATAGGGCACGTTACGTACGTAACGTGATAACTGATAAGGGTGTCAAAAACAACAAAATAATGAAAAAAAGGATATCTATTTTTGCTAGGAAAGCTACGTGTTTAGGGTCAAATTTGCAAGGGTGTAAAAAATTAAGACTAAAATGTTTTTATAAAGGATGTACTTTTGCCCCAAGAGTCAACACTATACGTATTTAGAGTACAATTTGCGCGAGATGTTGGAGGTGCATGGGGCTGTACTATTGTAGGTGAAGGTAAAATCGACGACTGACGTCCGTGACATAGAAAAATATCGCTGTACTTCTTTAGGGGGTCAATTAAGGGAACTTGACAAGAATATCGTTTTGTTTCCAATACTTGTTAAGGGTAGGGTTTCACACGCCAATACTTGTTAAGGGGTGCATTTTCAGAAAATGAAAAATACGTGTTTATGGTGCTTTTCGAGACCCCATGGTCGCGCATGGTATCCACTCGTCTGCCAACTTCAAAATATTACATATTTGTTTTCTTGTCAATTTGTTCAATTTCTGTGTAATTATTGATTTCATTTTCTGTATTGTATAAGTTGTTAATTTTGCACTTTGAATGTCATCGACAGAAAACAGATATGTGCCCTTTATTATTATTATACTTGTTATTATATATATATATATCTATATTATAATTATATTATATCATAAAGTTTTCAGAATTTTGCCTCAATACACATATAAACATTCTTAACTCTAACCTGTGTGATTTGTTTGTTTGGTGAGAAAGTGGGGTCGATTAAATGCCTTACCACATTGATCGCACACAGCGCCTTGGCCCTTGAGCACATAATCAATGTAGGTTTGGTGCTTTAGAAATACTCTATATTTTCGTTATGGGTTTCTCCCCTTGAATGGATTCGTTTATGTCTTGTTAGATCACTAGATTGACAAAATGCCTTATCACATTGATCACAAACATACGCCCGTTCACCTGTATGGATTCGTTTATGTCTTTCTAGATGACAAGATCGACTAAATGCCTTACCAAATTGATCACACACATATGGATTCACATCTGTATGGACTCGTTTATGTCTTCTGAGAGCACTTGTTCGATTAAATGCCTTACCACATTGATCGCACACAGTGCCTTGGCCCTTGAGCACATAATCAATGTAGGTTTGGTGCTTTAGAAATACTCTATATTTTCGTTATGGGTTTCTCCACTTGAATGGATTCGTTTATGTCTTGTTAGATCACTAGATTGACAAAATGCCTTACCACATTGAC
Source organism: Lytechinus pictus (assembly GCF_037042905.1). NCBI lineage: Eukaryota > Metazoa > Echinodermata > Echinoidea > Temnopleuroida > Toxopneustidae > Lytechinus > Lytechinus pictus. The sequence continues at coordinate 11,982,308 of NW_026974141.1, read as the reverse complement.
CACAAACATACAGCTTCCCACCTGTGTGGATTTGTTTATGTATTGTTAGATCACTAGATTGACGAAATGCCTTATCACATTGATCACAAACATACGGCTTCTCACCTGTGTGGATTTGTTTATGTCTTACTAGATGACAAGATTGACTAAATGCCTTACCACATTGATCACATTCATACGGCTTCTCACCTGTGTGGATTTGTTTATGTCTTCTTAGATCCCTAGATTGACGAAATGCCTTATCACATTGATCACAAACATACGGCTTCTCACCTGTGTGGATTTGTTTATGTCTTCTTAGATCCCTAGATTGACGAAATGCCTTATCACATTGATCACAAACATACGGCTTCTCACCTGTGTGGATTTGTTTATGTCTTGTAAGATCACTAGATTGACAAAATGCCTTACCACATTGATCACACACATAGGGATTCACATCTGTATGGATTCGTTTATGTCTTCTGAGATTACTAGATTGACAAAATGCCTTACCACATTGATCACACACATATGGATTCACATCTGTATGTACTCGTATATGTATTCTGAGAGCACTTGATCGATTGAATGCCTTACCACATTGATCACAAACATACGGCTTCTCACCTGTGTGGATTTGTTTATGTCTTGTTAGTTTACTAGATTGACAAAATGACTTACCACATTGATCACAAACATACGCCTTCTCACCTGTGTGGATTTGTTTATGTATTGTTAGATCACTAGATCGACAAAATGCCTTACCACATTGATCACAAACATACGGCTTCTCACCTGTGTGGATTCGTTTATGTCTTGTTAGTACACTAGATTGACAAAATGCCTTACCACATTGATCACAAACATAAGGCTTCTCACCTGTGTGGATTCGTTTATGTCTTGTTAGTTCAATAGATTGACAAAATGCCTTACCACATTGATCACAAACATACGGCTTCTCACCTGTGTGGATTCGTTTATGTCTTGTTAGTTCACTAGATTGACAAAATGCCTTACCACATTGATCACAAACATACGCCTTCTCACCTGTGTGGATTCGTTTATGTCTTGTTAGTTCGCTAGATTGACGAAATGCCTTATCACATTGATCACAAACATACGGCTTCTCACCTGTGTGGACTTGTTTATGTCTTCTGAGATTACTTGACCGATTATATGCCTTACCACATTGATCACAAACATACGGCTTCTCACCTGTGTGGATTTGTTTATGACTTGTTAGATCATTAGATTGACAAAATGCCTTACCACACTGATCACAAACATACGGCTTCTCACCTGTGTGGATTTGTTTATGTCTTGTTAGACCGCTAGATTGACAAAATGCCTTACCACACTGATCACAAACATACGGCTTCTCACCTGTGTGGATTTGTTTATGTCTTGTTAGTTCCCTAGATCGACAAAATGCCTTACCACATTGATCACAAACAAACGGCTTCTCACCTGTGTGGATTTGTTTATGTCTTGTTAGTTCACTAGATCGACAAAATGCCTTACCACACTGATCACAAACATATGGCTTCTCACCTGTGTGGATTTGTTTATGTCTTGCAAGATGACCAGATCGACTAAATGCCTTACCACACTGATCACATACAAACCGTTTCTCACCTGTATGGATTTGTTTATGTAATGTGAGATTATAAGATTGACTAAATGCCTTACCACATTGATCACATACAAAGAACTTCTCATTGTCAATAACTTCCTGGCATGATGCAAAATATGAATCTATACGTGGCTTACACTCAACTGTCATATTTACTTCATTTCCTTCTTTCAAAATCCCCTCATCACCCAGTTCAAAGTCATTCGATTTATAGGCAGGTTTCTGTATTTCTCCATCAACAATCTGTAGAAAGCCTTCATGCGATGCATACGATGGAAAGACGATATTATCAACCCCATGTTTGTACTTGAGATGTCTTGATAAGATGAGAGGAATAGCATAGAATGATCCACAGAACTCACATCGGTAGATTCCAGAATCTATTTGGATAGAAATATTGTCATATTTTTATTGATTGATTCAGAGATTATGCATGTAAAGGTATTTATTTGAAAAACTCAAACATAATGAAAAAAGTACATGGTACATGGAAGAACCCCCCCCCCCCCAAAAAAAAAAATGAAGGATTTAAAGGGATGGTCCAGGCTGGAGATATTCATATTTCAATAAATAGAGTAAAATTCACAAGCCAAATGCTGAAAATTTGATCAAAATCGGATAACAAATAACAAAGTGATTTAATTTGAAAGATTTGCATTATTCCGGTGAAACAGTTCTAGGCATGTCTTTAGGAATATTCATTAGGTGGGCTGATGATGTCATATCCCCACTTGTTCTTTTGTATTTCATTATATGATATTAGGTTTATTCAAAATTTGTCTTACAAGAACTAAAACAATTGGATTGACAAACTAATAAAGTGCATTAGTTATTTATTGCCGCAACTTATTTCATCATAATGGAGACACATTATTTACACATGCATGAAATAATTAAACATTAATGATATTATGCAAAAACATAAGAAAAAGGAAAGTGGGGATGTGACATCATCAGACCACCTAATGAACATTCATGACGATGTGCATATAACTGTTTTCACAAAATATTGATAAACTTATAACATTCAATAACTTTGTTATTTTTTGTACGATTTTGATGAACTTTTTAGCATTTTGCTCTGTGAATTTTACTCTATTTATGTATGAACATTTTCAGCCAGGACCATTCCTTTAAGTGTAATGCAGAGTTTTTGGAGGACAGTGACGTCGTCAATTGCATGCAGATATATTACCAAGTGACTTGTTCCAAACCAACATACAATCTGGGATGATATATCATCCATGACTGCACATACAAACTAGCCTTGTATAACACTGACATGGAGGCAAGGGATAAAGTTCAGCAACCAAGAGAACTGCCCTCACCCCTATAATTTTTCAAGTAAAGAAATGGGGGGGGGGGGGTGGAAAACCAAAGGAAGAGAAGACAATAGAGATGCATTGGTTATGTCGAGAAAAGAAGACCATAAGCATAACTTTTAAAGAATGAATGATTCTAGATTATCCATTGGGATAAAATGTGCTTATAATAATGGACAGATTTTTGTTGACTGTGGCTGAATATGGCATACATGTCCTTCATGTACACACCGGTGCTAGTAGATTAACATCAACTTTAAAGGGATGGTCCGGGCTGAAATATTAATGTCTATTAATAGAGTAAAATTCACATAGCAAAATGCTGAAAATTTCATCAACATTGGATAATAAATAATTAAGTTATTGAATATTGAAGTTTATCAATATTTTGTGAAAACAGTTATATGCACATCGTCATGAATATTCATTAGGTGGGCTGATGATGTCACATCCCCACTTTCCTTTTTCTTATGTTATTACAGGTACATGAAATCATGTTTTAATTTTTCATACATGTGTAAAACGATTCATTTCCATTACGATGAAATAAGTTGCAGCAATCAATAACTAATGCACTTAATCAGTTGTCAATCCAATTGTTTTAGTTCTTGGTAGAAAATTTTTGAATAAACCTAATTTCATATAATAAAATACAAAAGAACAAGTGGGGATGTGACATCATCAGCCCACCTAATAAATGTTCATGACTGTTTTCACAAAATATTGCTAAATTTTAAAATTCAATAACTTTGTTATTTGTTATCCGATTTTGATGAAATTTTCGGCATTTTGCTCAGTAAATTCTATTCCATTTATTAAGCTATAAATACTTTCAGCCCAGACCATCCCTTTAACGCAGATTTGAACCAATAGCGCCATCTTGGGTCTTCAACTCCTCATACCTGGCCATTTTCCTGACCCATAATACAAGTGTAGTCTAGTAATATGGACCCACTTGAATGATAACATGTTAAATAACTACTCAATATATTTATACAATAATTATGCTACCAAGTAGCAAAACAATTACTTTTCCTCTCAAAACATTTTAGTTTCTCTATACAAATACAATTATAGGTCAATTTATTCTCTGTAGTTAATAGATATCTGATAATGTTTATTTTAAGACTATGTGTTTATAACGCACAATCAATGAGAGACCACACACACTTCACTTCCTCTTTAAATGGATTTACATAATTTCAGTACCTTATAGGGAAGATTCTTTCTTATAACCCATTCGTAATCTGTCAAATACATATTGGTTTGTATTCTGAAGTCGGGTTTAACTTAAACTCAAGTTTAAAGTTGTGGTTAGAGTATGGATAGGCAATTGTTACATAAATCACTAACAGTAGAGATATCATATTTCAGCTCATTTGGCTCTCAAATCATTCATAATTGTCTAGGAAGTAAAAATAGATGATTTTCTTCACCATCTATGAATAAGGAAAGAGCACAGAAACATACAACTTAATACAAATTTTGACACTTTTGGCTTCCCATAATTTTAGCACAGAGTTAGACCATGGTCTAAGTTAAACCCGACTTCAGAATACGGGCCATTGGGTTTTTTGTTTTACCTGAGAGTGTTCCATTCTGTCCATCATCTCTTCCCTCCACTTTTGAATACGGTGGGCGGGATTGCTTTGGAGTCTGGTCGCCCCCTGGAGCCACTTCTATCAAAGTTTGTGCTTTCTTCTGATCACATGAATGAGAGTTGAGATCACCTGACTGGGTTCTGAGATCACCTGATTGCTTGGGAGTCTGGTCACCCCCTGCAGCTACTTCTATCAAAGTTTGTTCTGTCTTCTGATCACATGACTGAGAGTTGAGATCACCTGACTGGGTTCTGAGATCACCTGATTGCTTGGAAGTCTGGTCACCCCCTGCAGCTACTTCTATCAAAGTTTGTTCTGTCCTCTGATCACATGACTGAGTCCTGAGATCCCCTGACCTCTCATCACCTGATGCTGGATTGGATTGTGTCTGGATAGCTTCATCATAGTCCTTCCATTCAAATAGTCCGATGATTCCCTCTCCTCCGATATCATGAGCATTAAGCAGATTCCCATCATCATCATACTCAGTCTCCACTTTAATAGTGAACTAAATAAAAAGAAAAACGGACAAACTGTCACATCTAAGTGATGACATGATATACCATGTTACTTTGACACACGATCAGATTCATCCTATTCTTAGTCTGCAGTCAAAACGCAAGTTGTGATAACATACAGTTGGAGGATTATACTATCAAGATTTTCCCAATGATTTCATTTTATTTATTGGACTTTGATGACTCTATTGATCTCCAATATATCATTAAAAGTCAATTCATGAGGACTTTGCATTGTTCTGTTCCAGTCCATAGATGATTCAAACATTACCAGGGCCCCTTTAACTCTTTGACCGCATAGTTCGCCGATTGGCACACTTGCTAATTCGCCAAGTACACCGATCGGCACAAATCTCACGACAATCCGATTACATTGATATACAATGCTATCAATCACAAAAGCTAAGCTGCACTTCCTGCCCGTATCCGGACATCTACCCCCTGGACATCCACCCCCTAGGACAAGTACCCCCGGACATGTACCCCCCGGACAAGTAACCCCCGGACATCTACCCCCCGGACATCTACCCCCCGGACAATTACCCCCCGGACATCTACCCCCCGGACATCTACCCCCCGGACATCTACCCCCCGGACATCTACCCCCCCGGACATCTACCCCCCAGACAATTACCCCCCGGACATCTACCCCCCGGACATCTACCCCCCGGACATCTACCCCCCGGACATCTACCCCCCGGACATCTACCCCCCGGACATCTACCCCTCGGACATCTACCCCCCGGACATCTACCCCCCGGACATCTACCCCCCGGACATTTACCCCCCCCCAGACAGGCTACCCCCGGGCATCTACTCACGGATATTTTGGATACGGGGGGTAAATGTCCGGGGGGGGGGGTAGATGTCCTTTCACTGTATGGACATATCGAGCATGGTGTGTAATCTGGTAATTCACTAGCGAGTTAAGTGACACTGGAGTCGATTCATCTTGGAACCGAAGCCTTAGGTCAGAACCAAAGTCAGTTCTGGGAAGCTGGGAATCACTCGAGCCTAAAGGGAAAAACTAAATTGTTTTGATTTCAATATAGTACGCTATAATTTATTATTTGACAGGTACTTACATGGTTTGTACTCTCTTCATGTAAGTTGTTCTCCTTTATGTCATCTGGCTTTTCATCATTGACAAGTACATGGGAAGGTTCTGGATTTTAATAAATACCCGGTATATGAAAAGAAAAAAAAAGAAGTCAACATTTTCTTCTCATCTACATGTATTCTTGCAAAACGTATGAAATGCATATAATTTGTTGTGCAGCACTTGAAAGAAATAATAACCAAAAAAGGTGAGTGTGGATAAGAGAAATGCTTCAAGGAGCAATGGGTAAATTAAAGTTCAGTGTTGACCTTTTGGTGTTGGTGTTAGGTCAATTTTTACACGATTATAACGCCAAACATATTTGAAGATGGTCCCGAAAAGTCAATCCCTAGTTGTTGACATGTCAATAATGTGATTTGGATCAGTTTTACAAACTATGAATAAGTTTTGGAGCAAGGGGAAGCAATCCAAATTTCAACACCTACACCAATGCCCAGGCCAACACCGGACTTGAAATCACCCAATGAGCGGGCCATAACACCCTCCGGTACCCCCAAATGAAAGCTTTATTAACAAACGTACCTAACGTCATTTCCTCATCCTCGCTATCATTTTCCTCTTTGATCTCTAGTTTTATGTCTTGCTGACGTTGCATAAACATAGGTGGATTGACCTGTAATCCTATTTAAAAAAACAACAAGAAAAACAAACAAACCATGGGTTAATAATAATCAGAGATTTGACAGCAATCTAGAAGACTTATGGATAAAAGAAACAGGTTGCCTTTGTGATTGAGCTACACGGTCTTATCATCTCTCAATGAAGAAACAAGGATTTCCATGTGAGCCTGAGAATTATTTATTTAAACATCATCTACAAACGTTTTTAAACATGATCACCGAGCCGATCATAAAATAATACGTCTCACCAAGTATAATGCTCTTGGCTATTCTTTCAATTCTTAATAATATTCATCTGTATCTCACTCATAATCTGGAGTTCACAATCTGATCATGTAGGATGCCTTTCTGAGATCTTTTTCATAAAATTGCCTTGTAATCAAACAAGAAGTTAATGGTTTTCTCCTAAGCACCTTTACCCTCCGGGCTGCAATCAAACATTGAAAACAAAATTCTATAGGTCCTTATAAAACAAAAATAGCCTTCTGAGCTAAATCATTATTTTGTGGCCCCTGTAGGCTGGCTGTAAGCCTACATAAGCAGACAATTCTGAAATCCTCATACCATTTTGTTCAAACTAACAATCTCTTCTGATATTTCTTGTTAATTTCTGTTTGGGTTGTATACCCATATCATGGCACTAACTTCTATTCCTAAAACATAAAAAGAAAAAAAAATTCTGTAATAGGTTAATGCAAGTAATAAGTATAAAGATGAAACACAGAAATTTAATGGATTAATAAATAATGTTATTAAATAATGAGCATCGACCATACATACCAACTTTGTTCACCATCTCATAGTTTTCTTTGACGTTCTTGATACAAATTCTCTCATAACTGCTGAACATTGCCCATTCCTTGGCTGTGAAATAAACCTGGACATCTAAAAGATACTGATCCATCTCTGGCAGGGACATGGTGGCTTGCTTGCAAACTGAAGGCAAAAATATTTTCCTGTACCAAGAGTGAGACTGGAAGAAAAAGACAATTTTTTTTAAAGATTACATTTGAATTGCAGTTAAGACATCATGCACTGGTCTCACTGTCACTGTCAATCTCAGCATAACTCAGCAGACTGAGATTTACTTGCCTAAATCATTCCTTTTTTTCAACATAAAGATAAGGACCCGAATTCACATATGTTCCGGCATTTATTGAAAATTGCCCGAGTCTAAAAGTCAGAAAAATGAAACAGAAAACTATTGAAGCTTCATAATGCAAAAACAAATTATAGTTATACAAAAGACATACGACTACCATTGTAAAGCTTAGAATCCAATCTTTCGCCTGATAAAAATCTTACGTTATATTCTATTCATTCACCAAATTTATGTACTGATTTGAGCGAGAACAATTTGAAAACAGGCTAACAAAACTCACTCACTCAGTCTCATCTCACATTCTGTCTATAACTTACAGCCTAGATTTGACATGTTAAGCCTTTTTGCTATATTCTTTGTTCTAAAATGTCTTTTCACAAAATGAAATTTGCATCACTGTTTGTTGAATATATTTATCTATTTTTAATTGCAATGTTTATTTTGTCCTATCTCACTATTCCACAAAATCTTGAAATGTATCGCCATATTTTGCATCCTCCATTCAACATACTACATAGCGCATCACATACGGTACATCATGTTCGAAAGTCAATCATCAATGCATATACAAGCGTAGTCAGCTGGCAGCCGTCTGTTTCGAGTTTTTAAACATTTTTTATTTTTCTGTATTTGGTGAGTGAAGCCAACGGAGTTCAGCTGAACAACCAACATAAGAGAGACCAAAGCTTTTGGTCTAATAGTAATACAAGCGCTGCTAAATAAATTGCACCGCACTGATGCAGTCCTGAAACTGGACTTCTGTGATCTATGCAAATTCAATGGCAATGCTTTAGATTTTTTTCAGTCTTTTTCTTTTTAGATTGGTCAGTTTGTGTTTTTGATCAAGGAATAACGACGTTCTGAGCTTCGAACTCAATAGTTTTTTTTTTTACTATCTCCAACTCCAAGTAGCTTCACAATCACAGGCACACAGCTCAGCTCAGCGCAGCAGCGGTAGTGTGTGTTAAGACGCCGTGGGTTCCCGGTCGCGTATTTTTTTTTTACACCACTGCTCCGTCAAAATTCTCCAAAATACGAAAGAAACGGCTCGCGGGCAAGTCTAATTTGTGTGCTCAATTCATGCTAGCGCTAGTACTAGTAGCAGCTAGCAACATCAAGCGATCGAGCTCGCGCGGTGGATTCGATTTCCCTTAAGTCCCCACGTCACGTGCGTGATATCTTCATCATCATCACGATCATGGTCTGATCTTTGGTACTGTTAGAGCTCATAAAAACACCATTTCATCATGGACAGTAATGACCGTACAAGTCGAGATGAAACTGTCAATCCTCATGATGTCATTCCCATTCAACTTAAGGTAAATTTGTTTTCTTTAAGACTTTATAATATCTGCTCAGCAGATGTTTTGTGTGCAGTTTTGCATTTCCATTGCATTGGGCTTTCTCAAACATGCATGTAAAACTCAAAGTCAAACTTTCAAAGTTTCTGCCTTTTTAAAATTTTAATTCTGGAGTACGGTAGTGGGGGAAGGGTATTTTGAAAGCAATTCTGACACTTGATGTTATGTTATACCGAGGTTTTTACCTGACTGCTAAGAAAGCAAGAATGCCTGTGACTATGCACATGCATGCATGGTCATGGAAGTGCACTGCCATGCCCATGGCATGCCGGCCATGCTAAGCTGCGCTGCGGTGGTACGTTGGTGCAACGTAAGACGCGCGCTGATGAAGCATTTGGCCGACCCCAGCCAGCCAGCATACACACTCCGTCTCCGTCGACTGGCTTTGATTTGTGCAACTACAAGACTCGATACTTTTTTTATTTCGTCAACAAAGACAACGATAATAATGATTATTTTTATTTACCTTATCACGATCTGTCCTCTCTCTTCTTTTGTCGCTGACATTAGAATTTCTTCGATTGGGGGGTTTCCGGTGAACAAATATCGTCGGGATAGCGTCAGATTTCAGCATTTTTTTTCGGGGAGTGTACCCCATTATCTTTGCACGGACATCTTCTCGGAAACAATCCAGCTCGAAGTGGTCCTCGCAAACGACTCTACTCGCGTTATATTTATATGTTTTTATGTCAAACTTGTCAGTCCCAATATTGTGAAGCCACTGGGCACATCTCTCTCGATCTCGGATCGGATTTGGTATAGAAAACGCACTTTTATGGTTATTTTCTCCCGGCCGAACCGAGCAGCCGTATGCCTGACACATAGGCATATTGCAGCTTAGACCAAAAGCTTCGGTCTCTGTTATTTTATGTTGGTTGTTCAGCTGAACTCCGTTGGCTCCACTCACCAAATACAGAGACCGAAGTTCTAGCGCGATCTGTACAGGGGACAATGGCCATATGTTTATGTGTATTAAGTTCGGATAAAACAGGGCAGTGAAGTTGCGCGACAGCCGAGATAAGTCACTGTTTTTGTTTCTTTTAACTTGATTTTCCCCGTTTTTTGGCAATTAATGCCAAGAGGGAATGTTAATTTGCATTTCGGTCGCGTTAATTTTCAAATGTTTGATTCATTAATAAGACAAAAATTGAAGAGCCCCGACGGGGGAATTTTGCATTGTAAGTCCCCTAAAAGGCCTAATGGTGGCTGCATGATAGCGAGCCGTCTGTGTATGAGGAAACAAAAAAAAAAAATTAAAAAATGTTAAAAAACTCCTCGAAACAGACGGCTGCCAGCTGTCTAATTGCAGCTGTGAGACGTCGCGCGCTGGATCGGATCATGATTGTTGCGAAACCAAAGTGGAGATGGTACGTCACAGTCACGTGACCGATCTCGCTACATGTGCGCGAAATTTAATTCTTTTTGCCCCAAATAACCGTTACAAGAAATGCTCTTAAAAATCTCCAAAGTCGAGTAAGGAGATAATACTTTTTGAAATGGCTCCTGTAATTTTTTACTACGGGCTAAATATTTTTTGGAGCTGGCCTGGACCACCCCTTTAAGGCGATTATTCAAGTTATGCAACTTTGACTTCTGAAAGGTTGAGTTTATAGCCTTAACTTTATTATTATGCTAACCAAATATTATTTCATTGATATATTGTACATATTAGTATACTCCCATTATTCATATACCGTAAAACAGGGCGAACAGGAACACCAAGGTGACCAGGGACAAAAGGATCCGCTTTTACGAGTTGGATCACTCTGTGGACCCTGTTCTGTGATAGACCTTTCAACCTGTTTAGAAATGAACAAAAAAAGTTAAAGCAAAACATGGTCTAAGTAGTTTGAAACAATGTCTGTAAAATTTGTCCCTATTCACCCCGGCATTCGTGTTCGCTAGGATTTAATGTATTTCTCCCTCTTTTCTTATTTTTATGCATCTCCCAGAGGCATTGTGTTTTAGGGTTGTCCGTCCATAGTCCATCTGAAAATCGTTACAGCAATTACTTAAGAACAATGGAGCCAATTTTTACAAACCCTTCCTCAAATATGTACATGTACTCTGTATCAGCATGTAATGATGAGCTGATCAGATCGTGTGTTGAGGGGATAAAAGGTCACATGGCTGAGAAACTTGTGAAAGGCGCGACTTATATATATATATATATATGATAAGGAATTATTATGCTTGTCATTAAGGGTTAAGCCTAAGGGGTTTAATTTCTAATGGACGTGGTTCGAAATCCAGCTGTGTGTGACTGTAACAAAAGGGAATTTTCTCCTTGAAATTTTGTGATATTTTGTTTTCTACTGAAATGTATGTGATAATCAAGAATTGAGGTTCACGAAGGTTATTGAAATGATTAATGGAATCTCGCTAATAACATTTATCCTTCAGACTGGAGAGAACATGTACACAGTAAGAAGTCAGAGTGAGGAGGGAACACATGCTGTGGACATGAAGGTGGGAGTTATATTACTTGCTTTGTCGGAAGAACTGGCGGGGCCTGCAAACATCAGGAAGCTACAATCAAACATTTCAACGAGACATCTACTAATTTTCTTCCATCATCTTCAGAAGAAAGGGCTCTCATATTGAAGATTGCTACTGGAAGTAAGTATGTTGGATATGATTTGTTCATTTATTGTCTCACCTGCATAGCAGAGTGAGACTATATGTACTCCTCTTCCGACGGCGGCGGCGTCAACATTGGAATCTTAACTAAGGTTAAGTTTTTGAAATGGCACCATAACTTAGAAAGTATGTGGACCTATTTCATGGAACTTGGACATAAGGGTAATCAAATATTACTAAACATCCTGCCCGAGTTTCAGGTCACATGACCAAGGGCAAAGGTCAGTTAGGGTCAACAAACTTTGGCCATGTTGGGAATATGTCCCGGGGGGGGGGGCACTCAGTATATAATGCATAGTGGGTATGTGCCGCGGAGGGGACCCCCATTTTCACACTCAAATTTTCGTTCCGAGGCATAGCATTTTTGTCTTATCGAGACAAAAAACAAAGAAAGCCGCTCCAAGGCATAGCACTTTGTTCTTATCGAGAAAAAAAAAGAAAGAAATCCGCTCCAAAGCTTCGCATATTTTTCGTTACGCCGTTCCGGTCGCAAGAAAAGCGGCCGCCGAGCGCTGTCCGACCATCGTCTCTGCGCTAGCGCACCCAGCGGAGGCCGCGTATAGCTGCATCATGCACGCATATGCCCGTTCCATAGGGGTACATACGCACGTACTCGCACGCTGGCGATCCGTTCCAAGGACCCCCGTTTTCACAAAATTGTAGTTCCGAAGCCCGTTCCGAGGACCCTCCTTTTTACAATAAGCCCGCTCCAAGGCCCCCGTTTTTTGTCTCGCCCGCGGCACACCCCTACCACTTTTTTGGTCGAGTGCCCCCCCCGGGGAATATGTGTTGAATTGGCATTATAATTGAGAAAGTTCATGGATCTAGCTCATGAAACATTGACAAAAGGGTAATATAGTATGAATGATTGTTTTGCACATGTCTTAGGTCACATTATTATGGTCTAAGGTAATTTTTGGACAATGGACATAATATTTTATTATCATATTGTTTTCTTCTGTGAATAATTATTCATTAGCTCTTTTCAAAGGCAGCTCTGCTTGCTATATCAAATTGCGTATTGCAGCTAGGCGAGACCGCCAGAGGCGTACCACTTGTTTATTTATCTATTTAAAAATGTATTTTTACTTTCTTTCACTTGAAATTTAGTGCAGTTAAAGTGATCTCTGATCTCAAGTCCCCTTTAAAGTGGGATGTTTCTCATTCACTTGTACACAAATCTCAAGTGAGAGGCCAGCCCGGTCAATAAATGTTTGGAAAGCATGAAGTTCACCGAAATTTGGAGTCTGATGCTTGGATTTGTAATGATCTCTAAGTATAACTCTCTTAGAAGTCTTTCTGTAATTCATCCAACATCCACGTATGATGTAATGTACACAGAAACGTTCTTAAAGCCAAACCATAGTCTACTTGCTGAGACTAGCAATTCTATAGCGTTACCATCTTCCAGACAGCGCCGCATCTATTACGTAACAGCTCTCTGGAATGGAGGAGACAAGTAACTTTGCAGGCGCGAAGTTTAAAAACAGAAGTTAGAACAAATTGCCCTGAGAAACCCCCTCGGGCTATTGAATGATTGACGTGTAGGGGCTTTAGCAAAACCCTAGTTAATGTGAGAACTGAGAATATCGGCATTACATTGAATTTTGTGTTATGGTTTCTTAATGCGGTTGAATAGGATGTCCTAAAACTTGTAGAAACATACTATTGCAACACAGCCCTGAGAGGGTGACCTGCGAATAAACATGAAGCTATAATCTCTGGTCTGAAGCCTTGTCTGACTGGCCCATACTTTCTGAACGGTCAGACCCTTTAACATATTCTATTGTAGGGGGAGTGAGTAATCAATCAAATTGTTTGTAACGCCACATACACAATTATTTTTATTCCGTTTAGATGATGTGAACGTTCCATTCAGATGGCTAGAATCACTCCAGTCTGTTGAACCAATGGTAGGATCAGGAGAAGGTCAAACAGAACCATCTCTGCAAGATGTGCCAGATGCGAGTGGATCTATACCTTGGAGCACGTTGGCTGGATCCTTTGATGCAGACAGTGGTGATGACTTCGAAATGGAACCAAAGAAAGTCCAAGACCCACAGCTTGTGCGTATCCAGAGTTTGGAAGTTCAAAGAGACTTTCACAATGCTTTTGATAGACGTCTTCATGGTGGCAGTAGTTCAGGAAATTGTGAGTTACATTCATACTATTCATTGGAATTGACAAATACCAAAAAAACATGTTTTATTCAATCTATAGATGACATGAGTGCCACTATGCTCTTAAAAATAAATTTAAAACAAAGTCGTATCATGTGAAAAAGTGATGCTACAAATCAGTATTTATTTATATTCTGATAAATATTCTGAGAGTAGTGACATTATTATTATTACTGTTATTATTTTATTCAGCAATTTCAGAGTAATGAATACAGAAAAAATAGGCAATCACAAGTTACATGCATGAAAGTAATCGCAACATAGTGTTGTATTCTCACTGATTTGACCTCAAAACAATGAACATTTTCATGATGAATCATGGATTGACAAAGCATTCCACTTAAATGATAGTGTTCTACATTTGTCGTTTCATATTTTTTTTTATTGTGCATGAATTATTTTGATGATGTTTGCATGAATTTGTTATTTGCCATCCATTTACATGTTCATGGTTTCAATGCATGTGTCTAACAGAAACACTTTCACAAGAGGAAGAAGAAGAAGCAGCAGGCAAGCTAGGTGATTGAACAGGGAAAGGGTTTGATTCGGGGGGGGGGGGGGTTGACGAGTGGATACCATGCGCGACCATGAGATCTCAAAAAGCACCTTAACACGTATTTTCCATATTCTGAAAATGCACACCTTAACAAGTATTGGCTGGGGAAACCCTACCCCTAACAAGTATTGGAAACAAGACGATACTATTGGCAAGTATTCCCTGAATTGAAATACGGACGTCGGTCATGGGTTTTACCTTTACCTACATCATTGGTTTTAGTACAGCCCCACTCGCGCAAATCGTAATCTTAACACATAGTGTTGATTCTTGGGGCAAAAAGTGCTTTATAAAACATTTTTGTCTTGATTTTTATACCCTCGCAAATTTTGACCCTAAACACGTAGCTTTCATGGAAACCCTTTTTTCATTATTTTAGTGTTTTTGACACCCTTATTATGTTACGTCAGTAACATGTCCTATCTTGAAAACGACATCCTTTTTACATGTTTTTTGGTCGCGCATGATATCCACTCGTCAATGTAAGTGCCCCCCCCCCCGCGTTTGATGATTTTAACCCAAAACATTTGTATCAATCAGGTACAATGCAAATGATCAACAGTGTTGAATGTTCAAAATCTAACAGATTCTAAATGTCATTCATGTGTTGAATATAACTCATTTTTTATTATCTTTAATATAATTCATTTTTTATTATCTTCATTTTCCATTCTTGTTCTGCATGACTTTTATGATGTGTTACCTCAATATTGTGCCAATGGATTAAGAGCATCTGATCATTTTGCATGAGTAAGTAGAATTATTTGATATGTGTTTTTAAACCATTAATCTTCACGTCCCAACATACAATAACATGAATATCAGTCATTGTTTGTTAAATTTTCACAGATAAAAAAAAGCAAAGGGAGTAAAAAATTAATGAAGGCATCTATCAATCCATCCATCCATTGATATGTTTATCAGTTTATCTAAAAATAATTAGTATGTGCATTTGATATTTTTCCCTAAAATAAATTTTCAATAACATCTAAACTATGCAAATAGTACAACTTGTTTTGATGAGGATCATGCCTTTATAGAGTTGTGCATGCATCAGCATTTTTTTATGAGGCAGTAAAGGTCATGATAACACTTTGAAATCGACCAGTAACCTTATTTGAGAATTGACCTCAGAGCATTTTGATTTGCAATTGCCTTTTTAAACAGCTCTCACATGTTACAGTTACTGTAGTTATATTTTGTTTGATAAATTAAAATTTAACCTATTTTTGAATCACTGTTATTTTTATTTTAAATCATGTTTATCATTCATTTGTGTATTTTTTATCTATGAAATACATGTGCCTGTTGACTTGAAGTATTTTCTTTTCTTTGGTTTCAGCTCCAAATCATTTGGAGGAAGTTCTTCAGGAAATGTTTAAAGACATGAAACGAAGACTTCAAGGAAATCCTGAGGTGTTTGAGGGCCCTGTAAAGAAAATGTTGAAAAGCTATTCAAAGTTGAAAGGGAATAACAGTTTAACCTCAGCCATGAGTATGTTTGGTCGGTATAATGGTATCAACTTTGCAAAGCGTACATGTACATCATCAAAGACCAAGGCTACTGATCAGTCACCTCTCACCTCTGGGCCCAGCATTGGTGTTCAACCGTTGTCAATCGCCAGGAGAAAAGTGAAGCTTGGGGGTAGGAGAAGCTTAACAAGGGGCCGGCCAACCAAGCAAGCTGCGACTCAGGAACATGGTTATGCCAAAGGATCCCACTCTCAATCAGGGATTCCAAAGAGGGCAAGAGTAGCTGCACCACATTCACTGAGCCATACCACTACAATGTGCCAGTCTCTTGGAAAGACTCACAGTTCTAAGTGAATCTTAACAGTGCATATATGCCCAGGGGGATCAAGAATAGTTTGATTCCTTAACTATAAAATCTGGGGTCTTCATTCAAAAGTTTTTTCTCTAAATACTGGTCATAAATCGCGACAACCAGGTATGCAGCTCTGATGTTTCGCGTGTTAGAAAAAAAAACGTGGTTTCATGTAAAAAATCAGTGCAACTTGTGTTTTAAGTCCATATTTATAAATCTTTTACCATTTTTGTCTCACCTGCATAGCAGCCACCGCTCTTCGGCGGTGACTATCAAATCTTAACCATAGGTTAAGTTTTGAAATGACTGCATAACTTAAAAAGCATATAGACCTAGTTCATGAAACTTGGCCATAAGGTCAATCAGGTATTACTGAACATCCTGCCTGAGTTTTGAGTCACATGACCAAGGTCAGAGGTCATTTAGGGCCAATTAACTTAGACCATGTTGGGGGAATCAGCATCAAAACCTTAACCTAAGGTTAAGTTTTTGAAATGTCATCATAATTTAGAAAATATAGGGACCTAGCTTGTGAAACTTGGACATAAGGTTGATCAAGTATTACTGAACATCCTGCTTGAGTTTTACGTCACATGACCAAGGTCAGAGGTCATTTAGGGTCAATGAACTTTGGCCAAATTGGAGGTATCTGTTGAATTACCATCATAACTTCGAAAGATTATCAATCAGATTCATGAAACTTGGAAATACAAGTTATCATGTATCACTGAACATCTCATGCGAGTTTCAGGTAACATGACCTAAGTCAAAGCTCATTTAAGGTCATTGAACTTTGGCCATTTTGAAGGTACATGTAATTATTAGATTGCTGTCATAACTTTCAAAGTTTATAGATATAAAATATAAAGATATAAAATGTGGATATAGGGGTAATCAAGTATCACTGACAAGTTTTAGATCACATGATCAAGGTCAAATGTCAATGAACGTAGTATTGTATAATATGAATGTTTTTTTTTTTGAATATTTATTTTAAAGTAGTTTTCAAAGTCAGCACTGCTGCTATATTGAATAGCGTGATGCAGGTGAGACAGCCAGAGGCATTCCACTTTTGTTTTTTTGTTTTTTTTTTGGGGGGGGGGGGGAGGGGGGAGCACCCCGAGCGCCCAACCGTCAGTATGTCACTGTCCAAAGGCACCATAACCTTTGTAGCACACAATGAAAGGATTTGAAAAAAAGAAACACTCTCTCCCATACTTTGGTAAAAAAAATTGTTCTTACCCAAAGAAGGAACATTAAAAACTAAAAAAGAACATATAAAAAGGAACAACAGAACTATTCAAGGAAATAATTAGACTTGGAAATTAATTTTGACTGTATAATTCGAAAATTATGGCAAAAATAATGAAAAAGATGAGAGGAAATCTGCTGATTAGCAAGAAGTCCAACCATCATATTTATCATTTCATGCCATTTTGGCGCAAGCCTCATTTTTAGCTCCAGAAAAAAAACATTCCAAAAACATTACGCTCAAGCATGAACAAAACTAAATCATTTTAATGGCAATTGAAGTATAAGACTTCAGAGCACCTATTGACACCAAAATATAGAGATCATAATTTGAAACAAAAATTTTATAGACTTTTCAAATCTGTCCCGTTTTTTTTAAATACGCACTGTAGGGGTAATCAAGTATCACTGACAAGTCTTAGGTTGCATGATTAAGGTCAAATGTCATTAATTGTCAATGAACATAGTATTGTATCATTTTATGAATTGTGTTTTTTGTGAATAATTTTGGTATAGTCTTTTTCAAAGTGATTAAAAAAACCCAAAGGGAATAGGGTTACGTTCTTATTTGTATGAAGTTGAACATATATCCAAAACCATCTAAAGTCATCCTGTTACCACATTATTGTCTAAAGGTTATTGTTGATATTACGTAAAAGGGTTCCGAAAACTATTTGAGTTTGTAACAGAGCTGATATCAGATATCTTTCTGAATGCATTTCAAATAAAGAGGAAACAACGTTTTTTAATCCGCTGTATTCCAATGTGATTTTGTATTGAAAATGAATATTTGAAGATATTGTCTAGTGATGAAGAGTGATGCTGAGCAAAGTGCTGAAAGAATGTGTGAGGGCACGTTTTTGTAGTATTTTTCCTAATAGACCTTCTGGTATTGACTTGTTCTGAGGTTTTCCCAACCTGAAATACTCTTCAAAATCACAGAGTATACATTTGCAGCAATGCTTGGTAGTACGCACCTGTTGGACAAAGTTCAGTAGTAGCTGTGATAAAAGACTGAGATAGATGAATAGAGAGGGGAAAAGGGAGAGGAGTGAGAAAGAATGAAAGGGTAGGATGAAGTACAAGGAGATTGATTTTGGAGAAAAGATTTAGAAGAATTGGGCCTTAAGCAAGAGGGGATAATGCTGAAAAAGAAAGTCTATCCAAGCAGAAAAACCAGATGAATAAAACAAAACGTTTGAGGAAAATTGCACAACTAAAAGAAAATTATGAAATTTTTATCATGAAAAACTAAAAAATCACAAGACAAATTGCTGATTTTATGAAGTCATGGATGTACCACTAACCATTTATTTGTATTCATACTGTAAAAATTCATCATTTGACCAATCACATAATTTATTCAGAACTTCAAGTTAACCTTTTCATATTGTTATGTACGTAGGCCTTCTTAAAATATCTAATGAACTCAAAATATTGAGCTTGTCTATACTTATACCTTAAATCACTCAATTATAAATATTGAATCATTAATTAATATAAAGTCTGTAGTAATGGAAACATGAAAAAAAAAACATATCTATCATCGAGATATCCTGGTAAAAGTGTTGAGGAAATCGAAATTTCGAAACAGTAAAATTTCATAGTAATGATATACTAGCAGATAAAATAAATGGTTAGTAGTGCACGTATGATGTCAGCAAGTTGGTTATTGCCCAGTGATTTTCATTTCATTAAAATTTCATAACTTTCTTATTGTCTGATTTCCCTCAAACTTTTTAGTTCTGTCAATCTGATTTTTCTTGTCCTGTTGATTTTTTTTTTTTTTTTTTTTTGGGGGGGGGGGGGGGGGGTTGGGTTATCTTTCCTGTTAAGAAAAATTTGAGAAAGAAAGAAAGAATGGAGGGTAGAGACAGGGGAAGCGGTGGGGGGGGGGGGGAGCCCCCCCCCCCTCCCACACACACACACACATCTTATCTGCCCCATAATAATGATAATATAAAATCGTATTTCTATAGCCATGATAGCGCATATAACTGCAGAAGCAGTCCCTGTATATGTGCTTTATAAACAGCTAGAGAAAAGCAAACGTTCGCATATCAATACCGTAAATACAGACAAAATTCAACGACAAAATAAGCCTATTTAACAACAAATGCAGGTCTTGAGTTGGTAAATCGCAAGAGAGCAATGCTACGAAAGCTTAAAAGTGCCACCGAGATGACGAGATAATTCCTCGTCTTCTCGACTTTTTGGGTCCGATAAAGCGAGAAGGCGTGATCCGGTATCTCATCTTCTCAGCCTTTTTTTGTCCAATAAGGCGAGACGGTGAAATTCCAAATCTCGTCTTCTCGACTTCTCGGATACGAGAAGGCGATAAAGCGAGATTCCAAATCTCGTCTTCCCGACTTCTCGGCTATGTGAAGATGAGAAAGCGAGATTCTAAATCTCGTCTTCTCGACTTCTCGGGTATGTGAAGGTGAGAAAGCGAGATTCCAAATCTCGTCTTCTCGACTTCTCGGGTATGTGAAGGTGAGAAAGCGAGATTCCAAATCTCGTCTTCTCGACTTCTCGGGTATGAGCAGATGAGAAGGCGAGATTCTAAATCTCGTCTTCTCGACTTCTCGGGTATGTGAAGATGAGAAAGCGAGATTCCAAATCTCGTCTTCTCGACTTCTCGGGTATGTGAAGGTGAGAAAGCGAGATTCCAAACCTCGTCTTCTCGACTTATCGGGTATGAGGAAATGAGAAAGCGAGATTCCAAATCTCGTCTTCTCGACTTCTCGGGTATGTGGAGGTGAGAAAGCGAGATTCCAAACCTCGTCTTCTCGACTTCTCGGGTATGAGCAGATGAGAAAGCGAGATTACAAATCTCGCCTTCTCACCTTCTCGTACCCGAGAAGTCGGGAAGACGATATTCGGAATGTCGCCTTCTCCCCTTCTCGTACCCGAGAAGTCGGGAAGACGAGAATTGGAATGTCGCCTTCTCCCCTTCTCGTACCCGAGAAGTCGGGAAGACGAGATTCCAAATGTCGCCTTCTCCCCTTCTCGTACCCGAGAAGTCGGGAAAACGTGATTTGGAATTTCACCTTCTCGCCTTATTGGACCAAAAAAGGCTTAGAAGACGAGATGCCGGATCACGCCTTCTCGCCTTCTCGGACCAAAAAAGTCGAAAAGACATTGAATTATCTCGTCATCTCGGTGGCACTCTTAAGCTTTTTACAGAGGCGAGAGGGCTCGTGTTCTGGGGACATCCCGATAGACCGCGGGTCCGTTAGACCGCGGGTCCGATAGACCGCGGGTCCGTTAGACCGCGGGTCCTATAGACCGCGGGTCCGATAGTCCGCGGGTCCGATAGACCGCGGGTCCGATAGTCCGCAGTGTGTGTAAAATTATGATCAGATATATCAAATGTCATCGAGAGGTCCAAAGGTCAAATGATACGAGGCCATGGGGTTCTATCAGGTGCGGATCCATGGGGGGCCGAGGGGGAACTGCCTCACCCCCCCCACCCCAGCTCAAAAAAGAGGGGGGAAGAGGGGAAAAGAGAGAGAATAAAAAAAGAGAGAGGAAGATGGGAAAAGAAGAGAATAGAAGAGAGAGTGAGAAGGAGAAAGTAAGAGAAGAAGAGAATAAAAAAAGGGAGAAGAAAAGGGGAAAGAAGAAAAAAAAAGAGGAGGGAAAAAGAAGAGAAGAAAAGAAAGAAGAAAGGAAAAGGAAGATAAAAAGAGGAAGGAAGAGAAGAATTTTTAAATAGAGGAAGATGGGAAGAAAGATAAGAAGAAAGAGAGAGAGAGAGAGGAAGAGGGGAAAGAAAGAGAAGAAAGAGGGAGAAGGAGGAAGGGGAGGGAGAGAAGAAAAAAATAAAAAGAGAAAAAAGGGGGAAAGGCAAGAAAAAGAAAGGGAGAAGTAAAGGGGGAAAGAGAGAAAAGTTGAAGAGGGAAAAGAAAGAAAAGAAAAGAATAACGAAAAGGGGGAAAAGAAGAAGAAAAAAAGAGGAAGGAAGAGAATAATATTTAAAGAGAGAGGAAGATGGGAAGAAAGATAAGAACAGAAAGAGAGAGAGGAAGAGAGGAAAAGAGAAGAAAAAAAGAGAGAGTAAGGGGGGAAGAGAGGAAAAACGAGAAAAGAGAGAGGAAAAGAGGGAAAGAAAAGACAGAAAAAGAGAAGAAAAGGGGGAAAGAAAAGATGGGGGAAAAGAGAAGAAAAGGGGGGAAAGAAGAGGGGGAACGAAAGAGAGAAAGAAAGAGAAAGGAAGGAAGGGGAATGAGGATAAGAGAAAGAAAAAAAAGAAAGAAAGGGAGATGGGAAACGGAAAAGGGAGATGTTGACCTGGGGAGCGTTTCATCAACATTTTTGTCCGACAAATTGTCAGATCTGATATCTTTCCTTAATTTTGATTTTGAGAGTCACTTATTCTATGGTAACTGTCGGATAAAAGGGGACTTGTCGGATAAAACGTCCGACAAGTCCTTTCATGAAACGCTCCCCTGGACGTCGATTTGATGGCGCCAAAATGACGTTCGAACTATGGGGCGCCGAATTGATGTTCGATCTAGCGGGGCACCGAATTAATGTTCGAACTATGGGAGCGTTAATTTGAATTTTGACCATAATGCGACAAATACATGTTTCAGAGAGGGGGAGGGAGGGCAAAGTTATATTTCACATGGGGGCGCCAAGTTTATGTTCAACCGAGGGCGCCAAATGTACCTTGAACTTAGAGGGCTTCACGCAAATTCATTTTCGACCGGGGGCGCAACATTGCTCGTATTGCCTGTTTATAGTAAAATATATGTCCTGCCCAAAAAACTTAAATTAATGCGGCTGAATTAAAATATCCCGTTTTAACGATAACAGAAAAAACAATGTTTTCGAGTTTTAAGTCTGTTTAGCGAGATAGATACCCTGTTCAGGGTCACAAAAAAGAGTTATTATCAAATTCAGCTCGCGCTACGCGCTCGCAATAATTGATTAATGAGGTATGCATCCTCTGCTTCAATCCCACATGTAAGTGTTAGTGGTTTTCAAGTCAACATACATAGGCCGATCCAAGGGGCAAAGATTTTGCCCCCCCCCCCCATGGTGGCGCAAAAAAGGGGTAAGAAACAGAAAAAAGGAAGAGAAAAAGGACAAGCAATTAGAATAGGAATTATACCTTAGTCCTTCCTAAGTCAGTATATACAAAATTGAGCTCGCGCTTCGCTCTGGCATCAATAAATTGTTTAGTCATATACGCATCCCGACCTTACAGTTTTTTTTATGCGAACGAGCAGCACAAGCTGAAAATATTTGATATTCTAACCTGACAACTGAAAATGTATTTTTCATTTCATCATTATACAAGTTTTCAGCTAGCGCTTCGCGGTCGCATTCATTTCTTAATAGATATGCATCGTGTTCATCATAACTACTAACATAGGCGGATCGAGGCCGCCCGAGGGCAACCTCCCCTCTATTGACAGAGCAAATAAATTGTGAAAAACGGGGAAAGAAAAAAAGGGGGAAAGAAAGGAGAAAAAAGAAGACGAAACATAAAAGGAGGAAGACGAGTTAATAAAATAAGGTCAGGAGAAGACTTGGAAAACAATTTGTTTTTAATATTCAATGTCACTATATTAAAGTTTCGCTCACGCATCGCGCTCGCATTGCCTGTTCGATGAGATACATATCTTGCTAAATAGGCTGATATGTAGTTTAAAATATCAAGTTGGGATATTAATGTACAAAACATAATTCAGCTCGGACATCGATCTTTCATTATTTTGTTTTATTTACCAATTTATGTTTTTAAGTGCTCTGGAAAATGTCCGTTTTATGGTTTGAATCAACATTTGCAACATTTTGTGCGCTCGCACTATTTGCCAAGTAGGCCTACCTATTGTCTTTTTATATTTCATATAATATTCTCTAAATATACCTTTTCAGGTGTCTCGATTGTAAAAAAAAATAATAAAGGCCTATGAGCTAGCACTGTGCGCTCGCATTTTGATTGGTGAGTTATGTATACCTATATATTAATTCTATTAAAAAAATCCGGATCGCAATTTGCGCTCGCATTATTTGCTAAAATTATATCAACCAATGAATCCTATTCATGATTACAAAAATACTTAAAATATCCAGTTTTCAGGCCTTATGAACTGTCAACAAATTTCACACACTCATTAGGCCTAACAGATTAATAAATATGAAATAAAATTTGTATGAATTCATAATTGTCCCTTTTTCAGAAATAAATATCAACAAGTTTTAGGAAAAGAAATAGAAGATAGTCATCATTCATGATGACAAAATGTCCTTAGGCCTAAAATGTCTCGATCCTGGGTCAAATAAATAATAAAATATCAGCTCGCGCTTCGCGCTCGCATTATTTATATAGTGCTATCAAATTTCCCTATATACACAGTGCTGTAAACAATGCTTAAATTGTTCCTTTTAATATCGGAATTTCAAATATTATTTTCAGCTCGGGCTCTGCGCTTGCATTATTGATTTTTATGGTGAAAAATGAAATGTATTCAGATTGCCAGGATTCTGTCTAACTCTAAAACACGCGCGCGCATGTTTTTGAGATACAAAGCTTGATCTTATTCAAAACGTGCTAAAATTATCCAGTTTGGAATTAGAATATCAAAAATTTTCTGCTCGCGCTTTGCACTCGCATTATTATTGTAGGAAGATACCAAAAATTACTCATCCTTTTTCATGATTGACAAACATGAATCGAATGTCCCATTGGGGGATTTGAAATCTAATCTTTTTAGGTTGGAATATAAAAAATGTTCAGCTCGCGCTTCGCGCTTGCATTATTTAATCGTTGAAATATGTATAGTCTTAATGGCTAACTGCAAAACATCCTTAACAGGACCCTATTTGACCAGGCCAGAACGAATATTTAACATTTCTGCTCGCGCTCGTGGTAATTATCTAGTTACATACGCGTCCTGTTCAGGTTCACAAACATTGCCCAAAATGTTCAATTTTCAGGACAAAATACATTAAATTTCATTTTTAGATTACATAGGGCTTAAGAGATTATTACACATTTATGTTGCTTATAAAGTAAAGCTAGTAAAATGACTGTTAGGACATGGGCTTTTTGCCCCCCCAAAAAAAATAAAAAGAGAGAATCAAGACTAAGAAAAAATAGAGAGAAAAGGAAAGGGATTAGGATGAAATATAATATTATTTTCCAAATATTATGTCAAAATCTACCACAACCTTGTATTTTTGTGATAAAAATGTCAGCATATTTGCTTGCTCGCTTCGCTCACTGGCAACTTCTCTTTAATTTTATGCGATACACCATATCGAGCCCCCTCGAAATTGTTGGCTCATTACGGCACTGGGACAACCCCTTCAAAGAAAAAAAAAAATCAACTTTGATAATATGATTTGAAAATATGGGTGAAAAAATGGCCCCTCAACCTATTGGCGGAAGCTGGGTCCGCCCCTGACTTAGGCTTTCAGGATATAATACATGAAAAATCTATTTAAAAAAAAAAAAAAAAAGATCGCGCTTCGCGTTCTCATTATTTATTTAGACCTTGTGAGATACCTCAATTTGTTTTTAAGAATGAAATCTTAGATTTTCTTTGACGTCTACCCCCCCCCCATTTCATTTATTTTTTTTAACTTGGTGCCCTCGCCACCCCACCCCCCCCCGTGCACCCATGCTGAATTAATACGCCACTGATGAGGAGAATTAGTCGATTGCTTCGAGATTGCATTATTCCCAAGAGGTTATCATTAATATTATTGAAGGGTATTCTAACACAACAGTACAGAAACTACAGCTCCCGTTTTACACAATATTCTAGTAGGGCCTACTCTGGTTAGAAGTTAAACCAAATTGAACCCCCCTCCCCCCCCCAATCGCTCGTGCTTCGCGCTCCCATTGATATTACATCATATATTCATGGATTTTCTTTTCAAGAACACATGAAAAAGTGGTCTTTGGTTTTTTTAATGTGATTATAAGATAATTCAAAATCCATTTAAGGCACTTAAGTTAGCCTGATCGGGAGGGAGTGGGCGCCATTTTTCGAAAAGTACATATATGGGCGCCAAAAATCAGGTCAAATTTGGCCCCCCTTCCTCCCCACGAAATCCTGGATCCGCGCCTGGGTTCTATAACAATAACCCAACCCCTGACAACTACTTCAAGGAAAATATTATCCTTATATTTTTACCGCCGGGGACTGATACCCCCCCCCCGGAAGTTTACCCTCCAGACAATTACCCCGGATAATTACCCCTAGTACGGAGCCTTGAAAATGCCATCAACGTGACGACATGGCGTGGTACTTTATCTTGCCATGTCTTAATCAATCATTGGCGGCGGAAGGCAAAACAATTTAGGGGGGTCCACCTGAAATTTTGGGATGGACACAGATAAAAAATTTGACAAGCAAATCAACCAAAATTTATAAGAAGGACCACCAACATTTTTTGACAAGAAAAAAAAGGTTGTCAACCAAAATTAGGGGGGGGGGGCAAAATATTTTAGGGGGTCCACCTCAATTCAGGGGGGGGGGGACGTAGAAAACAAATTGACAAGCAAAAAAAGGTTCTCAACTAAAAATCTAGGGGGGACCGTCCCTCACCTCAAATTTAGGGGGGAAAGGTCCCCCCCCCCCCATCGCTTCGCCGCTTAAGTAATTAATACGCTTATTATTTCGACATAGCGGTATATTCCATCTTGTCAAGTCGATATGTCCACATGGCGAGATATGAAGTTTACAAGTCCCGGCGAGAATCCCGATATATCGCTATGTTGACATGTAACTTATTTAAGTCGACTTGGCAATATAAAGTATCTCGCCAAGCGCGAGCTGAAAATTTTTGATATGCAGACCAAAAAAAGAAATTATAAGCAAATTTTTGTAATCATGATACATACCTGTCTCGCTAAACAAACAATGCGAGCGCAAAGCGCGAGCTGAAATTTTTGTAAATATTTACCCCAAACAAGGACATGTTAAGGACTATATTTTAGGAATCCATTAAGAGTATACATATCTCACCATAGTCATCTAATGCGAGTGCAAAGCGCTTGCTGATTTTGCTACATCTAAACACATGAAGCACTTTTTGTAGTCATTGTAATCATGATAATACGCATCTCACTCATAAAATATTGCGAGCGCGAAGCGCGAGCTGAAAATTTAGGATATTCAGACCTGAAGAGAGGCATTCTATGGCCTGTTTGTAAGAATTCACTAAGACCATACGATACGTATTTCACTAAACAAATGATGCGATCGGAAATTTTTGATATTCAGATCAGAAAAAGGGACATTTTAAGGACTGATTTTTAGGAATTCATGAAGAGCAGTCATATCTCACCAATCTACTAGTGCGAACGTAAACACGGACAGGAAATGTTTTATATTAACACCTTAAAATGGGGCAATCACTTTAAGTAGTCATGAAAAAGAACCATATGTCACTACATAAAACAATAATAAGTCGAAGTGCGAGGAAATATATTTGGTGTATATTGACTTAAAAACGTTAAACAGACAATGCGAGTACCGGGAACAATGAAGAAATCTAGGCCTGAGCAAAATAAAATTATGAAAAAATGTTTATTATGTATTATAACATAACATTATTATAATATAACATTATAATGAACAATAATTTCTTCATTCCCACTACGTTTCTCTTCCTTTCTCCTCTTCCCCGTTTTTTTTTGGCCAGCCGATTGGGGGGCACGTGCCCCCAAGCCCCCCCCCCGTAGTTACGCCACTGTGTTCTTGGAAATTATTTCATTATTGCAGTGTACTGTACTTATATATATTTTTTTTATATTCAATTTGTGTTACAAGTAAGCCTATTCTAAACTCATACGAAAGAAAAAATGACAAAAATTGTCTGGACCATGTACAAAGTGATCTGTTTATTGGACATGATGTATACAACTTCTCTCTTAAATCTAACCCGACTGGCGATATCTTTTTTCTTCTTAATGCATGATGATAAAATGCAGATTCGGACAAATTAAGACTAGCACAAAGTACAAACTGTGTGGCTTCTCGTGCGCAATCGGGCTTACCGTCATTCCTTAGACGATTTTAACCCTGGATTTTAACATGTTTTAAATGCTTTATAAGTGCAATAAACAAAAACAAACATAAAAACAATCAAAACTCAACTGTCATGTTATGATATTTCTCCAACATTTTCTTGAACCATCAGTGTGTAATATCAGCTAATATATGTGTTAAAATGAAATTTACGTACCGCATGAGTGTGCTCATATAGAATGCAAAACTGTCATCCCTTTCCAAACTCAAAAGAGATTTCTTTTTGCCAAAATAAGAAAGAGCCAATCAAGTTTAGTTATTCAAGTCCATAACAATAACAAGAATAACATGGAAAAAAATCCGATGTTCATATCCGAAGATACGCTTTAGAGAGAAATGAATGATTATTCTTTCTGAAACCATTAATTGATTTCACTTATTAAAAATTGTATAAAAAAAAATATGATCATATTACCACTGGTGGGATGGAACACCCTATCAACAAAAGTTGTTTTTCGTCGGGGTCCTTTTATGTCATGTGTTAAAAAATATCATATACGTAAACATTTCATTCTTTTTAATCTTGAACCTCCACCCATCTGTTTAAAAGTCCTGGAAAAGAATGTTTTTATTTAATAACAATATACACAAATTGCGAGGGAAACAAACTGATTGATGGCATACTTTAATCATCACTATAATCATCATGATCAAACCTTTACATTTTTTCATCATCATAAATTTTCTACCCTAAATTATTGGGGGGGGGGGGATGATAATACAGGCCATCCCCCCCACTTGAAATATTGGGGGGGATATATCCCCCCATCCCCCCCCCGTGATCGACACCCATGATGACGACAGGCTACCATTGTGGCACTCTCAAGCTTCCGTACCTTTTAATACCGAAAAAGTCGAGAAGACGAGATTTGGAATCTCGCCTTCTCACCTTCTCATACCCTAGAAGTCGAGAAGACGAGATTTGGAATCTCGCCTTCTCACCTTCTCATACCCTAGAAGTCGAGAAGACGAGATTTGGAATCTCGCCTTCTCACCTTCTCATACCCTAGAAGTCGAGAAGACGAGATTTGGAATCTCGCCTTCTCATCTTCTCATACCCGAGAAGTCGAGAATACGAGATTTAGAATCTCGCTTTCTCACCTTCTCATACCCTAGAAGTCGAGAAGACGAGATTCGGAATCTCGCTTTCTCATCTTCACATACCCGAGAAGTCGAGAAGACGAGATTTAGAATCTCGCTTTCTCACCTTCTCATACCCTAGAAGTCGAGAAGATGAGATTCGGAATCTCGCTTTCTCACCTTCACATACCCGAGAAGACGGGAAGACGAGATTTGGAATCTCGCTTTCTCATCTTCACATACCCGAGAAGACGAGATTCGGAATCTCGCTTTCTCACCTTCACATACCCGAGAAGACGGGAAGACGAGATTTGGAATCTCGCTTTCTCATCTTCACATACCCGAGAAGTCGAGAAGACGAGATTTGGAAAATCGTTTTCTCATCTTCTCATACCCGAGAAGTCGAGAAGACGAGATTTGGAATCTCGCCTTCTCATCTTCACATACCCGAGAAGTTGAGAAGACGAGATTTGGAATCTCGCCTTCTCATCTTTACATACCCGAGAAGTTGAGAAGACGAGATTTGGAATCTCGCTTTCTCATCTTCTCGTATCCGAGAAGTCGAGAAGACGAGATTTGGAATTTCACCGTCTCGCCTTATTGGACAAAAAAAGGCTGAGAAGACGAGATACCGGATAACGCCTTCTCGCTTTATCGGACCCAAAAAGTCGAGAAGACGAGGAATTATCTCGTCATCTCGGTGGCACTTTTAAGCTTCCGTACAATGCAGAGGCCACTGTCGCCCAAATATAGAAAGGAGAATGCTGGAGAAAGAGAGAGAGAGAGAGAGGACGAGTGCTGAAATTTACACGAAGAAAAGAGATAGTCTGCAGCTAAAAACCCTATTTCTTTGTTTCATGCATCTGAATATCTGCAGGTGCCATAATTGCGAACAAAATGTTCATAAAATCTTTTTCGCATATGTAGGAATTGATATGTAATTCAAGCGAATTAGGTCCAAACAAACTAAACGCTTTTTAAAAGATTATCTTATTCATATGTTGAAATAAGGTTTGTTTTTTAAGGCTAATTTTTTTTTTACGTATCGCGTGGTCAACTTGTTAGACTTTTGCGCGAGCCGTTTCTGTGGGTTTTTTTAATGTTTTGGCGGAGCAGTGGTGTAAAAAAAAATACGCCGGACGCGGTCTTTGGTCCCCGGTATAGACTCGGCGCCGCGCCCCGTCTACCGGCATCGCTGGAGCGCCCGCGAGCTCGGAGCTTACCTCGGCTCTGGATGAATATTGCAGAAAATACAAGTCTGCAGTCTGATTAACCCACCAGAATTATATGATGATTATCTAAAAAAATTATAATTAAATCATTACAAAAAATTCATAAATATTTTCGTTGATGGGTTGAATATAAATAAGAGATTGTTCTATCACAACCAGAAACAGACTTATTTTTCTTTCAAGTTAAGGTAGTTATGGAAAGCTATTTGCGGTGGTACGGTACAAGGGAGTAGGACCCAGGGGCCCGTTTCTCAACACATGGACAAGTTAGTCATATCTTTATCCACCAACCACGGAGTTAGTTCCAATCTTACTAAACCTGTTTCTCGAAAGGCTTCCTAACTAGAATACCTTGATATCGATATACTATCGGTAAAAAGAGCAGACGAGACGTAGCCTTAGTCACAACAGAGCATAATTTTCCAAAAGAATAATTATGACAAAGTTGCAAATATTATGATGAATTGGGAAATAAATCTTTTCAAAATAATAGCACAGGTGAATTATGCATCATACATACTTAGACCATGAAGACTGGAGCATTCAATTGCAGAGAAAATTAAATTATGAATACTTCATTTCATAACTAAAAAATCACTTGTGGACGTTGAGATGGGTACCCCCGGGATACCCAATTTTAATAGTTTACGAAAGTAAACCATAACGGTTTTCTCTGTAAAATGATGATAATTATACGGACTTTTACGATTCCAAACGTCATCAAAATATAGTTTAACGAAATATTTTTAATCATTGATACCGAAAGATACGATATTGGACAAATTATATGCATAAATTAGAGATAGAATTTATCCAACTGTTTATAGGGGTCTGAAAACAGCAAATACGAGTTCAGTTATGGATGGCCTGACGTGGTAGAATCTTTATCGATTAAATCATTTTACTATTTCAAAATGAATGGTTCTGTGGCGTTTACCAACAGTTTTTATAGTTTCTTTGTATTACAATTATCATTGAATGCATTAACCCACTTGTTTTGTGATGGAATTTCAACCTCTATGATTGATTACGTAAGATTATAATTTTAAAATATCTAGGCACTTTCGCATGTCATAGTCTACCCACGTGATGCCATACGTCATTAAGAAAGAAGTTATGACAGGTTCGGAGGTGTCATAAATATTTAGTGAGGTTGTTGTACCCGATCTTGGTAAAGAGGGCTTCGTGAAACGGTTAGCGGACAAGTAGCTCACTATCTCCGATTTAGTCAAGAAGTTAGACTTATGACGGTGTTGAGAAACGGGCCCCTGATCGTAAAGGATAGGAAGTCCCCCTTCGACGAAATTTTGCAACTACTGGGCTGGGGATTTATATTGCAGAGGAAAGCATGTAGTCATAGGCGGATCCAGGGGGGCCGAGGGGCCCGGGCCCCCCTATTGGCGGAGCAAAAAAAAATAAAAAAGGGGAAAGAAAGAAGAAAAAAAAAGGGAAAAGAGAGGAGAAAAAAAGAGAAACATAAGAGGAGGTAGACGAGTGAACAGTGCAGTGGCGTACCGTGGGTCACGGCTTTGGGGGGGCACCAGCAAAAATGTTGAGTCACTTAGTGAGCGCGCGAAGCACGCTCAGTTGTCAGGTATACTGACCTAATAGAGACATTTTAAGGAAGCACTTGCATGTAGTCATTGTAATCATGAATAACATACGCATCTCAGCAATCAAATAATGCGAGCGCGATGCGCGAGCTGGAAATTGTTGATATTCAGACCTAAAGAGGGACTTTATAATCGAAAATTTTTGTATATATTGATCCCAAACAGGGAGATCTTAAAGACTATATTTTAGGAATCTGTTAATAGTATACATATCTCACCATGTAGTCGTCTAATGCGAGTGCCAAGCGCTTGCTGATTTTGTTAGAATTACATTTAAACACATATGAAACACTTGTAGTCATTGTTATCATGAATAACATAGGCATCTCACTAATCAAATATTGCGAGCGCGAAGCGCGAGCTAAAAAAATAGGAATTTCAAACATGAAGAGGGGCAATTTAAGGCTTGTTTGTAGGAATTCACTAAGACCATAGGTATTTCACTAACCAAATGATGCGAGCGCGAAGCGCGAGCTGAAAATTTTGGATATTTAGATCGGAAAAAGGGACATTTCAAGGACTGATTTTAGGAATTCATGGAGAGCAGACATATCTCACCAATCCATTGAAGCGAACGTAATCACGGACAGGAAATGTTTTATATTAAGACCTTAACATGGGGCAATCACTTTAAGTAGTCATGAAAAAGAACCATATGTCACTACATAAAACAATAATATATTTGGTGTATATTGACTTGAAAACGGGAGGTTTTCGTACAACAGGTTTATATATCTCATTAAACAGACAATGCGAGCACCAGGAACAATGAAGTCATGGACCCTAAGCAAATTATGTTTCATAAAGTTATGATAAAAATGTTTCCTATGTAAAATAACATAACATCATAACATGATTATAATACAATATACAATTATAATAAATAATAATTTCTTCTTTCCCACTACGTTCCTCTTCCTTTCTCCCTCTTTTTCTCCTTTTCCCCGTTTTTTTTTTTTTTTTTGGTCAGCCGATTGGGGGGGGGGGGGGGCACGTGCCCCCCCATGCCCCCCCCCCCGTAGTTACGCCACTGCGAGTGAATAAAATAAGATGAGGGGAAGACTTGGAAAATAATTTCTAAAATCCGTCATGTCGAGATATAAAATTTTTGCTCGCGCTTTGCGCTCGCATTGCCTTTTAGGTGATTTACATATCTTGCTCAATATGGAGCTTAAAATATCAAATTTTGAAGTCAATAAACAAAACATATTTCAGCTCGGAAATTGAACTTTTATTATTTTGTTTGATTTACAAATTGATTTTCAAAAAGTGCTATGTACGATTTTCTGTTTTATGGTCTGAATATTAAAATTTTCTGCTTGCGCTGCGCTCGCAAAATTTGATTGTCAGGTACCTATTATTTTCCTGTATTCCATTTCATTTTATTTCATTTATTTATTTATTCAAGTCCATTAAAATACATTGAGCATATAAAAATATCAAAATACATAAAGAAACAAGTAAACAAAGATACATAGTAAGATGCAAGTAAGATTTTAAAAAAGGCTAAGATTGTATAAGGATAATTACAGTACATGCATAAAAAATGAATATCCCCATTCAGGTCAGATTGCTGTGTAAAAACTTATCAGCTAGCGCTGCACGCTCGCATTTTGATTGGTGAGTTATGTATATCTCAATATTAATTCTAAATTTAAAATCCCCATTTGATAACAGTTTAACATAAATTTCGGCTCGCGATTTCCGCTCGCATTGATTGTTGAAAGATATCAACTCATGCATCTTATTCATAATTACAAAAATGCTTTAAAATAATGTCCAGTTTTCAGGCCATAATATTAACAGATTTTGCAAAATATCAAAAATTGTCTGTTCGCGCTTAACGCTCGCATTATTAATGTAGGAAACTTTCTAATTACTCATGATTTACAAAACATGAACAGAGTGTCCAGAATTTTTCCGCTTGCACTTCGCATCAATTGTTTAGTTATATACTTATCCTTTTCACGATTACAAAAAGTGCTTAGAATTTCCATTATTCAGGTAGAAATGTCAAAATTTTCAGCTCGCGGCTCGCGCTCGCATTTGATAGTTTAAATAGTTTAAACGTCTTCATGGCTAACAAGCAGCCGTTAACAGATCCCTTTTTCGATCAGATCAAAACGCGTATATTAAAATTAAATAAACAAATTCTGCTCGCATTAAATAGGAAGATTTCCAATTACTCATCCTTTTCATGATATACAAAATATGAATAGAGTGTCCTATTTTTAGGTTTAAATCTCGAATTTTTCAGCTCGCGCTTCGCGCTCGCATCAATTATTTAGTTATATACTTATCATTTTCCATTCTTCAGGTAAAAATGTCAAAATTTCAGCTCGCGCTTCGCGCTCGCATTATTTGATAGTTGAAATATGTAAGATCTTCATTGCTAGAAGATGCCGTTAACAGATCCGTTTTGTATCAGATCAAAACGCATATAAAAAATTCGCGCGAGCACTTTTTAAATAAGGCTTATGATATTATATGAATATATATATGCATATATATATATATATATATATATATATATATATATAAAGCTTAGAAGTGACTATATATTAGGACTACCCCTTCTAAGAAACAAACAAAAATTAACTTCGAGCGACCGATCGGGGAAAATGTGGGTGAAAATTTTTTCGGCCCCCCCCCCCCCTATTGCCGAAGGCTGGATCCGCCCCTGTGTAGTGACGAGGGAAAAGCAAAGGAAACTGGGCAGGATGTTAAAGTGGAAGAGAAAAAAAAAAAAAAAAGGGGAGAAAGCTTAGGATTGAGGGGTCAAGACCCAGGGGGACTCGGGGAGGGGGGGGGGGAGGGGTACTCAGTATAAGTGTATGATACCGGTAAGTATAAACAAAACAATAACATATCAAATTATTTTACATAGTTCTTTTTCAGCATACATTCATTCTTTTTACATGTTGTCCACATGACATACACTATTTTATATAAAGAGCTCTAGTGATGCCTACTTCATAACATAAATAAAAAATAATGACCACAGAATGATCGCAGAACATTTTTCTACTATTGATTACATAGACTACACTGTACGATTCAGGGGCGGATCCAGCCTTCGCCAATAGAGAGAGGGGGGGGGGGGGGCGGTGGATTTTTTTTTCAGCCACATTTTACCCGATCGGCCGCTCGAAGTTGATTTTTGTCTATTTTTTGAAGGGGTATTCCTATAATAGTAAGCTTTATTCTTATAAATCAACATACATATATAATAATCTCTTAAACCTCATTTTAAAAAGAAATTCGAACGCGAAGCGCGAGCTATTTATTTTAAATTTTATGTATTTTGTCCTAGAATTTAAATATTCTGGGCAATATGTTTGTGATTCTAAACAAGATGTGTATCCAACTAAATCATTACTGCGAGCGCGAAGCTTTGATCTGATAAAAAAAGGATCTGTTAACTGCTGCTTGCATAATGGAGACGTTACATATTTCAACAATCAAATATTGCGAGCGTGAAGCACGAGCTGAAATTTTTACATTTCTACCTGAAGAATGGAAATTCTAAGCACTTTTTGTAATCGTGAAAAGAATACGTGATGATGATGATGGCTTCTTGTAAAGTGCCGGTATTCGCCTCAGCTGGGCCAGCGGCGTAACAGGGGTCGGTGGCCAGGGGGGGCAAGAGCCAAAAATTTCCCGGTCATATTATGGAACAGGCAATGGCGTCATAAGGCAAAAATTTTGAGGGGGCGACATGGCGTATCGGGCAAATATATATATATAAGCGAGCGAGCAAAATTTTTTGACATTTTTATTGCAAAAATCAAATTTTGTGATAGATTTTGACATAATGTTAAAAAGATGATATCATATTTCACCCTCCTCTTTCCTTTTTTCTCTCTTTTTTGTACGACACGGTGATTCAGAACAGGAATTTTTGTTATGATTGTGAGCATCAGGGCGAAGCTCGTTATGCTCTAGGGGGCCGAGTATGGCGCTTCTGGCAAGAAGTAGCTTAATATAGGTCCCGAGCGAGCGAAGCGAGCGAGATAAAAATCACCTTTTCATGAGAATCTAACATGAAGATAGATTTTAACGTGATATTCAGAAAATATAATACACTTTCCTTTCTTTCCTCATTTTTTTTTGTTTGGTTGTAGAACTTTTGGGGGCCATGGTCCAAACTCATCCATATAACAGTGCTTTATGGGTGGGGTCCGTGGCAGAGCCCCGGAACCTCTTGATATCAAAGCCATTTTAAACCTTACAGATGGCCACTTATTTTAATCAAATTGCGTGTATATTTATATAGCTTTAACACAACACATAAATTCAATACAGTTGTGTATCGTAATCATCCAAATATTGTGAGGGGCACACCATAGCAAATGTGGGAAAAATTGTAAAAAGTCGCCAGCGAGCGAAGCGAGCCAGAAAAAAAACGGCCTGTTAAAATGAAATTCTAATTATGTGATAGATTTTTACATCATTATAGCAAATATCATGTCATTTTTTTTTTTTCATTCATCTCATTTCGCTGCCTCCTTCATTTTCTTTTATTTCCCCTTGGCTGTTGAACCACCCCCCGGTACGCCAGTGCTTCAACGTAAAGCTTATGATGCAGGAAGGGTCCATATAGGGGCCCGTTATAGAACCCATTAAAGGTTACATATGAAGAGCCCCCACTGCACGGGGTCTTGACTCTTGGACAGAGCCTTTGGAGATTTAGCAAGTTTATGATAGACTTTCATACGACATTATGCTATATACCATCCATTTTTCTTCCCGCTCGTTATCTCAATCCTCGGCAGCCCGGTAGTGTACGTTATCTTGTCCCTATTCTTTATTTTCCAATTTAGATTTTGGCTAATTCCATTCTGCCTTTATTTCCCGCTTTTGTTTGCCTTTTTGTCATCTTTAATTTATTTCCCTGTCTTACTAATCATGCTAATGTATTTGATATCGGGGCGAATTGTTCTTTCTCACTTGTTCTTTTTTCCTTCTTTTTCCCGTTATTTTTCCGTTTTCCCTTTTTTATGTTTTTTCCTAGTTTTCTTTTCCCTTTTTATATGTTTTTTCTTAGTTTTCTTTTCCCTTTTCCTTTCCCTTTCCCCTTTTTTCTTTCCTTTCCCTTTCCCTTCCCTCCCCCCTTTTTTTTTTCTTTTTCCCGTTTTTTTTATTTTCCCCGGTGAGCTCCGCCAGGGGGGGGGGGGGCAGCTTGCCCCCCCTGCCCCCCCGCCTGTTACGCCACTGAGCTGGGCGCTCATGGCGCTTGCTCAAAAATAGGAAATATCTCACAAATTTCAATGTCTTGAAACAGTGCTTAGGATCATCATTCAGTTCAAGTACTGATATAACTAAACAATGGATGCGAGGGTGAAAAAATTGAGATGTGCACCTAAAAATGGGAAACTCTATTCATGTTTTGTAAATCATGAAAAGGATAAATATAAAGGGGGGGGGCACGAGCCGGCTTTGCCCCCCCCCCCCTGGATCCGCCAGTGTCTCCATGGGTAAAGTGATTACCAATATTCACATCTTTTGAAAATTCATGACTTTCTTATTGTTTGTCCGATATTGTTCAAACTTTCACCTATCAACTGAATTGTCTGATTTTTTTTTTCTCTATAATAACAAGTTTTATTTGGGCTGGGTTCCTCTTTAAGCAAAATGTGCAAGCAATGATGATCTGGGGCCCGTAACACAAAGGTTAGCAATGATCGCAGAACATTTTTCTACTATTGATTACATAGACTACAATGTACGATTCAGGGGCGGATCCAGCCTTCGCCAATAGAGAGGGGGGGGGGGGGGGCGGCGGATTTTTTTTTCAGCCACATTTTACCCGATCGGCCGCTCGAAGTTGATTTTTGTCTATTTTTGAAGGGGTATTCCTATAATAGTAAGCTTTATTCTTATAAATCAACATACATATATAATAATCTCTAAACTTTAGTTTAAAAAAGAAATTCGAGCGCGAAGCGCGAGCTCTTTATTTTGAATTTTATGTATTTTGTCCTAGAATTTGAATATTCTGGGCAATATGTTTGTGATTCTAAACAAGATGTGTATCCAACTAAATAATTACTGCGAGCGCGAAGCTTTGATCTGATAAAAAAAAAGGATCTGTTAACTGCTGCTTGCAGTAAGCCATGGAGACGTTACATATTACAACAATCAAATATTGCGAGAGTGAAGCGCGAGCTGAAATTTTTTACATTTTTACCTGAAGAATGGAAACTCTAAGCACTTTTTGTAATCGTGAAAAGAATACGTGATGATGATGATGGCTTCTTGTAAAGTGCCGGTATCCGCCTCAGCTGGGCGCTCATGGCGCTTGCTCAAAAATAGGAAATATCTCACAAATTTCAATGTCTTGAAACAGTGCTTAGGATCATCATTCAGTTCAGTACTGATATAACTAAACAATGGATGCGAGCGTGAAAAATTTGAGATGTGCACCTAAAAATGGGAAACTCTATTCATGTTTTGTAAATCATGAAAAGGATAAGTATAATGGAAATCTTCCTTCATTAATAATGCGAGCGCAAAGCGCGAGCAGAAGATTTTTGATATTGTGATCTGAAACTGGATGATTTAAATAGAGAACAAGCTGCGTATCTGAATAAACATGCGAACGCGTATTTCAGATCACTTTTTACGACCTAGAATCTGGGCATTCTAAATACCCTTTTTTTATCATGAAAATCAATAAGGCGAGCGCGAGCTTAAAACTGATATTCCGATCTGAAAAAGGGTCAATTTAAGCTGTTAATAAAACAGCCTAAAATGAGTCATTTAAAGCACTTTTCTAAAATGAATAAGATGCCTGAGTTATATTTCAACAATCAATGCGAGCTGAAATCGCGAGCCGAAAGTTTTGATAAACTGTCAATGGGGATTTTAAGTAGTTTGTTACGGAATTTATATTAATATATACATATCTTACCAATCAAAATGCAAGCACTAGCTGATACATTTTGTCAATCTGACCTGAGTAGGGATATTTTGAGATCTTAATGGAATACAGGAAAATAATAGGTACCTGACAAATCAAATTTTGCGAGTGTGCAGCGCGAGCAGAAAATGTTAATATTGATTCAAACCATAAAACAGAAGTTTTTACATGCAGGGCACCTTTTAAAAATCAATTTGTAAATCAATCGAAATTTTCAATTTCCGAGCTTAAATATGTTTTATACAGTATATTGATTTCAACATTTTATATTTTAACCTCCATATTGAGCAAGAAATGTTAATCACCTATAAAAGGCAATGCGAGCGCGATGCGCGAGCGAAAATTTCATACAGTGACATGCAAATTTTTTTTTTCAATTATTTTCCAATTCTTCCCTCATCTTATTTTATTTTCTCGTCTTCCTCCTAATGTTTCCCCTTTTCTTCTTTTTCTCCTCTCTTTTCCCTTCTTTTTCTTTCCCCTGTTTTTGCTCCGCCAATAGGGGAGTCCGGGCCCCCTGGATCCGCCCATGCGATTAATCGTGAAAATCAAGCGTACGATTAATCGCTACCCTTTGTGTAATACGGGACCCAGCTTCCTCGCCCTCAGGCTATGTCTTTTTCTCTCCTATTTCTCCCTAGAACTGTTTCTCCTGGAACTTACAATGTACTTCATCTCTCTTTCATTCCGCTCCTCTCCATTCACTCTAAAAATGAAATATTAAATCAAGGATTGAAAGGTTGGAAGAGCGACAAAAATCAAAATCCAGCCATCCAAAATAATGTTATATCCAACCTTGCATAAAGCCGAATTCAACAATTTAAAGGTCAAATCCACCCCAGGAAAATGCTGACTTGAATAGAGAAAAATCAAACTAGCATAGTGCTGAAATTTTCATCAAAATCGGATGTAAAATAAGTCATTTTATATGTTTCACAAAACAGTGATATGCACAACTATAGGTGAGTCAGTCGATGATGTCCATCACTTACTTTTTCTTTTGTTTTTTATTGTTTGATTATACAATATTTCATTTTTAAAGATTTGACAACAAGGACCAACTTGACTGAACCATTATAATGCTGATTCCACATGTCCAGGGAGGAATTAATCGTTGTATCACTTGACAATGAGGAGAAAATTAGAATATTTCATATAATAAAATACAAAAGAAAAAGTGAGTGTATGACGTCATAGTCTCCTCATTTGGATACTAGCCAGGATGTGCATATAACTGTTTTGTGAAATCAAGCGAAACTTAAAAAAAAAAGTCATAACTTTATTATACATCCGATTTTGATGAATTTTTCAGTGTTATGCTTGCTGGATTTTTCTCTTTTTATTCAAATCAACTTTTTGTTGGGGTGGACTTGTCCTTTAACGTTACTCTAATAAAAGTCTCTATAGCTCTAGAAGTCTATAGCCTAGCCTTAGGCTACTTAAAAAAAATATATTTAAAAAGCCCATGGAAGCCATAGAAATCTTATCTTTTTATCACAATTAACATCTTAAACCTTTTCTCTCTCTCGGTCTTTTGTATTCTTTATGACTTCTCTCTCTCTCTCTGATTTTCACACTGTCTCTCTCATTTTCCCCACTCTCTGTCTGTCTCTCATTCATTTTCCCCGTGTAGGTCTCTTTCATTTTTCCCTCCCTCTCTCAATTTTCCCATTGTTTGTCATTTTCCTCACTGTCTGTCTAACTCATTTTCCCACCACTGTTTCTGTCTCACTCATTATCACCCCCCCCCTTTCTCTCACTTTCACTTCTTTTTGACATCCCGCTGTACTTATGATTGAGCAACGTTTAAAAAGTACAAACAACCGCAGTCTAATGTACTTTGTAAGGTACATGTGCAATGTACTTACATATTTATTTCTGACCAAATACATGTAATGATAACATTTCTATATCAATATAATTGCCTCTTGATCGACTGCTTACTGAGTACACCGTATTCTAATACATGTTTCCATTGTATAGTTAAATTTGGATTTCACTCTGTAATAATTATTGAAGTTCTTCCTCCAGTTCAACCGAAGATGCTTAACTTAATTGAACCTATCTATATTGAAAGAGAAGTCTGCTATGAATCAGTTTAATATATTTCATCAATAAACTGATTGGCTTTCAGTGTCAATAGGCAGTCTAGCTGTACATACAAGAATGTCGCCCCCACACCTTGATAAAGAAAAATGACTCCTACCCCCTGTGCTGCCACGGGTAATTGCTGCTTGTGTATATAAATTGAGTTAAAGGCAAAAACATACATAAAAAAGTAATTTAGGGCAGATTTCATGCGCTTATTTACAACATCGATCACAAAAAGGTGGCTTCTCACCTGTTTGGACTAGATGCCTTGTTCCTGGAACGCCGTGTGCAGCGCTCTTCACATCTTAAGCTTTTTCGGAACATTTCATTAACTTTCGTTAACAGAATCTTTGTCGTAACTAAATAACGCTCGTTTTTTATGTTGGCATTTTTTCATTTTTTTGGGGAAATACATGGATACAACACTTAATGGTTTAACTTACATATCACTGACTTGAAATTAAAAAAGTTGAAACTGATTACAAAGAAAATACAGTTTTTTATTCTATGTCACGTGATTGATGACGTTTTTTTGACCCCTGTACCATAATACGTTCGGGGGG
This sequence comes from Lytechinus pictus, assembly GCF_037042905.1. Taxonomy (NCBI): domain Eukaryota; kingdom Metazoa; phylum Echinodermata; class Echinoidea; order Temnopleuroida; family Toxopneustidae; genus Lytechinus; species Lytechinus pictus. Next base: position 11,941,041 of record NW_026974141.1, on the reverse strand, counting down.
AGCCACTTCCTTTCAAAGATGCACAACATGATTGTCCAAGAAAACTCGTAAAGCCGGTTTAAGTTTCATCGTCGGGCGATATATGTGCGTACAAAAGAATGTGTATCAATAGCAACTAATTTATTATTCTTTATTTTCAATGAATACTCAGGCGTTGTTGTTTTAAGTAGGTTTTCTCATAGTGTAAACAACGTCCCCCGGGTACAGAGGTTTTGTTGCTCTCGGGTACTTTCCGATTTGAGAATTATCTTGTTCGTTTTGATCATCGTACACGTTTTTTATTCGGAAATATTCGGAAAAGAAAACGCAGCTATATTTAGTGCATCACATAATTATGTGCACACTGCATATCGCATACTGTATGTGGGTCATCATTGAAATTGTTCGCCGTATTATTCAGGGTGATGGGTAAGTGAAAAGTATGGTCGTGTGACCTTACTTCGCGCGTGACCATATTTCGTGGACGGTCGTATATCTCAGAAAGTACTTAATATCGTGAAAATCTAATATCACTACCAGAAAAAGCGGTCAAAAATTATCCTGTAGTGAAAGTTTCTAGTTGATAAGATTGGAATTTGTTTAAGCTAGGGCTAGGCGATTGGGCAGGCGCGCGCACCTGCCTCGGCCGATCCTCGCCCACCACTAACTTAGCACTTAGCAGGCAGGGTAGGACTTCGGACACATCCACACATAAACATCTCCAACTAAAGTGAGTACACTAACTACCCCAACATTCACTTCCAATCTAAAAAAACACAAGGTGAGAGGATATATTCCCTGTATGGGCAATGCATCCTCTCACCACCCAAATTTTTTTATCAACAACTGTCCTTTTTCCAGCCAAACGTTCTCTGCTCTTTAATTAATGATTAACATCGGCAGTGAAACCTGATCTTATCCTCAGCATCCTAACATAACTTCAAACCACTACCTCTCTCTAAAAAACGCCCATTGTCAACCACAATACAATCCATGAAATAAGCACAATTTCAACACAAAACAAAACCAAAAAGCCTGTGTATCCATTGACATCTTTTATGATTGATAAGATATCCACGCATAAAAGATTTGGACATGTTCAAAACCATCACCCCCACCCCATGTGCGCCACAAATTCTACACCCTACACATACTATCATAGCCCCCTTTCAGCTCAGCAAACGCAACATATGTTATTCACATCTGGTTCCAAAATACACTGGGTCATTGATTGCAAGAAAATTGCCTTCTCAACGCTAACCTGTGTGGATTTGTTAACGTTTTGTGAGACGTTGGGGTCGATTAACCCTAAAAGGACTGGGCTATTTGAGATGTATTGAGGACGAGGGGGGGGGGGGGGAGGGCCATGATGCCCCCATCTTCTGATCTCAGCCGCCGCTCGCGCCGAAACTCGGCACGTACATTCTTTACCACATAAACTACAAGACAGTATAACTTTTTTTGAAAATTATTTATTATGAATAAAATATTCAAATTTATTCATGAAAAACATTATTTGCCTATTTTACACCCAATTTCACTTCACTGTCATTCGATTTTGATGAACTTTTCAGCATTATGCTTTGTGAATTTTACTCTATTCATTCAGATATGAATTTGTTAAGCCCGGAGCATCCCTTACATTGATCTCCCCTTGTATACATTTGTTTGTCTTTTGGGGTCACTAGATTTAAAAATTCCCTTCCCACATTGATCATATACATATACTTTATCTGTTGCAGGTCCCCGTTTGTGGAATTCACCCCCATCGGACATTAATGTTGCCATTTGAAAGAGCTCTTCTACAACAAATTAAAGACTCACCACATGAAGCAAGAATTTGCTTAATTGTTGTGGGATTACTTGTTATTTTGACTGCCAACTTCAAAATATTGCATATTTGTTTTATTGTCAATTTGTTCAATTTCTGTGTATTCATTGATTTCATTTTGTGTATTGCATAAGTTGTTAATTGTGGGCCTTGAATGTTATTGACAGATATATGCGCTATATTATAATTATTACAGAGTTTTCATAAAATAGCCTCAACCACATATAGAAATTCTTAACTCTAACCTGTGTGATTTGTTTGGTGAGAAAGTGGGGTCGATTAAATGCCTTACCACATTGATCGTACATATAGAGCCTTGGCCCTTAATCAATGTGGATTTGGTGCTTTAGAAATACTCTATATTTTTATTATGGGTTTCTCCCCTTGAATGGATTCGTTTATGTCTTGTTAGATCACTAGATTGACTAAATGCCTTACCACATTGATCACACACATAGGGTTTCCCACCTCGATGGGTTCGTTTTGTCTTGCAAGATCATAAGATTGACTAAATGCCTTACCACATTGATCACATACATACAATGTAGGGCTTCTCCCCTGTATGGATTCGTTTATGTCTTACTAGATGACAAGATCGACTAAATGCCTTACCACATTGATCACAAACATTGGGATTCACATCTGTATGAATTCGTTTATGTGTCGTGAGACTATTAGGGTGATAAAATCCCTTACCACACTAATCACATACATAGGGCTTCTCATCTGTGTGGATTTGTTTATGTCTTGTTGGAGCACTAGATTGACGAAATGCCTTACCACATTGATCACAAACATACGGCTTCTCACCTGTATGGACCCGTTTATGAAATTTGAGATTGTCAAATCTATTACATGCCTTACCGCATTGATCACATACATAGGGCTTATCACTTGTATGGATTAGTTTATGCCTAATGAGATCCCTATATCTATTAAAGGCCTTACCACATTGATCACATACAAAGGGCTTCTCACGTGTATGGGCTCGTTTATGTCTTCTGAGATGATCAGAATGACGAAATGCTTTATTACATTGATCACACACATATAGGGATTCATATCTGTATGGATTCGTTTATGTGTTGTGAGACTATAAGTTTGATAAAATCCCTTACCACACTGATCACATACATAGGGCTTCTCACCTGCATGGAATTGTTTGTCTTACAAGATGATCAGATCGACCAAATGCCTTACCACATTGATCACACACATAGGGATTTGCAACTGTATGGATTCGTTTATGTCTTCTGAGTGCACTTGATTGATTGAATGCCTTACCACACTGATCACATACATAGGGCTTCTCCCCTGTATGGATTTGTTTATGTGTCACTAGATGATCAGATCGACTAAATGCCTTACCACATTGATCACACACATAGGGATTCACATCTGTATGGATTTGTTTGTGTTGTGAGACTATAAGGTTGATAAAATCCCTTACCACATTGATCACAAACATACGGCTCCTCACCTGTGTGGATTTGTTTATGTCTTGTTAGATCACTAGATTGACAAAATGCCTTATTACATTGATCAGACACATAGGGATTCACATCTGTATGGATTCGTTTATGTGTTGTAAGACTATAAGGTTGATAAAATCCCTTACCACATTGATCACATACATAGGGCTTCTCACCTGTGGATTTGTTTATGTCTTACTAGATGACAAGATCGACTAAATGCCTTACCACATTGATCACAAACATTGGGATTTACATCTCTATGAATTCGTTTATATGTCGTGAGACTATTAGGATGATAAAATCCCTTACCACACTGATCACATACATAGGGCTTCTCATCTGTGTGGATTTGTTTATGTCTTGTTAGATCACTAGATTGACGAAATGCCTTACTACATTGATCACAAACATACGGCTTCTCACCTGTGTGGATTCGTTAATGTCTTATTAGATCACTAGATTGATGAAATGCCTTATCACATTGATCACACACATAGGGATTCACATCTGTATGGATTTGTTTGTGTTGTGAGAATATAAGGTTGATAAAATGCCTTACCACATTGATCACAAACATACGGCTTCTCACCTGTATGGACCCGTTTATGAAATTTGAGATTGTCAAATCTATTACATGCCTTACCGCATTGATCACATACATACATGTAGGGCTTATCACTTGTATGGATTAGTTTATGCCTAGTGAGATCCCTATATCTATTAAAGGCCTTACCACATTGATCACATACAAAGGGCTTCTCACGTGTATGGGCTCGTTTATGTCTTCTGAGATGATCAGATTGATGAAATGCCTTATTACATTGATCACACACATAGGGATTCATATCTGTATGGATTCGTTTATGTGTTGTGAGACTATAAGTTTGATAAAATCCCTTACCACACTGATCACATACATAGGGCTTCTCTCCTGCATGGAATTGTTTGTCTTACAAGATGATCAGATCGACTAAATGCCTTACCACATTGATCACACACATAGGGATTTGCAACTGTATGGATTCGTTTACGTGTTGTAAGACTATAAGGTTGATAAAATCCCTTACCACACTGATCACATACATAGGGCTTCTCATCTGTATGGACTCGTTTATGTCTTCTGAGAGCACTTGATTGATTGAATGCCTTACCACACTGATCACAAACATACGGCTTCTCACCTGTGTGGATTTGTTTATGTGTCACTAGATGACAAGATCGACTAAATGCCTTACCACATTGATCACACACATAGGGATTCACATCTGTATGGATTTGTTTATGTGTCTTGAGACTATTAGGATTATAAAATCCCTTACCACACTGATCACATACATAGGTCTTCTCATCTGTATGGACTCGTTTATGTCTTCTGAGAGCACTTGATTGATTGAATGCCTTACCACACTGATCACATACCAAGGGCTTCTCCCCTGTATGGATTTGTTTATGTGTCACTAGATGACAAGTTCGACTAAATGCCTTACCACATTGATCACATACATAGGGATTCGCATCTGTGTGGATTTGTTTATGTCTTGTTAGATCACTAGATTGACGAAATGCCTTACCACATTGATCACAAACATACGGCTTCTCACCTGTATGGACCCGTTTATTAAATTTGAGATTGTCAAATCTATTACATGCCTTACCGCATTGATCACATACATAGGGCTTATCACTTGTATGGATTAGTTTATGCCTAGTGAGATCCCTATATCTATTAAAGGCCTTACCACATTGATCACATACAAAGGGCTTCTCACGTGTATGGGCTCGTTTATGTCTTCTGAGATGATCAGAATGACGAAATGCCTTATTACATTGATCACACACATAGGGATTCATATCTGTATGGATTTGTATATGTGTTGTGAGACTATAAGTTTGATAAAATCCCTTACCACACTGATCACATACATAGGGCTTCTCACCTACATGGAATTGTTTGTCTTACAAGATGATCAGATCGACTAAATGCCTTACCACATTGATCACACACAGGGATTTGCAATTGTATGGTATAGTTTATGTGTTGTAAGACTATAAGGTTGATAAAATCCCTTACCACACTGATAACATACATAGGGCTTCTCATCTGTATGGACTCGTTTATGTCTTCTGAGAGCACTTGATTGATTGAATGCCTTATCACACTGATCACATACATAGGGCTTCTCATCTGTATGGACTCGTTTATGTCTTCTGAGAGCACTTGATTGATTGAATGCCTTACCACACTGATCACATACATAGGGCTTCTCCCCTGTATGGATTTGTTTATGTGTAACTAGATGATCACATCGACTAAATGCCTTACCACATTGATCACACACATAGGGATTTGCATCTGTATGGATTTGTTTATGGGTTGTGAGAGTATGTTCTTGATTGAATGCCTTACCACACTGATCACATACATAGGGCTTCTCACCTGTATGGACTCGTTTATGTCTTCTTAGAGCACTTGATTGATTGAATGCCTTACCACACTGGTCACATACATAGGGCTTCTCCCCTGTATGGATTTGTTTATGTGTCACTAGATGATCAGATCGACTAAATGCCTTATCACATTGATCACACACATAGGGATTCACATCTGTATGGATTCGTTTATGGGTTGTGAGACTATTAGGGTGATAAAATCCCTTACCACACTGATCACAAACATACGGCTTCTCACCTGTATGGACTCGTTTATGTCTTCCTAGAGCACTTGATTGATTGAATGCCTTACCACACTGATCACAATCATACGGATTTTCACCTGTGTGGATTTGTTTATGTCTTGTTAGATCACTAGATTGACAAAATGCCTTATCACATTGATCACACACATAGGGATTCACATCTGTATGGATTTGTTTATGTGTTGTGAGACTATTATGGTGATAAAATCCCTTACCACACTGATCACATACATAGGGCTTCTCACCTGTATGGACTCGTTTATGTCTTCTAAGAGCACTTGATTGATTGAATGCCTTACCACACTGATCACAAACATACGGCTTCTCACCTGTGTGGATTTGTTTATGTCTTGTTAGATCACTAGATTGACGAAAGGCCTTATCACATTGATCACACACATAGGGCTTCTCACCTGTATGGACTTGCTTATTATGTCTTCTAAGAGCACTTGATTGATTGAATGCCTTACCACACTGATCACAAACATACGGCTTCTCACCTGTATGGATTTGTTTATGTGTTGTGAGACTATTATGGTGATAAAATCCCTTACCACACTGATCACAAACATAGGGCTTCTCACCTGTATGGACTCGTTTATGTCTTCTAAGAGCAGTTGATTGATTGAATGCCTTACCACACTGATCACATACATAGGGCTTTTCACCTGTATGGACTCGTTTATGTCTTCTAAGAGAACTTGATTGATTGAATGCCTTACCACACTGATCACAAACATAAGGCTTCTCACCTGTGTGGATTTGTTTATGTCTTGTTAGATCTCTATATTGACAAAATGCCTTATCACATTGATCACATATATAGGGATTCACATCTGTATGGATTCGTTTATGTGTTGTGAGTGTATGTTCTTGATCAAATGCCCTACCCCTTTCATCACATACAAACGGCTTCTCCCCTGTATGGATTCGTTTTATATGTATATTTAGCTCAAATTTTTCACTAAATTCCTTACCACATTGATCACATACATACCGTTTCTCACCTGTATGGATTTGTTTATGTAATGTGAGATAATAAGATTGACTAAATGCCTTACCACATTGATCACATACAAAGAACTTCTCATTGTCAATAACTTTCTGGCATGATGCAAAATATGAATCTATACGTGACTTACACTCAACTGTCATATTTACTTCATTTCCTTCTTTCAAAATCTCCTTATCACCAAGTTCAAAGTCATTCGATTTACAGGCAGGTCCATGTATTTCTCCATCAACAATCTGTAGAAAGCCTTCATGCAATGCATACGATGGAAAGACGATACCATCAACCCCATGTTTGTACTTGAGATGTCTTGATAAGATGAGAGGAATAGCATATAATGATCCACAGAACTCACATCGGTAGATTCCAGAATCTATTTGGATAGAAATATTGTCATATTTTTATATGATTCAGAGATTAGGCATGTAAAGGTATCTATTTAAAAAACTCAAACGTAATGAAAAAGTACATGGTACATGGAAGGGCCCCCCCCCAAAAAAAAAAAAAAAATTTGCTCAAAATCGGATAACAAAGTTATTTAATTTCAAAGATTTTCATTATTCCGGTGAAACAGTTCTAATCATGTCTTTATGAATATTCATTAGGTGGGCTGATGATGTCATATCCCCACTTGTTCTTTTGTATTTCATTATATGAAATTAGGTTTATTCAAAATTTGTCTAACAAGAATTAAAACAATTGGATTGACAACTGATAAAGTGCATTAGTTATTTACTGCCGCAACTTATTTCATCATAATGGAGACACATCATTTACACATGCATGAAATAATTAAACATTTATGATTTCATGCAATAACATAAGAAAAAGGAAAGTGGGGATGTGACAACATCAGACCACCTAATGAACATTCATGACAATGTGCATATAACTGTTTTCACAAAATATTGATAAACTTATAAAATTCAATAACGTTATTTTTTGTCCGATTTTGATTATTTTTTCAGCATTTTGCTCTGTGAATTTTACTCTATTTATTATTCATATTCAATATTTTTAGCAAGGACCATTCCTTTAAGTGTAATGAAGAATTTTGGAGGACAGTCACGTCGTCAATTGCATGCAGATATATTACCAAGTGACTTGTTCCAAACCAACATACAATCTGGGATGATATATCATCCATGACTGCACATATAAACTAGCCTTGGAGGCAAGGGATAAAGTTCAGCAACCAAGAGAACTGCCCTCACCCCTATAATTTTTAAAGTAAAGAAATGGAGGGGGGTGGAAAACCAAAGGAAGAGAAGACAATCAAATAGAGATGCATTGGTTATGTCGAGAAAAGAAGACCATAAGCATAAGTTTTAAAGAATGAATGATTCTAGAACTTCTTCTAGAATATCCATTGGGATAAAATGTGCTTATAATAATGGACAGATTTTTGTTGACTGTGGCTGAATATGGCACATGTCCTTCATGTACACACCGGTGTGAGTAGATTAGATTATGATCTTTAAAGGAGAATGAAACCTTTGGAACAAATAGGCTGGTGTTGAAACAGAAAAATCAAAGAATCAGAACAAAGTTTGAGAAAAATCAGACAAATAATGAGAAAGTTATGAGCATTTGAATATTGCAATCACTAATGCTATGGAGATCTCCCATTACCAAAGGATGTGTGATGTCACATGTGAACAACTTTCCCTTTGATGGACTATAAAATACTCCCAAAATTTCTCTTTTTGCTTTTTCTTCTTGTGATACAAACAATTTATCCATTACGCATTCTTAAAAAAAAATTAAAATCTGTATTACATGCCCTCCTATAGAAATAACACATGATCTACTAATAGATGTGATACAAGTTGCAGTTTAAGTGAAATATATACTAAAGTAATGGAGAGAGATGTTCACAAGTGACATCACACATCTTTGTCGCATTGCCAATATGAGGATCTCCATAGCAATAGTGATCGCAATATTCAAATGCTCATAACTTTCTCATTACTTGTCCGATTTTTCTCAAACTTTCGTTGATCTGTTTCTTTGATTTTTGTGTTTTCACACAAGCTATCTTGTTCCAAAGGTTTCATTCTCCTTTAATAGTCAAGGAAGAATGTATTATTTCTCTCATTTTTGGGCACTTTCCAACTCTATCAAGAATAGATACTCTAAAGAAGACTTGAGATGGGAATTAAAGCAGATATGAACCAATAGCGGCATCTCGAGTCCTCAACTACTCATACCTGGCCAGTTTCCTGACACATAATGCAAGTGTAGTCTAGTGATATAGACCCACTTGAATGATAACATGTTAATTAACTACTCAATATATTTATACTTCAATAATTATGCTACCAAGTAGCAAAACAATTACTTTTCCTCTCAAAACATTTTAGTTTCTCTATACAAATACAATCATAGGTCAATTTATTCTCTATAGTATTAATAGATATCTGATAATGTTTATTTTAAGACTGTGTTTATAACACACAATCAATGAGAGACCACACACACTTCACTTCCTCTTTAAAGGGGAATCCAACCTAAATAAAACCTTGTTTTTATAAGAAAAAGAAAAATCAGACAAGTTGATAGGTGAAAGTTTGAACAATATTGGACAAACAACAATAAAGTTATGAATTTTTAAAAGGTGTAAATATTGGTAATCACTATACCCATGGAGACTTCAAATTGGCCGCATATGGGATGTCATAGTGATGTAAGGCAAGGACTACTCTTCCATGTCCTCCAATACATATTATGGCTAAAATGTTATTTTTCCCAAAAGTTTTATTTCAAAATATATTTTTCTTTCATGAGGATATAAAACAATATACTACCTGGGTTATATCTAGATTACTGCCCCAGGGGAATGGGTACTTAGGATAAAAACCACAAATCCCTGATAATAAAGTACATGGCCTATAAGAAAGTTGTCCTTGCCTCTTGTCATAATTTACTTACCCATTTGCCAATTTGAAATCTACATACTATTAATGATCTCAATTTTAAAGCAGCTATAACTTTCTTATTGCTTGTCCGATTTCTTTCAAACTTTCACCATTCACTTTAATTTATTTTTCTCCTTCCCAACACAACATTAATGGCCAAAGTTAACTCTGTGTGCGCTGGACCATGAACCCATCTGTACTGAATTATTTTCAGGGAGGGAAACAATGCATTGTTTGTTGAGTGTGAAATGCGAAGTTCGCACGGCACCGAGTGTGCATTGGTGCGAAGTACGCGTGGAAAGGGTTAAATGGATGTACACAATTTGAGTACCTTATAGGGAAGATTCTTTCTTCACTGGTTAAACATAACCCATTCGTAACTTGAAAGAGGTCAAATACATATTGGTTCGTATTCTGAAGTCGGGTTTAACTTAAACTCAGGTTTAAAGTTGTGGTTAAAGTATGGATAGGCAATTGTTACATAAATCACTAACAGTAGAGATATCATATTTCAGCTCATTTGGCTCTCAAATCATTCATAATTGTCTAGGAAGTAAAAATAGATGATTGTCTTCACCATCGATGAATAAGGAAAGAGCACAGAAACATACAACTTAATACAAATTTTGACACTTTTGGCTTCCCATAATTTTAGCACAGAGTTAGACCATGGTCTAAGTTAAACCCGACTTTAGAATACGGGCCATTGGGTTTTTTGTTTTACCTGAGAGTGTTCCATTCTGTCCATCATCTCTTCCCTCCACTTTTGAATACGGTGGGCGGGATTGCTTTGGAGTCTGGTCGCCCCCTGGAGCCACTTCTATCAAAGTTTGTGCTTTCTTCTGATCACATGACTGAGAGTTGAGATCACCTGACTGGGTTCTGAGATCACCTGATTGCTTGGGAGTCTGGTCACCCCCTGTCAAAGTTTGTTCTGTCTTCTGATCACATGACTGAGAGTTGAGATCACCTGACTGGGTTCTGAGATCACCTGATTGCTTGAAAGTCTGGTCACCCCCTGCAGCTACTTCTATCAAAGTTTGTTCTGTCTTCTGATCACATGACTGAGAGTTGAGATCACCTGACTGGGTTCTGAGATCACCTGATTGCTTGGAAGTCTGGTCACCCCCTGCAGCTACTTCTATCAAAGTTTGTTCTGTCCTCTGATCACATGACTGAGTCCTGAGATCCCCTGACCTCTCATCACCTGATGCTGGATTGGTTTGTGTCTGGATAGCTTCATGATAGTCCTTCCATTCAAATAGTCCGATGATTCCCTCTCCTCCGATATCATGAGCATTAAGCAGATTCCCATCATCATCATACTCAGTCTCCACTTTAATAGTGAACTAAATAAAGAGAAAAACGGACAAACTGTCACATCTAAGTGATGACATGATATACCATGTTACTTTGACACATGATCAGATTCATCCTATTCTTAGTCTGCAGTCAAAAAGCAAGTTGTGATAACATACAGTTGGACGATTATACTATCTAGATTTTCCCAATGATTTCATTTTATTTATTGGACTTTGATGACTCTATTGATCTCCAATATATCATTTAAAAGTCAATTCATGAGGACTTTGCATTGTTCTGTTCCAGTCCATAGATGATTCAAACATTATCAGGGCCCCTTTAACTCTTTGTCCGCCTAGTTCGTGCGCTATTCAAATCCTATATTATTATTACAAATTATTACATTAGGTCCTTTCACTGTATGGACATATCGAGCATGGTGTGTAATCTGGTAATTCACTAGCGAGTTAAGTGACACTGGAGTCGATTCATCTTGGAACCGAAGCCTTAGGTCAGAACCAAAGTCAGTTCTGGGAAGCTGGGAATCAACCGAGTCTAATGGGAAAAATTAAATTGTTTTGATTTCAATATAGTACGCTATAATTTATTATTTGACAGGTACTTACATGATTTGGACTCTCTTCATGTAAGTTGTTCTCCTTTATGTCATCTGGCTTTTCATCATTGACAGGTACATGGGAAGGTTCTGGATTTTAATAAATACCCGGTATATGAAAAGAAAAAAAAAAGAAGTCAACATTTTCTTCTCATCTACATGTATTCTTGCAAAACGTATGAAATGCATAAAAATTTTTGTGCAGCACTTGAAAGAAATAATAACCAAAAAAGGTGAGTGTGGATAAGAGAAATGCTTGAAGGAGCAATGGGTAAATTAAAGTTCAGTGTTGACCTTTTGGTGTTGGTGTTAGGTCAATTTTTACACGATTATAACGCCAAACATATTTGAAGATGGTCCCGAAAAGTCAATCACTAGTTGTTGAGATGTCAATAATGTGATTTGGATCAGTTTTACAAACTATGAATAAGTTTTGGAGCAAGGGGAAGCAATCCAAATTTCAACACCTACACCAATGCCCAGGCCAACACCAACACCCAGGCCAACACCGGACTTGAAATCACCCAATGAGCGGGCCATAACACCCTCCGGTACCCCCAAATGAAAGCTTTATTCACAAACGTACCTAACATCATTTCCTCATCCTCGCTATCATTTTCCTCTTTGATCTCTAGTTTTATTTCTTGCTGACGTTGCATAAACATAGGTGGATTGACCTGTAATCCTATTAAAAAAAACAACGAGAAAAACAAACAAACCATGGGTTAATAATAATCAGAGATTTGACAGCAATCTAGAAGACTTATGGATAAAAGAAACAGGTTGCCTTTGTGATTGAGCTACACGGTCTTATCATCTTTCAATGAAGAAACAAGGATTTCCATGTGAGCCTGAGAATTATTTATTTAAAGATCATCTACAAACGTTTTTAAACATGATCACCGAGCCGATCATAAAATCATACGTCTCACCAAGTATAATGCTCTTGGCTATTCTTTCAATTCTTAATAATATTCATCTGTATCTCACTCATAATCTGGAGTTCACAATCTGATCATGTAGGATGCCTTTCTGAGATATTTTTCATAAAATTGCCTTGTAATCAATCGAGAAGTTAATGGTTTTCTCCTAAGCACCTTTACCCTCCGGGCTGCAATCAAACATTGAAAACAAAACTTATAGGTCCTTATAAAACAAAAATAGCCTTCTGAGCTAAATCATTATTTTGTGGCCCCTGTAGGCTGGCTGTAGGCCTACATAAGTAGACAATTATGAAATCATACCATTTTGTTCAAACTAACAATCTCTTCTGATATTTCTTGTTAATTTCTGTTTGGGTTGTATACCCATATCATGGCAATAACTTCTTTTCCTAAAACATAAAAAGAAATATTTCTTTAATAGGTTATTGCAAGAATAAAAATGAAAAACAGAAATTTAATGGAATATTATTAAATAATATTATTAAATAATGAGTGTCGACTATACATACCAACTTTGTTCACCATCTCATAGTTTTCTTTGATGTTCTTGATACAAATTCTCTCATAACTGCTGAACGTTGCCCATTCCTTGGCTGTGAAATAGACCTGAACATCTGAAAGATACTGATCCATCTCTGGCAGAGACATGGTGGCTTGCTTGCAAACTGAAGGCACATATATTTTCCTGTTCCAAGAAAGAGACTGGAACAAAAAGACAAAGTTTTTTTTTAAAGATTACATTTGATTTGCAGCTAAGACTTCATGCACTGGTCTCACTCTCATTATCAATCTGAGCATAACTCAATAGACATAGATTCACTTGCCTAAATAATTTATTTTTTCAACATAGATAAAGACCGAATTCACATATGTTCCAACATTTATTAAAAATTGCCAGAGATTGAGTCTAAGAGCCTTGCATTGTTTATGATACTGGCAGCTACAATCTGTTCAGAGTTTCTTAAAATTTAATTTACCTAGTGAAGCAAGAAAGGCATGATGAAATAGACTGCAAGCTTTCGGTCTAACAAGATATGTAGTACATGTACAGTCTATTCATTGACCTTACAAGCTTGGACAGAGGTCAGAGACAGAGTGCGTCCCAGAAAAATGAAACAGAAAACTATAGAAGCTTCACAATGCAATAACAAATATACGAAAGGCATGTGACTACCATTGTAAAGCTTAGAATCCAATCTTTCGCCTGATAAAATCTTACGTTATATTCTATCCATTTACCAAATTTATGTACTGATTTGAGCGAAAACTATTTGAAAAAGGCTAATAAAAATCACTCACTCGGTCTCATCTCACATTCTATCTAGGTATGATCTAAATATTCTCGATATTTTCAAACAATACCAATATTTGATAGGAGTATTTATGCACGATTTAATTAATAATCGGTTGCCACATAGTTTTATTTATCATTTTTCATTCATAGACCATCCTTACAATGCGAGAAATAGAGAAAAGCGAAATGTTAATCTTGACAAAACTAATACCAATTTGGGAAAACAATCAATTTCATTTTCTGGTCCTACTCTATGGAATCATCTGCCAAGTAATATTAGAAACACCCCCAGTCGAAAGATATTTAGGAAATTGTTAAAACTAATGCTACTGGAAGATTATAATTAATTTGGTACCGTATGGTAAATACTGCCTGAAAACAAATAATTCTGTACAAAGATTTTGTGAACAATTAAGGTATTTTTTCTTGTAAATAGTGTAAATATGTTCACTAAAAATGATGCAATTTTCTGCAACAGTAATAAGTACAGTTTATACTGAAAATTTTTTCCCAATAAAATGTGCGAGTAATATTCTTACCGGTGCAGGAGATGCAAAAGCAGAGGTGCATGTACGTGTAGATTGGATGTTACTCTGAAAAGTTTGGTCATCATTTCCACTGGTTGGTGCTGCCAAGACTGTTTGGATATACTGAAACATAACATGATAGATAATTGGTATTATGATACATCCAGGTTACCCTAAATGATATCAATTTCAATTTCCAATTTTTCAATTTCAATTTCATTTATTTCACATCTCTCATAAAAACATTCAAATGACAAATACAATATAAAAACATATTCATACAAATATACACAATAGAAACAAAGAAAAAAAAATGCACGATAAATCAATTGTAAAAAAAGTGGACAGATAGGAGTGAATAACATTAAGTAGCAGTGGATGTGGGGGATCAGCAATAAGCCTTTGGCCTGTCTAGGCTGATCCCTTGTATACTGCAAAAAAGAAACCACTTATTGGATTTAATAGAAATAGAAAAGAAAGACCCTACATAAAAAAAGAAAAAAAAAAAAAGAAAAAAAAATTGTAGTAAGGTATCTTACCTCAAAAAACTTGATGGCCTACATGTACCTCAATGCTTTGCACAATATTTTCGGAGTGCACAATGATAGCGCTGAAAAATTCCCTGACTTTGAAGTCTTTTGCAACTTTTGAGACCGAATTCGCACTTTTTAGGAGACAATGTCATGCAAAAAATGTTTTTTTTTATACTTTGCGTACAAAGTAATTAGGAGATGGAATTCATTCGGCATGATCACACGGACAACAACCGAGATATAAGGGGGGGGGGGGCGCATCATGGCCCTCCCTCCGGCCCTCTATCTCAGAAAGCCCAGTCCTTTTAGGGTCAAGTCGCCATTTTTCTGCTTCACATATTCTGTATTAATTGTACACATACGGGTAATTTTATTTTTCCCTTTGTCTTTAGCCAGTGGGTCAAGCAGGATTTCTCAAACAATTTTTGACATATATAAACTGGATGGATTCTCGACTACCAAAAGTAAAAATTCACGCCTGTGCCATTGTCAAATCAGAAACAGATTACAGAACTGACTTCTTAACTTTTCAAATATGAGCCAGATGAAATCAGATTGTCACTTCCATGTTTTCTGGTGCATAGTGAGTGACCCATGTGACTTTTGACTTCTGACATAAATACCCCCCCCCCCCAAAGAAAAACAGCATTGCCACCCCTATGCACACACTGCACATGTACGTGATCCAAGTATGACGTTAGTTGATCTGTTAAAGGATTCCTGAGTAAAGAGTATCATAAAATCGAAACGGGGCGGACATGGACTGTGGGGCAGACCATTAAAAGAGTCACCCTAACACATATTTGTAGCTCTCGCATCAACTACAGTGAACATAAACATCTAGGGGTTTTATGTGTGTATCAAAATCCTCATTTCAGTTAATGGCCTCCCCCTCTCTCAAAAAAATACAATAACATAATGATAAAAAAAAAAATATGCCAAATAAATTATGTATCTGAATACTGTAAAGAATTTGTAATAATGTAATTCTTCGGCAAGACAGTATGCTTAGAATGCCTGTATTGATATTAAATATGAAATCCAATAACATTAAGAATTATATGCAATCTAAAATTTGGCACTTTATACTAAGTACTGGAAAAATAAAACCATGCTAAAATATGATCATATACTTATTTTATTACAACATGGACATGGAGGTGATACAACAAAAACAACATCAGTTGTAACAATAATATAAATAAAAATCTCAACATTTTTACTGCTACAATCTTAGTTTTCGTTAGTATAAATCTAGGCCCGTTAGTGCGAGTGGTTGGGGAGACCGAGGTTAGTTGGAACATTTATGACAAAAATGGCTGTAAAATCCAAATAAATTTTATTCGAGAAACAATCAATATATCAGCTTGAAGCATATATCTAAGGGCTTCAAATGTGCCCCATAAAATTTTTAACTCTATTATGGTTACTGAAGAAATCCACCTTGAACAAGACCATCGCAAACGTTCCAACTTACCCCAATACGGGGTAAGTTGGAACACTGCATGGTCAATTAAGAATTATACTAAAACTACTTAAAACCGTAATATTACATGGTTTTAGCCTATTTGCTTTATTTTTTCAAGTTCAAAATATTTGAAGTATGGATGTGTTGAACTTTATGTTTTCTATTATACAGCCACTCACGCAAGCAGACTGTGTAGTAGAATTCCACATATTTGGGTGCGTTTGATTTTACATGCAATTAAGCGTACTATCAGCAATTTCATGTACTTCTGCATCAAATTTACAAGACAAAAAATAATTGTTTACATTTTTTTCATTAATTAATTACCGTATGCAAATAAGCATATGAAATTTGCCCTCAATTTTTTTTTTTATGTTTTCGCCTATTTATTAAGCTAGTAGAATGCTAATTTTTGGTGAGAATATCAATTTTCACATTTATAACAATATCCACCAAAAATTGCAAAAAATATAATTTATTATGTATTTTTTGTTTTTTTATTTGTATTTCTTTGTTTTTTCGAACCTTTGTTTTTTCCAATGAACTTTGTCGGGACTCTTTTGCGATCATTAATAGCATATAATAAATCTATTTGAACCAACAAGAGTAAAAAATAATCATACATTTATGACTTTTGGTTGAAAAACACAATTTGCATTGACCTTGTACATGGAATCACGTTTTTGAGCAAGTTTGGGTCCGACATGCACGTACAAAATGTTGCGTAATTTCGAAAACCGCGCACACAGGCATCGCAAATTTGGTCTCAAATGATGCGCAAGACTTGAAAGTAAAAATTCAGCAAGCAGTGTAGTCAAAAATTTCGCGCGACAGCATAGTGACCAAATTTCTCGAGGGGGGCTCAAATTGACCCCCCCAGTTTGATAACCTTGGGTTAATATTGCATTAGGGGCCTTCAATAGGCCTAGACATGCTAGATATATAATCTTACGTAATCAATCAAAGAGGTTGAAATTACATCACAAAAATGCATTCAAATTCAATGATAATTGTAATACAAAGAAACTATACAAAAAAAAAACTGTTGGTAAAACGCCACAAAACAATTCATTTTGAAATAGTAAAATAATTTAATCGATAAAGATTCGACCACGTCAGGCCATTCATAACTGGACTCGTATTTGTCGTTTTCAGACCCCTATTAACATTTAGATAAATTCTAGATCTATCTCTAATTTATGCATAGAATTTGTCAAATCGTATGTTTTGGTATCAAAGATTTAAAAAGTTTATGTTAAAATATATTTTTATGATGTTTGGAATTAGGATAAAAGATTGTATGATTACCTTCATTTTACGAGGAAAACCGTTAAGGTTTACATGTACTTTCGTAAACTATCAAAATTTGATATCGCTGGGGTATGATGGTGGTCCCCAAGTCTGCGCTCCTAACAATTTGATTTAAGATTTAACATGAATTTCTTTTTATTTCAAAAAGTCTTTCAGTTAATAATGTTCCTTATACTATTATGAGTAAGTGTACTAAATATCTCATACAAATATGAAAGAAATATAGGATTTTCTTGAAAAAAACCTCGGGCAGTCATTTTAAAATTTAAAAAAAAATGGTACCCCATGTCTGCGCACCCATTCACTTTGCACGCGATTAAGGTATTTTGATGAGAAAGTCTGCGTTTTGAGGCCGTCACATGAAATGCCCGAAATTCATTATTTTTCCACCATTTTGAGTCAGATTTTTAAAAGAATATCTATGTATTGCATGTGGGCTATTCCGCGGTTACCCACGTTACAATTGGAGACACCTTGACTCATACTTGGAGCTGTAACTCCATTATTATTGATAGGAACTAAACATCTCTTTATCACTACATAGTACGCAGTCTGACTATCCTTTGTATAAAAACAAAACTTGGGAAATTTCATTATGCTCCTGGCAAATCTTTGAAATGTGTCAGTTACTCATGTTACATGATTTGGACATGCTTAAAATGAAAAGTGAAATGTGTCCTCATACAAGGCTTTTATGAAAGTTGATTATATCCATTTCAAAGAAGTAGATTACTTATTAGGGAGAAAAATTTGTATATAATTCAAAAAATAAAGAACACATGGTTTTTACTAGGGGTGCAGATAAAGTGGTTACTCACGTTACGGTTCAGATGGGCTATATGTACAAAGACACATTGAGCTCATGTCCACCAACCTATGGAATTGCCCATGTGTTCATTGTGTATCTTTTACTAGAATCGCGCAGATACGCGTGTGCGCAGACAAGGGAGACTGCGCAGACTTAGGGGAACTTGCCATAACCATCTCAATGTACGTCACTTGTTCACTGCAACCACCCTGCCTGTGGGGAATCTACAGGTTGGACTATGGCATGCCAATGCTGTACACAGCACACACTTAAAAAAATTATTAAAATATCACTTTTGTGACCAAAATAACTAATTTCCGTACAGTTGCAATTTATTTTTCATTAGTAACTTGGGAATAATTTTTGTATTCACTAGAGCGCTCAAAAACTTGAATTTTTGGCATATTTTTGTGTATGCCCTCTATTGGTGGAAAATAATATGGCAAGAAAATTTTCAGTTTTTTATCTCTATGTTTAATTAAGAAAAAAATAATTTAAAGAATCAAATTTACTTAAGGGCCAAGTTGTATGACAAATAGGTGTAATGGAAACTGTCAGTGTAAAAAATCAAGCATTTGTCCCAAATAAAAAGAGAAAATAAGCCAAACATTGCCATCCTTATTTTGCCACACATGGAGATATAACTGAGAACAAGGTTATATCATAACCTTGTTCATTGAATGAGTGGTCCACATCTGATTTTTGCAGGACATGAAATGAATTATTCATAATTTAATTTTCTTAGCAATTGAAGGTTCCAGTCTTCATGGTCTAAGTATGTATTGTACATTATCAGGGGCCAGGGAAGCAGGGGGGGGGGGGGGGCTGGGGGACTTCAGCCCCCCACTTTTTTCCTAAACCGTGTACAAAAACGTAGAAATGACAATATGATTGTGATTTTTTGCATGGTCAGCCCCCCCCCCCCACTTTGAAAACCATTCCGTGGCCCCTGATATTATAATTTACCTTTGATATTATTTTGAAAAGATCTATTTCCCAATTCATCACAATATTTTTAATTTTGTCATAATTTTTCTTTTTGAAAATTATGCTCTTGGTCACTACCAGCGAAGGCTACATCTCGTTAGACAGCTGGCAGCCGTCTGTTTCGAGGAGTTTTTCTACATTTTTTATTTTTTAATTTCTCCTCGTACACAGACGGCTCGCTGTCGTGCAGCCACCATTAGGGGGTGAACAATGCAAAATCTCCCCGACGGGGCACATCGATTTTTGTCTTTATTTCATAAAAATATTGAAAAAGAATTGAACCAAAATAAAGATTATTATTCCGTTTTGGCCTGAAATGCACCAAAGGGGGGAAAAATAAACTTAAAGGGGGAAAAACAGCGACTTACTTCGGCTTTCGCACAACTTCACTCCCCCGTTTTATCCGGACTTAAGTACATAAACATATGGCCATTGAATTGAGTCCCCTGTACAGATCGCGCTAGAACTTCGGTCTCTGTATTTGGTGAGTGGAGCCAACGGAGTTCAGCGGAATAATGTAGCAGAGACAGTGGCGTAACAGGCGGGGGGGGGGGGCAGGGGGGGCAAGCTGCCCCCCCTGGCGGAGCTCACCGGGAAAATTAAAAAAAAAACGGGAAAAAGAAAAAAAGGGGGGAAGAAAGGGAAAGGGAAAGGAAAGAAAAAACGGGAAAGGGAAAGGAAAAGGGAAAAGAAAACTAAGAAAAAACATAAAAAAGGGAAAACGGAAAGATAACGGGAAAAGGAAGGAAAAAGAACAAGTGACAAAGAACAATTCGCCCCGATATACAAATACATTAGCATGATTAGTAAGACAGGGAAATAAATTAAAGATGACAAAAAGGCAAACAAAAGTGGGAAATAAAGGCAGAATGGAATTAGCCAAAATCTAAATTGGAAAATAAAGAACAGGGACAAGATAACGGGTACACTATCGGGCTGCCGAGGATTGAGATAACGAGCGGGAAGAAAAATGGATGGTATATAGCATAATGTCGTATGAAAGTCTATCATAAACTTGCTAAATCTCCAAAGGCTCTGTCCAAGAGTCAAGACCCCGTGCAGTAGGGGCTCTTCATCTGTAACCTCCAATGGGGTCTATAACGGGCCCCTATATGGACCTTTCCTGCATTAAGCTTTACGTTGAAGCACTGGCGTAGCGGGGGTGGTTCCACAAACAAACAAACAAAATGAGGAAAGAAAGGAAAGTGTATTATATTTTTCTGAATATCACGTTAAAATCTATCTTCATGTTAGATTCTCATGAAAAGGTGATTTTTTATCTCGCTCGCTTCGCTCGCTCGGGACCTATATCAAGCTACTTCTTGCCAAAAGCGCCATACTCGGCCCCCTCAAACATATAGAGCTTCGCCCTGATGCTCACAATCATAAGTTCATAACAAAAATCCTGTTCACCGTGGCGTACAAAAAAAGAGAGAAAAAAGGAAAGAGAGGAGGGTGAATATATGATATCATCTTTTTAACATTATGTCAAAATCTATCACAAAATTGGATTTTTTGCAATAAAGATGTAAAAAAAATTTTGCTCGCTCGCTTATATATATATACATTTTCCCGATACGCCATATCGCCCCCTCAAAATTTTTGCCTTATGACGCCATTGCCTGTTCAATGATATGACCGGGAAATTTTTGGCTCTTGCCCCCCCTGGCCACCGACCCCTGTTACGCCGCTGAGCAGAGACTAACGCTTTTGGTCTAACATCTCGTCTGCTATTTTACCAATAGTATCGATATCAAGGTATTCTACTAGTTAGGAAGCCTTTCGTGAAACAGTTCAGGAACTAACTCCGTGGTTGGTGGATAAAGATATGACTAACTTGTCCAGATGTTGAGAAACGGGCCCCTGCCCTGGCCCATCTTTGACTAAGACAGGGTGCGACATAAGCGCTTGCCCGATTGCCCGGGGCAAGTAAAAGTTAGAATCGGGCAAGTGTTTTGAAGCAAAGACAAAAACTGCTTGCCCGAATCTGGCAAGCAAAATTCTCCTATGGAAATGATATTTTAGAAAGATTCCCCATATTTCACCATCAAAATATAGAAAAGAAAAAGAGACAAAAAAAAGCAATATTATTAATTTCTTCTTTCAAAAAAGTTTATAATTCGAATTGCAAAATCTGCGCCGTTTTCTGCAATAAACACCTAGCTCAGAGACGTACACACACACACAGAATCAATGGCAGTCTAGCATACCTACATATACATGTAGCTAGCTAGCGCCTAGTACTCAGTAGTCCACGCAGCTGATGCATGTAGTTAAAGGAGAATGAAACCCTTGAAACCAGCTGAATCCATATCAAAGAGAAAAATCAAAGAAACATATTGTTGAAAGTTTGAGGAAGATTGAATGAATAATAAGAAAGTTATGAGCATTTGAATATTGAGATCACTAGTGCCATGTAGATCCTCCCATCGGCAATGCGACCAAGATCTGTGATATCACACACGTACAACTCCCTCATTACTTTAGTACTTATTTCACTTATATTCTCACTTTTATAGAGTCTATCGCAAGGTGAGGTGTTCTCTTTATGAGATGACAAGTAAAGAGGTTTCACAACATTATATCATTGATGAATCGTTTGTCATATGATTAGAATGAGCAAAAAAGAGATGTTTTGGGGTATATTTTCAGTGTCCAAATGGGAGAGTTGTACGTGTGTGACATCACAGATCTTGGTCGCATTGCCAATGGGAGGATCTCCATAGCATTAGTGATCTCAACATTCAAATGCTCATAACTCTTTTATTGCTAGTCCTATTTTACTCAAAGTTTTTTTAATCTTATTCTTTGATTTTTTTGCTTTCACAAAAGCTAACTTGCTCCAAGAGTTTCATTCTCCTTTAAGTATTTACAGTGTACGGTACTGCACGAACGAAGTTTGCTCTGGAAGAAATCTCCCACAGAACTGTCAAAATTCACATTTCTCACCAAATGAAAATTCTTGTAATGTCCATATTTCCTATAAATTGGGGTAGCTCTGTCATTTGTAAGCAGTAAAAGGAGAAATTTTCACTTCTGTTATGCTTAAAAAAGATCGGGTTTCGAATGATCGTCTGTATCGCACACACTGAAATACATTGTTTGACAGTCCCACATATGCATTTGTGTGTATGTTGATAAACGTGGTTTCTTTCGTAACTATTTTTTTTTACCAAGGAAATTGATAAGTTTTCTTCTTTATTTATGACTGGATAGTTTGAGCTTTCTTCCTCTCTATTTTCTTTCTTTCTGCCTATCTTTCCTTCTTTTGAATCTAACTTTATTTCTTTAAATTTCCTTCCTTCTTTTGTTCATTTTTCTGTTACTACAGATGTCATTCTTTTCTTTCCTTCCATCCAACCTTTGTTTACCTCTTTCTTTAATCCTTCCTTCTTTTTCCCTTCTTTCATACTGTCTTCCTTCCGTCCATCCCTTATTTACCTTTTCTTCATCCCTTTAATTCTTTCTTTCCTTCATTCCTTCCTTTCTTTTTGTCTTTCATTCTTTCTTTCTCCTTCCTTTCTTTCCTTCTTTCTGTCTTTCATTCTTTTGATCTTTCTTTTTTCCATCCATCCTTTCTTTTCTTCCTTATTTTTTCTTTCTGCCTTCCTTCCTTCATTTCTTTCTGTCTTTCGTTGTATCTTTCTTTTCTTTTTTTCTTTTTTTTCCTTCCTTCCATCTATCCTTATACCTTTTCTTTCTTCCTATCTTCCTTCTTTCTTTTCTCTCATTTTCTTTCTTTCTCTTTTCCTTCCTTCCATCAATCCTTTCTTTCTTTTTACCTTTCTTCTTTCTTTTTCTTTTTTTATTCGTTCCTTCCTTTCTCTTCCCCTCAGTTTTTTTTCTATTTTTTTTTCTTTCCTTCCTTCTTTCTGATTTTCTTTTTCTTCATCCATCCTTCCTTTTCTTCCTTATTTTTTCTTTCTGCCTTCCTTCTTCTCTTTCCTTCATTCCTTCCTTCATTTCTTTCTGTCTTTCGTTGTATCTTTCTTTTCTTTTTTTTCCTTCCTTCCATCTATCCTTATACCTTTTCTTTCTTCCTTCTTTCCTTTCTCCCGTTTTCTTTCTTTCCCTTTTCCTACCTTTCTGTTTACCTTTTTTCTTTCTTGTTTTCCTTTTATTTATTCCTTTCTTTCTCTTCCTCTCATTTTTTTCTATTTTTTTTCTTTCTTTCTTTTTTCTTTCCATCCTCCTTTCCCTTCTTTCTTTCCATCTTTCTCTTCCCGCAGCCATCCTCTCTCTCTCTTTATTTATTTTTTTATATTTTTGTTTCTTTCTTCCTTCCTTTATTTCTTCGTCCTATCTGTCTTTCTTCTTACTTTTTTTTCTGTCATTCTCTCCCCCTCTCTTCATTTTTTTTCTCTGGTTATTTTCAGTGTTTTCCCCTTTTTTATTGTGTGTCCTAGTCCCATCCAAAATATATGGAAAATATATGAGATTAGGAAATTAATTAAAGAGCATATTTACCATTTATTTTGTCATGATGTTCAAGATAAAAATCATTAAAAAAAGAGAAATACAACTACAAGGTACATCAGTAGTCATGTTGAAAAATTTATTTTTAAAGCCATCAATGGTATGGTAGGCCTATGTAAAACTATAAGGCTATAGTATAACTTGTTTTGAAGGATTTTTTCGGGCAAGTGAAATCTATAATCGGGCAAGTATTTTCCAACTATTTGAAAATTTACTTGCCCAACTGGGCAAGTGCTTCAAAAAAGTTATGTAGCACCCTGTAAGACAATTAAAAAAAGGTTTAAAAAACTCCTCGAAACCGACGGCTGCCTGTTTCGAGGAGTTTTCTTTAAATTTCTCCTAGTACATGTACACAGACGGCTCACTATTAGTATTGTGCAGCCAGGGGGTTAACAATGCCAAATCCCCCCGACAGGTCACAGGGCACATCGATTTTTGTCTTTATTTCATAAAAATATGTAAAAAGAACTGTACCAAAATAAAGATTATCATTCCGTTTTGGCCTGAAATGCACCAAAACGGGGAAAAATAAACTTAAACTAGAGTAGAACTTCGCTTCGGTCTCTGTATTTGGTGAGTGGAGCCAACGGAGTTCAGCGGAACACCCAACATAACAGAGACCTCAGCTCGGGACAGGTGCACCGTGCAGCTGTATCGGCGAGGATGCCGAGGCTTTCCCTCGGCCCTCCCGGCCATGCCATGTCATGATTACATGGCCATGGCATGGGAGCGAGTCGATCGTTGACGTTGTGCCACAGACACAGTCATGACAGTGCAAAGATACATTATTTACATACCGTATGGGTACTAGTATTCAACCCGGCATAATTCAAAGATTTGGACATATTCCCCAAAATATTTAGAAATAGGGAATTTATCTTAATTTCATACCTTTGTTATTTCCAGGGTAATCTGTTGTCGATATTTTCTTTGTCAATCTGTCGACTGTATGCGCGGAGGATCAAATTATGCGGCGATGGCCTTTTGCACTGAATGGTACTAGTATTCAACCTAGTGAGGATTGATAGCAAATCTCAAAAGGGTTTAGATTGCTAAATTAGATCTAGATCTATGTAAGTCTCTGGCTTTGATTAATTCCCTGTTTGGTCTCATCTCAAATGGTCTAGTCCATAGTCGGATGGGACAAGGGCAGATTGAGAGACAGGGCCATCTTTCATCGCTAGGTTGAATACTAGTGCCGACGGGTTGAATACTAGTACCAAAATCCGTCGCCGTATAATTCGATCGCCCGCGCACACAGTCAACTGGTTGAAGAAAAAAATAACAGAAAAAGAATAACCAGCATTTGCTCTTGAAAATAAGACGGGTCTGAAATTCAGGTAAATTCTATATTTCTATATATTTGAGGAAACTCTCCAAACGGGTTGAATACTAGTGCCCTTACGGTACATGTAAGCGACAAAACGGGAAAAAATCATTATACTTACTTTTTGAGCTTCCATCCTTGCCAATCTCTTCTCCGTACTTTCCCGGGCTTTCGGCTCGGGGCCACGATGGAGGAAAATTGAAGGGACAGCATCAAATTTCAGTCGTTTTGGGGGGACTTTCCCAGGCAACTCTATCACGATCTTTTCAAAGCAGTCGTCGGTAAAATGCTCGCTACAAACAACATCACTCCTCGTGAATTTGGAGGAAGGCTTGTTGAATTTCTCTACCTTTAGTGCAGCCACCCATTTTTTAGTGATTTCTGGCCTCTTCTGCGGATCGGGAATTCGGTAAAAGCTGCATTTGTTGCCCTTTTCTGACCGATTTCGGCAGCCATACGCCTGGCAGTATACCATTCTGATTTCAGACCAAAAGCTTCAGTCTCTGCATGCCCGGCCCGCGCCCGGGCCGCGCCGCGGCCCATATTAATTCTGAACTAAAGTTGTGGTTTAACTATGAAGAGCCAATTGGAGCACAAATCCCTAACACTACAGTACACATTCAATTAATTAACTCAGTCATATGACACCCAAATTGTTCATAATTGTCTGTGAATGATAACTGAGGCACTTTTCTTCCTTATGAAAGCAAAAGGAAACAAAATTGTAAACATAAGAAATATACAATATAAACATAATTTTTTAACTTTTGGCTTCCCATAATTTTAGCACAGAGTTAGACCGTGGTTTCAGTTAATAGTAAACTTGTTAACTACAAAAAAAGGGGTGAACGACCACCCATATTACATGGACTTGTATACAGTTGTTGATCCACACCAATTTTCCTGTGCTACCCTATTAACCCATCAACCTGGTCTCCCTTCCGAAGTGAATAATAGTCTGCTCCTCAAATCTCTCTTTTTTCTACATAAAATTCATGACCACCGCTCCAACCTGATGTTGAATCCCTAACTGTGTGTGTGTATTTGAGTTTTGTCAGACGTGTATCAATCAGATATGATTATTTACGTCTGGGACCGACCTTTAACGTCACCATCCGAAAGACGTGACCAGGGCTCGAACCTCTGCATCAATTTGTAACTTCCCCGCATAGCTTGGATTACAGGCGCACGCCACAACGCCCAGTTTATCGGACTGGAATTGATATACTCGTTTCTGAGAATCTCCAAAACAGTGGAGGGATCACCTAAGAAAGAGAGCTGCATGTTTTTGTACAAATGTGCCTCTTGGACAGTATATCCCTTGAACCCATTGGAAAATTTTTATCCAAAGAGACACTCTGTATCTATGGAAATTAACCCTAATTAGCATAAATTAGGCTAAAATGAGTAATTTACTAAAAACAGCTACTTCATAGAAATGTCAACATCGATGCAAAGCGTTTGTGGAAGTAGCTTAAGAAAACTAATGAAAAAAAAGAATGCGGTAACCATACATTTCATTACCTAATTTGCATAGATTATACACATTTTCAATAAAAAGTGCCTCTTTTTCAAATGATTCTGGATAATATAGATTGAATAAAACTCAATAAATGTGGTAATAATGGTAGGAATGTGTCTTAGGGTTTGGGAAAGACATTGGACAAACGATTTTTTTGAAATATGCAAATAATCCCTAATTACCGTAATTTATGCATAAAACTGCAAAATGCTTTGAACATTATATAGAGAAACCGCTTTAATTATGTAGAAAGGAAAAGAAACTGTGCATGAGAAAACTAGTTCTTTGTATATATTGCCTTAAACTTTTCATTTGTTTGTGATATTTTTAGTGCATAATTTAATTGCATAAATTATGCAAATTAGTATATATTAAGCTTTTGTGTGATGTTGAATGATCTAAATTTAACTGATATAACAATATATGTTTAAAACAAGGTTATTAGAAGTATTCGGGCACAAGGGATTCACTTCATCTATGCAAATGACCACTTATTACCATAAATACTCTAAATGAGTTAACCTATACTAATTCCCTTTCAACATCAGCGGAACTAGCCATTGTGAGTCTGAACGTTAAAGGGGAATCCAGCCTTGGCCATTAAATGTTGTGTTGGGAAGGAGAAAAATAGATTAAACAGAATGGTGAAAGTTTGAAAGAAATCGGACAAGCTATAAGAAAGTTATGGCTGCTTAAAAATTGAGATCACTAATACTATGTAGATTTCAAATTGGCAACTAGGTAAGTAAATTATGACAAGGGGCAAGGACAACTTTCCCATAGGCCATGTACTTTATTATCAGGGATTTGTGGTTTTCTCCTAGGTACCCATTCCCCTGGGGCAGTAATCTAAATATAACCCAGGTAGTATATTGTTTTATGTCCTCATGAAAGAAAAATATCATTTGAAATAAAACTTTTGGGGAAAATGACATTTTAGCCATAATATGTATTGGAGTACATGGAAGAGTAGTCCTTGCCTTACATCACTATGACATCCCATATGCGGCCAATTTGAAGTCTCCATGGGTATAGTGATTACCAATATTTACAACTTTTAAAAATTCATAACTTTTTTGTTGTTTGTCCAATATTGTTCAAACTTTTACCTATCAACTTGTCTGATTTTTCTTTTCCTTATAAAAACAAGTTTTTATTTGGGTTGGATTCCCCTTTAATGGATTGAACAGTAAACTGAACTTAGGTATTTTAGATCTATACCTAAAGAACTTTGATGTTATTTGTCTTTCGGAAACTAAAAGTGATATTCCTGACCTATCTCAATCTATTTTACATGATTACGAGTGTTATAGTATGCAGAAAAATATACATGCTCAATTTAAATACGGGGGCTTTCATGGTATGTGTATTTTTATGAAAAAAAGATTTTTGCTTTTTCTGAAAGAATCCAAGGTACAGTGTCTGAATCGATAATTTGGATTAAAATTGATAGCAATGTTCTTGGTTACGGTTTCGTTTTGGCTGCAGTTTATTTACCTTGTGAAGGGTCTATACATCACTCTATAGGTTTTCGATAATTTTGTCCATGATGTAATTGACATTAGAAGTAGATTTGATTTACCTTTTTGTTTTCTGTGCGACTTTAATGCAAGGACTGGTACACTCAATGACTTTTTAGATTCAAAAGGCAAGGTTTTGAACTTGACTGGATATGATTTTTTTTATGATGATGATGATGACAACGGTATTCTTAAGGCATTGCAGGAATTTGGTATAAATACAAATCGCTATAATTATGATAAGCATGTGAACAATAATGGTAGTAAGCTTATTGATATTTGCCAGAGTTTTGATTTCAAAATAGTAAATGGAAGGTTTGGAGATGACAGGAATTTGGGGAAGTACACATGCTTTAATAAAAACGGTGGTTGTAGTACAATTGATTATGCTTTGGTATCTTACCCACTCCTTTATCATGTAAATGATTTTCGAATGATACTTTTGATAAATGTTTATCTGATGTGCATGCTCCTATTATGATAACTCTGCAGTCAACTCGTTTTCAGGCTCATTCGTCTGGGAGTGAATTAGAGTCTGTACTTGTAAGTGATGAAGGTGTAAGTATGCCTGCAATGACTTTTAAATGGTCAAACAATTTCATAAAATATTTTTCACAAAATATTAATGATTCAGTTGGTACTATTCAAAATAGTTTGGACTGCCTTATGGAAAATGTTAACCAAGAGGAACTTGACTTATTTTACTCGCAAGTCTGTAAGGTTTTTACGGATGCTGCTCAAGATGTTGGGGCATCTAAATGGAAACATCTCAAATCTAAAAATCAAAGAAAGAGAAGTGTTGAGAATAAACTGTGGTTTCATGCAGAATGTAATGCAGCAAGGAGTGAGTAATTAAACATTAAGAACCGCATAAGAATTAAGAAGAAGGAAATTGAACCCTGAAATACACACTGATCTTGATAAAGCTAGTAAACATTATACAAGGTTTTTAAGAGGAAAGAAAAGACAATATGAGAAGAAATGACTCTCTTCGTTCTTTGAAGACAGATGATCCAAAGGCGTACTGGAAAAAGTTGAATGCTAGTGAGAATAAGAAAAACTCTGGTGACAAAGTTTTGTTATCTGATTTTGCAAATCACTTTCGCTCCTTAGGTAATAGTCTGTCTGAAAATGATATACCTTTAGTAGACCTTGTAACTAATTTAGGTGATACAAATGACGTATTGAATGCACCAATTACAATAAACGAAGTTGAAAAAATGATAATGAACTTGAACAATGCTAAAGCCTGTGGAAAGGATTTGTTACGAAATGAATTTTTGAAAAGCTGTCCACGAAGCATGCTTAAGATTTAAGTAAAAATTTTCAATGTTGTTTTGAATAGTGGCTATGTCCCCACAGAATGGTGTATTGGAATAATTGTCCCCATCTATAAAAACAAGGGGCAAGATACCAACCCAGATAATTATAGGGGAATCACAATGTTAAGCTGTTTAGGTAAGCTTTTTACATCTATTTTGAATCAAAGGATTACGCAGTTCCTCGAGGCTGAACAAATAATTGGGAAAGAGCAGGCTGGTTTTCGTTCAGGCTATTCAACGACTGACCATGTGTTCGCTTTGATGTCTATAATTGATTATTATGTTAAAAAAAAGAAACGTCTATACTGTGCTTTTATCGATTATAAAAAAAGCTTTTGATCTAATCGATAGAACAAGTTTATGGCTTAAACTGTTGAAGCTAGGCGTTAATGGCAAAATATTTACTCTTATCAACAACATTTACAAATATGCAAAGTCTTGTGTTACTGTGAATGGTTAATGTTCTGAATTTTTTACATGTAACATTGGCGTTCGCCAGGGGGAAAACCTTTCCCCCTTGTTATTTGCAATATACTTTTCAAGAACATCTTAGCAGATTCTATGGTGGTCTTAGCTCTTTGGTAAATGACATACGTGGCTACCTAGATGATGAAGATGTAGAAACCTTTGTGAAACTACACTGTCTTTTGTATGCTGATGATACCATAATTTTAGCAGAAAGTCCAGAAGAATTGCAAAAAGCATTAGACGGAGTAGAAAATTATTGTAATACTTGGCAGTTGACTGTCAATACAAGCAAAACCAAGATTGTTATTTTCTCAAAAGGAAAAGTTTCACTTTTAGTGGTGATGTGATTGATGTTGTAGATGATTTTGTATACCTTGGAATTCGATTCAATTATAATGGTAGTTTAAAGAAAGCAATATCAAAGCAAGTAACACAGGCCAGAAAGGCCTTATATTGTATGCTGGTAAAAGCAAAAAGATTACAACTTTCAGTATAGATACACAGTGCCACTTATTTGATCATATGGTATCGCCGGTATTACTGTATGGTTGTGAAGTGTGGGGGTTTGAGTGCATAAAGTAAATTGAAATTTTCCATAGGAAATTCTTGAGGACAATGCTACATGTAAATAGATGTACACCAGACTGCATGGTGTACGGTGAAACAGGACGTGGACCGATATTGAACCAAGTTAAATGTAGAATGGTTGGATATTGGTTAAGAATAATTAAGGGAAAACAACAGAAGTATTCAAATATTTTCTATAACCTGCTTAATCATATGCACACTGTCAATGAATCATCCTTCACATCACTCTGGCTAAAATGTATCAAAGATATTTTTTAAAATGCAGGGTTAGGTAACATTTGGTTGCATCAGGGTAATGGACATAGCAGTCAATGGATTCTCAATGTTCTGAAAACACGTCTTTCTGACATGTGTCAACAAGATTGGAAATCATCAACCTGGTCTAACCGTATTTGTACGAATTATAGGATGTTTAAAAATTATCCTCATATGGAAACATACTTTTTAGTACTAGCCAGAAAGATATTGTTACTCTGAGCAAATTTCGTTGTCGGTCACATACACTACCTGTAAATAATAGTAGGTATGATTTAAGTTTATTGAAGGATACAAATTGTCCTCTTTGTTTATCCTCAAACTCAGGTGATGAATTTCATTACCTTTTTGAATGTCCTTTCTTCCAGAAGGAGAGAAACTTGTATATACCAAGACATATCAATAACATCAGGTCAAGTGGACTTAAAATATCTAAGTTATTTAATTCTGCTGATACTTGCTAGCTAAAAAAAAATAGCAAAATTTGCCAGAACTATCATGTTGCAATTCAACCAGTCTCCCAAGTCAAATATTGAGGACGATGTGCCTAATAACAAAAGTAATACCAATATAATTGTACGTACCCGTAGCGGCAGGATAATAAAACGACCAGACAGGCTAGTCTTGTAAAACGTTTTAAAATACAAACAAAAACAAAATCAAAGAAAAAAAAATGTAGCTCAAGTATGATACTAGTTTTTGTTTATTTAATCTATACAATCCATATTAAACTCTTATGCTCTGTGTTATATCATTCATGTACATTACATGTTTTTTTTACTCTGTATTCAATATAGGCTGAATATTTTTATATACTATTATGTTCACATTTATTATGTTTGTATATCTTTTGTAAATATGTTTCTATGTTTGTACTCTCATACCCCGAGAGGGGGTCGATAGAGTCAATAAATCTTATTTCTCTATAAAGCCCCTTTCACAATTGACGTACGACCATTTGCGACCTTTTGGTCGTGCGACAGGCTGCAACAGGCATCAATCGCTAGTCATCTCATAAGATCGCACAGAGGCTTTCACAGTTGCAACAGCTGTCGTACAACAAAAACAACCAGTAAACCCCGTTGCACGAGTAAGTCGCATATGCTCTTATTGTGCTCGTGCGATCACATGCGAGTGTTGCACGAGGGATTGCGAGTGAAACGGTCGCATACATGCGAATGAAACGGTAGTGCAATGTTGTAAGCCGTTGCGATCGGTCTTGCAACAGTCTTATGGCCCATATTATTATCGCAACCAGTCGCAAGACAGGTCTCTGTACATGTAGGTCGCTTGCACATGTGCAAGTGCAGCTGCACGACCTCCAGTCAAGTAAATGCGACTACTTAGTTGTGCCACCTCTCGCACCAAGTCGTACAACGTTGAACAACACTCGCACGAGTGAGACGATCTACTACTTCGTCATGAGCGGACGTGTTTTCTGAATGTCTCCCGACCGACATCCTGGTCATGTATAGTCAGCACAATTAACTTTCATGTTCTCGATATACTGCTTGGATCTCTTAAGGGTGTGATTTTTTTATGTTTTGTGCCATACTTTTGGAGTGAAAAAACCTTTGGAAGACTGATATTTCTGTGATCTATAAGCTCATCATGGCTCCTCCACCGAATACACGCAATTCGAAACAACAGGCCGAAGACCTAACCAACACTATACGAGCCGAACTAAATAAAGTGTTAGAGAGTGACGACATGCTTAACAAATTGGTAAGTGCTCTTAAAAAGACTCTTGTTGACGAAATCACACCCGTCATTACCAAGAACGTGACAGAAAATGTACGTGAATTTATTGACTTTGAACTGAAATCGAGAGATGATGAAATTGCTTCCCTTAAGACTCACATCCAAGCCTTGCTCGAGAAACACGATGATTCAGAACAGTATACACGAAGAAACTGTCTAATATTTCACGGTATTAACGAATCTGAGAGTGAAAACACCAATGAAACTATAATCGCGTTATGTGATCAAAGGATGAATGTAAAAATAGATGTAAAGGACATTGACAGAAGTCATAGATTAGGGCCCAGAAAGGAGAGTAAGAGTAGAGGAATAATTGTGAAATTCACCAGTTATGACATACGGGACAAAATCTACAGAAATCGAAAGAGTTTGAGGGGTTCAAAAGACAACGCTATATTTGTTCATGAGAGTCTCACCAAAACAAGATCTGAACTTTTCTGGAAAGTCAAAACTAGTTTCAGAGATGAACTTGATGCTCTTTGGACCCAAGATGGCCGAATTCTGTGCATTATAAAACGCACGAAAAAAAGAGTCTCAATCACAAAGGAATGTGATCTGTGCAAACTGAATACATCATAATATATTCTCAGAAAAAGGGATTACAGAGTCCGTTTACCCCTCTCGTCTTCGAACTCGTCATCCCCTGAATTGTCCGCTACTGTATTGCGATTATACGCCTTCTTTAGTGCCTTTTATCTTAACTGGATTCAGTGTTTTCTCACCTTGGCTCAACGACTGAACGCGTCATCGCACCTAAGATAATCTCTTTTGTGAAAATTTGAGCTACTTTACTTCGTCGACTAAGGCTGCATCGTGCCAAGTCTGCTCAACTTCGTCAACGCCCTATATCCGCTTTTGTATTGTGATTATACGCCTTCTTTTTGTCTTCGTATCTCTTATCTTGGTGATCCGGATTCCAATGTTCTCACCTCGACTCAACGCATCATCGCACCTGAGATAACCTCTTCTGTTAAAAATCAAAGCTGCCCTATTTCGTCCATTAAGGCTTCACATTGCCATTTCTGCCGAATTTCGTCAACGCCTTGAATTACCGGACGCACTCACGGAATTAACCATGTATGAAAGAACTCTAGCTTCATCTACTGTCCATCATCAGAACAATATAGGAACTCTAGCGCCATCTACTGTCCCTAATCGGAAAATGTATAATCCATCGGACTTGACTGAGTTTGGACGGTGGTTTCGTTAAAACAGTTCACTGATTCGACAGTAAATAAATCCTGGTTAACCTCTGCGTTTCTGAGTGTAAACTTCAACCATTTTGAACTCTACATGACCCGGTCTGCTACCTTAGAACTTAGATAACTCACTATTATTATTGTTAGTGTTTTTTGTTAGTTTTTTTTTTTTTTTTTTTTTTTTTTTTTTTTTTTTTTTTTTTTTTTTTTTTTTTTTACTGTGACTGTATCATAGGCTCCCCTAAATGGAATTCAATATCTACAAATACCCATGTGCCTGTTGTATGAAACCGGTTAAGAACAATCAGAAGGGACTGAAGTGTACCAAATGCAATCAATGGCTACATATCATTTGTGCTGGTATTCCTGAAGAGATCTACAATGACAAGTCAGAGAACTTTTTCGGTTGGCAATGCAACATTTGTATTTTTAAGGACATGCCCTTCTATAATGAATCGGAAAATATCACTATTCCAAAGTCAGTTAATGTCAGTACAAAAACTACCCACCGAAACATTGCTTGTATTCATGGTTTATACTACCAAGAATTACGTGGTAATGGCCTTAAGATCGCCCATTTAAATGTTAACAGCCTACTAAGACACATTGAAGAAGTAAGAACATTTGTTAAGACTAACAAGGTTCAGGTATTCGCAATTAATGAAACCAAAATAGATGAATCTATCTATGATAAAGAAATTATGATTGACGATTACAATTTGGTTCGTAAAGACAGAGTTCGACAGGGTGGTGGAGTAGCCATTTATCTCCACAAATCATTACATTTTGAAAAAATGATTCATGAATTCCTTGATGATTTAGAAGCACTTGTTATTAAGATTTATCTCAAGTTTTCAAAACCTCTCATCGTATCAACTTGGTATAGACCACCATCCTCAGATATTGGAATCTTTAATTTGTATGAAAGATTTCTAAGCGTTATTGACACAATGAATTGTGATATAGTTATAGCAGGTGACGTAAACTGTGATATCCTAGCTAAACCTTTATCAAGCATGACCAAGAAATATATTGATATAAATAATGTTTATTCTCTGGTCCAAGTTAATACCAAAGAAGCAACAAGAATCACTCATCTTTCTGCTACATTGATTGATCACCTATTAACAAACAACACCAAAAACGTAGTTAATCATGGTGTAATTCATAACGGAATGAGTGACCATTCGATTAGCTTCCTGACCTGGAACTCTAAGATTTGTGCTCAGCCAAAATTTATCACTTTCAGAAGTTGCAGCAAGCTCAATATTGATGACTTTAGAAATGATATTCGTAACCAGAATTGGGAAAGTATAGATCAATGTAATTCAGTTGATGATGCTGTCGATTTATGGCAAAATATGTTTTTACAAGTTGTTGACAAACACATGCCAAATCGTTCAAAAAGAATAAGTACAAAGGGTTCTCCTTGGATGAATGCAAATATTTGTAAACTCATGAAAAAACGTGACAAACTTAAAAGAAAAGCTTGCAAACTGAAAGATGATAAACTTATGTGCGAGTACAGAACATTACGAAATAAGGTAACAAATGAAGTAAGGAAATCAAAGAAACGGTATTACTCTGATAAATTTACAAATCTTAAGGTAAACCCAAAACAGACTTGGAAAACCTTAAAGTCCATTATTCCGAATAAAAAACGTGAAAATCTCACAGTTTCGTCTAATTCGGATTGTAATACTGAAACTGCTAACCTATTCAACACTTACTTTGCAAATGTAGGGAGACAATTAGCCAGTGAAATACCCGATATGAACCTCCATACAGAAGATGGTAATTATACAAATGAGACTTTTGCATTCACTCAGGTGAACGAACATGATGTTTTGAAAATCATAAGAAATCTTAAAAACACTAAGTCTGTCGGTATTGATAAGATATCTGTCTTTGTCTTGAAGGCATGCTCTATGGAGATATCAATGAGTATTGCTAAGTTGATTAATTTATCTTTGTCAAGCGGTATATTTCCGCAACAATGGAAACAAGCTAAGATTATCCCAATTCACAAAGGTGGCGATAAAAATTCTCCTTCGAATTATAGGCCCATCTCAATTTTGCCCTGCGTATCTAAAATACTGGAAAGGGTTGTCCAACGGCAAGTTTTAGATTTTTTGCGAAATAATGATATTCTGACACCTGCCCAATCCGGTTTTCGGCCAAGGCACTCAACCATTACCACTCTCCTAAAGGTAACCAATGACTGGTTTCACTCAGTCGATCTTAAACATTACATTGGGGCCGTCTTCGTCGACTTAAAAAAAGCATTCGACACCGTGAACTGTGATATTCTTTTGAAAAAAATGAATAACTTAGGTATTTCTGGCACACCATCCTTATGGTTTCGAAGTTACATGTCAAACCGGGTTTGTAGGACTCTTATCAATTCGGAACTCTCTTATGAATCAGTTATTAACTGCGGTGTGCCCCAGGGATCACTCCTGGGGCCACTGCTCTTTATATTATATGTCAATGATCTAGTGAAATGTATTAATACATGTCATATCCAATTGTATGCGGATGACACCGTTTTGTATTTTTCACACCCCTCCATAGATAGAATCAACGAGGCCCTAAACTCAGATTTAGAAAATATGTACCAATGGATGTGCCAGAATAAGTTAAGTGTTAACTGTCAAAAAACGGTCTGTATGCTCATCGGAAGCAAGAATATGATTTCTAAACAAAATGTCCTTCATGTTTCCTTAAATAATACCCCATTAGAACAAGTTCATCATGTCAAATACCTAGGCATCATAGTTGATGATTATTTGAATTTTAACTTGCATATAGACAACATGTTGCAAAAAATAGGTCAATTAGTCGGCTTTCTGGGAAGATTGCGGCGATCCTTAAGTGAATCGATCCTGAAATTAATATATAGTTCATTGATCCTCCCCTACTTTGATTATGGTGATGTTGTTTACGATGCATCCTTTAGAAAATACACAGACCGCCTTCAAAAACTGCAAAACAGAGCAGGTCGTATTATACTCCAAATTAAACCCGAATCTCATATATCTATTTTGGAAATGCATGATACACTAAATTGGCAATTGTTGGACAAAAGAAGAAACGATCATTCCCTTATTCTCATGTATAAGATCATGAATAATCTATCTCCAAAATATTTAAGAAATGAATTTGAGTTAGTATCACATACGTATCCCTCCCGTTTCGGAACCAAATTTAAATTACCAAAACCAAGAACAAATTACCTCAAAAGATCCTTCAAGTATAAAAGCGCCATGGCTTATAATTCCCTTCCTCTTCACATCAAATCATCCCCTAGTATTAATATTTTCAAATCTAAGATTGTTGATCTGTAGCACATGGACTCCGGTACCCCCCCCCCCCCATTCGCTGTTAGGTTTTTTTTTTTTTTTTTTTTTTCTTTTTTTCTTCTTTTTTCTTATTGGTTTTATCTAAATATGTTTACTGTTGATATTTACATTTTCATTTATCTTCTGTACATCTGTTATTCTAATGTGGTTTATTGTATCTAAATTATACGTTAATGTTATATGTTATGGACCCCACGGAAGACCAGCGCTACTGTGCCAGTCACGCTGAATGTGGGCTATCCACCGTATTTTATTGTATATAATTGTGCTTTTTAATACGGAAATAAATACTACTACTACTACTACGATGATCGCCCGACCGATGGTACGACCCCAGGTACGGCCTGATGCGAGTGAATCGATCGTATTTGATTGCGTTCGGATTTTAAACATGTTCAAAGTTCAGATGTGACCAGTCACGACCACCTCGAGTTCGTGCGACCGTCTACAACGACTGCGAGTGCTCGCAAGACACCAAGAGATCGATCGTGCAACAACAAGAAAAAACTGCTGCAGGCGGTCGTAAACTGGTCGGACGTCAATTGTGAAAGGGGCTGAACGGTCGCATACATGCGAATGCAACGGTAGTGGAATGTAGTAAGCCGTCATTTCGATCGGTCTTGCAACAGTCTCATATTATCGCACCCAGTCGCAAGACTGGTCTCTGTAGGTCTCCAGCACATGTGCAAGTGTAGTACGACCTCCAGTCGACTAAATGCGACTATACTTAGTTGTGCCACCTCTCGCACCAAGTCGTACAACGTTGAACAACACTCACACGATGATCGCCCGACCGATGGTACGACCTGTTGCGAGTGAATCAATCGTATTTGATCGCGTTTGGATTTTGAACATGTTCAAAGTTCAGATGCGACCAGTCACGATCACCTCCGACCACCTCGAGTTTGTGCGATCGTCTACAACGACTGCGAGTGCTCGCAAGACACCAAGGGATCGATCGTGCAACAACAAGAAAAAACTGTTGCAGGTGGTCGTAAACAGGTCGTACGTCAATTGTGAAAGGGGCTTTGAATAGTGTAAAAAACTTCAATCACCCAAATTAGGCATTTTACTCAATAATAACTTTTTGTGGATGTAGGAAAAGAAATTATTTACCAACGAGCTGGTTATCTTATCGTCTAATTTGCATAAATAACCATACATTAAGCAAGTTCGAACATAAAATGGCTAATTTTCGCAGTTTATACCTGATTCCCAATTAACATGTGGCACAACTAAAATTAACGTTCATATTATGACATGAAGAGAAAAGTAAATACAAATAGAACAGTTTGTTGGGTGTAGATACAACTTTTACAATTGGTATAATTATATAGTTCAAGACTGTCTATTATTTAATTGCTTGTATCATCTAAATTGATTTTTTTCTAACATATACGAGGGCGTTGGTCCAAAAGTTAAAGAAACTTTTAGAGTTCACAGTCTGAAACTTTAAGAGTTTACTATACGCTGCGATGCCACATTTAGCAAAACAAATTTTATATTTATGAAACCTCTTCTGCTCTTGGAAAAATTAGAGAAAGACAGAAAATGTTTCTGTGAATGCTTATTTTGAGCCATGTTCTAGTCAAACGAGTTACTTACATACGATGTTATTTAAGGAACTCTGCACTTCAAAAATTTCTTGTTAATGCTTAGTCCCTTCTATATTATTATTATCAATGTAACATTATTCTATCAATTTATGGAGAAAAATAAAACATTGCTATGCATGTTACATGTAATGACGTTCTGGTAACCAAAGCCTAACCCCATTAAGAGCCTCTCGAAGGTACTCCCCACCCCTTTCTCAATATTAAGAGTTATATCATTTTTATTCGAAATTATCGCTATCATTTCCACTGATCTTTTGAGAAAAAAGACAAAGACGTCCTGGTACATTAAAGCCTATACCCTTTACTATTTACGTTGCTTGTCAAAGTAGCCCCATCACTTTCCTTTGACTCTATCAGTCTATTTAAAATATCCTGTGAATATATCGCCCCTTCTGTAATAGCGGCGCTTTTGCTGAATATTAAATCAGCTTCTATTTTCATTAAGGCCCAGGAAGGATAAAGATTAAATGAAGAGAAATCCTGACAAAATAAAGCCTATTCCTATCGAAACCTATAAGAAATTACACGACTAATTATCTTATTAATTACATGTCTGCAAATTCTGCTACACTGTATAACACTTCAATACTAGTTACATTAGCATTTGGAACATCAATGCCTCTCCCAAAGGGAGCCCCCATGGCATTTCTAAATTCTAGTACACGGGCACACATCAAAATATATTATTGTGCGTAATATAGACATGTATTCTTTAATTTAGATGGGTATTGGTACATTTTCCACTATCAATTGTAATACAAAATATGAAGAGATTCCATTGGAAAAGGTGCCTATCTATTAGCTAGCCATGGTAACCATTGACAAGTAAGAGGAATGGTTTTTTGCCTCAAATGGGGTTTTAAAAGTGTAGTATGGAAATGAGTGGGGAACCATGAAGGTACGCTCTGTACCATGGATTTTGTACATGCAACTTGTGAAATGATGCCTCTTATAGATCTTTTCAAGGATGGTTTATCTAATAAAATGTAGAAATGTGGGGGTACTTCGACGGGCACACGATGTTGGCCATATGTTTCAATGTGCCGGATTTTCTCTACCTGTAACTTGCAGACAGGCAGAGTGTCCCCTCTATGTTTTTTTTTAAGAAATCAATAAAAAAGAATGGAAGTGACTTTTCCATGTAGAAAAAAAATGACGTTTTGTCAAAATTGAGAGTACAAAAAGGACGCTAGTTTCAAACATAGAGTCAAATGCGGAAGGAGGCGTGATACTTTCGACATGCAGGCTCCTTTATGGGATGGGATCTAATGAACTAACATGAAATCGACAGAGCAACGTCTCGTCTATCTATTAAACAGAGGTTCCATAAAACTAAAATTTGCTTTAATAGGTACTAAAGACGCATTTTGCCACAGTTGGGGCTACAAAAACATGAAATATTTCAATATAGTCAAAATATGGAAAGGGATGGGAAACTAGCTCCCTTAGAAGTAAGCTTTGATTTGACAGAATTTCTTATTTACCTGTGCAATAGAACAATGCCTCCTCCAGGGCACTTTGAACAATTTTTACAGGGGGTGCTGAAAAGTAAAAAAGATTCATTATAAAATGAAGGTCACTTTGGGCCCCAAGAGATTTAACAAGCAAAGAAATAAAATGGATTGCACTGCAAAATGAAGGTTATTTTGGTAATTTTTTTTTCGTTTTGTCACATCTGCCGGAATTCCAGGGGTTGCTGTCTATGGAGAATAATACACGCAGTACCCCTCCCCGAAAATCTTGGGGTGCTTCAGCCCCTGCTTCCAGTGATGCAGGGCCTCATCTATCGTTATAGACGCTGCTTTTAATAAGTGCCCTTTTCCAAATGAGGGCTTCATTAAGACGATATTTTCAATATCCATCGTCAAAACAAATTAAGGGGTGGGGCAACTTCGACAGGCCCCCGTAATGTACACTAACTTATTTTCATGGGATATAAACAATGCCTTCTCTGTTTTTCCAAGAGGAGAATGTAAAGCGGCTTTACTCTGTAGTAGAAATGCATCTTTCTTCCGATGGGGCACTAAAAATATTTCATTTTAACATAGAGTGGAATCAATAAAGGGGTTGGGGTAGTTTAGAGCTCACGTGTAGCTGTTCTTCAATGTA
Source organism: Lytechinus pictus (assembly GCF_037042905.1). NCBI lineage: Eukaryota > Metazoa > Echinodermata > Echinoidea > Temnopleuroida > Toxopneustidae > Lytechinus > Lytechinus pictus. Next base: position 11,899,815 of record NW_026974141.1, on the reverse strand, counting down.
CCACAGCTCCTCTACATGTCACTTTAGAGTATTTTCTCCTCATCTTTTACAAGATATCAATACAAACAAAAGTAATATTTTGGGAGTGCTAAAGACAATAAATTATTTTCGAAAAAATAAAATCAAAGGGGAAAGGGTACCCTAGGCATGCTCATGTTGTGTTATAGCCTTTACTGTGCTAGAGCATTATTACAAACTGCAGTGTACTCCCCTCTGAATAAAAGAGGTTCCCTAAATATAAAAGTTGCTTTACCAAAAACGCCATTTGCCTTGCCGGTGGCTTTAAAAACACAATATTATATAGTGTTGAAATACGGAGAGAGGTGGGGGTAAATTTTTTTTTTGGGGGGGCTCCCGTGGGCGTAGGCTTAAATAAACGAAAAACTTTCTTTATTAGGAAACTTGTTGACTGATGTATCATAATTCTGTCTTTTCCAAGTCGATAATACAAGTCAAACTGGCTTTGTAAAGTAGCGGGAATCCAGTTTTGCCATTTCGGGGTCCCCAAAAGATAGATATTTTAATAAAGTTGAAATATGGATTGAGGTGGGGGTACTTTCGTCATGATTCATGTGTTTATATTTTTGATGTGCCAGAGCTTCATTTAGTAACCTGCAAAGCAATGCCTCCTCTCAATTTTCCAAGAGATGCCATAAAACAAATGGCGTTTTACCGATACCGAAATGCATTTTGCTCGTATATACCCATAGCTTACTGTGTGGCAGACACACCAACGAAAGCGATACGAGAAGCCGATGAAAGCTTTTGTGTTGGGATTGTGTTACTTCGAATGACATACCATTGATCGCTTTAAGTCGGATTCGTGAGTGTGACTGCATAGAGGTTTGTTTTGGTCTCGTTTTAGCGCGATACCACGTAATACATTTGACATATTTGCCCTCTTTCTAAGCAAATTAAGACACTAATACTGTCGGTAGGAATCCCAACTTTGAAAGTAGGAAATGTTTCCTATGTATCCAATGAGGAGAAAGTTTTTACACATGATAATACTTCATGATAATACTTCATCGGTACTACCGTACACATCAATTGAAGATCTCTTCATCAGCTTACGAGGAGTTAATAAACAACTGAAAGAACTTAACACCAACAAAGCCAGTGGTCCAGATGAAATACCTGCTAGAATGTTAAGAGACTTTGCTGAGATTAGCCCAGTCCTTACTCATCTTTTCCAACAATCCTACGATGAGGAAATTCTTCCAAGTGATTGGCTAAGAGCTCAAGTGGCCAGCATCTACAAGTCTGGCGACAAGAGTAACCCAGCCAATTATAGACCGGTGTCACTCACATGCATCTGCTGCAAGATCCTAGAGCACATTGTATTGAGCCACATGTCAAAGTACTTGGAAAAGAATAACATCATCAACCCAAACCAACATGGATTTAGGAAGGGACTGTCATGCAAAACGCAACTTGTTGAGGCCATCAATGACTGGGCATACAACATCGACCAGCAATGTCAGACAGACGCCTTCTTTCTCGACTTTAGTAAGGCCTTCGATAAGGTATTACACAGGAAGCTGCTCTACAAATTGGAGTATTATGGCATTACTGGTCAAACGCATGGATGGATCAAAGCTTTTCTATCAGGCAGATCTCAGTCAGTTCATGTTGATGGAACATCCTCACCACGAGCCAGTGTTCTCTCAGGCGTGCCGCAAGGCTCAGTACTCGGGCCTGCATTATTCCTGTTGTACATCAATGACATCTGTGAATGCATCACAACACCAATCAGACTCTTTGCCGATGACTGTGTGCTGTATCGCAAGGTCGAGACAAGAGATGACCACGCAATTCTCCAGCGAGATCTTTCAGCATTATAGGATTGGGCAAAACTGTGGGATATGTATTTCAATGGCAAGACATGTGCCCACATGTGTATCTCATTGAAACGACAACCCTTGGCTTGCACCTTTACCATCAGTGACCCACATGTTCCAACGGCAACCTCCTGTAAATACATCGGTGTGACCATCACAGACAACCTGAGTTGGAACTCCCATGCACAGAAGATATCCTCCAAAGCTGCTCGTACTCTTGGAATCATACGTCGAGCATTGGGTAAATGTGACCTGAAAGTAAGAGACATTGCGTACAAGCAACTTGTCAGACCTCATCTTGATGCTTCATATGTATGGAATCCTCACATACAGAAAGATGTAAACATAATTGAGAACAGGTTTGTCCTTCACGACTATAGCAGAGAAACCAGTGTAACATCCATGTTGTCAACTCTTCACTGGGATACTCTCCAACACAGACGCCTTCTTAGCCAATGTGAGATGTTCTACAAAATTCATCACAATTATGTTTACATTAACATGCCACATCAGATTAATACCGTGGTCACATTTGTTCTACGGCGGCCGTACGGCGAGTCGAAAACAGCCGTTTTATCAATTTTGATTCAAACCACCTATATGTAGTTGGACAAAAAATGTTAAAACGGCTGTTTTCGACTCGCCGTACGGCCGCCGTAGAACAAATGTGACCATGGCATAAGTTAAGCAGCAATTCTCGTCCACAACGTTCACAACAGCGGCGTATTAACAGGGGTCGGTGGCCAGGGGGGGGGGGGATAAGAGCCAAAAATTTCCCGGTCATATCATGGTATGAACAGGTGCAATGGTGTAATGAGGAAACTATTTTGAGAAGGCCAGATATTGCGTATCGAGCAGAATGAATCTTTAAAAAAAAAGTTGCGAGCGAGCGAGCAAAAATTTTGACATTTTTCATACAAAAATCAAATTTTGTGATAGATTTCGACATGATATCCAGAGAATAATATATTTCACTCTTCTCTCTTTAGATTCCTTTTTTGTGGTCTTTACGCCACTGTGAACTGCAGCAGTAGCGTGAAGAGTAAAAAAAACTAAACGAGGGGCGCAGTATAGCACATATGCTAAAAAGCTGCTTTATATAAGTCCCGAGCGAGCGAAGCGAGCGAGAAAAAAATCACCTTTTCATGAGAATCTAACTTTTAGCTATTTTTTGACATTATATTCAGTAAATAAAATCATATCCTACACTTTTCCTTTGCTTTTCTTTCCTCCTATTTTGTTATTCTTGTTTGTAGAACTTTTTGGGGCCATGGGCCAACCCTTCCATATGCAGTGCTGTGCGGTTGGGGCGGAGCCCCCGGAACTTCTTGATATCAAAGCCATTTAAACCTCGCTGATTGCCGATATTTTAATCAAATCGCGGGCATATACAGAATATAGTTTACACAACACATTTATTCAACCCAGTTGCGTAATGAACCAAATATTTTGAGGGGGCAAAACATAGCAATGTGGGAAAAATTTGTATAAAGTCGCGAGCGTGCAAAGCGAGCTGGAAAAAATTGCCTATTGAAATCAAATTCTAATTATGTGATAGATTTTTCCATTATATTCAGCAAATAACACATTTCGTTGTTTCCATTCATTTCATGATACGTTGTCTCCTATAATTTCTTTTATTTTCTCTTGGGTGTGGAACCAAGACCCCCCGCGCCTGTGCAGTGATTGAACGTGATTGTGAACGGGGGGCGTTATAGAGCCATTTGAAGGTTATAAATGAAGAGCCCCTACTGCGTGGGGTTTCGGGCAAAGCCCCGGTAGCTTATTTGCATAAAATTTAGCAAGCTTATAGCACAATGTTGTATGCAGTCCATTTTTCTTCCCGCTCTTTAATTTCAACCATCGGCAGCCCGGTCGTGTTATTATTTTTAGTTCTTGTCCCTTTTCTTTGTTTTCCAATTAAGCTTTTGACTAATTACATTCTACCTCGTTTCCCGTTATTGTTTGCCAATTTGTCATCTTTTAATTTATTTCCCACCGTGCTATTGCATTACATAGGCCTATTTCGGAATGATTTGTTCTTTCTCAAATGTTCTTCTTTCGTCATTTTTCTTTTCTTCGTTTTCTTTTCACTTTCCCTTTCCCTTTCCTTTTCCTCCTTTCCTTCCCCTTTCCCTTTCTTTTCCCTCCTTTTTTCTTTTTCCCGTTTTTCTTTTTTTTTCCCCGGTGAAATCCGCCAGGGGGGCAACTTGCCCCCCCTGCCCCCCCCCCGCCTGTTACGCCACTGGACTTCACAACACACTGAACATCAGCTCAAGTACACCCAGCATTTTTGTAGAGTGAACTGATACATGTACAGTATGTTCCCAAGAACCATCCGTATTGGGAATACTCTCCCAAACGCTGCTGTAACTTCAACCTCTATAGCTGGCTTCCGGGGAGCAACATTGCCTATCATTCAGCAAATGTTGCCTCCCCCTCCCCTTAAGATGTTGTAAGAGGGACACACACGCACCACCCGCACACTGCACCTAGCACACTATAGTGCACCAAGAATACCACCACAGGATCACCACATCACCTGAAGCACTGGCAGCACCTGACACAGCACAACCCTCTCCAGGACAGCGTGTACGCTTTTTGGGAGAGTACTTCTTCAAGGTCGTGAAGCATATCAATGTTGCTAATAATTATATTCTATTTCATGTAGAATGTTGACATTGTGCATTAATTGCTGTTATTTATAAAACAGTTCAGGATTCATGAAAAAATACTATGTTTTGAATTATAATTTGCATAATTTATGTAAATTAGGTAATAGTTAACAAGGATACCCCAATAATTTCATGACAATTTTCTTCCCTTTCTTACCCCAAGTCTTTGTTTCTAATTTTAGAGCAGTTCTGGTTAAATATATATTCTTAAATACTTGTTTTCACTATATCGACATAATATGCAAATTACTTGCTTATTTGCATAATACAGCGTGTCTCTTTGGATGAATCTTTTTCTTTTGATTTCATTGATTGATTGATTGATTGCATTTATTCTTTTTCATTCCAAAATTTAACAAAAGTTACAATGTATAGCAAAACACACAAATATAATATACAGAAATGAAAAAAGGGAACCAACTGGAAAGCAAAGCTTGTTAGTATGGGTTCCCTGCAATAAACATGATAAATAGTTAATTAAAGTATATCTTTGATCAATGAAATTCAAATCGTAAATTAAAAAGGTTTGTACAATGAAACTTTGACGTTTGACTCAAGGAACATTTGTGCCAAGCCATTTGTACTAAAAAATGCAGCGTTCAACCTCTTAGCAAGTCTACTATAAACCTGACTTCAGAATGCGGGCCTCTGTATTTTGGTTGTTCTGCTGAACTGCGGTGGCTCCACTCACCAATACATAGACTGAAGAATTGTTGGCCCGTACGTACAGACAACGTATTAGCAGTAACGTTAGATCCAACATTCGACGGAAACCCGATTTTCGGATCGTTTTTTGTCCATAAAATGTCACACTGTAAAAAAGAAATTACATCCAAATTTACGAAAAAATATATAAAAGTCAGAAATATAGTAGGCCTACCTTAGACCGCAGTTACCGCTAATCCTTTCAAATGATGATCAAAACATAGTCATTTTCGATATGTCCTTTCTTCTATTCTTTCTATTTCTTTTCTCTCTTCCTTCTATTTTCTTCTTCGTATTGTTATTGTTGTCGCTGTTTTTGCTCTTGTTCTTCCTCTTATTCTTTTTCTTCCTCATCCTTTTTCTTCCGTAATTCTCCTTCTCCTCCTCCTCCCCTTTCTTCTTCTATTCCTCCTCCTTCTTCTCCTTCTTTGGTAATAGTAAATTCTGAATTTTTCTTTATTAAAAAAAAAACGTAAATAGCATAATTACCATTTTATTAACTTAATTCTATATGTCGAGGACCCAACTGGAAATAAACTTTCGAGCTTTCGTGTGTCACCCTGTGCAAGCCTGTTGTTTTTAATGCTACTGTTTATATGTTATGGTGATCAATCAATCAATCCTTTCGTTGGTCAACGTATAGACGGGTCAATATATGGTTTGACCCGGAACAAATTGCAACAAATTATTTTTCAACGGTATTTTGTACTATTTGACCTCAAGAATAACATACTAAAAATCTACCAAAATCCGCATCTGGGAAAATGGTTATTTTCAAGATGGCGTCCAAGATGGCCGCCATTCACCAACAATGGATATAACTCACTCACTATCCACCCTAGAATCATATTTGGGTTCATGTTCCATGGTCCAATGGGTAAAAGAATTTATTTATACAAGTTAGAGTGAATATTAGCACTCCAGGGTACCAGGAAAATCCAAGATGGCGCCCAAAATGGCTGCCGTAGTTTAAAAAATCCACAATTCATCTATTACTTAAGTGGCTTTAATTTGGTTTCCATTCGATTGTTTTAATGATGAAGTAGTACATCGGGACAAATTACAAGGACAGCCAGTGGGTCTGGTGTGTCTAAAAATAAAAGATGGTTTCCAAAAAATGAGTTCAAAATGGCTATTAATCCTTAAATTGGACATTGCTCATATCACATCCACTTGAGAGATGTGATTTGGTGTCTAGACCATGGTTTCAATGGTCAAATAATACATTGGGACAAGTTACAAGAACAGTCAGTGGTCCGGTATGTTCAAAAATCCAAGATGGCTTCCAAAAATGGAGTAAAAATGCTGTTGCTACTAAAAAAAAACCAACATAGTTTGTTCAATATCCTGGAATATGATTTTTTTGCCTATACCATGGTTAAATGGGTCAAATAGTAAATTGGGATCTTTTACAAGGACGATTGGTGGTCAAGTATGTCCAAAAGTCTACGGTGGCTAAAAAAATAGTATCAATCTGCCGCGATGGTATTTAAAAATGGACATAATTCATGTTTTATTCGTCAAGGGCATATGATTTTGTTGCCTATATCATGGTTTCAAAAGGCAGAAAATTAGTTACAAGGACAGTCAGTGGTCCAGTATGTCGAAAATCTAAGAAAGCTTCCAAAAATCGGAGTCTAAAATGACTGTTGTTACTTAAAAAATGGACATAGTTCATTTAAAATCCACCTAGGAGATATGATTTCGGTGTCCACACTATGGTTTCATGGTTAAAATAATACGTTTGGATTGGTTACATTGATATGTAGTTGTCCAATTTGCCTAAAATACAAGAGGGTTTTTAAAAAAGGAATCTAAAACGACTCATATCATTCAATAGTGGTCAGAGTTCTACAATATTCATCTGCAAGAAATAATGTTGGTGTCCAAATTGTGGTATGAAGGGTCAAATAATACACTCGGACAAGTAACAGGATGGTTAGCACTCCATTTTGTCAAAGAATCCATGATAGATTCTAAAATTTCATCAAAATGGGTGCTGTTACTAACTCATGAAGCAATATGATAACTTGTCCCCATGCATTTAAGTGTAGACACCAAGATTATTCCTAACAGGTAGATATTTTATGGAGCAGTAGTCACTTTACATGCTTTAGAACCCATTTTTAAGCCAACTTTTGATTTTAAAGCAAAATGGATAGCTGCATATCTTGGTAACCAGTCCCAAAGTATTGTTTGACCCTTGAAAGCCTAGTGTAGACACCAAAATAATATCCCCAAGGTGTATTTATAATGTTCTACATCCACTTTTACGTAACAGCAGTCATTTAAGACCCCCATTTTTAAAGCCATCTTTGATTTTTGGACATACCTGACACCTGACTGTCCGTTCAACTTAACCCAATGTATTGCTTGACCCTGTAAACTCTAGTATAGACAGTAAAATCATACCTCCAAGGTGTATTTATAATAAACTATGCATACTTTTAGGTAGCAACAGTCAATCTACACCCCATTTTTTGAAGTAATCTTCGATTTTTTAACATACAGACAACTGACTGGTCTTGTAACTTACCCTAGTGTATTACTTGACCCTTTTAAACCATGCTTTAAACACCAAACTCATATTCCCCAGACAGATATTAAACAAACTATGTCCTTTTATAAGTAACATCAGACATTTCTTACTCCATTTTTGGAAGCCATCTTGTAATTTTGGACATACTAGACCACTGACTGCCATTGTCTTGTCCTAATATATAATTTGACCCTTGAAACCATAGTTTAGACACCGAAATCATATCTCACAGGAGGATTTAAGATGAGCTATGCCACTTTTAAGTATCAACAGCCATTTATGAATCAAGTTTTGGAAGCCATATTGGATTTTTGGTCATACCAGACCACTGACTGGCCTTAAAACGTGTCCTAATGTATTATTTTGGCCCTTAAACCAGCGGTTTAGACACCAAAATCGCATCTCTCATGCCGATATGAAATAAGCTATGTCCGCTTTAAGTAGCAGCAGTCAATTTAGAATCAATTTTTGGAAGCCAACTTAGATTTTTTGACCGACCAGGCAACTGACTGTCCTTGTAACTTGCCCTAATGTATAAATTGACCCTTGAAACTAGTGGTTTAGACACCAAAATCACATTTCCAGGCCGATATAAAATGAGCTCTGTCCACTTTAAGTATCAGCAGCATATTTTTAAGACCAATTTTTGGACGCCATATTCGATTTTTGGACAAACCAGACCATTGACTGTCCTTTTAACTTATCTTAAGATATTATTTGACCCTTGAAACCAGTGGTTTAGACATCAAAATCACATATCCCAGGCCAAAATGAAATGAGCTACGTCCGCTTTAAGTATTAGCAGCCATTTCAGAATCAATTTCAAGAATCCATCGAGGATTTTTGCACATACCAGACCACTGACTTTCCTTGTAACTTGTCCCAATGTATTATTCGACCCATTTAACCATGGTATAAGACACAAAAATCATATTTCTGGACATTGAGCAAACTATGACGGATTTTTTGAAGTTGCAACAGCAATTTTCGATTCCATTCTTGGAGGCCATCTTGGATTTTTTAACATACTAGACCACTGACTGTGTTTGTAACTTGTCCCAATGTCTTATTTGACCATTGAAATCATGGTCTTCGCACCAAATCATTATGTCACAGGCGGATATGAAATGAACTATGTCCATTTTAATTATCAACAGCCATTTTAAACTCCATTTTTGGAAGCCATCTTGGATTTTTGGACACACCAGACCACTGGCTGTCCTTATAACTTGTTTCGACGTAATATTTTACCCTTAAAACCATTGAATAAAAACAAATTTAGATGAATTGTTGATTTTCAGCCTATATGGCAGCCATTTTGGGCGCCATCTTGGATTTGCCTGGTACACTGGAGGGCTTATAATTCATTCTAGCCTAAATCAGTTTTTGTAACCCCAGAACATGGAATATGAACCGAAATAGGATTCTAGAGTGGATAATGTGTCAGTTGTATCAATTTTCAGTGAATGGCGGCCATCTTGGACGCCATCTTGAAAATAACCACTTTCCCGGGTTCGGATTTTGGTAGATTTTTAGTATGTTATTCCTGAGGTCAAATAGTACAAAATACCGTTGAAAAATCATTTGTTGCAATTTGTTCCGGGTAAGGCTATTTTTGGTCGTATATTGACCCGTCTAGTAAGTTTCCATCTTGGATGACGTCATCACCCTTACAGACGTACATGTTTACCAGTCGTATGTATATCGCGATTTGTGCCGCTGCTTTGCGCATTGTAGATGTGCGTGCGTTCGGAACTTGTCGCTCGCATTGATTGGCCTGGGGGCGCCGCGGCCTGGGGACCGTTTCATCGTGGACCTACAACAAGGTCCATGGTTTCATAAAGCTGTTCGTAAGTTAAGAGCATAGAGATATATTACTAGTATATATTAGTATATACATGTATATATATGGTTAAAGGACAAGTCCACCCCAACAAAAATTTGATTTAAATAAAAAGAGAAAAATCCAACAAGCATAACACTGACAATTTCATCAAAATCGGATGTAAAATTAGTTATGAGATTTTAAAGTTTCTCTTAATTTCACAAAACAGTTATATGCACATCCCGGTCGGTATGCAAATGAGGGAACTGATGACATCACTCACTGTTTCTTTTGTATTTTACTATATGAAATATTCAAATTTTCTCCTCATTGTCCTGTGAAACAAAGTTTTATTTCTCCCTGAATATGTAAAACTACCATTGCTTAACATTTTATGGTTCAGTCAAGTTGGTCCTTATTGTCAAATCTGCAAAAATTGAAATAATGTATAATTCGAACAATAAAAAACAAAAGAAATAGTGAGTGAGTGACATCATCGATTCTCTCATTTGCATGTGACTAACTTGTGCATATAACTATTTTGTGAAAAATAAGCGAAACTTTAAAATGTCATAACTTTCTTATTTTACATCTGATTTTGATGAAATTTTGAGCATTATGCTTGTCTGATTTTTTTTTCTCTTGATTCAAATCAACATTTTTCATGAGGTGGACTTGACCTTTAAGAGCGTCTTTAAAGACAAGTCCACCCCAACACCAATAATAAAAGTGTCTGTACCATATAGCAGAAATTCCTTTTTGCCTGAATGGGGGGGGGGGGGTCAAAAACTTTTAATAAAAGAGGGAAAAGAGGCAAAATGTGGGGAGACTTCAGCAATCCCTCAGGGGGGAGGCTTTGCTGAGCTAGATATATAGCTGATAGAGGAAAATCTATTTTTTTTAATCTTCAAGTGGTTACAAAACAATGAAAGTGGTTTGCTATAGAGCAGAAAAATCGTTTTGCCTCAATGGGGGCTCAAAATTTGGCATATTTTCCCCATAAACTGGCAAAATACGGAAAAGGGGTGGGTGAATTCAGCAGCACTCTGAGGGGGTAGATTGCAATTTGCCAGCACTCCTTTACAAGCAGATAGAGGAAAGGCTACACTTTCGTCTCCACGGGGTTTACTATATATCAGAAAAACATTTTTGCATCAATGAGGGCTAGATTTTTTTCCATAAATTAACAAAATACGGAAAAGGGGTGGGTGACTTTGGCAAACCCCTGAGGGGATAGGCTTTGCTGTGCTAGCATTTCTTTATATTTAGCTGATAGAGAAAATCTATGTTTTCATCCCCAAGTGTTTACAAAACAATAAAAGTGGTTTACTGCAATGGGGAAACGCCTTTTGCCTCAATGGGGCTAAAAATGGCAAATTTTCCAAGAAATGGGCAAAATACAAAAAGGGGTTGGTGATTTCGGCAGACCCCTGAGGGGGGAAGGATTTGCTGTGCCATCTCTTCTTTATATGTAACTGATAGCGAAAAGCCTACTCTTTTGCCTCCAAGTGATTTCAAGACAATAAAAGTTGTTTTTCTCTAGCTGTAGCAAAAACACCATTTTGTCACATTGGGGGCTCCAAAAAGCACGATATTTTTAATAGTTAGGCTACGGATAAGGGGGGTACCTTCGGCAGAAAATTGCGGGACTGTGCTTTAATGTTCTTGAACGTAATTGCATGCAGCATGCAGAGTAATGCTTCAAATTTTCAAAGAGATTTAACATAAAAGTTGCTTTAATATGTAGAAAACGCCCTTTGCCCAGATACCCATCTAAGGAATATACACCTTTCTATCGCTATACGCACATTACAATGTATTTATGCGTGTTAGTCACATCACCAAAGGCAGGCAAGACCGATTTAATATATTGTACTCTCTTTAAAGGCATGTCAGCGATCGCGGTGTAGTCGATATCAAAAGTGTGACTGAAAAAGGGAGGTTGGTTATTGATGTCACTTTATTGTAATATCGAGTAATGCATTCGGATGTATTTGCTCTTTATCTAAGCAAGTTAAGACATTCATACTGTTATGAAGCATATCAATATTCTCGTTGATATACTAGTATCCCCTTTCTATCGAATTCTGATATTTTGCATTAGTTGTTGATGTTAATGATAAAAATCATAAAACAGAAAGTTATCATCAATGCACATGCAAAGTTTTGTCCGAAAACATGGACATTTTTGGCGTAAATGCTCACCTTTGACGAAAAATATTAACCGGACAGTCCCGAAAACGATTGCAATCGATTTATATTATCTTAATCATAGTGAATTGCGTTTTCATTTGAAGATTTTCCCCTTGTCTGTGCAAAAAATGTTAAGGATAAGGCATATCAATGCAAATTAGATGCATTTCCCCTATTCGGATAGTTCGGGACTTTTATAGTATGTTGTACTATAGTGACCTCACAGGAATGCATTGTGGTGAACAAAATTATGTTGCAATTTGTTCCGAGTTTGGTAAAAATTTGGGTTAAAATGACTGGACTAATGTGTTTTACGCTAGCAATCACAAGCGCACGCCGGGGTCGGACCGGTCGGACACCGAGTTGTTCGTCGCTGACGTCACCCCCCTCCCACGGAGATATGAGCAAAATGGCGACCTCCACGGGTCTTTCGAATAACTTTGACTTGGCATATCATGGGAAATAGGAAACCGCTCTTCCTCATTTTAATTTTATTTTAATCAGTGAAATGTAATCGGCTAATGACCAGATAATAAATCTATCCTTTCATTTTCCTTTAACATGATTTTGTTTTCACACTTGAATATAAGCCTATAACCACTGGTTGACATGATTATATTCGGTTACACTTCATAATTCCGAAGGTTCGTTATTCCGAAGGTTCTTTATTCCAAAGGTTCGTAATTCCGAAACACGTCAATTGCCTATACCTCGATTTTCGTTAATCCGAAAACGTAAAAGGGTTCGTTAATCGGAAAATTTGTGGCGTTATTCCGAAGGTTCGTTATTCTGAAGGTTCGATAATCTGAAAACGAAATAAGGTTCGATGTTCCGAAGGTTCGTTAGTCCGCAAACGAAATAAGGTTCGTTGTTCCGAAGGTTCGTTTGTCCGAAAACGAAATAAGGTACGTTAATCATTACGTTTTCGGACTAACGAACCTTCGGAATTATACGAACCTCATTTCGTTTTCGGATTAACGAACCTTCGGAATTCTAATCTCACTTTTTTTTCGGACTAACGAACCTTCGGAATTACGAACCTCATTTCGTTTTCGGACTTACAAACCTTCGGAATTACGAACCTTCGGAAATACGAACCTTCGGAATAACGAACCTTCGGAATATCCGAACCTTCGGAATAACGAAGCTTCGGAATTACGAATGTATATACGCGTTATATTCAATCGAAATTAATACTTTTGAAAAAGTCAAAGTTAACTTCTTAGTCTTATGTGTCTGGTGAAAATGGACATTTCGTATATTGACACTGTCAAAGAAAAGCAAACAAAACAAGTCGTGTATTTTTACAGCAGATCTAATTTATTTATCAAAGTGAGAGTATGCATAAATAATAATAAATACAGCATCATAATTTTCTCTGGTTTAAAAAAAAGGGAAGTGTAATACGCATAATACATTTATAGATCGTTCTGAAGTATGATTTCGTTGATGTGCGTCGGATTTTCCGGTCAAATAAATCGATTATAATTTTTTTCTTTATTGGTAATGTCAGTCACCCAGGGATCTGGGAACGATTTTTTTTTACTGGGGATGCTAATGTAAATTTGACCCCCCCCCCCAAAAAAAAGGGTTTCACTACAAAATGAAGGTCATTTTGTTCCCGAGAAATTCGACAAGCAAAAAAAAAATTGTTTCACAATAAAATATTTTGGTCACATTTATATATTTTTAAACACCTACCAGAATTCCAGGGGGTGCTGCCTATGGAGAATAAGGGCCATGCAGTCACCCAGATATAAATTCACTTGAGAAAATTGACTTTGAAATAAAATGAATACAGCAACAACAATAATAAATCAATATTGAAAAGCTGTGAACCAGTGGATAAGTCTCCGGACTTTGAAAGAGAGGATCGTGGGTTCGAATCGAAGCCATTGCTCTATTCTTTCAACAAGGATTTGATTCACATTATGCTTCCCTCAACCCCAGTGAGGTAATTGGGTACCGGCAGGAATCCCATTTCCTCAAAAAGCTGTAAGTATCGGAATTGGTAGACTATCTAGCCGGGGTAGCGCCATGTGCGCTTAACAAGGTGGATATGTGCGCAATTACATTACCCTATAATAATAATAAAAATGATAATAATAGTAATAATAATAATGAAAATAATATAAATAATAGTTATATTAAAAAAAAAACCCATAATAATCATAATAATATTAATAATAATAAGGATGATAATAATAGTCGAGAAATAACATAAATTATAATAGTATATAATCATCATCATAATAATATCAATAGTTATAAAAATGATAGAAATAATAATAATAATATTAAAAATAAGGATGGAAATAGTGATGAAATCGTTCGAATAAGAAAGATAATTTCCCTAAATCATAGCGCACATTTCGACCTAATAGGTTCGCAACATTACCCCGTCTTAGCTAGTCTACAGATTCCGTTGCTCTCACAGCTTTTTGAGGAATTACTTCATGACAGTACCCATTTACCTCACCTGGTGACCGTTTCATTAAGCTAATCGTAAGTTAAGAGCGAATTTAAGAACGACTGGTCACTGGTGAGCCTTTCTTGTGGGAAATTCATTGGTGATATTTAGAGCGTCAGAAAGGTATTTGAAGTCGCTCTTAAAGGGATGGTCCGGGCTGAAAATATTCATATCTAAATAAATAGAGAAAAATTCACCGAGCAAAATGCTGAAAAATTCATCAAAATCGGATAACAAAAATAACGAAGTTATTGAATTTTAAAGTTTATCAATATTTTGTGAAAACAGTTCATGCACATCGTAATGAACATTCATTGGGTGGGCTGATGATGTCACATCCCCACTTTCCTTTCTCTTATGCTATTACATGAAATCATAATGTGTAAATGATGTGTCTCCATTATGATGAAATGAGTTGCGGCAATAAATAACTAATGCACTTAATCAGTTGTCAATCCATTTGTTTTAGTTCTTGGTAGAAAATTTTTGAATAAACCTAATTTAATATAATAAAATACAAAATAACAAATAGGGATATTACATTACCAGCCCACCTAATGAATATTCATAAAGACCTGCCTCGAACTGTTTCACCGGAATAATGCAAATGTTTCAAATTCAATAACTTCGTTATTTGTTATCTGATTTTGATAAAATTTTCAGCATTTTGATTTGTGAATTTTACTCTATTTATTGAGATATAAATATATCCAGCCTGGACCATTCCTTTAACTTTAACGAACAGCTTCATGAAACACACATCAGTGTAGCCTATAATCTAGTAGGCGGAGGCTGCAGTTATTGTCTTTGCTGTTATGCTGAACGTAAGCGATACGTCTGATCTGATCATGCAGCCACAATGCGTAGTCTTCGCCAGATCAGACGTATCGCTTACGTTCAGCATAACAACAAAGACAATAACTGCAGCCTCCGCCTAGATTAAAGGCTAACATCAGTGTTGAGTGAGGCACATTGTGGATTTTTTTTTTCTGTAGCGCCGCTATGACCTCCAAATATAATCAATGGTGCTGTTCAAAAACACAATCATCATGCATATTTGCATAGTTTACCAAAAATAGGCCTATACACTAAAAAATACCAATCTTGATTACACATTACTGTAATGAATTATACACATCAATTATGTACTATACTGTACATCTAAGAACTATTGTGATTGTCATGTACATGGAAATGAGAAAGCACCTAATAGATTAGGAATCTATATATGAGGAAAGAGATGATAGTGAATAAGTCTTTAAAGTGGAATCCAACCCACATAAAGAATGTGCTTTGAAAGAATAGGGACAATCAAAGAAACAGATAGGGTAAACTCTGTACAAAGATGGATGAATTAGCGATAAGAACGTTAAAAATTTTGAGTTGTAAAAAGTTGTAATCGCTATTGGGAATTCAAACTGGCAACGTATACTTGTGATGTCATTGTAATGTAAGAAGGGATCACTATTCCAGTTTCATTTTTCTCCAATACACAAGATAAACTAAAATGTCATGATTCAAAAAGAATTACAACTTTTTTTCCTTCGATCTGGAAATATCGCTATATATATTATTTCTTTCTTACATGCAGGCTAGGGTCTCGTTTCAGACTTGTTTACTTTTCATCAGTCAATCAAATTGAATGAATTCGGTAGCTTTAAACTATTATTGCGAATTTAAGTTTTATGAAACTGACTCCTAATGGAAAAATTACTTATAATTTAAAAAAACTATTTAAAATTACTTAAATTTCTTATAATATTGTTACAATGCATACTCACCCCAAATTGCCGATTTGATATTGATATCGTCATATGAATCTTACATAATTTTGAATTGTATATCTAATCTGATCTCTTTCAAACTTTCGCAATTATATTTTTCCCTTCACTAATTAGATCAGTTCATAAGGTTGGATTCCACAGGGAGTAAATACAGATCAATGGATAGGATGAAAAGAATAAATTAAAATGAATGTGAAAATAATTAATTGTACATATTTACCCATCAGAGTATATCGCATCTCTCCACGAACGAATATATTTTTTTTTCTTTATTGATTTTTTCCTAACCAAATATATAGACCTATATATACAAACAATGTTCATCAGATTGTATGTTTTCAATCATAAAATACAAAACCCTTGTGACTAGCTTGGTCTCTTCCAAATCTTGCTTAGTTTTCAAGATATTATCATTGCTTTGCCCCTAAAACGAAATAATAAAAAAACTGCATAAATGGGACTATATAGCGTCGAGAGCAAAATAATTCCATTCTAAAATCCCTTCTGTGCATGTGGTTATTATTTCAGGTTAGCTTGTGAAATTCCACACATCTTCAGAGTTCATTTAATGATAATTAATTAAGAAAAATTGGATCAGTCTTGTATCAAGGCCTTCAGCACTTTTGGGGTGGTACTATTCAATATTGGTCGAGTGCGTCGTAGAATTTATCCCTCATCAGGATGACAAGGAGATTGGCACCCTTCCTGCGACCAGCATAACCTGTAAATTATGGATGACAACAAAGTATATAAATTAGCTCGAAATAATAATTATTATTCAGCTTCTGTTCCATTATTCAGGATAAAGCATGATTAGTTTTTCTTCATCAATCATCGATAGCAAAAACAGGCAAATTATTTGAGAGGGTGCATATGGCCTTAATTGGAAACGAATTCGGGAGCGCTCAAGGTAAATAATTGGACATTTATAAATTATGTCGTAGAAAATACATTTTTGTTTTACTTGTAGATAACCTCAGGAAGAGAATGACATCCTAAACCCCAATCGCTTCCCCCAGTCAAATAATATGGATATTTCAGAGGTATATAAATTACCAAAAAGTCACCATGTATATATTTTTCTTTTCTTGAATTCCACCCTCTTCTTCCGCAATTTATCTCCCGTTTTCTATAATATTTTCGTAACTGCGGGGGGGGGGGGGGGGGGGTGGGGGTCGAGGGATCGCGCCTCTGACTGAAATTAATGATATTCTCATAAAATTGAAATGAAATTCATTTAATTACCTTGGCTGAACCATGGTTTGGTTCCATCACAAAAGTCAGTATAATCATCATATCCCGCCATCTCTGAGCCGATGTCGAGGAGACTGTTGGCCAACTGCTCGTAAGGGGAGTCAACTGGCACACCAATGGCGGTGTAGAATGATTTCCGGTCGTGACAGAGAGACACCAAAACGGGGATGGCTTCGGTGAGCAGCTCGATGTAATACTCGGTCAAGATGTCCTCATAGAGCGTGCCCAGTGTCGGCTCGAACAACTTATTCGCGTTTGGACAGATGGTTGTCGCGTTATTGGGGTCAATTCCATACAAGTTTCTTGTGGCATTTGCCACCAATTCAAAGACAAGATCATAATCATCACGACGTTGACCACTGTTGCTAGTACCAACGTCCCGGCCAGCGTCCAACAAGGCAAGCATGCGGATATACTCTGTCACGAACGTGCAGAATTTGGTGGGATCAAAATCGTCGGACTCCCGCAGGATGTACTTACACACGGGTTGTACCAATTTCTTCGTATTACCAAAGACACGATTGACGTATTTCAGGTGATCCAGTAGAGGCACGATGTCAGTGCAGGTGTATTCTAGAGCATCGAGTAATCGGTACGACTCGATCGGACCGTCGACGTCATCGAACCGACTTCTTGACCTCGACGAATAACCGGTTGCGATGACGGCAGAGAGGAAGACGAGTGCAACGATTACCTTCATAATTGCTGTCTATATATAGGCTTCCTCGGCTTAACTGAACTTGTTTATCTGTGGTAGTAGTAATAATAGGACAATTAAATCAAATTTGCATGAATTAATTATTTTTACTTGAAATATAAGAAAACAATGTTTATTGTATAACTTCATTCTATTTTGCAAGGCTTGGCAAAGTAGTGTCACTACAAGTTCGAGTTGGGAGTTATAATTTGCAATCGAATAGTGCAAACAGGGAAGCAAAATGATGATTTCGTGTGTTATATCTATTTGATGAAGACTTCAATGAATTGCGTGGTTTGGTATGATGCTATTTGACTGATGAACATGTAGGAATATGGAAAGTTTAAGATATCTCATAGATAGGCCCATGTTGTAGTTAATGGTGCAGTTGCTCTTACACTACCACGAAAATAATGCATCATTAATCGTCCGCTGCGCTCTCTTACAAGGCATATCTTCTAACTTGCAGATGAAGTTGATACCATATCAGGCGTCAACAGGGTAAAATTTTTGTACGGAAAAATAGGGAAAGCCGATATAGGTAAAGTACTAGGCCATTTTTTTTTCGACACTCCTCTCACTCTCCTCTCTCCCATATTTCCCTCATTTTGTCATTATTTTCTGTACGGTATATTTTTCATCACTTGAAACGCCATAGGAGTTGGTCTCCGCTGTACCCCCCCCCCGCCCCGTGCCACCACCACAGGTCTGATGTATGCGCCTAAATGAATTTTTGAAAGCAAACTTAGGCTCGTTAATTGACCTGACACATAATTATCGAATTCTATATTTCTAAAATATTTTGGCTAATACATTGTATTATGACGGCAAGAAATTAAGTGATTCAATTTAGTCCTTTGCTCGAAGTATGAAACAAAGGGCATGCAGTCGTGGACACCATTAAAAAGCAAATATATTTTTGAAGGGAATTGACAGTGATATGCATATATGTATCTCTAATACCTACACTATCATGTTTTGTTTCTGTTGTCATTATGAAAAAATATACTTCTGTCATGACAGAGAACATGTACTGTAGATACAGTGATTGTTTTTGGCTCATCGCGTCGCTCAGTTGCCTTCTAAAAAGAACCCCAAAATCTGTAATAATAGCAATGAAATAATTCGTTGTCCCCATTATACAAAATGATATGCAACTTCTCACGAACGTACACACGCCCTTTGTGTTTTCAGTCACAAGATATTATAATGTCAGAAAAGTGCTTACATTTTGCCAAACCAAGCGACATCTGCACTGTAATTCGATGCGGCTTGGGTTTTCCCAACATGAGTAACAGGGCTCGAGGTTGGGGATTCCCCGAATGGCTAACTAATATATACACGCAGAGGCGTCGATCCTGGGGGGCAGGGGGGAGGGGCGATCACCCCAACAATCAAAATATTGGGGGGGGGGGGGCAAACATATCGTTTTGCTCCCCAATAATTCTGCATGTGCACAAATAAAATATGATTGTAATGTTTCAAAGAAAGCGAGGTCGAGATAGACAACTCGTTCTTTATTTAAAATCGTGCAAAAAATGTCCGCTTTTCAGAATGGAATATAAAAATTTTCAGCTCGCGCTTCGCGCTCGCATCATTTCTTTAACAAAAACCCACATTTTTCATGATAGGTGAAATAGGTGAATAAAATGTCCCGTTTTCAGTTCTAAACCTCAAAAGAACTCCCGGTTCGATTTGCAATAATCTCTTGTTGGATATATATCTTGTTCTTTATTAAAAACGTCCATTAAACTGTCATTTTTTTAGATCGAAATATCAAAAGTTCCAGCTCAAGCTTCGCGCTCGCATCTATTGTTCTAATTTTAGATACCCGTCTTAATCATTACTACCGAAAATGCTTAGAATATCAAGCTTTCAGGTCAGAATATAAAGAAACTTCAGCGCGCTCTCGGCACTCGTATTATCTGTGCAGTGAGATATGTATCCTCCTCATGAGTTTCTACAAACAGTCATAAACAGGTACCTTTTTCCTTTTCAGGTCAGTATACTATTTTTTTTGTCTCTTTCTCATGAGTCATGTATATATATATATATACATGACTCATGAGAAAGAGACAAAAAAAATTATATATATAAATATTATGTATACACATACACACACACACACACACACACACATATATATATATATATATATAAACACACACACACACACACACACACACATATATATATATATATATATATATATATATATATATATATATATAGCCCTATGTGTGTGTAGGTGGGTGAGTTTGTTTTGTATGATCGAGCGCTTTTGGAACTTGATTCATGATTTTGCCCCCCCCCCCAATCTGAAAAATGGATCGACGCCCCTGAATACATGCATTGCCCACTGATGCTGAAGCATCCCCAGTAAATTATCACAGTTAAGATTATATCATAGACATCATAGGCGACTAAAAATTGAAATGAAAAGTAGGAAAAGGGGAAAGAAAGAGCGAGGATCGAAAGATCGCCGACCCGTATAATTATGAAAATACTCTGACTCCGCCTCTGCAAACAGAGATAACTAACGTTTAAAGGACAAGTCTACCCCCAAAATAATTGGTGTGAATGAATAGAGACAAATCAAACAAGCATAACACTGAAAATTTCATCAAAATCGGTTGGAAAATGAGAAAGTTATGACATTTTAAATTTTTGCTTGATTTCACAGAATAGTAATATTCACATCCTGGTCAGTATGCAAATGAGGAGACCGATGACATCATCCACTCACAATTTCTTTCGTATTTCATTACATGAAATATGAATTATTGTAATTTTGTCCTCATTGTCATGTGAAACGAACGTTTAGGCTTATTCCTCCCGGAACATGTAGAATTACCACTGTTTTAAAATTATGTGGTTCAAACAAGAGGGTCCGTATTGTCAAATCAGTAAAACTTGAATTATTGTATAATTCAAACAATGACAAACAAAGAAATAGTGAGTTTTTTGTATTAAGAAGTGTTTATCGACAACTTCAATTTATATACAAAATAAAATACATATAGCAAATAGAAGTTTGATGTCTTTACAAATTGATGAATACCTTGACAACTCACAAATTTAACACTATTTTCCCCCCTTAACTGTTACAATAAAACACAATATCAGGCATTTTCAAATACATTATTATAAATAACATTGACGATAATTATATACATTAAGAATAAGCTTTAAGAATAACTTCAACATGTTCATTTTTCCCAGGGTCAAATATTAACATAAAAAAGAGATTTTCCAAATATACAAAAATAAATCATTAATAAAACCTAAACGAATTGAAGCTAAGATAAAAAAAACCTGTCATATCATCTGCATAAAGTGCTAATTTAAAGTGAGGGACATCATCGATACTCTCATTTGCATATCACTTAATTGTGAATATTACTGTTTTGTGAAAAATAAACCAAACTTTAATGTCACAACTTTCTTATTTTACATGAGATTTTGAAGATATTTTTAGTGTTATGCTTCTTTGAACTTTCCCTATTGATTCAAATCAACTTTCTTCTGGGATGAATTTGACCTTTAGGGGGTTCGAATAGATTTCATGATATCTCTTAATTTGATTCTGACGGCTAGTCATGGCTAGAAGAGACCTCTGACTAAATCGAAAAATGTCAACCAACTCAGTTTTGGGTAAAATCTAACAAACACAAATTGTGAGGGCGAGTTTAAAATAAAAGGATGTAGCATTCTAATGGGGCTATTCTTTTCACTACGTGTTTACGCCAAAATCGTCTGCCGGAATAACTCCTATTATCATGATGGAAAATTAGCGGACAAGTCAATCGATTCGTGCATCCTGTAAGAAGTCCCTTAAAACTCTTTTGTTCTAGGCAACTGCCTTCATTAATATATGTCATTCTATATTTTTGTTTGTATATATAAGTTAACTGAAATTGCGAGCCCTTTGAGCAATGTGGGGAAAAGCGCGTTATAAATATTGAGTATTATTATTATCATTATAAACTTGAATTTGAAGCAATGCGAAAAAATATTTCTTATGGAAATATACTTACCTCTTGAATTCAGGAAACTCTTAATTGTTCGCACGCAGGACTGTGAAGCAAGATGGAGAGCTAATCGAGATGTACAATCGATGCGGATGGAGATAGCAGTTACAGTGAGGACCAAATCTGTTGTGGACGGTATTTTAGTAGTATTGCTTTTGCATGGGAGGGTGCGTGTGTGGGGGTAGAAAAAGAGGTTTGGTCATACGAATCGTCAAATTCTTGCGCAATTCTTTCATGTGGGGAATTTTCTATGGACATAATGATACGTGGCGCCACATCATACGCTTCTTCATTATGTTGACATTTATTATGTATGGAAATCCCCAGATTTCAAACTAATGTTTCGACTACCATCACAAATCCCAATGGATTTTTTTTATAATTTGTTATGTTATTTTCAAAATATTTTGTCAGATTTGCATGTTTTTCAACTGAATAAAGACTGCTACACTCTGAATTCCAAGGATTTAGAATTAAAAGTCAAGTCCACTCCAGAAAAATGTTGATTTGAATAAATTAATAGAGAAAAATCAAACTTGCATAATGATGAAAATTTCATCAAAATCGGATGTAAAATAAGAGAGTTATGGCATTTCAAAGTTTCGCTTATTTTTCACAATACAGTGATATGCACAACTCAGTGACATGTAATTGAGTCAGTTGATGATGTCTATCACTCATTATTTCTTTTCTTTTCTATTGTTTGAATTATACAATATTTCAATTTATACAGATTTGACAGTAAGGACCTACTTGACTGAACCATATAGTATTAAACAATGCTAATTCCACATGTTCAGGGAGAAATTAATCATTGTTTCATTTGACAATGAGGAGAAAATAATAATATTTCGTATTTCATATAATAAAATACAAAAGAAATAGTGAGTGGATGACGTCATCAGTTTCTTCATTTGCATACCGATGAGGATGTGCATATAACTGTTTTGTGAAATTAAGCAAAATTTTAATTTTAGTGTACCAGTACCAGTACCCTGAAGAAAAAGCGCATCACATTTAAGATTCTTTGTTTAGTTTTCAATTGTAGGTTTAAATATTAAGTAATTATGTAATTCACAAGTCTACATTCTTTGTTTCCAGTATGTGTATTTTGTTTCCTTTATTGTAAAGCGCGTAGAGAAACTTTCAGTTTATTATATGCGCTATATAAGAGAAGTATTATTATTATTTAAAATGTCATAACTTTCTTATTTTACATCCGATTTTGACGAAATTTTCAGTGTTATGCTTGTTGGATTTTTCTCTTTTTATTCAAATCAACTTTTCGTTGAGGTGGACTTTTCCTTTAAGTAGCATTACGTTCGCACGGATTGGAGTGTGTGTTTGATTGTGTGTGGGTGAGTGTGGAATCCATGGAAAGAGGTTTGGTCATAAATGAATCAACACATTCTTTCACGTGGGGACTTTTCTAATAATACGTGGCGCCACGGCATACGCTCTGTCATTTTGTTGAAATTGCACTGCACTCTATAACAATTTAATCTTTGTGGAAATCCCCAGCTTTCAAAATAATGATGTTTTGACTGCAATCACAAACCTCAATTGATTTGTTATAATTTATTCTACAAATATATTTTGTCAGATTTGCATGTTTTTTTCAACTGAATGATCAATAAAGACTACTGCACTCTAAATTCCAAGTATATGAACTAAATCCAGATCGGCTGTGAATAGTGACCAGCCAAATATTGGATTTAGTTTTAAACCTTGTAGATTTATATATAAATCTGAAAGAGTTGAATCCCAATTTTTTTAGATTTGCAAGTTAATCCTAAAGATTTAAAACAAATCCAACATTCGGCTGGTCACTACCCACAGCTGATTTGGATTTATTTTAAATCCTTGGAATTTAGAGTGTACTAAGCATATTTCCCTTTATGTATGACATATAGCTGCGAGTCATGCGGGAATCATTTGTCTACCCAATTGCAAGAGATGTTGAGCAAAGTGCATGCCTGACATACTTTCTGCTGGCGGCTTTTAACCTTGTTCAAAGAGGTTTTATATGCTGTTACTCCATCTCATTTGAAACCTCTTTGGTAAAACCAACCTCGTGATCAGTTACTAAGCTTAATGCATTAGGTCCTGGGCCCCGTCGTACAAAGACGATCCAATCAACCTAAACTATGGAAAGCCATCAACGTCAACATCTAAAATACATGTTCGTTCAAAATGTTTTATAGTTATGATGTATATTCACACATTCCCTGTTTTCTTGGCAATTCAGTATACTTCTCTGTGTTTTCATAGGACATTGTGCAAACTTCCTAAAGGAAAAAATATGACATTAATGGATTTCCATATACTTGAGGTTGATCGGATCAATCTTAATTCTATGGAAATCCATCAGTGTCATAATTTTTTTTTCTACAGGAAATTTGCAAGATGTCCTTTGTTAACAAAGAAGAACACACCAAATTGTCAAGAAATCAATGAATTTATGGATATACATTCATGTCTAGATTTTTTTTTAACATACAGGCATTTTATATGTTGACTTTGCTGGCTTTCCATAGTTGCGATTGATCAGATCAATCGCAACTCTTTGTAAGACAGGGCCCTGGTGACTATGAAAAAGAAAAGTTGTGACTGTACTGAAAAATCAATAATGACAATATAGCTTATGTGTCGTGGCCGAGTGGTCTAAGACGTCTGGCTATACCATGGAAGTCCGGGGTTCGATTTCCGGCAAGGTCTAACAAGGCATTTATTTCATTTATATTCCTCTTTTATATTGCATCAAATGAATGAAGAATAATAAGTATTAGTGGTTCTAAAAGGTGAACGTATTAAAAAGACTATTTTAAGAAGCTGGGATTTTCCACCCATATCGATATTCTAAACAAGTAAGGAGTGTATGCTACGATGCCACGTATTATTATGATGTCATAGAAAATCCCCCATGAAAGAATTGAACAAGAATATTGCCGGCCCCATCAACCCTGCATCCCACCGCATAAAACCAGTTAGTGAACAAAAGGCTCTTATAGTTGACAATGTTTCACCATCACACACACAAAAAAATCTTAACTGTTACTGAGCTGTTACTGGATAGTTTATTATTTCATGAGATGGGGCATGGTTTTGACAAATAATATATTTGCACAAAATATTCCAGCATAAAATACATATATTTGCGAATATCAGTATTCCATGCTGCTGAAAATACAGTTTACACCTATTCCATGCACTGCATTAAGGGAAGAAACCAAAATTAGAATGAAAATATAATTCTTATAGGATGGGGATAAATCTCATTGATTATATAAAAAAAATCTGAATCTAATTTTGGTTTGGTCCCCAATAATAGGTGTCAATAGATTGACTTTTAAGAGTTTAAGACTTTCAAAGAATTTTAAGAGTGAAGGCACATTCTCCCAAAATGATCTTTGCAGACAAATTGTCAATTTCATTTCATTTTATTATGCATTCTGATGAAAAAAAGCAACATTTCACATTATAAAGTACACATGATTGAATATATATATATATATACATGTAAAAGGATAGCTACTGTTCTTATTTAAAAGCACAATTATGGCCCTCATTTCTTTCAAAAGTAGTACAGGTGTGAAAATCATGATACCTCACTCTTGAAAGGATATGCTCAAATGGATTCTGACAACCCCCCATTTTTTATTTTACAGCAATATATTATAAAAGACCGCTATATATTTCTTCTTCTACTACAGCTACTACTACTACTTCTACTACTACTACTACTACAGTAGCAGTAATAATAGTAATAATAATAATAATAACAACGACAATAATGATAATAATAACAACAACAATAATAATGATAATAGTAGTAATTATGATAATTATAATAATTATTATTACAATAATTCTTATTATTATTGCTAGAATAAGATAGCCCTATTACTTTATCAGAAGTCTCTTAAAGTTCTATAAAAATACATCTTAATTACCCTGGCTTTAGCAATGCAGCTGTTACCATCCTTTGCGTTTCAATCAATATATAATTAACCATTTACCTCGCCTGAGTTGAGTGCAGCGCAATGTGAACAAATCCCTTCCTGAAAAAAAAATAACGTCATGGTGGGATTCGAACCCACGACCCTCTGACTGAAAGAGACAGAACCATTATAAACGTATAGACCACTCATACTCCAACCCCACTTTCAAAACCATTCTGTGGCCCTAGCTGCTAATACTAAATAGGGAGTTTTTGCACCGGAACGCAGAACGTTCTTCAGAACATAGAAAATATATTGTGAAATGGTCTTCATGACAATGAACAACTAAGAAGTATTTTCGAAAATTGGTGAATCAAAACAGCAGTTTCGTAGTTAAATCTGCATTTTTTCCCCGTCAGCTCCAAAACTTAGGACGAACTGTCTTTGCGGTTCTCCAATTTTCGACAAAGACTTCCCTGTTGTTCATTGTCATTTTACGGGCATTTCAATACATTTACTATGTTCTAGAAATCTGCGTGGCGGTACGAAAACACCCTATTACCACGAAAGGAAATCCCCGTCTTCCACGAATTACATTCCATATATTAACTTTTTGCAAAGTTACTTAAATCGTTATCAATGCAATTTCCAACATTTCGGAGAGGAAAGGTTTCAAATAGAAATCATTCAAGGGTCTTCTGTATATAATGGAGGGATATTATGGACAATACTAGGACAAGCGTCATATAGCTAACATCTTTAGCATATATATATTGCTTTTTAATTAAACATAATCAAAGCACTTTCTAATATTCTACTCTCCAAGAGCTTGTAATATACAAAGTGGATGTCATACAAAAAATATATACATGTACGGTAGGTTTTTAGTTTTTTTTTATGTTCTTGGGGACTATTACAAATACTAAGGCCAGTGAGACAACCATTGTTGATCTGTCATGGAGTTCATTCTGGGAATTTGATATATATATAAACTCCTCAAAAAAAGTTTGGAAATCTGACTTTGATCGATAATCCCTCCTCGGTTTTTAGTAAATATCAATGTGTTATTAATATCAATGAATAGAACATTTATTTTGCTTTAAAATGATACCCTACATGATATGATTATGAGTCACATGGAGGTGCAGTGCCTTGAAATGTGGGGCAAGGTCAAATTTCAAAAGTTGCAAAATGACACAATATTGAAAGTCACTGTTCTTTTTTCCGTGGTGATGAGTGAGTTTTTCAGCGGTTTCTTTTGACTTTGATCGAAAATTCCTCATCGGGTTTAGTACATATCAATGTGTAATTAATATCAATGAATAGATCATGTAAATTTCTTTAAAATGATACCCTACATGATATGATTATCGTTCACATGGAGGTGCAGTGTCTTGAAATGTGGGGCAAGGTCAAAATTCAAAAGTTGCAAAATGACACGATATTGAAAGTCACTGTTCTTTTTTCAGTGGTGATGAGTGAGTTTCTCAGCGGTTTCTTTTATTTTCATGCACCTTAACATTAACATGGAATCAAACACACCTCTGCACAAGCAAACACATAACAAACTAACACACAAACATGCATGGGTATATTTCAAACCACGACTCAAACCATGTTATATCACAGAACCATCACTACAGAAGCAGGGGCTTGATTTGAATGGATTTTCTATTTTCTCTATTGACACAGACAAAAGAATCATGTTCTGTATTGACCCTTCATGACTATTTCTGCTCGTTTTGCAGCTTTTCAATGCACACCTCATCCAACACTTTTGAGTCCTGCTCTTTTTGTTATGGCATGATCATAACAAGCATGGTATCAATTCAAAGAAAATTAAATAATCTTTTGAATGATGTAAAATATGCATTGAGTAAAATTGGGAGTTGGGAGAAATTAATGGCCAAACACAGATTTTCCAAACTTTTTTTGAGGGGTTTATATCGTTTTATATATATATCATTTTATCCAGAATCCGTACAATTTGACAAGATCGAAAGGGAACATGATTTTGTTTGAAAATTAAACCAAGTTCCATTAAAAGGAGGGTGCGAAAAATACATTTCATATATATACAAAAAATACAACGCACTCATAGCGGAAGGGGGGGGGGCGCAAATAGTTAAGAAAAGACATGTAATTCACGGTTACACGGTGGTACTTTCACATTACTTTGCGTGCGTGCGAGTGGGGGGAGGGGGTCACGGGGAGGGGGGGGGGGGGTCAGTGGTAATAGGCTAATACCACAAACAGTGTTGAACAAACCTCTAAATTGCCGATGTAGATAAATGAAGGGTACATATTTTTCTTTTGTTGAAAAAAAATCAAAATATTACAAGATAGGAATGATTTAAAATATATAAGTACAAAATAAAAAAAAGGAATGAAAAAAGAAAGGCAAGGCATATAAAACATCAATAAACAGCGATATTATGTCACTCACCTAACATTACATTACATTGCCGAGTTATTTTGTAATATTTTTTTGAACACCTATTAAGATTTTAGGATATCATACGATTCTACAGTTCCAAGTAATGAATTCACTATTTTTCTGGAAGCGCCTTAGTTTTCGTATAACCACACATATTTGCAGGGTCTACAGCTCTTCTTTGAGTTTGGTAGACATGGTAGAGTCGACCTCGATTCCGAGCACACCAAGCACTCTCTCTCTAACTGTGAGGACAATCTTTTTGGAGCTCTTCCTGCGATCAGTATCATCTGTATTTTGTAGGATTAAAAAAAAAACATACCATGTTACGGCACATTTTGGTAACAATTATTGTTTAAACCAAAATTTGCAGTTACCAAAAATGT
The DNA here is from genome assembly GCF_037042905.1 of Lytechinus pictus. NCBI lineage: Eukaryota > Metazoa > Echinodermata > Echinoidea > Temnopleuroida > Toxopneustidae > Lytechinus > Lytechinus pictus. The sequence continues at coordinate 11,871,040 of NW_026974141.1, read as the reverse complement.
GCAATTTACTAAAATGTGCCGTCTTCTTAGTCACGGCTAATTTTCGTAACTGCACATTTTGGTTTAAAATAAGTATATTGCACATTTACTAAAATGTGCCATTTTTTTTAGTTACGGCACATTTTGGTAACTGCACATTTTGGTTAAAAAAAATAATTGTTTCCAAAATGTGCCGAAAGTGCACCTATGCCTGACAGGATTTTTTTTGCTACAAAAAATGTGCAGTTATACCGTGATGTGTATGCACATTTTGGACAATATGCACATTTTGGTAACAACTTTAAGACTTGATTTAACGGTTAAAGACCAGATGTGACGGTTATAATGGATTAAAGATTGATAATAGGGTATGGGTTGGAGACAAAGTCAGGGATAGTATATTATGTCTGTGTGTGTGTGGGTGGGGTGATTTGCCAATAGGTCCAATGTCATTACGTCCAATGACCATGTCATCTAATTTGGTCCAACACCATTTCGTTCAATAGCAAGTTTGTCCAATAGCCACTTCCTCTAAGAGCCATTTCGTATAAATGTCACTTCATTTAATAGAGATTTCTTCCAATAGCCAGTTCGTCTAATTTCATTCCCAGTTGGTTCAATTGTCAATTTCGTCGAATACTCACTTGGCCCAATTGACAGTTGGTCCAATATCCGCTTCGTCCAATACCCACTTGGACCATTTGACAGTTCTCCCAATTGGTCTAAAACCCGTTACTGGGGGCAAGCACTGATCCAGGGCACTGGCGTAAATCCCGGGGGGGGGGGATGGGGGGATATATCCCCCCCACTTTTCGAGGAGGGGGGGATGGCCTATACAAACATCCCCCCACTTTTTACGAAAGAAATGAAAAAAATCACAAGAGATAATTGTTTTATTGGTGAAAATTCTTCCAAAAATACCGCTTAACAAATAAAATAATATTATTGAATCATAAAATGCAAATAAAGAGCCAGTTCACCATTTCCAAACGAAATACTTATGTCCTTAACATTGAAGAGAAACCCCCGTTTCTTCCAATTCATCAATGTTGGGGTCTTTGGGAAGCTAGGATTAAGATGGAATGTCAAAAATTTGTTGAATGTAATCTCTAATAAAACCATTAAACCATCATGGGGTAAAAAAGATAATAATATTGGAGGGGTATTTGCCATATGGACATACAGTGGCGTAACTACGGGGGACATGGGGGGCACATCCCCCCCCCCATCGGCTGACCAAAAAAAAAAAAAACGTGGAAAGGGGGAAAAGGAGAAAAGAGGGAGAAAGGAAGAGAAACGTAGTGGGAAATAAGAAAGTATTATTCATTAGAATGTTATATTATATTATAAATATGTTAAGTTACATTACATAAGAAACATTTTTATCATAACTTTATGAAACATAATTTGCCCAGGGCCTACGTCTTCTTGTTCCTGGTGCTCGCATTGTCTGTTTAACGAGATATATAATCCTGTTGTACTAAAACATCCCATTTTCAAGTCAATATAAACCAAATATATTTCCTAGCACTTGAGTTATCATTGTTTTATGTAGTGACATATGCTTCTTTTTCATGACTCAAAAGTGATTGCCCCATGTTAAGGTCTTCGTATATATGATACATTTCCTGTCCGTGATTACGTTCGCATTAGTGGATTGGTGAGATATGTCTGCTCTTCATGAATTCCTAAAATCAGTCCTTAAAATGTCCCTTCTTCTGATCTGAATATCAAAAATTTTCAGCTCGCGCTTCGCGCTCGCTTCATTTGGTTAATGAAATACGTATGGTCCTAGTTAATTCCTACAAAGAAACCTTAGAATGCCCCACTTCAGGTCTGAATTATCTAAGTTTTCAACTCGCGCTTCGCGCTCGCATTGTTAAGCGAGACAGGTACCTATCATGATTACACAAATTTGATTATAATGTCCCTTTTTAGGTGTGAATATAAAAAAATTTCAGCTCGCGCTTCGCGCTCGCATTATTTGATCAGTGAGATACATATCCGTTTAATGACATTGTCCTTAAAATGTCTCTATTAGGTCACTCACTCAGTCATTCAAAAATTTTGCTGGTGCCCCCCCCCCATGCCGTGACCCACGGTCGCCACTGTGGACATATCAATGACAATTCCTTGCATATCTAAAAACATGATTGCAAAAAAATGCCAAAATATTTCAGTCATCCCCCCCACCCATCAACACGGATTTACGCCAGTGATCCAGGGGATGAATCGGTCCCCCTTCTCAGAGCCATTTTTTCAATAAACACTTTCTTATAGCCATTTCCTTCAAAAGCCAGTTCGTCTAACTTCATTGCCAGTTAGTCAAATTGCCATTTTCTTCCGACAGTTTGACAGCTCCAATAAATGTCCACTTGGTCCAATACCCATTTGGTCAAATTCCAACTTGGTCTAATACCCGTTACAGGGGGCAGGCGCTGATCCAGGGGGTGAATCGGTCCCCCGGCCTTCTAAGAGCCATTTCGTTCAAAAGACACTTCTTCCATTAGCCATTTCGTTTCATAACCAGTTGATCTAATATCCATTTTATTTTCATTCATTTTGGCAAATTAACACTTAGTTCAATTAAATCAAATGGTATAAGGATTGAATAGCTATTGGACCAACTGGTTACTAGACGAGATGACGAGCGGACGAACTTTAGACCATGTGGAAAGTAGACGAACTTTCAACAGGACCAAGTGGGTATGGACAAACTGTCAATTGGATGAAGTGGGTATTGGAGCAAAATGGCAATTACACCAAGTGGGCCTTGAAACAAAATGACAATTTGACCAACTGCCAATGAAGTTAGACGAACTGGCAATTGTAAGTGGGTATTAAACGAAATGGCTTTTAGGAGGGCGGGGACCCATGCACCCCCTGGATTTGCACCTGCCCCCATAAAGTAACGGGTATTAGACCAAGTCGAAATTGGCCGAACTGTCAATTGGACCAAGTGCATGGGTAGGCCTATTAATTGGAAATACTGTTAATTGTCCCAAGTAAGTATTTGAGCAAAATGGCAATTGGACTAAGTGTGTATTGGACCAACTGGCAATGAAATTGGACGAACTGGATATAGAAGTGCCTATCAAACAAAGTGGAATTTAGACGAAATGGCTCTTAGACTAACTGGACTTTGGACGAAATGGCTATTGAACGAACTTACCATTGGACTAAAAAGCGTACACGACAAGGTTATTGGACGAAATGGCATTGAACATAGTGGGTAGATCTTTAGACCAACTCGAGATTAGACAATATTAATGGTAAACCAAATGGGTTGAGCCGATGTGGTTTTACAAAATAGAGACCCATAACCGGGCGAACGTTGCACCACAAATTGTCGCCCCACAATTTGTGGTGCAACGTACGCCCGGATTTTTGGAACCCCGTTTCGTGGAAAGTAGTTCGAATATATATGCAGCCTGACATATCTCAATATGTTTTTTTTTTTGCGGCGAAGATTGACACGTACAGTATAGGCCTACTTTGAACTTTTGTTGGACTTTTATCAACATGCAAATCAGAGAGTTCTGAAGGTACATAGGCCGCTTAAAGTGACCGACCTTATACAGGACTACAGGAAATGAACGATATTTCAATTAGCTTAACTAATTTCTCACCTTGGCTGGCTATTAACGTGATATCCTCACAAAAGCTGTCAAAACTTTCATACCCTGCAAAGTCTGAGCATAGGTCCCGGAGGATTTCAGGAAACCGAGACCCATTTGGCATGTCACGTGTTTTGTAAAAACGTTGTCGGTCCTTACAAACGGAGTCCAGCTCGTTTAAGATTCTGAGGCCTTTCGGAGCTGATAATTCAACTGTGAAAAGCTCGGTGAGGAATTCATCAAGAAGTTCTTTGAGTGGAGGCTCAAAGAACCTGTATGCGTTTGGACATAGAGTGCGGGTGAGATCACCGAGGTCGATTCCATACAATCTTTGCAGCATTTTGATTTCAGGAACATTGGGATCGGGTTTTGGGCCTGTGCGATCTCTGCCATCAAGCAGGACAATTGCCTGAACGTAGTGCGTTGTGAATTTGCAGAATTCATTGAAGTCAAAGTTATCAGCAACCTGAAGAATGTAATTGCATATTGGTTGAATAAGTGTCTCGAAAGTGCTCAACGTGGAACTCCAATCATCAGGAAAGAAATACTTCAGATGGTCAATGGCAGGCACGTGAGTGCAGGTGTACTCCAGGACGTCTTGTAAATGGTACGAGTCCGACCGACCACTTGACCGGGTATGGCCACTTCCGATGACCGCGAAGATGCAGATTAGGAAAGGGATGACCTTCATGTTTGTCAGCTATAGCTTTTAGGTTTCCCGATTCAATAATTGCTTAACTGTTGAATAAAAAGAAATATTAAAAAAAAATGCGTTTTAGCTTTCATTGCATTGAATATGCAGGATTTTGTCTTCGTGATTTGCCTGTGCAAGATCAGGTCGTATTGCCTGAAGCACCGAAATATCACGATTTCCCTATAAGCATTGATCGAGGGTAACCTCAAGGGGGCCGCGGGAAGGGGTCGGTAGGGGTATTTAGCTCGGAGCGCTAATGTGAGGATGTTTTTATATATCCATACAATTGATTTTGACAGTAACATAATATGCTTTTCACACTGCATTTCCTTAGCCCCATACTATCCTTAACAGCGGACTATATCCTTCACCCAATACTATCTTCTTTTTTGTTTCACACTGTCTTTCTTAACCCAATACTCTTTCCAAAATTGTTCAGTTTTTTACGAGAGTTGTTCTGAAACCTATATCTTAAAAATACAATGCATGTATTTTTAAGAAATAGGTTCAGAACAACTCTTGTGAAAACTAAACCCATATGTCGCAATGTTTTATGCATTGCATAAAACATTGCGACATATGGGTTTTCTCCACTTCGGATACGACACTTAGGTTATGGGAATATTATACACCGTGGTTCGAATGTTGGTTATAGGACTGTGGCGAGGATAGGTTTATACGGTATGATAATACCATGAATGGCTCCATGAATTTTCTTATTAACACACGTCTCTTTGTGAGCTATATATTATGATTTCATGAAAAGTCTACCCTTGAAAGCAGTATGATTGATAAAACTTGCTTCGTCATATTCTCGAAATTCCATACCTCCATGCATGCCGCGATGTTTTACACACATACATTATTTTTTCAAGTTCTATATTCTGACCATTTATAAAGATAGGTAAATTACAGAGCCTTTCATTTTTTTTTTCAAAGCATGGCTGGTGCTACAGGGGGGGGGGGGGACTCTATGATTTTCCATGCAGTGAAAAAAAACTAAGAAAGAATAGAATAGTATAAAACAGGATATTTTTTTAAATGGTAAGGAAGAGAGAAGAAGAATCATGTGGTATAGATCGTATAATTATATATTGCTGCAGTCGCTGTAATTCAAATGAGAGGAACAAATGAAGAGTTGTGCCCCCATCAAATATACCGGCCGTGACGTCAACCCTGGTTCGAAGAATGAAAACAATCTTACCTTAATTATTGATTTGAGACAATGCTGGTCGGCAATTTTACGAGTTTCCGCGTGCACCGAAGCGATTGGAGAGCGAACTGTCGCAGAGTACAAGTCGGCCTATTCAGACAGGACCCGGTTATGTGTGTGTACAAGGGTGTGGGTGAGGGTGTGTGTGGGGGGCAGCAGTGGCGTACCGATCGATTCTGATAGGCGAACTTCATGAAATCAAACATTCCGAGGGAAAATGTTACAATATTTAGCCTCTATCCAACCCGGCTGTGGTTGACCCTGGGGGCTATTGCACTGAAAATGCACAGTTTCAAATTCTTGACACACATGTTCCTTCACTTTATATTTTGTTTGTTTCTCTTCGTCCAACCGTTCTTCCTTTATATTACTCTTTCGCCCTTCTCCCAAGGTTTTCTTAATTTTCCCATTTATGAAAAACTTTTTTGATGCGTTATTTCATTTTTTCCATTTCATTTCATTTACCTTTCCATTAAAAAAAGGATGGGGCCCTATACAGATTATACAAATAGACAATTTTTTTAAATAAAAAAGTGTGATGTAATAAAAACAAAGAACGTACCTCATACATACACATGCACACTATCGCATCAGCACACCAACATACACTTAGTAGGTTTAAAGGAAACCAAAACCTTAGAAGAGAAGCAATCTTATTGGAAAGTGTAAAAATTAGAGGAACAGTTTAAAAAGTTTCATCAAAATCGGTTATGAAATAAGCATTTGTTGTGTACACAAATTTTAAGATTTCCCCTTTCACATTATCTCCTCCTGAACTTGACGTGTGATGTGAATTATATTTTCCCATGATATATGTTGTGCTCAGGAGGCAAGATGCAATTTGAAAAAAAGAGGAAATTCTGAAAATTGGTGCACAAAACAAATGGAGAGTTGTCCACAAAATCAGCCATTCTGAATACATTTGCCAATTTGAGGATCCCCATAGAAAGTACATGTACAAGACTCTTTAAACGTCCTTAACTTGCTTAATTCATAATTGATTTTGATGAAACTTTTTTTTCATTGTTCCTCTCATTTTACTCTTTCCAATGAAATTGCTTCTCTTCTTCGGTTTTGGTTTCCTTTAAGAGTAATGAGAAAAATCATACTTGAATTCCAATTTGCCTGTACTACACTTAAATCTTTGTGAAACCCCAACCCTTGCACTGCATCCATACAAATGAAATTAAACAACAGTTAAGATCTCTTAAAGTGTACTTCATAACTTTATAGAACGAAAATATACAAAACAAAGAAATAATATACAGTTCCATATCCATTGATACATTTACATTGACATAGGTAGTATAAACTTAACTCACTCAGGGTTCCCAGCTTTTCAGAAATATAAAAATCCCTGATTTTTCCCTGAAGTTTAAAAATTCCCTGATAATTATTTAAACCCATTCCCAGTTTCCCATGATTTCTAAGTTGTTACAGTGAATTGAATTATTTTCAGTATAAAAATAATGTAAAACTAATTAGTATTATTTCACAGGCATGTAATGGCCTCCCTTCTCCCCATACAGCCATACTTTCCTCACCTTATATACAGAAAGAGGTTGGTTCAAGGCAATCCTAGTACATATTTGAGGCATTTGAGGCATTGTTCCCTGATTTGAGCTATTTTTTAATCAAAATTCCCTGATTTTTCCCTGTCTGGAAAAAAGTAAATTAATTTTCTCTGATTTCCCTGATGGACTGGGAAACTGGGTTACACTTCGTAATTCTGAAGGTTCTTTATTCCGAAACACGTAAATTGCCTATACCTCGATGTTCGTTAATCCGAAAACGTAAAAGGGTTTGTTAATCCGAACAATTGTGGCGTTATTCCGAAGGTTCGATGTTCCGAAGGTTCGTTAAACCGAAAACGAAATAAGGTTCGTTAATCCGAAAACAAAATAAGGTTCGTTAATCATTTCGTTTTCGGACTAACGAACCTTCGGAATTACGAACCTCATTTTGTTTTCGGATTAACGAACCTTCGGAATTACGAACATCACTTCGTTTTCGGACTAACGAACCTTCGGAATTACGAACCTGATTTCATTTTCGGACTAATGAACCTTCGGAATTACGAACCTTCGGAAATACGAACCTTCGGAATATCCGAACCTTGGGAATAGCGAAGCTTCGGAATTACGAATGTATGCGATCCATGCGGGGAACCTGTACATATTATTAACCCATTGGAGACTGTATGATTCTGCTATAACACATGTTTTTAAAAGACTTCAGTGTTGTCATTGTGCTTGTTGGATTTCTCTCTTTCTTTATTCAAATCAACTTTTTGTTGGGGTGGACTTGTCCTTTAAGTAAAGCAAGTCATCACAAATATTTTTACCTTGATAAAAATTGTTCTGGTATAAAATGACCACATCATGTTAAAGTGTATAGTATTAAAATTCTTCATGACATACATTGTATAACATGTATTAGTGTACCTAAAACACAAGTTTTTTTTATAAAAAAATATATATAAAGACACAAAGCATCTAGATATTCAGCCCCCCAAAATGTCTGAAACTCTCTCTCTTTCACAAATAATAATTAAGACATGTTTAGCATTCTTATATATAAGCATGTTTAAACAGTGACTCGGTTCGGGGGGTTCGACATGCGAGCCATGCTCAACATGGCAATGTGATCGTGTTTATACTGAAACAAAAAAGGCGAGTTCAACGTGGCCTGCGGGTTGAAACCTACGATTTTGGCATATCAAAAAGTTGTGTTCGACACGGCTCATGAAACCCACTGATCGCATTTGAACAGCATAAAATTGCCACGTTGAGCACGGCTCGCATGCCGAACCCCGAGCTGAGTCAATGTGTAAATACAGTGTATTTTACTCTTAGACCCATGCCCCACCACACAAATACATATATGGGCTGATTTGTATGTCTGTATTTTTACACTGTGAACCAAATCTATTGTCTTAATCATGAGTATCGTTTTTGGAGTCTGACTTTTAATGCTATCTGTTTCTGAAACAAATTAAAAAAGAAAAAGAAAAAGAAATCTTTAAAAAATATTTATGTGATAAAAACAACATCAAATTATGAAATGCTACATAGTTATTAAAACACACCATTTAAAAAAAATTGCACTTGAGCTGCAGTGATCTACTTGTTGGTCAGTTTTCATACAAGTTTATGAATACAATAATAAGGATTTATACAAAGTCTGCATTCATTAATAAATGTACATGTAGATAAAAACAAGTATCCATATTGTTTAGCTTCTTCAGTAAGTTCAAAGTTACTGTTGAAATGACAATATATATTTGTTTAATCAATCCAATACCTCATCATTTCACCAAATCGCCAGAATATCTTTGTAAAAAAATATATATCACATAAAATATGAATGGTGCAAAATATATTTCTTCATACATGTAAATGCACCCAATTAATGACCTGTTTACATAAAATTCTTTTACAATTTAAAGCAGTGACATTTCAGCCAGACAGAATGGCTAGAAATTATTTCTCTTTCGAGAAATGTCCGAATTATACTTTTTATAACAATAGACATGCATGTATATGTCGGGCAGCATATGCGTATGTTTACTAAGTGAAATGTACATAACAGAAACACTTAATCTTGTCTTCCGCTTGAGCAGTCATATGACCCCTGATAAAACATAGTGACCTTAAGAAATTACTGAATTTTCTGTAAAAAATACTCTACTAAGTACTTAGAATAGACACGTGCATAATTATATGCCAGGCAGCTAGATGTATGTTTATTACCTGAATATATGCAATGTACACAACGGAAACACTTAACCAACCTTCTTATCTGCTCGACCAGTCAAATGACTTCCACTAAAACCTTCAGACCTTTAAATAATTCCTGAATTGTTACATATGCATAATTATATGCCAGGCAGCTTAATGTCTGTTTATTAAGTGAATATATGCAATGTACATAATAGAAACACTTAACCTTAATATCTGCTTGACCAGTCATATACTTCCACTAAAACCTTGAGACCTTTAAAAAATTCCTGAATTGTTTCTTAAAAATATTCTATTTAGTACATACAATAGACATATGCATAATTATATGCCAGGCAGCTTAATGTATGTTTATTAAGTGAATATATGCTATGTACATAACATAAACGCTGAACCATCTTATCTGCTTGACCAGTCATATGACTTCCACTAAAACCTTGAGACCTTTTAAAAAATCCTGAATTGTTTCTTAAAAATACAATAGACATGCATAATTATATGCCAGGCAGCTTAATGTATATTTATTTAGTGAATATATGCAATGTAGAAAACATAAGCACTTGCCCGATTGCCCGGGGCAAGTGAAAGTTAGAGTCAGGCAAGTGTTTTGAAGTAAAGACCAAAACTACTTGCCCGAATTGGGCAAGCAAAATTCTCACAGGAGAATTACCAAAATTAGGGTCAATATGATATATTGACCCTAATTTTGATCATGGCGGGCAAGATAAAACTGAATTTGGAAACAGAAATACAATAGCAGAGTAGATCAGTCCATGTCAAAAGAGAGAAAAATGTCAATGGTTTATAAAACCGCAAAACTTTCTTTTGAAGAGGTACAACTTTTTTCAATGATTTTTTTCAGGCAAGTGAAATAGATTTTTGGGCAAGTATATTTCAACCGTCTAAAAATTTACTAGCCTGACTGGGCAAGTGCTTCTAAAAAGTTATGTAGCACCCTGCTTTATGCTTGACCAGTCATTTGACTTCCACTAAAACCTGAGACCTTTAAAAATTCTTGAATTGCCTCTTAAAAATATATTCTACTGATACTGAGTACTTATAATAAACATGTGTAAATCTATATGTTAGGCAGCTTTGATGTATGTTTTAATAAGTGAATATATGCGATGTACATAACAGATACACTTAACCTTCTTAGCTGCTTGACCAGTCATATGACTTCCACTAAATCCTTGAGACCTTTAAAAAACTCCTGAATTTTTTCCTAAAAATACAATGGACATGTATGCATATTTATATGCCAGGCAGCTTAATGAATGTTTATTAAGGGAATATATGCGATGTATATAACAGATAAAAAATATATATGTGAATATATATATGTGTGTCAGGCAGTTTTGATGTATGTTTACTAAGTGAATATATGTGATGTACATAACAGATACACTTAACCTTCTTGGACACACATGTGACCTTTGATAACCCCTGGTGACCTAAACGTGCGGTTTTTATGGGGCTAACAAACATTTTGCGAAGGATGTGAATAAGACAAATTTGGCAGTGTCCACAAGTCGCATTTCATGTCCCAAAAAGTGCTCCAAACATGAACTTAGGTTTTGGATCCATAACTATGGGACTAACATTCAAATAACATTTAAATATGTTTCCATTTGGTAATGAGGTATGAGCACAATTTCAATATTCACTCAGTATTTCTGAACCTTTATATACTGTAGGTACCCTCCGCAAACGGGGGAGCATTCCATGAAAGAACATGTCAGTGTTTTATCCGACAAGTCCTGTTTTATCCAACAGTTGCCATAGTAACAGAACTTCTCAGCCAATCAAAATCAAGGAAAGTTTTCAGAGCTTACAACCTGGATGGAAAATGTTGATGAAACGCTCCCCAGTTTAATCAAACAGTTGCCTTAGCAACAGTGCTTCTCAGTCAATCTAAATCAAAGAAAAATTTCAGAGCTTACGACTTAATGGACAAAAAATGTTGATGAAACACTCCCCAGGAGCTGAAATTTTGTTATGCATCACTCGCACAAGGGGAGTATTTCACGTTTCAAAATTTTCAGAGGTTTTCACTGACTAACTTGGTCTCAGCCAATCAGATGCAAGGAGTTGTAGTAGCTTGGTGTAAATCATGGACCAAAACGTTTTGTGAAAAGCTCTCAAGATCCGACAGAGGAATCACACCGCTTCATTGCCAGATGAAGGCTTGGTTGGCTGATTCAAGGCTTCTGGTTTGGGCCCACTGGATGAAACTGAAAAGGGTGAGGGAGTGGAGAGAATATGAAAAATTGTATGTATTCTATAATGAGGAATAATGGATTCACGTTAGTATGATTGCAAATTATGATGATGGTGGTGATGATGATGACGGTGGCGATGATGATGGAAATAATGTCAATGAGTTGGTGGTGGTAAGGTTACCAGTGATGATGATTGGGATGGAGATGATGATAATGATGGAAGTGATGATGATGACAATGATGGTGATGATGATGATGATGGTGGTGATGATGATGTTGGTGGTGGTGATGATGGTGGTGGTGGTGGTGATGATTGTGTTGGTGATGATGGAGGTGATTATGATGACAAAGATGATGGTGATTATAATGCTGCTGCTGCTGATGATGATAATGACATATGGATGATGGTAATGATTATGATGATGGTGGATGTGATGATGATGATGGTGGTGATGATGATGACGGTGGCGATGATGATGGAAATAATGTCAATGAGTTGGTGGTGGTAAGGTTACCAGTGATGATGATTGGGACGGAGATGATGATAATGATGGAAGTGATGATGATGACGATGATAGTGGTGGTGGTGATGATGATGATGGAGGTGATGATGATGTTGGTGGTGGTGATGATGATGTTGGTGGTGGTGATGATGGTGGTGGTTGTGATGATGGTGGTGGTGGTGATGATGGTGGTGGTGGTGATGATGATGTTGGTGGTGGTGATGATGATGGTGGTGGTGGTGATGATGATGTTGGTGGTGGTGATGATGATGATGGTGGTGGTGGTGGTGGTGATGATGGTGGTGGTGGTGATGATGATGTTGGTGGTGGTGATGATGGTGGTGGTGGTGATGATGATGTTGGTGGTGGTGATGATGGTGGTGGTGGTGGTGATGATGTTGGTGGTGGTGATGATGGTGGTGGTGGTGATGATGATTGTGTTGGTGATGATGGAGGTGATTATGATGACAAAGATGATGGTGATTATAATGCTGCTGCTGATGATGATGATGATAATGACAAATAGACGATGGTAATGATTGTGATGATGGTGGTGATGGATGTGATGATGATGATGGTGGTGATGATGATGACGGTGGCGATGATAATGGAAATAATGTCAATGAGTTGGTGGTGGTAAGGTTACCAGTGATGATGATTGGGATGGAGATGATGATAATGATGGAAGTGATGATGATGACGATGATAGTGGTGGTGGTGATGATGATGATGGAGGTGATGATGATGTTGGTGGTGGTGATGATGGTGGTGGTGATGATGATTGTGTTGGTGATGATGGAGGTGATTATGATGACAAAGATGATGGTGATTATAATGCTGCTGTTGCTGCTGATGATAATGACAAATAGACGATGGTAATGATTATGATGATGGTGGTGATGATGATGATGGTGACGATGATGATGGAAATAATTTCATTGAGTTGGTGGTGGTAATGTTACCAGTGATGGTGATTGGGATGGAGATGATAATAATGATGGAAGTGATGATGATGACAATGATAGTGGTGGTGATGATGATGATGATGGAGGTGATGATGATGTTGGTGGTGGTGATGATGGTGGTGGTGGTGATGATGATTGTGTTGGTGATGATGGAGGTGATTATGATGACAAAGATGATGGTGATTATAATGCTGCTGCTGCTGATGATGATAATGACATATGGACGATGGTAATGATTATGATGATGGTGGATGTGATGATGATGATGGTGGTGATGATGATGACGGTGGCGATGATGATGGAAATAATGTCAATGAGTTGGTGGTGGTAAGGTGACCAGTGATGATGATTGGGATGGAGATGATGATAATGATGGAAGTGATGATGATGACAATGATGGTGATGATGATGGTGATGATGATGTTGGTGATGATGGTGGTGGTGGTGATGATGATTGTGTTGGTGATGATGGAGGTGATTATGATGACAAAGATGATGGTGATTATAATGCTGCTGCTGCTGATGATGATAATGACATATGGACGATGGTAATGATTATGATGATGGTGGATGTGATGATGATGATGGTGGTGATGATGATGACGGTGGCGATGATGATGGAAATAATGTCAATGAGTTGGTGGTGGTAAGGTGACCAGTGATGATGATTGGGATGGAGATGATGATAATGATGGAAGTGATGATGATGACGATGATAGTGGTGGTGGTGATGATGATGATGGAGGTGATGATGATGTTGGTGGTGGTGATGATGGTGGTGGTGATGATGGAGGTGATTATGATGACAAAGATGGTGATTATAATGCTGCTGCTGCTGATGATGATGATAATGACAAATAGAAGATGGTAATGATTATGATGATGGTGGATGTGATGATGATGATGGTGACGATGATGATGGAAATAATTTAATTGAGTTGGTGGTGGTAATGTTACCAGTGATGGTGATTGGGATGGAGATGATAATAATGATGGAAGTGATGATGATGATGACAATGATGGTGGTGGTGATGATGATGATGGAGGTGATGATGATATATATATATGCATGTATGTGTGCATAATTTATATATTATTTATTTAGGCCAATTTATTTTTAACTCATTCATTTATTTATTTTTATTACATCATTATCTTTAGATCTATTTTCATTAATAAATTAATCTTTTTAATTTTAATATTTTGTTATTTATTGATTTATTCATTTTATCATATTTTTTTTTGGGGGGTGGGGGAGTTATAGACCCCAAATGGCAAATTAAATTTGACAGGTGGGAAAAAAAACATGCACAAATATATGTACATTTCTTCATGGGCATTGGCCTCAGTCTTGGATGACCATATGTCTCAGAATGACCATATCTCTCTCTCTCTGTCTCAGTCTTGGCTGAGCCCGCCTTGGATAAAATACAGATATTTACCTTCTAGTCGCATAGAACCATCTGCTGTAATGGTAGTAAAACTTTCAGCCTAAAAAAAAAAGAGAGAAATCATCAAGAGATCAACTTCTGTTGTTCATATCCCACTTTGAATGTAAGATTTTTATTTCTATCTGATTTGATTTACTCATATCTACATTTTAAAAGACATTATAACAGGGGGCTGTTTCATAAAGCTGTTCGTAAGTTAAGAGTGACTTGAAGAACGACTGGTGATCCTTTCTTGTGGTAAATGATATTCACAATTAAATGTTCATTGGTGATTATTTAGCAAGTAAGAAAGGTTCACCAGTCGTTCTTAAAGTCTCTCTTAACTTATAAACAGCTTTATGAAACACCCAACTGGAATCATAAGTAGGCCTATATAAATACTCTGCAACATAGATAATACGTGAAATATCTATGACAAGTTTTTGAAATTTTGAAATATACATATATAAAGGGCTACAGACTAAAGTCAAATTATGGGGAAGGGCTGTCACTACCATACCAAAGTTATAACAATGCAAGCTTTTAATAATACTGGAAATATTGGTAATAGATGTCTATTTTACCATGCATAATCAACAAATGTAACATTAAAACCATCAATTTCTCCACTCTATAGTTTGAATGTTGTGCATCTGTCACATTTGTATGGAAACATATAAATGAAAAGTGAAAATGTGACAAAAGTTAACCGAATTATTGGTACTTAAGAAAATAACAGCTAAATACAGTTATTTTGAGCAGTGTGCACACACGTTTATATATATTTTGTGCAGCTTATTAGTAGTATGGCTACAATAAGTAATAGACAGTGCGAACACTTTGCAATGAATAAAGGAACTCACCGATACCTCATTTGATTGTTGCCCACAACACGAGCAACACTGGCAGCACTGTGGGGCGTCGCTGTAACACTCCTTGACACAGGTGGCGCAGCATGTGCAGTTGAAGCAACTTCCGAACAACGTTCCAAAAATGGACGCGAAGAACGTCATCAAAGAAATGAGTGCTATCAGAACCTCGATCACCATTCTACCAGCCTGCAATAAAAAATATAATAATTATAATACCGATGATGATGGTGGTGGTGGTGGTGATGATGATGGTGATGATGATGACGATAATGATAATGATGGTGATGGTGGTGATGATAGTGATGATGGTGATGATGATGATGATGGTGATGTTAATAATGATAGTGATGATGATAATAGTGGTGATGATGATAGTTGTGATGATGATGATAATGGTGATGATGTTGATAGTTGTGATGATGATGATAATGGTGATGATGATGGTGATGATGGTGATAATGATAATAGTGGTAATGATGATGATGATGGTGATGATGATGGTGATAATGATGATAGTTGTGATGATGATGATAATGGTGATGATGATGACAGTTGTGATGATGATGATAATAGTGATGATGATGATAGTTGTGATGATGATGATAATAGTGATGATGATGATAGTTGTGATGATGATGATAATGGTGATGATGATAATAGTGGTGATGATGATGGTGATGATGATGATAGTTGTGATGATGATGATAATGGTGATGATGATGATAGTGGTGATGATGATGATGATGATGATAATGATGATAGTTGTGATGATGATGATAATGGTGATGATGATGATAGTGATGATGATGATGGTGATAATGATGATAGTTGTGATGATGATGGTAGTGGTGATGATGATGATGGTGATGATGATGATAATGGTGATGATGATGATAATGGTGATGATGATGGTGATGATGGTGATAATGATAATAATGATAATAGTGGTGATGATGATAGTGGTGATGATGATGATAATGATAATAGTGGTGATGATGATGGTGGTGATGATGATGATGATGATGATGATGATAATGGTGATGATGATGATAGTTGTGATAATGGTGATGATGTTGATAGTTGTGATGATGATGATAATGGTGATGATGATGGTGGTGATGATGATGATAATGGTGATAATGATGATAATGGTGATGATAATAGTGGTGATGATGATAGTGGTGATGATGATGATAATGATAATAATAGTGGTGATGATGATGGTGGTGATGATGATGATGGTGGTGATGATGATGATAATGGTGATGATGATGATAGTTGTGATAATGATGATAATGGTGATGATGATGATGATGATAATGATGATAGTTGTGATGATGATAATGGTGATGATGATGGTAGTTGTGATGATGATGATAATGGTGATGATGATGGTTATGATGGTGATACTGATAATGATAATAGTGGTGATGATGATAGTGGTGATGATGATGATAATGGTGATGATGATGATAGTTGTGATGGTGATGATGGTGATAATGACGATAGTGGGGATGATGATAGTGATGATGATGATGATAGTGGTGATGATGATGATGATGGTGATAATGATGATAGCTGTGATGATGATGATGATGGTGATAATGATGGTGCTGATTATGGTGATGATGATAATGATGATAGTGGTGATGATGATGATGGTGATAATGATGGTGCTGATTATGGTGATGATGATGATGATGATGGTGATGATGATGGTGCTGATTATGGTGATGATGATGATGATGATGGTGATGATGACAGTGGTGATGATGATGGTGATGATGGTGATAATGATAGTGGAGATGATGGTGATGATGGTGATAATGATAGTGATGATTATGGTGATGATGATGATGATGGTGATGATGGTGGTGATGATGATGATAGCAATGATGGTGATGATGATAATGGTGATGATGATGATTGAGTTAGTTGTGGTGGTGATGATGATGATGATGGTGGTGGTGATGAAGGTGGTGATGAGGAGCATGATGATGGTCATGAAAGGTTCGACTGAAACTATACAGTATCAGCGCAAGTGTACCGGTAAAGAACTTTACAACTTTTCGTAATCTATGTAAAATCATTTGATTAAGATGCTGTACTTCTATTATTGTAAGAAAGGTGAAAATAAACTTTATGAATTCCCACATTCTACTCAGGTTATTTTAGCCTAAAGCAGCTACAATGGGTGATTTCAAGTTCGGTGTTCGGTGTTGGTGTTGAGAGCGTAAAAAGGCCGCTGAACCGAGCTGGGTTCAGAGGAATGATTCCGATTGCGTTATCGATAGCACATGACGTCACGCCTCTGCGCTGCTAAATCATCTCAACTTCACGCGAGAAGTCTCGACGACAAAAATGAAATCGGAGAGAAATGCATTAAATTCTCATCGTACAGAATACCAATGTTTTAATTAATTCAAGAATTCGAAAGAGTGAACATTATTCTTCATCAAAATATATACAGCTCAAATGATTGTACTCATCTCAACTTTAAAAGCTAATTTTACGGGGATGTTTCATCGTGTTCGCCGCCTGTTCACGAGCTTGAGATTGCCAACACCAACACCAACACCGAACTTGAAATCATGATTTTCCCAATCCCTTGGGGTTGGTGTTGGTGAATGGGGGAAATTGCACGTAGATCGTCAACACCAGCCGCAGTGCTGGGTTCAGCAGACGACATTCAACAACAGCATTCAACACGAACTGCCGGAAATACGTCATATTTTCCGAGGTCAATCCCAATACCAGCCTGATTTCAAGTACGGTGTTGTGGCTGGTGTTGGTGTTGTCACAACACCAACACCAGATTTCAACACTGTACTTGAAATCACCCAATGTTCATGTCACATTTAGTCCAAAGCATATTCTGAGTGTATGAATAAATATGAATCACAGCAAGATAGAAGTCTTTTCACTCCATTTGGTAATTCCAAGATCTTAACAGCATACAATACCTTTTGAATGCATTACAACCAGCATTTTTCAATCTTTCCGAGACAGTTTTGTCCATAATCAAACCTCATAAACAGAGACCTTCTACAAGATTCCGCTATTCAAAATGCATGTTTGAAAGTTGACAAAATTACTCTCTACTTACTACAGATGAGGGGCAGTCGAACTCCAGGAAATAAAGGGGATTGCAGTACGTGTAAAAGCTGTGTCCGAGTGTTCTCTCAATCGAAATGATAAAGCAGTACAAGAAAAAGAGACCAAATGAGATCAGGCTACACGTCGCCGACAGTCCTATGTAAGCAGCCGTCTGATTGGACAAAATGAAGTGATTAATTCAATATTTCTAAACCGTTCATTGTCTTCTTTTTTTTATACCTTTAATCATCCCAGGTAATAACAGCATAATAAAGTATATTTGACATAACAGAGAATGATTTTCAAAATAATTCCAATAAAGAGCTGTAAGTAATACTGCTAGTACTTTCACCATCAAATGTTTCATTGTGTTTTTATCGGAATACATTTTGAACTCCTTTATCCTTCTCTTGCGACTTTAACCTATTTTCTGATTGCTTCAGTCAGAGGCGGATTCAGGATTTTCCAAAAGGGGGTGGCACATTTTCCCCCTAGAAAAAATTTGGTTTTCAACCAAAAATAAGGACATTTTGTCCACAAAAAAAAAGTCTACACTTTCAATGGGGGGGGGGGGGGGGGGGCACACTTCTGTTTTAACATCACTTTTACATTACAAATTTCAATTGTGCCTCTCAAAGGGGGGGGGGGGCGGCTTTGCCCCCCCCCCCTGGATCCGCCAGTGGCTTCAGTCCTGAATTTCATGTCATACTTTATACTTGTATGTGTACTTTCTGTATTTGATCACAAGTAGTAAATTGGTTTTTTAAACTGCATTTGATATAAATCATGGTCTATGTAAATGAGACATGATTAGGTCGATTGTGAGTGCCTTTAGTCACATCAATGAAACCGACTCCAAACCAACCTATGGCATGTCATCGGAAATAATGTAATAGATCAGGGGGGTGTTTCACAAAGATTTAAGTATGACTTAGAGTCGCACTTAAATGTCTAGTAGCGCGCAGTATAAAAGGCATGACAGTATTGATCAGGGGCCCGTTGCTGAAAGAGTTGCGTTTAAACGCAAGCCAAAAAATCAATCGCAAGTCCCAAATTATGCGCGCTGTTGATTGGTTGAAAATCAAGACGCGCATGATTTTTAGAGGTGCGATTGATTGCAACTCTTTCTGCAACGGGCCCCAGATCATGCCAAGAGGACGCATACTACTGCGTATTGATCAATAAGATTGCGCGTTGCATATCATGTACGCGTCGGCATTTAAGTGCTACCTAAGTCATACTTAAATATTTGTGAAACACCCCCCTGGGTCCAGTCTTACAAAGTGTTACGATTGATCAAATCAACCACAACAGTAGCGTACGCAGGATTGTCTAAAAGGGGGGGGGGGAGGTTCAAGCTGAATTAAACTTGACAATGTTCACCACCAAATTAAGGTCGTTTCCTACCCCCCAAAAAAAATTGACAAGCAAAAAAAAAGGTCTTCACCACAGATTTTTAGTTTTTTTTTTACCTAAAAAAAAAAAGTTGAAAAAAGTCTTCAAAAATATTTTAGGGGGAGGGGGTTTTGGGTATCAAAAAATTTAAGGGGGGGGGGGGGCTTTGAACCCCTGTAACCATCCCCTGCATATGCCACTGAACCACAAGCATGGAAAGCTAGCAACGTCAACATCTAAAGTAGACGTTTGTTCAAAATATTTTCTAGATGTATACCTGTATTCACTGTTTTCTTGACAATTCAGTATACATGCTTTTGTTTATTTTCAAAGGACATCGTAAAGAAAAAAATGATGTCATTGAAGGATTTCCATATACTTGAGGTTGATCGGATCAATCGTAACTCTTTCTAAGATGGGGCCATGGTTGGTCCGGAATCGGCTTCGCCGGTGGGACTGTGCCATGTGTGCTATTATGATACAGTCAGACCAACGAAACCGGTCCCAAACCAATAGATGATATGCCATTGGTAATATAATGTAATAGATTTGGTTGGTCTGGAGTCAGCTTCGTTGGTGGGACTGTGACATGTGTGCTATTATGTTACAGTCAGACCAACGAAACCCGTCCCAAACCGATAGATGATATGCCATTTGGTAATATAATGTAATAGATTTGGTCGGTCTGGAGTCAGCTTCGCTGGTGGGACTGTGACATGTGTGCTATTATGTTACAGTCAGATCAACGAAACCGGTGCCAAACCAATAAATGATATGCCATTGGTAATATAATGTAATAGATTTGGTCGGTCTGGAATCAGCTTCGCTTGTGGGACTGTGCCATGTGTGCTATTATGTTACAGTCAGATCAACGAAACTGGTGCCAAACCAATAAATGAAATGCCATTTGGTAATATAATGTAATAGATTTGGTCGGTCTGGAATCAGCTTCGTTGGTGGAACTGTGACAAAAATAGTAAAAAACTCTACCAAGTGATGCTTTCTCTGTTGGGCGGCACACAGGCCAACGATTCCAGGAACGATGAAAAACTGAAGTGAATAAAAAGAAGAGAGAGAAACAATGATGGGGGTTTTAATGTGAGAGAGTATGTGTCTGGAACTATGAAAAAGGCAGGAAGGAAGAGATTTTTTTTTTTTTGTCCTCATCAGAGGTATTTATTACATTAAAATCAATAATCAAACACATATAATATAAACAATTATTTTCATATTTCACAACCTTTTGATTTCATTATACTGTTTTTCTGATATTTTTATCATGTTACTCTTTTACATTGAAATCAATAAACAAACACAAACAATATATACAATTAGTTTCACATTTCACAGGCTTTTGATTTCGTTGTACTGTTTTTCTGTTAGTTTTATCTTAGTACTCTTTTCAAGAAATCTTAAATTAATGACTAAAAACATAGAAAAATAGCTGAATTTTTTTGAAGTGAACTGAGCCAACATATAGACTCTATAAATCGTATATTGTGCGAAGAGATGAAAAGGAAGGAAAAAGGAAGAGATGAAAAAACAGGAAATAATGGAGCTACACAAGCTAATGATTGATCAACCAGGTACAGTGTTTTTCAGCGGGAAACCTCGCTTTAAAGGTATGGTAGTAGATCGTATTACCAAACACTTTTCATGAATTCAATCATATCTAGCACATTATTCTCATAAAATTTAACAAACTTTCACCGTAAATACACAATTACCTACAAAACACAGATATGTAAAAGTTTTGCTGAATTTGTTTTTTGTTTTACGATATAAGCTTCCAATCCTCTTCGCACATGAAATATTTTGGTCACTTGAAAAAGGTATCGTATTACCAAACGTGTGTTTTCTATGGGAAAAGTTGAGGAAACAACAAAATGACTGATGAGCTATTTTGACCATATTTTATTATTTTTAGAATTTTAAGACTTTGGAAAATGTGTTTTTGACCATTTTTCATCATCTTTCTATTCAGGATCCCTTTGGAAGGATGTTGCAAAGTTTTGAGCGTATGAAGTTATTGTCCGACGCGAACGATGCACGCGTTCGATAATACAAGGCCGGTCGGTAATACAATTACTCACTATACCATGTGTCTTTTCATAGTGGCTTTTCTGCATGGTTCAATATTTGCAATTTGACAATTGCTCCGCTCTAAATTCTACTCACTAATCGAATAATCAACTTCAACCCTGGGTTTACACTATACCCTACCTTAAAGGAGAATTAAACTCTTGGAGCAAGTTAGCTTTTGTGAAAGCAGAAAAATCAAAGAATAAGATCAACAAAAGTTTGAGTAAAATAGGACTAGCAATAGAAGAGTTATGAGCATTTGAATGTCGAGATCACTAATGCTATGGAGATCCTCTCATTGGCAATGCGACCAAGATCTAT
Source organism: Lytechinus pictus (assembly GCF_037042905.1). Taxonomy (NCBI): domain Eukaryota; kingdom Metazoa; phylum Echinodermata; class Echinoidea; order Temnopleuroida; family Toxopneustidae; genus Lytechinus; species Lytechinus pictus. Next base: position 11,848,911 of record NW_026974141.1, on the reverse strand, counting down.
GATGTCACAGATGAACAACTCTCCCCTTTTGGACACTGAAAATATACCCCAAAACATCTCTTTTTGCTCATTCTAATCATATGACAAACGATTCATCAATGATATAATGTTGTGAAACCTCTGTACTTGTCCTCTCATAAAGAGAACACCTCACCTTGTGAAATATTCTATAAAAGTGAGAATATAAGTGAAATAAGTACTAAAGTAATGAGGGAGTTGTATGTCTGTGACATCACAGATCTTGGTAGCATTGCCAATGGGAGGATCTACATGGCATTAGTGATCTCAATATTCAAATGCTCATAACTTTCTTATTATTCATTCAATCTTCCTCAAACTTTTAACAATATGTTTCTTTGATTTTTCTCTTTGATATGGATTCAGCTGGTTTCAAGGGTTTCATTCTCCTTTAAACGAAAAGGCTTGATCCCACTGCACTAATGGATGCAGAGAGGATGTAAAACTGAAAAGAATCTTGTCATCCGTTGGAAAACGTTATGTATCCGTTGTGTACTCTTTGCATATATGTGTTTCATGCGCTCTGTATCCATCGAGCATTCTTTGATTTCATTGTTCACCCATTTGTCCACTGTCTGGAGTGGATGAAAACAGATGGAACCACCCTGAAATTTTGCCTGTCTGCTGTATCCGTTATGAGTATGTTCTGTGTCTGTCGGCCAGTGGGACCGGGCCTTTACATAAAACCCTATTGCAATTCTGACCCTAATAATAATAACTAACATTATTTGTATAGCTCTTATCACAAAACATGTCTCTAAGCGCTTAGGAAAAAATAGAAAGAGAGAAGGAATTTCAGAAAAAAAAGTAATTGTATAGTTCACATTAGACTGTAGACAGTTGAGGGGCTTCACATGCGAAGGGAAAGGCTATTTAACAAAAAAAATAGGTTTTCATCATGGATTTGAATTTCTCTCTTGAATCTGCTAGTTTTATACTTTGTGGTACATGTAGATTGTTCCAGAGATGAGACAGAGGGGATGTGGAATAAAAAGATCGTGAACCACAAGACTGGGTATTGGTGGCAGGAACTATTAAGAGTGATTTGTTTCTTGAGCGCAACCTAAGCCTTCACCTTAGATGAAATTAAGCCCGGAGCGATTATTGCAGGAGCAAATATCATGTCACCTTTCTGCATTCCCCATTGTTTTCTATGATGAAGTGTGGGAATTGGTGATGAAGAACCACTGGCGGAATCCCCAAGCGAAAGACATGGTTCAGACTATTGACAAGGTACCCATGTGGAGCGTTGTGGCACAGTGGATTAGTCTTTGGACTTTGAAACAGAGGGCCGTGGGTTCGAATCCCAGCAATGGCAAGAAATTTTTGCTGCACTTGACCCAGGCAAGGTAAATGGGTAACTGGCGGGAATTTATTCCTTGAAATGCCACCCTGCTGTAAAAGGCTGCGGGGCTAAAGCCAGGGTAATAATATCCAATGAAGCGCATACATGTAGGGACGCATTTGGCAGTGATATGCGCTATATAAGCATGTTGGTTATTATTACCCTAGTGTGTTTTCCCAATCCAGTGCATGACTTTTGTCAGGGTGCGTTGTGGTCTAGTGGTTAAGACTCTCGTCTTTCAATCTGAAGGACATGGGTTCAATTCCAAGCTATGGTGCGTTTTCCTTCAGCAAGAAATTTACCCACGTTTTGCTGCACTCAACCCAGGCGAGGTAAATGGGTACTGGCAGGAAAAAAATTCCTCAAAAAGATATAAGCACCGGAATCGGTAGACATGCTTAGCCGGGCTAACATAGGAGCGCCTAGAGCACCTAGCAATGTGAGCTATACAAATCCTATATTATTATTATCATTTAATTATTTTATGACATTCTAGAATACTACACCTTTAATGGCACAGCAAAAAAAATCCAATATCCTCAATACAAAGTAAACAAACAAGCAAATGCAGCAAATGAGGTAGATCAGCTTGAGTAAGTTTTTTCCTCATCCTTTGCATGACTTACCAGAATACCGCACCATATTGGTGCTGCGTAGAAAGACCACATGGCTCTGGTGGCTGCAGCAGCAATTCCAAGGATCACCAAGGCTATACCACTGGTTAGATGAATGATGGAGGTTATCTGTGATGACGGCAAGAAAACAATTAGTTTTGTGAGGGTCTTTGAATGTTTCCATGGTGGAAATATCATAATAGAACAGGTTTTTTATATCGCCTGCATAGCAGAGTGAGACTATAGGCAGCGCTTTTCTGATGGCGGCGGCGGCAGCGGTGACGGCGTCGTCAACACAAAAATCTTATTAAACCGAAGATTAAGATTTTGAAATGTCATCATAACTTCACGTGTATGGGCCTAGATCATGAAACTTGGACATAATGGTTATCAAAGTAGTACTGAACATCTTGCCAGAGTTTGAGGTCACATGACTGAGGTCAAAGGTCATTTAGGTTCAATGAAGTTAGACCATGTTGGGGGAATCAACATCAAAATCTTAACCAAAGATTAAGTTTTTGAAATGTCATCATATATAGGCCTACATGAAGTTCATGAAAGTTAGACATAAGAGTAATCAAGTATTACTGGACACCCTGCCTGAGCTTTAAGTCACATGACCAAGGTCAAAGATCCTTTACATGAAGGGTCAACGAACTTTGGCCATGTTCGGGGTATTTGTTGATTTCCATCATAACTTTAAAAGTTTATGGATCTGGTTCATGAAACTTGGACATAAGAGTAATCAAGTATCACTGAACATCCTTCGTGAATTTCAGGTCACATGACTAAGGTGAAAGGTCATTTAGGGTCAATGAACTTAGATTATATTGGGGGTATTTGTTGAATTGCCATCATAACTTTAAAAGTTTATATACATAACAAAACAGTAAGTCCCCCCTTAGACAAACATCCATAATTTCTGAACCACTGGGAGTTTTCACTATATTTTTACATGAGCGTGTAGGTAATTTCATAAGCTACCCTCTGAATGAATGTTACGGACGGATTTTATGTCATGCTTCAAAAACTGTCACTTTTTAAAAGTCACAAGCAAAACATCATGACTATGAAGTATGATTCCAGTTTGTTGGAACGAATTCCACATTCTCATCTTAAAAATAGTCAGAAGGCTTGTAATAGGTACATGTACTTTCTAAAAGACAATATCTTTTTTTGCTAAATTTCACGGTTGAATAAACACAGCCAAAATTTGCTATAATTTGATTTTTTTTACACATTTCTATCTATAAAAATTATCGAATATGATGACAATTACTTTTGGGAAGAGTATCTTCACCAATATTCATCATTTCACGGTACAAAGAACATTTAATGAAAACAAAATATATGATTTTTAAATATCATTGGCAAGTATTGTTTCAATTTGGTAACTGAAAATTATCTTTTCTCAACATTTTTTGTTATGTTTATGACCAATTACAGTAACATGCTTCAATGATCAAAAGGCATTTAATAAAACATTCATGCTTGAATGAATATGTGGAATGTGATTAGCTCTTTTTCACATTATTGGGAAAAAATGCAATTGCTAACTATAGATATCTGTCAGAAACCTTGTACATGTAGTTCATTTGATTTGTTTATGAAAATCCATGTTTAATGCTTCAGTGAGCACACAAGATTAGAATATTATGCAAATGAGAAGAAAGTTCAAGGCCTTGGCTCCATTCTTTGCCATATCGAATGGTTATTTTGGTGTGTGCGCCTTTTGGATAGTGTCACAATGAAGCCATGAGCAAAGTTTTCATGAAAAAACTGTTGGCAGAAGTAAAAAACCGTCCATGAAACAAACCCCTATTTCACTTTTGTTGAAATTCAGACTTCCTCTCTCATAGACATTGTGTACACTATGGGAGCATGTGGTTACGAATAAGTAACTCCTTTTTCAATGTGCTTGAACTTTTTTCAAAGCTGTCTTTAATAGCAGTGTTTATTTACCTATGGCTATGGGCAGAATTTTAAGCAAACATGAAATTGATTTATGGATGAGTGAGCACGCATCAAAGGGGGAAATGGGGCATTTTCAATGTCGCATACTTATCAAAATTTTGTGTGGAGTTGCTATAACACCATAAAATTTATAAAAAAAACAACCTTTGCCCTACTTTGTATTTACACAATCTGAAAAATGACTTTCAAAAATGGTCATTTTTAATTCAATCTTTGATTACTCATGCATGACCCAACTGATCAATCTTATTTTTCCCCAGGAGTTGCTTAATGAGGGTAGAAATCCACCTACAAAATATTATATCTCAAAATTATTACCCAAAAGTTACAGCACTTTGATTTTTTAGGGGGAATTTTTTTTTTTTGCTGTGTATACATGTAGATCTAGTTAATGAAACTTGGATAGAAGAGCAATCAAGTATCAGCTAACATCCTTTGTGAATTTCAGGTCACAAGCCTTCCAGAGGCGCTCCACTTGTTTAATATATATTACGCAGTGATACACTCCTTGGACTGTTGTTTTATTTTGTGAGTCATTGATTGCTGTTAAAAGAACTTGTTCTAGCTTTGAATTCCCTCAAGAGCTACCAATATCTCACAATAGAATACTGTTATAAATGGTACAGTGTAAAGACTGTAAACCCTTCAATTAAAATCAGTTTTATTATAGTTAATACAATTTTCTATTGATATTTTTCAATCTGTTGATTGCTCCATACACATATTCAATACATCTTGGCTTGCAAATTCCAGAGAGAGAAAATACCTTTTTTTTTATTACTGATTTAAATTAAATTTTACACTCTCCCAATTTTACTTCGTTTTTTTTTCTTTTCCCCCCTCATTTTTCATTTTTACTCACCTTAAACTGACGCAGGTATTTTGCCTGCCCTATAAGCGATACGCGAACGTACTGTGGACTCGACGTCATGATGATAATGTCTCCAAGACACAAATCCTTTACCTGTATCACACATAATGTGTGGTTATATAAGATGAAGACAGAAATTATTTAAGTTTATTGATTTGATCAAATTAAGATTCATACGGTACTAACAATAGAGTAATATTTTATAGAGATATCTCAACTAAAATCATGATTAATACAGTAGCATGGGTCATGCGGGTAGTATAGCAATTTGCCACAAAGGACAAAAGTTGAGTTCACTGAAAAAAGGGATGACTTGCAAACCATCACACATATTAATTCACTACCGAATCCAAAATGGTGAATGGCAATGCAAATTGTGCGCCTTTAGCCTCAAAATTGGTGATTTAGAGCCTCGACCGATGTTTTGAATTCGGCAGCAAATTATTTATACGTGTGAGGAACTCTATGCTGGCTCAAACTTAAAGAGAAATGCCAGTAGTTGCAGTAAACACTAATTTCATGAGAAAGTCTGTAAAACCAGGCTTAATTGTCAGTAGGCCTACATGTATATCGAGGATCTAGATCTGGTACAGTTACATAAACTGAACTTTGTGAAATCTTGAAATCTACGCTGAAAATGTTCACACTGAAGATGACAGAAGATCACCGACATAGATAGGCACACGTGGGACAGTGTATTATTATTATTGCTAGAATAAAGACCAGACGAAAGTGAACGAATCTGCGCTTATTTCTCAGCAATTACACAATTTCTTCCAGAATCCTTTGGCTTTGGCACATATTTTTTATTCATACAAACAGACACTTGGGTAGTCATTATATTAGATTCTGTAAAAAATCATTTTGAGATCGTTACCAGAACTGGAATTTAAGTTTAAAGACAGTAAATCACCAATTTTCAGGCTAAACGGAGGATGGATATATATGGAGTGAAATTAGGATGAAAAGTAAGAAAAATTGGTGATTTAACTGTTAGAGCCTCGACCCTCGCGCATGCGATGTTTTGATTTCGGCAGCGAATTATATGTTTGAGGAACTCGATGCTGGCTCTAACTCAAGTAAATCACCAATTTTTTGTAAATTTAGGCTAACTGGAGGATGGACACTGAGAAGTAGGAAATTAAGATTCTTATTCTTTTTAAGCTCGTTAGATGCACTTGTTCACTGCAACCATCCTGCCTGTGGAGAATCTACAGGTAGGACTATGGCATGCCAAAATTGCCAATGCTGTACAGAGCACACACTTTAAAAAATGATTAAAATATCACTTTTGTGACCAAAATTACTAATTTCCATACAGTTGCAATTTATTTTTCATTAGTAACTTGGGAATAATTTTTGTATTCACTAGAGCGCTCAAAAACTTGAATTTTGGGCATATTTTTGTGTACGCCCTCTATTGATAGAAAATAATATGGCAAGAAAATTTTCATTTTTTAATCTCTATTTTTAATTAAGAAAAGAATCAAATTTACTTAAGCCAAGGGCCAAGTTGTATGACGAATAGGTGTGATGGAAACTGTCAGTGTAAAAAAATCAAGCATTTGTCCCAAAGAAAAAGAGAAAATAAGCCAAACATTGCCATCCTTATTTTGCCACACATGGAGATATAAATAACTGAGAACAAGGTTATATCATTATCATATTCATAACCTTGTTCATTGAATGAGTGGTTTGAACTTTGATGGAGGAATTTTTTTTTACGGTACAATAAATCTGCAATTTTTCCCACCTTTATCACTCGAAATATCAGGTATCAGAGCGAGTTCACCAACGTGAGGTTCGGGTAGGTGGAGTGGAGCAAGTTGTAGCGGTAGTGTCTAGACTCTACTAGTGAAGTGGAGCCTACACGAACCTCACTTGAGCCTGAGGTAGTTTCAATCCAGAGCGGAGCTCCCTGCATGCCCTGCCCCGGCCGCAGCGGTTCCGATCGTCTCACTCTGCCTTGTCGGCCTCTTCTCGCAGCTTTCTAACAAAGTTAGAGTCGAAATCAGTTGACAAAATTCGTTGGTCAAAATCATCGAATTCCACAATATATATCCTCCCACAATTAAGTCCTTGGCCAGCTGTAGATTTTATCGTAAATATTATAGATATTCAGGCAAAATCTATTTTGCTTCGTTATGACAATCATGTTTTTAATGTTTACGTTTGGGTAGCTTTATTGTACAAATTTCGTTGCGAGAGGGCGTCTTGCCAATAATGGTTTAGAAGACTGAAAACACTCACCCATTCATTCAATTCATTCATTCATTCATTTATATTCATTTATTTTTTCCTTACAATAACTTAATCACTAACGTTACCACACATTTTACTTTTATTTTACACTTCAAAATAAAGGGGCATGCATGCAAGCTCTTTATTTTTGTGATATAACTGGTGTCGGGTGCCGGGGGGGGGGGCACTCGACCAAAAAAAGTGGTAGGGATGAACCCCTAAACAAGTACAGAGATATTTTATTCTGTTATGTTACGCGTCAGTCGGTCCTCGGTTTTACCTTTAGACACCATTATTTTGGTTTAGTACGGCCCCACCTTTCACACCTCGCACAAATCGGACTCTAAACACGTAGTGTTGGAGCAAAAAGGAAATCATTTATAAAACATTTTGATTTGGTTTTATCATCCCCGCATATTTGACCCTAAACACGTACATTTTTCCGAGCGAAATAGATACCCTTTTTTCAATATTTTTGTGTTTTTGACACCCTTATCACGTTACGTACGTAACGTGCCCTATCTTGAAAAAGACATCCTTTTTACGTGTTTTTTTGGTCGCGCATGGTATCCACTCGTCAATGTAAGTGGCCCCACGGGGCAGGAGCGGATCCAGCTTTCGAAAATAGGGGGGGGGGGGCGAAAAATTTTCACCGAACAGGAAAAACATGATAATCTAATAAGCCTTATTTAGATAGGGCGAGTATGAAGCGCGAGAGAAATTTCTTAAGAATTTCATAAATTGAAGAGCTCAGTTGCAAAAGGAATTAGGTCAATTTTTCATCGAATTTTATTTTTTTGTCTCAATGTATAGATTTTAAGTATCTCTACCTTGAACCTTGAAGAAGTACTCTCCCAAAAAGCGTACACGCTGTCCTGGAGAGAGTTGTGCTGTGTCAGGTGCTGCCAGTGCTTATAAGATGATAGCAAAGAAAATTTTATGTTCACATGGTAGGGTATGATGAAAATTTAGTTTTGCCTAAGAATATAGCAATCTGGGAGAATAAAAAAAAAGATTTTCTTGGAGTCGACCTAACCCCTTCTGTAACCAAACTCTTCTTAAGAGCATGATTTTTTCAAAAATTGGTAAGTCCATTTTCATAAAAGTTTATTGTTTTCTGTCTCAAAACCTATAGATTTTTAGTCGCTCTGATGATACCAAAGAAAATTTGAAATTCACATTAAAACAATAATAAAAGTGGCAAAGAAAAATCACTTTATTCAAGAGAGATTGACTTCATTTCAATTTGCTTGTAAAAAGGGGTTAGTTCCAGAATGATAATTTATATATATATATATATATACATATATATATATATAAAACAAAATAATGCTGAAGATAATGCTTTCATTGCCAATAAAGTTTTTTATTAAAAATACTTTATTGGCAATGAAAGCATTATCTTCAGCATTATTTTGTTACCTTACAGAAGCCAATACGTGAATCTTTAAGATATATTTATATATATATATAAATGAAAACAGGTAGAACTTTGTAAAACTTCTCAACAAATTCTTTTTTTAGGAATCCCAAATACTGTCAAACTTTATCTTGGTGTGTTCAGCTTTGCAAGAATTTGGCAAGTATTTTTACGATTTAAACCTGGCTATTGGATGATTGGATGGCAAAGGTAAAAATGGCAAAGGTAAAAATGGCAGAGGTAAAAATGGCAAAGGTAAAAATGGCAGAGGTAAAAATGGCAGAGGTAAAAATGGCAGAGGTAAAAATGGCAAAGGTAAAAATGGCTGAGGTAAAAATGATAACACTTGAGTTGGTATTCCTTTTTTTTTTCTAGACTTACATGCACGACCTTCTCATGTCAAATCGCTCTTCTAACATGTCTAATATTAAAATTTGAAGAACACTTTGAATCTCAAATATTGTACTTAATTCATTAAAGGGGAAATTCACACTGACAAAAGTTTATTAAAATGATATTGGTGAGGGTCTTAGGGAATACATCAAAGATTTAAAAAGCTACTAAGATTTTACGTAAATGGGGACGTCATTTGCGAGCAGTTTTCGCAATATAATTATGGTGTAATAAAAATATCAATGAAATGTCATTTTCTAAAAAAAAATGGAAATGGTTTTAATTGTACCTTAAGCATATTAACATACAAATAATTTCACATCCGCTCCTGAAAATTTTTTTTTTATTAGCAATCATGAACCATTGATTAAAAAATGAAAAGTAGACATTTTGGTACATAAGAATATACGGAGTAGTTACTAGTACATGACGTCACAGATCAAAAACTCAAACTTCTAATAACTTTCTTAATCTTTAATTGATGGGTTTCCGCAAACCTTCACCAATATTTTTTCTGCTATTTTCACAGTAAACCATTTATCGGGGTGAATTTCCCATTCAAAACAGGTCGATAGAAATGGTATCTAAGAAACACCTATAAATTTAAATCCCTGATTCGCTACACATTTCAAAATTCATGCGATAACCGTTACCAAAAAACCTGATATCCACTTGGACTAGCTGCAATGAACTCTGAAAAAAAATGAACAATAGTTTCTATTATGATATCATTTACATTAAACTACAGTTGTGCTCAGAAGTATTCATATCCCTTGGAAAATCAGTTTTTTGCATTTTTAAGAAAAATAAGAGTAGAAATGGAGTCAGTTACAAATCAGTCAAATACATTTAGGTATCATGTACAAAAGCATGCCATTTTTTTTTCACCTCATTTGCATATCAAAAGAATAGATAACTTTCCTGGATTTCTGATGTCCAAAAGTATTCATACCCCTGTCATGAACCACAAGTTAATAATCAATTGAATAGCCTTTATTCGCAGTGACTGCCTCCAGACGTCTCCTATAGTTTGTTACTAAGTTCTTGCATGTCTCTACATAGATTTTGGCCCATTCCTCCTTTGCAATCCTCTCCAAGTCCTTCAGGTTGCTGGGCTTCCTTGTGTTGACCTTCACCTTGAGCTCTTTCCAAAGGTTTTCGATTGGGTTCAAGTCAGGACTTTGGCTCGGCCACTCCAGAACTTTGACTGCATGGTCCTGAAACCATGCTTTGACCTTCTTGGCAGTGTGCTCGTTGTCCTGTTGGAAGATCCAATTGGGGCCAAGTTGAAGTGCTTCAGCAGACTCTTTCATGTTTTCTTGCAGGATTTCGAGGTACTGCTCCTTCTTCATGATGCCATTGACCTATTAAAAGAAAGAAAGATGTTTTAATTTTACTTCAACATGGCTTAAAAAACTCCAAAGACACTAGGAAAAACATTCATAGGGGCATTTCAATGTAGAATTAAGCATACAAGGTAATTGGCATGTGAGTTAGTACTTAACCAGGAATGTCGTAATTGACCTAAAATGAGAACTTTCAATTCATTTGACTAAAATTTTTGTGTAAGTTAAATATATACTCAAAGATAAGAAAGTCTGTATTATTCTTATTCAATAAAATCATTTCACAACTTGTAAAAAAAAGAAAAAAAAAGAATTGATGCATTGATAATGTTGTAAACTCACCTTAACAAGATTCCCTGTTCCACTTCCTGAAAAACAACCCCAAAGCATTATGCTCCCTCCACCATGTTTTACTGTGGGCACTGTGTTCTTTGGGTTGAAGGCTTCCCATTTCTTCCTCCAGACGTAGGCGACATCTGTGTGTCCGAAAAGCTCCATCTTCATTTCATCAGACCAAAGAACAGACCTCCAAAAAGTTTCATCCTTTCCCAGATGTCTTCTGGCAAAGTCCAAACGTGATCTTGTGTGGTTGGGTTTTAGGAGTGGAGTCTTCCGTGGCCGTCGTCCATTCAATCCTGCCTTATTCAAGGTCCTCTGGATGGTTTGCCTCGAGATCTTGGTCCCTTGGCCATTGAGATCTTTCAGCATCTCCTTTGTGGTGATTCTGGGGTTGACAGCAGCAGCTCGATCTAAACATCTCGCTTGCCTTGCAGACTTTGGGCTTCCGTCCAGGTCTTTTTAGGTTCTCCACTTTGTTGAAAATCTTGAACTTCCTGATGATGCTCTGGACAGAAGCCACATGAACCTCAAAACGCTTGGATATTGCCTTGTAGCCCAAACCATCTTTGTGAGCATTCACTATTCGTGATCTCAGATCGTCACTAAGTTCCTTTCGCTTGACCATGATGAAGTTTAAGCCGATTCCGATGAACTGACAAAGATCTTGTCACTGATTCTCAATTTATAGTACCACTGATGTTTCTGGAATTCAAAGACTTTGATTTTCTCAACAAACTTCATTTCAAAAAGGCGAAACGCCCCCCTCCCCCAATCTTGAATTGTATTGATTTTTAATCAATTTCATCAACATGGCAACTAACATCTGGACAAACCTCAGAATAGGGAAGATTTCTGAGATCTAAGGAACTTCCTCTTCCTGGATACCATGCAGCATGGCTTAAATTCTTTTGTATTCATGCCTGACATTATAGGGTCCAGTTTGAAACCATATGAGGGTAGTAAAATATTTGAACTATGAAAAATATGGTGTCTTATACTTGAGAAAGACAGGGGTATGAATATTCAATTCAATTCAATTCAATTTATTTGGCAAATCAAAACAATCAAGAAGTTACAAAGTAAAAAAATACATAAGAATGAGCCAGGACCTCTGAAAAAGCATCCTGTGCTTATATTTGAGGCCCTAAATGACAATTGAGAATAACAATAGGAGTGGGCTATAAATGGGTGATATTTGCTTTCACTGTGGCAACAGTTTTTTTGTATTTCTTTTACCTTATCTCAACATAAAATGACAATATTTTTTGTCTTGGGTCCGAGAAAAAAGTGTGCCGGGCCAAAATCCAAAATGGCCGCCAAAACCCCCCAAAATCACATTTTTGGCCACAACTTCTTTATTTGGTGGTCTTTTTCTCTGGTTTTGGTGTCTATTCATATGTTTTTGGGGGCAGGCAATTTGTTTTTCCTAATATTAGTACTTTTAAACCATTATTTGTAGACTTAAAAGGTGATATTACCTAAATTTACCAATTTTTAGAACCTTTTTTTCAGCCAAAAATTAGGTTTCATCATCTTGTGGTTCTTGGATATTAGACGATACTATTTGAACAGTAGCAAGCGGCTTTCATATAGCTTGCTTTTATTCTTCTAAATTGGAGTTTACGGATATTTGCAAAATGCATCTTATCAAATAAAAGAAAATGTCATTTATCCATAGGGGCTATATTGTATACAATGTACTGTACATACTACATGTACACTGCATACATGTATATCCATGCATTGACCAATATAACAAGGCCTGTATATAAACGATAGTGTCATAGAAATGAGCTCCTGAGGTTTAGAATTAAATTGAGAATTGGAATTTAATTACTTGTCAGCTGATGTACATGATGTCACCCGAAGTAACATAAATTGCACATAAACATCACATATACAGTACGTCCATCACATTTTTAGACATACACTGTATCTTTTTGATTTGGAGGTTATTTTTACCTGGATGTTGTGTCTACCGTATGTTTATGGGGTCAGGTAACTACCATGGTAATGCTGATCAACAGCCAATCAGAATGAAGGGTTCCATGCAAGTTACCATGGGATGGCAAAGTTACCATAATTGCAACTTTTATGCAATATGGGGCCCAAAATAGCTACAGTGTAAATGCTATAATGTAGGGTTGACTATAATCCATTGTATCTCATCTCTTCGCCCGCTGAATTAGCACATTTGACAAAACATGTCTTCAATTTCTGAGACAAAACATATCTTTAATTTCTGAGGCATCTAATTCTAAACCTAAGAGCTCATTTCTATGACATTATTGTTTATATGCAGACCTTGTTATAAGTCATGGTGGTCAATGCATGGACATATATGTATGCAGTGCAGTATGTACAGTACATTGTATACTGTGTAGCCCCTATGGATAAATGAATTTTTTTTTTAATAAGATATATTTCGCAAATATCTGTAAAACCCAAAGTAGAGGAATAAATGTAATATAGCTATATGAAGCTGCTTGCTATTGTTGAACTCGTATAGTCTAATATGCAAGAACCACAAGACGATGAAACTTACTTGTTGGCTGAAAAAGGGCTCTAAAAATTGGTAAATTTAGGTCAAATCAGCTTTTAACTCTACAAATAATGGTTTAAAAGTACTAATTTTAGGAAAAACAAATTGCCTGCCCCATAATACATATGAATAGACACCAAAACCAGAGAAAAAGACCACCAAATGAAGAAGTTGTGGCCAAAAATGTGATTTGGGGGATTTTGGCGGCCATTTTGGATTTTGGCCCGGCACACTTTTTTTTCGGACCAGAGACAAAAAATAATGTCATTTCATGTTGAGATACATTACAAGGAATAAAAAAAAACTGTTGCCATATCAAAATTACAAAAAAAGTATTTTTGATCCACGTATAGCCCACTCCTAATAACAATAAAATACAAAAAATAACATTAAATTAACTTTGTTTAAAAACATAAATATTAGCTAAAGGCCTGCACACCATACTTATAAAAAGCACATACACCCGCAAACACACATTGCAATATAAGAATTAGGAAAGTGAGAAAGAAAATTAGATAAGAGAGGAATAATAGAATCATAGTAAGAGTGAGAGCGAGAATAGAGGATAAAATGAAGAGGAAGAAAAGGAGTCTACTCAGCCAAGGATAGTTTTTCAAAAATTGATCGTTTCAGTAATAGTCTGAAACGAGAGAGTGTTGAACATGACTTTAGATTGTTGCATAGTGAGTTCCATTCATGAACACCTGTGTACCGAATAGAATGAGTTTGCATTGTTAAATGAGTAAAAGGAACACAAAGATTATTTCGCAAACGTGTGTGGTAACTATGGAAGAAACAATTGGTTTTAAATATATTATTAAATATTTTTGGTAGAATTCCTCTGTGGTACTTAAACATAAAGACAAATATATTTAGTTTTACAAGATCATTTTCATACATAGGAATAATTTTTAGATTAAGAAATAATGGTAGACCGGGACTACAAAAGTCACTTTTTTATATTAATCTTAGTGCTCTTTTTGTAAAATATAGAGTTTCTCTATATTAGTCTTATACGTTTTACCCCATATCTCATTACAATAGTTAAGGTGTGGCAAGATTATAGCATTATAAATGTTAACTAATATTTTACCGGGTAAACAGTACCTAAGTTTTGATAAAACACCAATACTTCTTGAAAGCTTAGAACAAATATTAACAATATGAAACTTCCAGTCAAGTGACTCATGAACCAATACATCTAAAAAACTTAATGATTCATTTCTAGAAAAAACAGTACTGTCAATTTTTATTGGCTCTGTATTCAATGGAATTTTTTTACGTTTAGAATGAAAAATAATATACTTTGTTTTCTTAAAATTTAAGACAAGTTTGTTACATACAAACCAGTCATTCAACATGTTCAATTCTTTGTTCATTGTAGCTGTAAGAGTAAAAATATTTTTATGTGAACCAAAAACAACAGTATCATCAGCAAAGAGTGAAAATTTCAATAAATTAGAAGATTTCATAATATCATTAACATATATTAAAAATAGGAGGGGCCCGAGCACGGAATCTTGTGGTATACCTAAATCAACATCTAATTTAACAGATTCAACACCATCGACCACCACAAATTGTTTTCTATTTAATAAGTAACTTTCAAACCATTGTAAAGATAAACATCTGATTCCGTATAGACTTAATTTTTTTAAAAGAATGTGATAGTCGATGGTGTCAAATGCTTTCGACAGGTCCATAAAAACTCCACAACAAAAGTTGCCTTTCTCTATTTCATTTAAAATATAATCAGAAAAACATATCACACTTAAAGACGTGGAATAATTCTTCCGAAAACCAAACTGTTCCTGTATTAAAATTTCCTTTTTAGTAAGAAAATCAGTTAGTCTGTTAAACATTATTCTTTCAAGTAATTTGGCAAAAATTGGAAGGAGTGCAACAGGTCTATACTTTTCAATATAGTCTGGATTTTCCTTTTTAAACAATGGCACAACCTTGGCTATTTTTAGTTTTTCAGGCACTAAACCAGTACTCAGAGACATATTAAAAATATTAAATAACGGCAGAGCAATATAATGTATACATTCTTTAATAATTTTTGGTGATATACCATCAGATCCATTAGCCTTTGAAGATTTAATGAAGGAAGACATTTGAATTAATTCATGAACAGTTGCAGGTTTAATAAAGAATGATTCAGGAGTTCGGAATGAAAAATAATCTTGAAAAGAGTGCGAAGAATTTGATATTGACTTTGACAATTTTTTTACCAATATTAACAAAATAAGAATTGAATTGGTTTGCTATATCGAACTTGGATGAAAATTTCACATTTTCAAGATACATTTGCTTTGGTAATGCATGATATTTTTTATTACCTAATATATCATTAATATGTCTCCAAGTTTTCTTCATATCACCTTGGATTGATGAAAAGATATCTGTGATGAAAGTACATCTAAATTTATAAATTAGCACACCAAAATTAGCGCAGAAGTGATTTAGCACTTTTTGTATATATACTTTCACTATTGCATTACCTGATTAACACATTTGTATCTAGCACTCCCTTAGTCAATGAGTACACTTACATAGCAACATGACAGTGCATTTGATTTTTGGACATTGGGTTGTGTGAGGGACCAGGATTTTGCCCTTCAAAATCAGAAACATCCTGGCTCAGAAGACATTTAATTTACTCGAGAAAGCAAGCAAAGAGGTTAGTTAATGTTTTATGTTATGTATTTTTTATTATGGTTTAAGCATAAAGTGAAATTTTAGAGATCTTTTTCTTGGTTCATAATGACAAATGATAATGTGTATGTAGTATGTATAATGTATGTACAAGCTATACCAGGCTCATTGCATCCCCTTGTAATCAAATAAGACTGATTAGTTATTACATGAATCTACATTTTGTACTACATTTATTCTATGATATATAAAGAATGATTGTTGATTTATACTTGCATTCTTATATAATTGTAATGAGAGCAAAACTGAATTCTGTTTGTACATGTAGTTCAAGCAAACCTATAATGAGTAAGCATATATGTATATAGAATTTGGAATCTAGTTGAGACAAGGCTATTCAGGTTTTCCAAAGAATTGATATTGCTCTATTGGTAATTTAAGATGTTTCATTTTGCTAGAATTTATGATTCCTTTTTCTTTATCATTGACTCCACAGTTTTCACGGATTAAATAATCAACGGATTGAACGTACTAATTGGTTCAAACTGGATTAAAAGGACGAATTGGATTTAAACAATCAACGGATTAAAAGCACTAATAGATTTAAGACCAATTCGATTGGATTGATTGTACGCATTTGATATCGAATTGACATATTAAAACAACGAAATCCTGTAGAGGCCTTTGTTACGCTTGTCTTTTGTTTGTCGACCTCACTACAGCCACAGTGAAAACTCTTTGAGCAGCGAGAATTCTTCGACGTGAATTTCTTCTTTCGACACGATCAAACATCCTCGCAGTTCAATGGGCTTTGTGAATTCTTCCAGCTACGGAACAATTCGAATGCAAATCTGGAACTTCGATATTCAATGTTCGACACGATGAATGAAATCTTCGTGATTGATTGATCTCAACCTTCTTTCACCATAAATCTTCTATTTGGGAATAATCATGGCAGAAGGAGTTGAGAATGGACGGGATAGAATGCCCACTGAGAAGGGTTTGCAGTATAAAGCAGACGTCACAGTCAAGACATGGAGAGATGCCATTCGACTTTGGAGGAGAAGGGCAAATAAGCATCGACAGCTTGTAGTTGAAGACGATGTCAACATTGTGATGATTAAAGAATCCCGTAATCAAGTACAGGAAGCCATGGACAAGGCCATTTCTTTTCAAGAAGAACTCGCAGCTATAGCTCCTTCAGCAGATCTTGATGATGGTGGAGATCTACTTGAAACCATTGAAGATGAACATTCATCTTTAATGAGAGAAACAATGAAATTAATTCTTCGATTGCAAGGTGGGACGCTTTCATCTAAGTCAGGTTCCCGATCATCCAGAGGGAGAATTCAAGACTGGGTTGATCGTCAAGTGTCAGTTCCTCCTCGAGTTCAGAGTATAGTTAATGGAGGTAACAGTGCCCCTTCAATGGAACCCATCATTGAGATGAACAACCCTGCTCCACCTTCGGAAAGCCCTGCAACTAAGATTGGTCATCGACGAGAACCAAAGTCCAGCAATGATGATGTTCTCGCCAACAGTTTGAAAGAGTTGCTATCCTTAAATAGACTTCCTCTTCCAGAGCCTGGGATTTTCTCAGGTAACCCTCTTGACTACACGGCATGGAGGCGAAGCTACGATGCATTGATCGAACATCGTGGAATTCCTATGGCAGAGAGGTTCTACTTTCTCTTGAAATACCTGACAGGTGAGCCGAAATCCTTGGTAGAAGGCTACTCTATGATCGGCGATGGCAGAGGTTACCTAAATGCGAAGGAAGCGTTGGAACAGAGATATGGGGATCCATTTGTAGTTTCAAATGCTTACAGAGACAAGTTGGATGCTTGGCCCAAGGTTGGATCAAGAGATTCCTTTGGACTTAGGAGATTTGGAGACTTCTTGAAACAATGTGACGCCGCATCCAAGCATGTACCCCACCTGAATCATCTTGATGACGAACGAGAAAATCGAAACCTACTGAGGAAACTCCCTGAATGGCTAGTCGTGAAATGGGGAAGGAAGGTTGTTCAGTGGAGACAGGATTGGAAAACCTTTCCACCGTTTGCCATCTTCACAGAGTTCATTGACGAAGAGGCAACTGTTGCTTGTGATCCCGTCACCTCTCTTCAGTCTCTGCAGACCTCAAAGGAAAGGAAGAGGTCAACTCCTTCTCGATCTTTACAGACTGGAACACACAATCACAAAGATGGCTCTGCTGAGAAGAAATATCTGTCATGTGTCTTCTGTAAGGGTCAACACTATATTACTGAATGTTCCTCGTTCAATTCAGAAACGATGCAGAAGAAGAGACATACTATTAAGGACAATGGTCTCTGCTTTGGTTGCTTGAGAAAGGGACACATGTCAAAGAGATGCAAGAAAAGAAATACATGCTCCGTATGTAAAGGAAAGCATCCAACTGCTCTACATGATGACGAATGGAAGGAGAAGCGACGGGATGCTACTAACAGAGAGAGGAGCAGTAAAGAAACTCTGGAATCAAATTCTCATGCTTCCCAGTCAGAGTCCAGTAATTCTATGAAGTCATCAATGATTGTTCCGGTATGGCTATCGCATGAGTCCAGTCACAAGGAGAGACTAGTGTATGCGCTATTGGACACGCAATCCGATACGTCCTTCATTCTCACACAAACCAAAGAAGCAATGGGAATCAAAGGCGTACAAATACACTTATTGCTTTCTACAATGACGAGGAAAAATGAGAGAATAGCTTGTGAGAAGGTGACTGGATTGAAAGTGAAGGCTTACTACAACTCCGAGAAGGTAATTAGTCTCCCTCCAAGCTATACGAGGGACATTATCCCAGCAGATCGACATCATATTCCTACTCCTGACACAGCGAGATCCTTCAAACACTTGTCCAGGATTGCCGATATGATTGCTCCTCTTCAGGATGTTGAAATTGGACTCTTGATCGGCTACGACTGTGCCAAGGCTCTAGCTCCTCGTGCTGTCATCCACTCTCCTGACGAAAGAGGGCCCTATGCAGTCCAGACAGACCTAGGATGGAGCATCGTTGGGACAGTGAATGCAGGTTATGTTGATAGTCACAATGATCCCATTGGTGTGAGTCATCGTACGACTCTACGGACAGTGCCTGAGGAGGTACAGTTGAAGGGTCATCGCTCAGAAGTGATCTTCACGCATCCAGCTACTACGAAGGAAGAGATCACCCCTCTTCATGTTGTCCAACTTCTCGAGGCTGACTTCACTCCTGATAAGAAGCAGAAACCCTATTCCCAGAATGATCTGAAGTTTGTTAGGCTAATGGAGAAGGAGATTCACATTTCAGAGAGTGGACATTACGAGATGCCCCTTCCCTTCAGGGAGGAAGAGGTACCTGTATTGCCTAACAACAAGTTTGTTGCTGCCAAACGTTTGAACCACCTGAAGAAAAGGTTTGAAAATGATGCCACCTACTATGATCAATACCTACAACAGATGAACAATCTCCTTGAAAAGAAGTATGCAGAGAAGGTGTCTGAACCAGGTGAACCAGGCAAGCTATGGTATATTCCACATCATGGAGTACAGCAACCAAAGAAACTGAGGGTGGTGTTCGATTGCAGTTCACAGTTCAAAGGAGAGTGTTTGAACTCTCATCTTCTCACTGGCCCTGATTTGACCAATGCACTTGCTGGAGTACTGTGCAGATTCAGAAAAGAGAAGGTAGCCTTCATGTGTGACATCAAAGAAATGTTTCATCAGTTTCACGTCAACAGAGAGTTCCGTGACTACCTGCGCTTCCTCTGGTGGCCAGACGGAGACTATCGTCGAGAGCCTATTGACTTCAGAATGAATGTTCACCTCTTTGGAGCTGCCTCTTCCCCTGGGTGCGCAAATTTTGGATTGAAGCAGATAGCAACTGACATGGCAGATGACATAAGTAAAGATGCAGCCAAGTTCATCCAACGAGACTTTTATGTCGATGATGGGCTTAAGGCAGTAGAAACAGAAGAAGAGGCCATCGATCTGATCTCAAAGACCAAGAAGATATGTGGACATGGTGGTCTTCATGTTCACAAAGTTGTCTCCAACTCAAGGAAAGTGCTAGATTCCGTTCCAAAGGAAGATAGAGCTAAGGAAGTGAAAGAATTGAATCTTTTACTCGATCACCTGCCTGTCGAGAAAGCTTTAGGGGTGCAATGGTGTGTCGAGTCCGATACTTTCCGCTTTAGGGTGACCTTCCAAGACAAGCCTTTGACTAGGAGAGGTGTGCTGTCAACCGTGATGTCCGTGTACGACCCTCTTGGATTGTTAGCCCCATTGCTGCTACCTGGTAAGATAATACTTCAGGATCTATGTAGAACTTCTGCCGCTTGGGACGACCCCCTTCCAGACCTACTTCAAGACAGGTGGAATAGGTGGAAAACAGACATTCTCCAACTCGAAAGGGTCTCCATTGACAGGTGTTACAAGCCTAGAGACTTTGGGGAAGTCAAGAATGCCGAGCTACACCACTTCTGTGATGCGAGCAACCTTGGTTACGGTCATTGTACTTACCTGAGAATGATAAATGGAAGGGGAGAAGTACATTGTAAGCTTGTGTTGGGCAAATCCAGAGTATCACCAATCAAGACAGTCACAGTACCAAGGCTGGAACTGACTGCAGCCGTCCTGTCAGTTAAGATGAGCGCCTTTCTTCAAGCTGAGCTAGACCTCAAAATTGATAGGGAGGTCTTTTGGACTGATAGCCAAGTGGTGCTAGGCTATATCAAGAACGAGACAAGGCGTTATCATGTCTTTGTTGCAAATAGAGTGCGCCAAATTAGAGATGGATCATCACCCAATCAATGGAGGCATGTCAGCACTCAAGATAATCCAGCTGATGCCCCATCAAGAGGACTCACGATCGATCAGCTTGAAGCATCAAAGTGGTTCATGGGTCCAGACTTCATTTGGGAAAGGGAGATTCTGGAAGAGACTGAGGAAGAAGCTACTGTCATTCCTAAAGATCCTGAAGTGAAAAGCAACGCTCATGCCCTAGTAAAAGAGGTACATGTAGATGAGCTCGAGTTAGGACGATTTGATCATCTCTCTAATTGGTATCGGGCAAAGAGAGCTGTGGCGAACTGCCTCCGTCTCAAATCATACTTACAGGGATGCTGCTATGCAAGACGAGCAAAGGGATATTGGATCTTGGGTAGCAGCAACTTCATCTCAAAATTCATCTCCCAATGTGTAGTCTGTCGCAGACTTCGACAACCTCCACAAATTCAGAAAATGGCAGACTTACCTGAGGACCGTCTTTCCCCAGCTCCACCATTTACGTATGCTGGAGTTGATTGCTTTGGGCCTTGGCTAATAAAGGAAGGACGGAAAGAACTGAAACGCTATGGTCTGATATTCACATGTATGGCATCGAGAGGTATTCATATTGAAGTTCTACACTCCCTCTCCACCGACTCCTTCATCAATGGTCTCAGACGCTTCATTTCTGTCAGAGGCCCTGTGAGACAGTTGAGATGTGACAGGGGAACAAACTTTGTAGGTGCTGAGGCAGAGTTCAAACGATGTGCTGAATCCAGTGAGAAACAGGTAAAAGACTTTCTCCTGAAAGAGGGATGCGACTTCATCGCTTTCAAGTTCAATGTACCCGCTTCTAGCCACATGGGTGGAGTGTGGGAGCGGCAGATCCGCTCCATACGTCAGGTCTTAGATGTTCTGCTACACCAGGCAGGCCAGCAACTAGATGATGAGTCGTTGAGAACTTTGATGTGTGAGGCGGCTGCCATTGTAAACAGTCGTCCGCTAACCACTGACCTCCTGAATGAGCCAACACATTCTACTCCATTGACTCCTAACCATCTGTTGACTCAAAAGTCGAGGGTCATTCTTCCACCCCCTGGTAGTTTCTCTCGAGAAGATGTCTACGCGAGGAAACGATGGAGGAGAGTCCAACATTTGGCAAACGAATTCTGGTGTCGATGGAAGAAGGAGTTTCTTTGTCAGCTTCAGTCGCGACAGAAGTGGACCAAGCCACGCCGCAACATGAGAATAGGAGATGTGGTAATTATTAAAAACGATAACACTCCTCGCAATGTTTGGCCTCTTGGAAGAATCGTTGAACTATATCAATCAAAGGATGACTACATTCGTAAGGTTAGGGTCATGGTAGGAGACAGAAAATTAGACAATGTGGGAAAACGAAGTAACCCAGTGACTTACCTTGATCGTCCTATCCACAAGCTAGTTCTTCTTCTTCCGAGTGAAGACCAGGAATAATTCCCAGCCAAGGAGCCAACGTGACTCATTAAGAAAGACTAAAATGCTCACACAGGATCTGATAATTTTGAAGTTTATTCGATGATTTGATCTGGACTATAATTCATCAAAATTCTCTTTGAGAGCTCTCGAGCACAGACTGAACTCTAGACTAATCATAAAATATGAATACATCAATTTTATGGGTTATAGAAACAGAAATTGACTGTGTTAAAAATTTGAAGTAAAACTTAGATTTTGCTGTCATTTTAAACATTCTGAGTCTGATTAAAGACTATATTGCTTCGAGAATTTCAGACAATGAGTCTGATTATTGCAGAATAATTGCTTAATCATGTTGTTTTTTCATACACATTCATAAAAACATTTACCGAAATTCAATTTGATCATACATACATTGGTCTGGAAATTAGACTAATTCTTCTCGTCATTTTCATTCAGAAGAAAATTAACAATTTTTTATATTGCATACTTTCAAAGTTTTATAAAAATGCAAAGTGGAGAACAAGAGAACATGTTTGTTTTCAGTTGTATTTAAACTTATCAAAGATGACTTTGTGTGTATTTTAGAATATTTCAATATTTTCATATATATAATGAGCAGGAAGAACGCATACAAAAGTATATATCATAGAATGTTGAAATCTTCCAAGGAATAGTGTTAAATTATCTAAAACATAAGTTTTGACTGAATTCAAGTTGAATTCATTTAAGGTATGGTATACTATATAATTCTTTTTTATTATATTTGTTATTGATACAAATTATCGTATATACACGTACAGTATCTCACATGCATCGAGGTCTGAATCTTTACATATATATGATGTCTGAAGTTAAGACTATAAAATTTAAAACGACGCTTATCTTCCTTTTTGGCAGAAGCCTTTTTTCTTGGTTTAGATAAATATTCCATGAAAATAGAGGAAAGGGACTAGATTAGAGGTTAAGTTCATATTCTACCAAAATGACTTGTTTCTTAATTATGAATACTTATTGATTTCTTGAAATAGTCAAATTTCTGAAGGTTGAGATTGTGTGAACTTAATGTTTTTATCTATATACCAAAAAAAAGGGAAAAGGTGAAATGCAGGAAAACAGTTTAAAATAAAAGTACTGCGACACCTTTGAATTGGATTTACGCTCGTAAATTACTGTTAAAATTCGAATATGACATTTTGCGATATCGATGTTTCTTTATCATGTTTTGAAAGATGTAGTTTGAGTTTCTCATCATTTGTATATAGTATCATCTTATGGTTGACGGTATGATTATACAGCCAGGAAATGTGATTAGTGAAAATTTTCGAGGAAACGTTCATGTGTACTTAGTCTAGTAGCGTAAAATTATCTTTAAGAAGTATACATGTATGTAGTCTATAAAGTACTTAAATTTAGATTTATTCATTGCGGATGTTTTCTTGAGGTAAATTAATGTTTAATTTAAAGGAGCCATGTGATGAAAGTACATCTAAATTTATAAATTAGCACACCAAAATTAGCGCAGAAGTGATTTAGCACTTTTTGTATATATACTTTCACTATTGCATTACCTGATTAACACATTTGTATCTAGCACTCCCTTAGTCAATGAGTACACTTACATAGCAACATGACAGTGCATTTGATTTTTGGACATTGGGTTGTGTGAGGGACCAGGATTTTGCCCTTCAAAATCAGAAACATCCTGGCTCAGAAGACATTTAATTTACTCGAGAAAGCAAGCAAAGAGGTTAGTTAATGTTTTATGTTATGTATTTTTTATTATGGTTTAAGCATAAAGTGAAATTTTAGAGATCTTTTTCTTGGTTCATAATGACAAATGATAATGTGTATGTAGTATGTATAATGTATGTACAAGCTATACCAGGCTCATTGCATCCCCTTGTAATCAAATAAGACTGATTAGTTATTACATGAAACTACATTTTGTACTATATTTATTCTATGATATATAAAGAATGATTGTTGATTTATACTTGCATTCTTATATAATTGTAATGAGAGCAAAACTGAATTCTGTTTGTACATGTAGTTCAAGCAAACCTATAATGAGTAAGCATATATGTATATAGAATTTGGAATCTAGTTGAGACAAGGCTATTCAGGTTTTCCAAAGAATTGATATTGCTCTATTGGTAATTTAAGATGTTTCATTTTGCTAGTATTTATGATTCCTTTTTCTTTATCATTGACTCCACAGTTTTCACGGATTAAATAATCAACGGATTGAACGTACTAATTGGTTCAAACTGGATTAAAAGGACGAATTGGATTTAAACAATCAACGGATTAAAAGCACTAATAGATTTAAGACCAATTCGATTGGATTGATTGTACGCATTTGATATCGAATTGACATATTAAAACAACGAAATCCTGTAGAGGCCTTTGTTACGCTTGTCTTTTGTTTGTCGACCTCACTACAGCCACACCAGGCAGGCCAGCAACTAGATGATGAGTCGTTGAGAACTTTGATGTGTGAGGCGGCTGCCATTGTAAACAGTCGTCCGCTAACCACTGACCTCCTGAATGAGCCAACACATTCTACTCCATTGACTCGTAACCATCTGTTGACTCAAAAGTCGAGGGTCATTCTTCCACCCCCTGGTAGTTTCTCTCGAGAAGATGTCTACGCGAGGAAACGATGGAGGAGAGTCCAACATTTGGCAAACGAATTCTGGTGTCGATGGAAGAAGGAGTTTCTTTGTCAGCTTCAGTCGCGACAGAAGTGGACCAAGCCACGCCGCAACATGAGAATAAGAGATGTGGTAATTATCAAAAACGATAACACTCCTCGCAATGTTTGGCCTCTTGGAAGAATCGTTGAACTATATCAATCAAAGGATGACTACATTCGTAAGGTTAGGGTCGTGGTAGGAGACAGAAAATTAGACAATGTGGGAAAACGAAGTAAACCAGTGACTTACCTTGATCGTCCTATCCACAAGCTAGTTCTTCTTCTTCCGAGTGAAGACCAGGAATAATTCCCAGCCAAGGAGCCAACGTGACTCATTAAGAAAGACTAAAATGCTCACACAGGATCTGATAATTTTGAAGTTTATTCGATGATTTGATCTGGACTATAATTCATCAAAATTCTCTTTGAGAGCTTTGGAGCACAGACTGAACTCTAGACTACTATTAAGATATGAATACATCAATTTGTGGGTTATAGAAACAGAAATTGACTGTGTTAAAAATTTGAAGTAAAACTTAGATTTTACTGTCATTTTAAACATTCTGGGTCTGATTTAAGACTATACTGCTTCGTGAATTTCAGACAATGAGTCTGATTATTACAGAATAATTGCTTAATCATGTTGTTTTTTCATACACATTCATAAAAACATTTACCAAAATTCAATTCGATCAAACATACATTGGTCTGGAAATTAGACTAATTCTTCTCGTCATTTTCATTCAGAAGAAAATTAACAATTTTTTATATTGCATACTTTCAAAGTTTTATAAAAATGCAAAGTGGATAACAAAAGAACATGTTTGTTTTCAGTTGTATTTAAACTTATCAAAGATGACTTTGTGTGTGTTTTAGAATATTTCAATATTTTCATATATATAATGAGCAGGAAGAACGCATACAAAAGTATATATCATAGAATGTTGAAATCTTCCAAGGAATAGTGTTAAATTATCTAAAACATAAGTTTTGACTGAATTCAAGTTGAATTCATTTAAGGTATGGTATACTATATAATTCTTTTTTATTATATTTGTTATTGATACAAATTATCGTATATACACGTACAGTATCTCACATGCATCGAGGTCTGAATCTTTACATATATATATGATGTCTGAAGTTAAGACTATAAAATTTAAAACGACGCTTATCTTCCTTTTTGGCAGAAGCCCTTTTTCTTGGTTTAGATAAATATTCCATGAAAATAGAGGAAAGGGACTAGATTAGAGGTTAAGTTCATAATTTACCTAAAATGACTTGTTTCTTGATTATGAATGCTTATCGATTTCCTGAAATGGTCAAATTTCTGAAGGTTGAGATTGTGTGAACTTAATGTTTTTATCTATATACCCCCCAAAAAAGGGAAAAGGTGAAATGCAGGAAAAAAGTAATTTTTGTTGTTGTTTTACATTGAAAGCCTTTCAAGTACTACGATACCTTTGAATTGGATTTACGCTCGTAAATTACTGTTAGAATTCAAATATGACATTTTGCGATATCGATGTTTCTTTATCATGTTTTGAAAGATGTAGTTTGAGTTTCTCATCATTTGTATATAGTATCATCTTATGGTTGACGGTATGATTATACAGCCAGGAAATGTGATTAGTGAAAATTTTCGAGGAAACGTTCATGTGTTCTTAGTCTAGTAGCGTAAAATTATCTTTAAGAAGTATACATGTATGTAGTCTATAAAGTACTTAAATTTAGATTTATTCATTGCGGATGTTTTCTTGAGGTAAATTAATGTTTAATTTAAAGGAGCCATGTGATGAAAGTACATCTAAATTTATAAATTAGCACACCAAAATTAGCGCAGAAGTGATTTAGCACTTTTTGTATATATACTTTCACTATTGCACTACCTGATTAACACATTTGTATCTAGCACTCCCTTAGTCAATGAGTACACTTACATAGCACCATGACAGTGCATTTGATTTTTGGACATTGGGCTGTGTGAGGGACCAGGATTTTGCCCTTCAAAATCAGAAACATCCTGGCTCAGAAGACATTTAATTTACTCGAGAAAGCAAGCAAAGAGGTTAGTTAATATTTTATGTTATGTATTTTTGATTATGGTCTAAACATAAAGTGAAATTTTAGAGATCTGTTTCTTGGTTCATAATGACAAATGATAATGTGTATGTAGTATGTATAATGTATGTACAAGCTATACCAGGCTCATTGCATCCCCTTGTAATCAAATAAGACTGATTAGTTATTACATGAAACTACATTTTGTACTATATTTATTCTATGATATATAAAGAATGATTGTTGATTTATACTTGTATTCTTATAATTGTAGTGAGGACAAAACTGAATTCTGTTTGTAGTTTGAAACAAGCAAACCTTTATGAGTAAACATATTTGGAATCTAGTTGAGACAAGGCTATTCAGGTTTTCCAAAGAATCGATGTTGCTCTATTGGTAATTTAAGATGTTTCATTTTGCTAGTATTTATGATTCCTTTTTCTTTATCATTGACTCCACAGTTTTCACGGATTAAATAATCAACGGATTGAACGTACTAATTGGTTCAAACTGGATTAAAAGGACGAATTGGATTAAAACAATCAACGGATTAAAAGCACTAATAGATTTAAGACCAATTCGATTGGATTGATTGTACGCATTTGATATCGAATTGACATATTAAAACAAAGAAATCCTGTAGAGGCCTTTGTTACGCTTGTCTTTTGTTTGTCGACCTCACTACAGCCACAGCTACAATCAACGGATTGAACGTACTAATTGGTTCAAACTGGATTAAAAGGACGAATTGGATTAAAACAATCAACGGATTAAAAGCACTAATAGATTTAAGACCAATTCGATTGGATTGATTGTACGCATTTGATATCGAATTGACATATTAAAACAACGAAATCCTGTAGAGGCCTTTGTTACGCTTGTCTTTTGTTTGTCGACCTCACTACAGCCACAGTGTAATATTTATATTTGAAATTACGAATAATACTTATAAGCTTATTTTTGTAGTTCTTATATTTCATAACATGATGAGAATTTGTATTTTTTAGACTGATTTTATACAACCTATTCTTACGACTTATGGATTTAAGTATGCCCTTAGTAATCCATGGTTTCTTAAATTTAGACAAATTTTGTTTATTACAAATTGTCTGAAGTGGAAAACATGAATCATATGCATAAGAAAAATTTTCAAAAAAATTATTGTACATTTCATTAACATTAGCACAGTTTTCAGTACAAGACCAATCAATATTTTTCAATTTTTCTTTAAATGACAGTATATTTGCATCATTAATTAATCTCTTTTGAAATGATTTTTTCCTTTGGTGGTAGGTATGTTTTATTGTTTCATTTTCAAGATAGAAAATATTGGGAAGTGATCGGAAATATCATCATATATGATTCCACTGTCGATCTATTTGTCAAGTGAATTAGTATAAATATTATGAATTAAAGAAGCCCTATTTGCTGATATACGAGTCGGTTTTGTTATCAAAGGATACATGTTGAAAGTATGCATCATATCTAAAAAATCATTTGTCTTACTATGTGAACTATAATTAATTAAATTTATATTGAAGTCACCCATTATGTATATTTTTTTCTTTTCACTTCCCAATATTTCCAGTACATTATTCATTGATACAATAAAATAAGACATGTCACTATTCGGTGGTCGATATATGCATGCTATAACGATTGATTTGTTACCAGAGTAATTTCAATAAAAACCATTTCGTAATTATTTGTTATACATGAAAGATTGCTACGTAGTGAATAATTAAAGTCATTTTTATATACAATGCGACTCCACCGCCAACTTTGTTCTGTCTACACAAGTGAACAAGATTATAGTTTGTAATATTATATAAATTTATATTTGTATTGAGATTAAACCAAGTCTCAGACACTGCCATAACACTAAAATTAAAATCGAGCGATGATAATAGTGCGTTAAAATGATCGACATTTCTCTGAAGACTTCTGGCATTGACATGAAAAAGTGAAAAGTTTAAGTGATCTTTTGCATGTTTAGTATAGAAATCTTCGCAAAACATAATTACACTTTTCAGTAAAACCAGTTTCAAGGAAACTATTATCACTATCATCCGAATGCCTTCTACATATATGATTGATTAATTGAAGAATCAATATAAAATGGATTGTTTTCAAGCTTTGAATTTTGTCAACGTTAATATTTTGAGATATGTGAAAGTAATGATAAAGTATGAAATGAAATTCATTGTCATCGCAAATGTGATAAAATGGCAGAATATCTGAGATACAATCAATACGAATCCATGACTGAGTAGAAGAAGTAGTATTACAATTCGTACACACACTCATTCACACTAAAGGCCTTTACAATACAAACAGGTGTTTATAAAAACATTAAAAAAATAAAATAATGCAAAAATAATTGAAAAAAATAAATAAATAAAAAAGAATTTAAAAAAAGAATTAAAAAAAATAAATAAAAAAAATTAAAAAAAAGATCAAAGGTAGAATTCAAACTAAGGTAGATGGAGTAGCTTGGACAATATTTATGTTTATGAGTAGCAAAAAAAGGTCAGACAAAATAATTAGCTCATGAATGTTATAAGATAGGAAATTAAAAATTACTCCAGACTCAAAACACTAATTTGCATGTGTCAAAAATTCAGTCTCCATGACCTGTTCCTTACTGCCAGTAACTAAAAGTCTGTTATTTTCTTGCACGGTTTCAATGCATTTTTTCTGTTATATAGTAATGTACTGTTTAATTCAGCCCAATCGGTGAAAATAAAATTTATTAATTTTCTCATTAAAAAAACCCCGAAATAAAACCCAAATCAGAACAAAATAATTATTTTACTTTCTATTCAATCTGTCAGCTAGAGTTCTTTGATATATCATATAGAATAAGAAAAAAAATTAATGCCCTGATAAGGCCTTACTCCATATTTAACTGATGACTTCATTTACTTCCCAATATAGACCAACAAAAGAAAAGAAAAAATATACAATGTTCAGCTAGTACATGTTAAAACAAATTATTTTACATCATATCACATTCTCTTTAGTCTTTCATTATTTTGTTCATAGTCAATGTTCTTCATTTTATTATTTTAGTTTCTTGAGATCTTCTTCATTTGCGATTATTTATGTAACAGATTTTCCTACATATGCAGGCAATAGAACAAAGATGTGGCCATCAGAAGACCATGCTGACTGTACAACTTCACATTTTCGAGCTTGAGCAAAAAGAATTTGATTCCTGACCGTAAGATCTTCTGTTATGGAGATCCCAGATCCTTTCAACTTTCTCCTGTTCTGAAGAATTTCTTTCTTTTTCTTGTAGGAAGTAAGTTTCACAATAATGGAACAAGGTCTTGGTTTCCTTGCCGACGAAGCTCCTTCAGACTCTCTGATGTTTCCCTGTGCGGTGTGATCTGTCGATGTCCTTCGCTGGGTCCAACGAAACACCGAGTTCCTTTGTGATGATATCTGTAACAATGTCATCTGTGCTTTCTCCTTTCTTTTCTTCCTTGCCAAAGATCCTGATGCATGATCTCCGGGAGTACTGTTCCGTGTTATTTGCTGCATTCTCCAGAGAAGATATTTTCTCACTACATGTCAAAACCTTTGTTTGCAGTTTGCTGATTTCCTCATCCTTCTTTGTTAGTTTAATTTGTTTTGCAGGTCAAATACACAAGATTGCATGGTTGCTAGCTGTTGAAGTTTTTCATCAAGTTTCTTTTCAATAGCATTGCTAACAATTGAATCAAGTAGTCTAATAAATTCCTCATTCTTCAGCAGGTCTTTCATAACTTGGCTAGTGATAGCTGCTGTCTGTCTTGTGTTCAATGAAGCATTAGATCCTGACATGATGGTATAGTTACAGAAATTTGAAGAGTTTAACACCAACAAAATGTATAGATGGGACTAGAGTAAAAAATCTCTACACTTGCCTGAACTTCTGTATCCAAAAACTACTCCAAATGGCAAAAAAGACTACATTTCCATGATTTCCTAGATATCCAGCACCATGCTATTTGATAATCATTCAAAATTCAAGAAGTTCAAAGCTCTTTTTCTAGCGATTGCTACACTCTTAAAAATGTTGGGCAACATACGGTCCACACAACAATTGGTTAAAACTTTATCCAATTCTGGGTAGTTTTACACCAATACTGTGTAGTTTTCACCCAAAGCACACATTATTGGTGTAAAACTACCCAGAATTGGATAAAGTTTTAACCAATTGTTGTGTGGACCGTATGTTGCCCAACATTTTTAAGAGTGTAGTAAATAGTCCTGGAATTCTCCTGTGAGTGAACCCATGCGCGCGTGTATGATAACCAATATTTTTGAACATCAGAACATTCAGAAAAGTCATCTTCTCTATTATTATGCAAATGAGATGAAAATAAAATCAGCATGCTTTTGTAGATAATATCTATTAGTATATAACTACTATGCAAGTTATCCAAGTTCAGCTTTCATTTTTATGAAAAATGCAAATTTCCTAGGGGTGTATCATATCAATCCCGGATATCAATATCTATTCGGATCCATTATGATGTTGAAATATGAAAAATTACTGTTATTATAGAACGTTTTGTTATTTTTTCTGTTGTCCAAGTTAGGCAAGTGGTTCAAAGAAATCCCGAACTCGTCTATTTCAGTGCGTTAATGGTAGCGCACATTGCTGTTTACAATTCGTTTGGTATGTATGTGATGAAGTGCTGTTCTACTATACGAACTGGCCAAGATAAATCCTTTCATCACTCACTAATTGAAATCACTTTGGCATGAAAATGTTTGAGTTTAATCATATCAACGATAAAGTATAGACCTAAAATGATAAAAAGATCTAAATAATATCTCATCAGTTCATAATACAATAGGAGTCCATTCAAGGTCAATAATTATGACTGATATTAACTGGAAAGGCTCTCTTTTCCTGGCTGATCTAGCATGTCATGATCTTTACCTCTGTCATTTTTGTTTCTGCCATTATCACCTCTGCCATTTTTACCTCTGCCATTTTTACCACTGCCATTTTTACCTCAGCCATTTTTACCTCTGCCATTTTTACCTTTGCTATTTTTACCTTTGCCATTTTTACCTCTGCCATTTTTACCTCTGCCATTTTTACCTCTGCCATTTTTTCCTTGCACCAAATACAAGGTCATTAATTTCGTCCAAAAAAAAATTGACAAGCAAAAAAAAAATCACCCAAAATGTTAAGTAATTTCGTCAAAAATGATGTACTTGAGTGATGTATTTTTGTCCATCATAAAAGACCAGAAATAGTAGAGGGGACATTTGATATTGTGTCCCCCCTCCTGAAATAGATCATCCATTTTACAATCAGACTAGAGATACTAATCATACTAAAGTCACCCTTTTCTCATGTTAAGAGAGATATCCCCTTAAATTATCTGACATGGTTATCTCAGGAATCTGATAGTTTATACTCACTTCCTGGTTATTCCTTCGTACAATATCATTCAGGGATAACAGACAGGAGGGGTAGGTATCTAGAATATTCTTTTAAGTGATCTTAATTGTATGAATGAAATTGCCGAATCTATCTATCATCGAGATTCGAGTACCAAATTCTGAAATCATTATGATCGCAATATTTTATAGACTTAACTCCATCAAAAATATTTTCTAATACTTGCAAGATTTTCTACAAAATCCAGTTTTATTTATAATTGAGATTTTTATGTAGTAGGAGAATTTAATACAGACATATCTAAATCTATTTTTTGGATATCATTTTATCCTCATCTTTTTTTACCATTGATAACAAGACCCACCTAGTCTGCTATGCAGACTCTGAATGGCTCGTGAGGTGGGTGCTGCTGGTTTGCGAACCAACCTGAAAGGGCGAGCGAAGCGAGCCAATTGCAGCCTCAGTAGACCTAGACTGCTATGCAGACTCCTTGAATCTGCTGTGGTACACACACTGCAGATGTGGGTCTACATTTGTAGACTAATACACACCAGGGTTACTAACCAATCCGCAACCCTTATTGATAATATTTTTTGTAATGTTACTCTGTACCCGAGTCTGGGATAGTTTTATTTGATATTTCAGACCATTTCCCGATATTTTTAAGAAGCTAACCCCGTTTAGGTTAACATAAAAGAAACCCCGTAGCAAAAATTCCGAAGTGTAACACCAAATAATTTAGAGAGGTTAAAGGATGGTCTTGATGACGAGGATTGGTCTGAAGTGTTCAGTTTCCAAGATACAAATACATCATATAATATATTAATGAAAAAAAACTTCACATTTGGATAGACATGTACCATTGGTCAGTAAATGTAATAATTACAAAAAGAGTCTAGACTTCCTTGAATATCAAAATCAATATTACGATCAATTATATATAAATCGCAATTTTTTTTCTATTATCGCTCAGAAAAGTCGCATCGTAAATATACTTCATATAAAAATACCCTCACTAAAATATTGCAGAGTGAAAAATATTTTACAAATCAATAGATTCGTTTCAAGCACGACATCAATAAAACATGGAAAATAAACAATGCCATAAACAAACAAAACATAAAAGCACACATAAAAACAATAAAACACAACAATGTCGAAATTCATGATTCTTTTCTTATATCTGATATATTTAATCAATACTTTACACAGATTGGGAAAGGTCTTGCAGACAATATACCGTTAACACAAAAGAAATTTATTGTCTTCATTCACCAACCGAACCCTAATTCTCTATTTCCATTACATAGGAATGAAACAATAGATATATCATATAGTGAACAACTTAAAAACAAAAAAGTTATGGTCACAATGGTATTGATATTTTATTAAAAATGTTATAGAATATGTTGTTGATCCATTAGTATACATAATTAACCGCGCCGTGCCTGAAAATATATAAGACAATACCAGTGCAAAAAAGGCAAAAAGAATAATATATGTAATTATAGACCGATATCTTTATTGCCCACTTTATCTAAAGTTATGGAAAGGGTGACCTATACAAAATTATTAAATTTCTTGAATATAATTTCCGACTTTCAATTTGGATTTCGCCAAAAAAAATATAGTACATCTCATGCCACTCACGCATTTTTATTGACAAAATCACTAAAGCTATTGATAACTTTGAACATACAATAGGTGTTTTTCTTGACCTCTCCATAAATCCCGAAATACTTATCTATAAACTTGAACATTACGGAGTTCGTGGGAAGGCCTTGGAGTGGTTCAGAAACTACCTCGCAAATCGTAAACAATTTGTAAGCATAAACGAACAAAGTTCTTCTCTACAAAATATTAACTGGGGTGTTCCCAAGGCAGCCTCCTGGGTCCAGTTTTATTTATATCTATATAAATGACATCCAGAACTCTGTTGTTATCAATAAAGATAAGTTTCTAACTTTAAGCTTCTTATCAATTCAACATGAACAAATGAAACATTGCATTACACTATTTTTCTTTTTTCCCTCTGTAACTGTTAAGGGTTAATTTTTAGGAACCTGCCTTCCATTTACCATACATATATAAAGTAGTAGTATGCAGGCACAGGCCCTTATTGAAAGTTTGATCCACAAGTGGGTCTTCACACAAGACTAGCACAAATACAAATTTTTTTTGTTGAACAAGATCGCCTTCTGTACTAAAAAATGGCAGGGTTCTTAGGCTGCAGATTCAGACCACTTTCCTCAAGTCAATGGTTTGCACAGCAGACTAATGCCCCAGCAGCTACGGCACTGGCTTGAGTGTTTGTTAGATTGAAAACCCTGTAAGAAATGAGGTCTTACTTAAAATAAATATATCTGATTGACTCACCAGCACTGGGTTCCTTTATGCAAAGGCGAAGATGTAGAAAATCAAATGACTATAAATTCATCGGGATCCTTTAATGCGATGTCCATGAACAAGATAAATGCGAAATATATATACAACAGATGGAGAAGAACGATGTCGCGATGAAGAACGACCGCGCCCGTGAGGCCTCAGCGAAACGCGTCGCGAATAGGGTGACACGAGATGTTCTCCTAGAGCACCCAAGGGTTCATTACATGCCACCGCGCACAGAAAAATCAAGCCATAGAAGTCGTGTGTTGTGGACCCAAGAAGTGAGATCCCAGCACGCGCTACCCACTAGTTAGAAATCCACTGCCAAACGCGGTTCGTGGTGCGAGGTTAGTATATACTAACCTCGCAATACGTGTGAGTGCTCCTAGAGATATTGCACGCTCCCACTTGGATAACACAAGCGATGGATATATATTTACATATGTCGAAATCAAAAGGATGGAAATGAAGAACTTGAAATCCTGATGATGTAAAATAAATCCAGAGTATGAGCTATTTGTTGTGTTGCAAAAAAGATGACTAGCAGAAATTGTACATGTCCTTACTAGGTGAAGACTTTCTACTGAGTGTGTTGGAGTGTAAAAATTAACCATGAGGTTGCTCTCAGCTTAAATCTGACTGGCTAGTAGTTGCTAAGTGAGATAAACATCCACTTAGAAATAGACAGGAGCATTCCATGGCTTAGAAAATGAACATGAAAGAATTCCTGGCTGTTTTGTGAATTCTTGAATAAAGGATGACTGGGCCAGGAGGTGCACAAAAGAATCAAGTTGAATAGGCTAACTGAGAAGTGCTCCATCAAAAGAATTAGTTAAGTTGTAAATCAGCTGTCTTTGCATGATCAATGTAAACAAAGTAGTGATCAAGCTCTGGTCATGTTGAAATCAGTGTTTGATGAAAAGAAAACCACTACAACCCATTTCCAGGAACCAAATATGTTTAATACTATCTATTTATGCCCGCTCCACCCCTCCCACCAAGGGGGGGGGGAAGAAATAACAATATAATGGAAGACCTCTGGCAGTCTTTCTGCATTAGGCAATTTCTTATAGCCGCAGTGCTGACTTTTGAAAACAGCCAAGCTAGATGAATAATTTTTCACAAATCCGGGGGAAAAAATGCACTAAACTTGTGGATATCAAATGACCTTTGACCTTGATTGAGAAAGTTGTAATTAATTTCATATCTTTTGTTATATAAATGGCAATCTAATTTGATTTGATTTCGTATTTGGAAAGTAATGAACAAAATATTCATTCCTAACATGGTTAACTGAACTAAAATAAACCTTGAACTTGAACCACCAATGTATAATTGTACTCATCAAATTAATGTATCAAGTTCTCACTTCTGCTATGCAGTAATGGATGAGAAGTAAAATAATGATAACAATAATGATATAGGTATATTTACCCAGGGAAGCCATTTCAGTTCTGAAAACTGTTCTCCCAACGGGCCCTGCTCTTATTATGATAACGATAATAATGCTAATGATAATTATATTAATGATTCTCATCATCTGCAACAAGATCAGAATATCCTAGGCATCATTCCATGTACAACGTACATGTAATGTAAATGCAGTATGCAAAGAATGTACAGTGTACATGCACTAGCTGCTATCACACGTAACATTAACTCAGGTTCTAATATAGTAAATCAACTTTTACATGAAATTCATTAAAATTCTGCCTCGTCTAGCTTTGTTTTAGCATATACAGATTGAAAATTGCGGACAAAGCACAATCAAGCATCGTCTGTCATCAGGGTACCCATTTCAATGCCTGTATATAAATATCCCAGTATTACGTTTTTGAAAATTCCCGAAAAATCCCCCAATTCCCACAAAATTTCCCGTTTATTCCCATGGGAAGTTTCTGTAGTATCGATACCGAGTGTGTTGATCGATATTGAGAAGTGATTAAAGAAACGGAACAATCAAAGTCAGATCAGCTGTCCATGTAATTTTGTTGATCGTGATCTTAATCAGTTATTATATTGGCGACGAGGATGGGATGAACCTACCACAATTTGAGAGATTTTCTGTACACGATGAGCCCACTACAGTTGGTTCAAGATGGACCAAATACGTGAAAAGACTGGACAATTTATTCACAGCTTTCGCTATTACCGACGCGAAGCAGCAGCGGGCACTCCTCCTTCACTACGCCGGGCCGGAGGTGTGCGATATCTTCGAGTCTCTGCCGGACACAGGTGAGTCGTACGTGACAGCAAAGAGTGCTCTGGAGAAACATTTCTGTCCTCAAGTGAACGGTTCGTTTTTAGACAGTGCAAACAAAACGAGAGTGAGACAGTTGACCAATATTGTCGTCGCTTACAGCAGTTATTTTCATCTTGTGATTTTGTAAACAGGGATTCTAATATCAAATCCCAGATCATCCTTGGTTGTCACTCTCAGAAACTTCGCCGTCATGCGCTGAGAGAACCACAGCTGACCCTGGAGAAGCTCCTAGGTGCGGCTCGCGCTTTCGAGCAAGCCGATCGCCATGCCTCCGTTATTGAAGGCACAACGTCCGTCCAAGCAATGAACATTCGCTCTTCTAAGGCCTATCAGTGTCAGCGACAACAACAGTCCCCCTCCCAACATCAGTCTTCTAACACTACGTGTCGCAACTGTGGAGGTATCTTTCCGCATAGAAAGAAGCCTTGTCCAGCAAAAGGACAAACATGCCATTCATGTGGTAAACTGAATCATTTTGTGAAATACTGTCGCAGCAGGAAGGGTAAAACCACAGGTGATAAGCAACATGTTCAAGCTACCACGACGCACAGTGATCACCAACCTCAGAAGTCAGACCCTGTCCCTGACCTTCAACAGCAAAGTGAACATTACCTGTTTCATATTCAGGATAAATCAGTACCTGCTATGCCTAAACCAATTGTTACAGTACATGTTAATGGAACTCCCATTAAGGCAGTTATTGACACCGGGGCATCAGTCATGGTGATGGCCCAGAAAACCTACATTCAGCTCAAGCCACAACCACATCTGGATGTGCATTCTGTTCCTGTCTATGGCTACGGTAGTGAAACACCACTTGATATTAGAGGTACTTTTTCAGCAACGGTTTGCTACAAGTCTACTTCTGTCAACACTACAGTTTATGTTACCTCTCATGATGGTGACACGCTTCTGAACTTAGCGACAGCCACTGCGCTTGGTCTCATTGAGTTTACATACGCAACATCGTCAGCGTCACCTGAATCAGTCTATCCAGATCGCTTTACCGGGATAGGAAAGTTAAACACTTATCGCTATCACGTCCAAGCTGATCCTTCGGTAACTCCAGTAGCTGTCCCACATCGACGAATACCGTTCCATATGCGCGATAAAGTGGTCAAGGAACTTGATCGCTTACAAGAGAGTGATATCATCGAGAAGGTAGAGAACACGCCTACACCATGGGTTTCGCCCATCACTGTTGTACCAAAGCGTAATACCGAAGCCATTCGCATCTGTGTTGATATGCGCAACGTCAACACTGCAATCAAGCGAGAACGTCACATCATACATACAGTTGATGATCTTATTGCTACACTCAATGGCGCTACAACGTTCAGTACGTTAGATTTGAACTCAGGATATCATCAGATAGAACTCGATGAGTCCTCCCGCCAGTATACCGTATTCTCTACACACGTAGAACTATTTAGGTACAAACGCCTAAATTTTGGATTATCTTCAGCAGCTGAAGTGTTTCAGCATGTGATCCAGATGACATTTCAAGACCTACCAGGCGTTGTGAACATCAGCGATGATCTACTCTTTTTTTTGGCCGAAACAAAGCAGAACATGACACACGACTTCATGCGGTCATGCAGCGCCTACGTGAGGTGAACCTAACGCTGAATCCTTCTAAGTGTGTCTTTAACACAGATCATGTTGTATACTTTGGCCATGTCTTCACCGCCAATGGTATTAGCCCTGATCCTCGTAAGGTGGAAGCGATCCATGCTGTCGCGGAGCCACAGAACGTCTCAGAGATACGCAGTTTCTTGGGCATGGTAACTTACTGTGCTCGTTTCATTCCAGATCTCGCGTCAATATCTGCTCCTCTCAGAGAACTCACACGAGCTGATGTGCCGTGGTCATGGGGACCGCCCCAAGCAGCAGCATTTCAGCGTATCAAGGACCTTGTTTCTAAGCACTGTACCATGGGATACTTCAACCCAGCATACCAGTCAGAGGTTATTGTTGATGCAGGCCCACTTGGCCTCGGAGCGATTCTGGTTCAGCATGACTCTCGTATGCAGTCAGTTATCCCAATCGCGTTAGCTAGTCGCTCATTGACACCCGTAGAACAACGCCACTCGCAAACTGAGAGAGAGGCACTTGCCATCACTTGGGCTGTTAGACATTTTCACATTTATCTGTATGGAGGAATTCGTTGTGACAACAGATCACAAGCCTCTGTTGTCCATGTTCAACAATGCCAACTCAAAGCCGCCAATCCGCATTGAACGTTGGTTACTTCGGCTACAAGCGTACAATTTCAGGGTCCAGTACCACCCTGGAAAATTGAATCCAGCCGACTATATGTCACGGCACCCGCGTACTACCCACAGTGAGGGATCATCAGCCGAAGAAGAAATTGCAGAACAACATGTCTCGTTTATCGCAGCACACGCAATTCCAAAGACAGTCACGCATGAGGATATCGTATCCGCAACAAGCGCTGATGAAGCTCTTCAGAACTGTATGCGTGCTATCCAGGATGATAGCTGGGGTGATCTTCTAGCGTCTGCAGATGCAGCATTGCAGAGTGAGTACAGAAGCCTACATGAAATACGTGATCAACTTACCATAGCAGAAAATGGTAGCATTCTCTTACGTGATCATCGCATCGTCATTCCACGCTCACTTAGACAGCGTATCATCAACATAGCACATGAGGGCCATCAGGGTATAACTAAGACAAAGGCTCTCTTGCGTGAGAAGGTGTGGTTTCCTTCTATTGATCGTATGACTGAACACACAATTCGCGATTATTTATCTTGCCAGATGAACAGTGTTGACCATGCGAAAGAACCACTTCGAATGACTGAGCTTCCACAACAGCCATGGACCGAAGTTAGCGTAGACTTTGCCGATCTCCCGAATGGTGATCACATGTTGGTAGTCATCGACGATTACTCACGTTTCGTAGAAGTAGAAATAGTTTCCTCTACAGCAGCGAGTCAGGTCATCCCCAAGCTTGACCGAATCTTCTCAAGCTTTGGCGTTCCTTCTGTAGTCCGTACTGACAATGGCCCACCATTCAACGGCGCATATTTCAATCAGTTTGCTAACTACTTAGGGTTCAAGCACAGGAGAGTTACTCCGCGTTGGCCTCAAGCTAATGGTGAGGTCGAAAGATTCATGTGAACTCTCAAGAAAGTCTACCGCTGTGCCATCGCAGAGCACAAGTGTTGGAAGCAGGAAGTATACAGGTTCTTGCGTAACTATCGTGCTACACCACACTCTACTACTGGTGTTCCTCCTGCAACTCTTCTCTTTGGAAGGCCATTGCGTGCACGTCTTCCAGACGTAGTATCTCCGCAGATCCAACATGATCTACATTCTTCAGTTCGCAATCGCGATGAAGCCAAGAAACAACACATGAAAGCATACGCTGATGGTCGCGGAAAAAACTCAGACATCGAGAATCGCAGTTGGTGATATGGTGCTTGTTCGCAGAGATGGAATGGTTCCAAAGCACCAGTCGCCATACCTTGCGCAACCATACAAAGTTGTGAGAAAGCGTGGATCTCGCATTACCG
This sequence comes from Lytechinus pictus, assembly GCF_037042905.1. NCBI lineage: Eukaryota > Metazoa > Echinodermata > Echinoidea > Temnopleuroida > Toxopneustidae > Lytechinus > Lytechinus pictus. The sequence goes on along the minus strand of NW_026974141.1, from coordinate 11,808,569 downwards.
TCCGTTGTGCCAATCATTATATCACACGCAATTGTTCGCGACTCAAGTTGTATGGTGGTCCAGCTCCACCATTTAGTCATGATGATGATGATGACATCCCCCATTAAGTTTTCGTGATTTTGTGCCTAACTAACTAGTAACTAATTGGTCACTTGATTATGAATGCCATTATTTTACTAGATAATATAAAAGGTGGTTATTACACAGAAGTGTATTTTGATGCATATTTTACTTACTTCAGGTTTCCTTAAATTTACAACCGTTATGTTTTGATTACTTTGATTTTTTATGCAACATATCCGTGTCTGTTTACAGTTTTATGCATTATTTTGGATATCAGTGAATCAATTAGAAAACTATTTGTATTAAACAACCATGAAAATAAATACACACACACAAAAAAAAAAAACCATGAAAGACCCCAAAGTATCTGTTATTTTGGAACACTGCTAAACCAAGTATTTATTTGATTTAAAAAAAATCATAATAACTGTACTTTTCAGATTCTCATGTTGCAAACTCAATGTCATGCCTAATTGTGCATGAGCAGGAATGGTTGGAATTTGTTTGTGTTATTATGTGTCACACAGTTGGATTTATATGGACATACAATATGTTTTACATGGTATAATATTTGTATTTGTTTTCCACACGTTTTGAGCAGACCTTTGAGCAAACAAGGGTACACAGGTTTGATACTTATTGTTGTTTTAGATGTAACAAAGGAATGTTCTTGAGTTTTTACTTTGTTTTCACACTATCAAAAAAAAAAAAAAAGAGGAAAAGGAAAAGAACAGGAAATGTAAGCAGTTTATTTTGTTTAGTTTTAATTGTCATATTAATTAATCTTTTGGGATGCAAACTAAAATTACAAAACAGCAAATTATGATACAGTATATTATGTGTTTGAAATTTTGAAAGATACAATAGTACTTTTTATGCAGCCACTTGCATCTAGTCTAATCTGTTTTATATTTTGCTTGTACAATTTATTTTGAAGAAAACACAGCTTCCTGCATGCAGAGCAGAACAAAATAATACACACAAGAACAAAATTAATGTTTTGAATAATAAGCTTTATTTTTTATTATAAACAAAAAGAATGATGTTAAGTTAAAATACTTTGATAATTGCATTTGTTGATTATTTTATACAAGTTTAGAAGTTTTGAAGGATACTCAGTTTATTTGAAAGGTTTTACATTCTATCCAAGGTGAAGAGGAATGTAGTATCGATACCGAGTGTGTTGATCGATATTGAGAAGTGATTAAAGAAACGGAACATTCAAAGTCAGATCAGCTGTCCATGTAATTTTGTTGATCGTGATTTTAATCAGTTATTATAGTTTCCACCGCGAAAATTCCCGGTAATTTTGCAACCCTAGCTAGAAGGGAGGATCAAGCTGACTGGATCGGAGTTATTCTCATTCCTCGCCATTTATCCTGTCAACAACTTGTACAATTAGATCCTGCAGGACTCCTATGCGGGATTTCACGGTCTCGAGGACTTCCTCGCCTGCGGTGGCATGGTCCATGTTACAGGCCCTCGTCACGAGTGAGAAACCGAGGACACGCGTCCCGCCATGCCTTGCAGCTATCACTTCCGGGACGGTGCTCATACCTGCCAGGAAAAGCAAAGAATATCAGCGTTGCAATCAAAATAACATTGCATTCATTTGGATCACTGTTAAGACATAATGCAATTAAGGCTCCACATGAACTATTTTTGGTGGTGGCCAATTCGATCGGGCCACCAATATTTAAAATTTGGCGGCCCGAAAAATTATTTAAAAAATATTGAAATTAAATAAAACCTTAAACTGCAACACTAAGCTTGTTTAAGTTTTGTTTGATCTACACACAGACACAAATAGTCAGATCTACATGGATACATTTATACTAGCAAACTACATTTCTTGCCATGAGCCCGCTATCACCGGTGTTAAATTACTTTATTTTCTGTCATTAAAATTAGAAAAATTAGAGCGCCTCTGGCAGTCTAACCTGCATTACGCGGTTCAATATAGCAGCAGTGCTGACTTTGAAAGCACTATAAAATAATTATTCACAAAAAAACTTTCATATGATACAATATTACGTTCATTGACCCTAAATGACATTTGACCTTGATCATGTGACCTAAGACTTATCAGTGATACTTGATTACCCCTATGTCCACAATTCATAAACTATATCCATAAACTTTGAAAGTTACAAAAGCGATTTAATAATTACCTCCAACATGGACAAAGTTCATTGACCTTAATGACCTTAATTTGACCTTGGTCATGTGACCTGAAACTCGCACAGGATATTTAGTGATACTAGATTACTCTTATGTCCAAGTTTCATTAACTAGACCAATACAATTAATTTCAGAGTTATGATGGTAATTCAACAAATGCCCCCAAAAGGGCCAAAGTTCATTGACCCTAATTGACTTTTGACCTTAGTCATGTGACCTGAAACTCAAGCAGCATGTTAAGTAATAATCGATTACCCCTAAGACTACGTTTCATGAACTAGGTCCAGATACCTTTTAAGTTATGATGACATTTCAAAAACTTAACCTTAGGTTATGATTTCGATATTGACTCCCAAACATGGTCTAAGTTCATTGACCTTAAACTACCTTTGACCTTAATCATGTGACCTGAAACTCGGGCAGGACGTTCAGTCCTACTGGATTGACCTTATGTTCAAGTTTAATGAACTAGATTCATATACTTTCTAAGTTATGCTGTCATTTCAAGAACTTAACCTTCGGTTAAGAATTGATGTTGATAATAAATTTCTTTGATTTCCCCTTGGGTGTTGAACGTAAACAGTAAAGCTTAATGTAGGAAGGGTCCATGCAGGGAGTGAATATAGAGCCCTATAAAGGTTACAGATGAAGAGCCCCTACTTGCTCTGGAGATTTATCGAAAGTAAACATTAAAGATACTTTCACGGTAACTAAAGCTTTACCTAGGTAGGGACTTAATAACAAGAGAATGATTCAAGCCTGATTGCGACCGTTATTGCATAGAATTTAGCAAGCTTATAACACAATGTTATGTGCAGTCCATCTTTCTACCCGTTTGTTGACCTAAAGATCGTGACGGATTCATGAAAGTTTTGTCTATACGAACAGGAACATCGATGCAGATTGAGAACCTTATTTACATCTACAAAGCGATTCTGTTCAAAACGGGAAGCGAGATAGATGATTCGAATTTTCTTGGGTAACTTAACATATGTGCTATTGAAAAAGAAAAAGAAAATAATTTAATCAAAAATAGTTTTGCCAAATATCTATGGAGTATAAACAAACTTTTGTTTGGTACTGTGTTATCTTGTAAAAATGAAATATCGAAATAAAATCATTTATTTGATGCAAGCATTTTGGCATTCATAATAATTTTCATGCCAAATACTGCAACAATGGTTTTGGCAAATGCATGAAAGAAATAATGGTTAAGGATGGTTGCTCTTTGCTGGTTTTGCATTTTGTTATTAAATAATGTAACAAAAATTTGGAATCATTGCCTTTTTATTTTGTTCAGTTACATGCATATAATGTATGCTGTATTTGATACTTTCAGGCGAATCATTGTTTAAATAGGTGGTCAAACTTTGCAAAAATTGACCCAAATCTTTAGCGCCTTGTTTTTTAACTATTGAGAGCGTTTTAGGAAATTAAAATCTCTTTCTTAACCCCTGATAGTCGGATAGACAAGAGTTGTCCCACCTGGGGGCCTTTCATAAAGCTGTTCGTAAGTTAAGAGTGACTTTAAGCATGTTAAGAGCGCCTTGTGAGCCTTTCTTACGTGCTATAACCCATCGCCAATGAACATTTTGGCGGATACCTTTTACCACAAGAAAGGATCACCACGTTCTTAAAGTCGCTCTTAACTTTCGAACAGCCTTATGAAACACCGACCTGGCTAAGAGTAGTTACATCTAGCTGATTAACAAACCGACATCAGCTCCCAATGATGATATGAGAAATCTCAGCTCAAACAGTACAAGGCTGAGAGCATGTATCACTTACCTACGACATCAGCTCCCACTGATGATCTGAGAAATCTCAGCTCAGCTGGTGTCTCGTACGACGGCCCTTCGACCATGACATACACGCCCTCTTTGACAAACCTTGAACACTGCACGTCCTGGGCAGCCTTCAAAGCGAGTTCCCTCAGCTTTTTGTCATAGGCATTAGACATGTTGGGAAATCTCGGCCCAAACCTATAAGAGGAGGACACATATTTGTCAAGATGCCACTTACTCAACCGAGAAGCAAAGAACTAACTACTCAAGATTTATTAAACTTTTTCTCTCAGAAGATGTGAATTTTCAACAAATCGAATGAATAGATGCAAGGGCGGAAATCTCTCCCCAAAGGTAGAGGGACCAGGGAAAAGCTTATCACCCCAAATGTAAGGTCATTTCGACCAAAAATACTTGTGTTTTACCTCGATTTGGAATGATATATTTCTTTCCATCACAAAATACCAAAAATAGTAGGGGGACATTTGATATTGTGTACCCCCGTACTATTTTGAGTAGGGGGGACGCGTCCCCCTGTCCCCCAAGGATTTCAGCCCATGCATGAATAGATGTTGTAGGCCTTTCACAAGCATGAATAGGAATCGCCAGTTCGTAGTTCCATTCTGCGCATGATCAGATGAAGGTCATTTGTACTTAAGTGACATGGTGGTTTAATTTTCAAGGAGATAAGCACCATCCTTGCTGTCTTGATTATTATAGTCTTTTGAAATGTGCTTTTCACTGGATAAAAACAACAACAACGCGTCCACTAGTGACTGGTTTTTAACAGCTGGCCAAGTAGGCCCTATATTGTTATAATTGGTGATTGGTGGGGATTTTTTTAACTGATTGCTATAAGAGAGCATTAATGCTTGTAAGCAAGTAACCAGAGGACCGTCGGCTTAATTATGTCCTCTCCGAAGGACCTGGTAATGAGTCTTAATGCCTTACCCAAGGGCACTAGCGCACCAAGTGGGAATCGAACCCGGGTCACCGGAATACGAATCCCCCGCTCTACCGACTGAGCTAATCGCGCCTCCTAATTATGTTAAAACAACATATGCTTACGGGCATGCTTATGGCATGCATTCTAATTAAGTAGAAATGCAACAAATACCTTCAAGTGTTCATTGTTGTGTTATTCTAGTTACCCGTTCTATACAATTTCTGCATCCTCAGTGCTATATAAGGCATGTTTACATAATATTCTCTCTTTGAAATTTGTCTATCATAATGAAATAATGGAAAGATCATTTGATCAAATTTAAATTGTCCATGTGGTAACTACGAACTGGTCAATTCAATTAAATGTTGGGTATAGAGTGCGTCCCAGAAAAAAACGAAACCGAGATTAAGCGATCATGATTTATCATAACTTAATCACAAATACAATAGACAAATGACCTACCAATGTAAAGCTTAGAATCTCCTCTTTCATCTGATATTACTTAGATTATTCCTCATTCACGCATGAGTAAGCAAAAACAATTTGAAGAAAGGATACCAAAAACTCATTTGACGGGGGGTATCTGAATTTCAAAAAGAAAGTCACATACCTAAAAAGTTTAACATCTGCTCTTTTATTTGATACCTTAATCACAAAAAATGGTCAAGAAGTTAAAATGTTATGTTCCCTCGAAACAATGCTTGTATTTCAATAATTTCATTAAATAAACGTGTTTTCACCGGTTTCCCACAGAAGCTATCGCATGGCTGCATGGCTGATCGTCAACAAAACAGAGTGTCGACTCTGTCGAGTGAGTTTGAACACTAGCCTGTAAGACCTCTTCATTTTCAGAAATTATTGAAATTCAAGCCTTATTTCAAATAATTAGAACTTTGTTATTTCTTGACCATTTTCTTTATTTGAGGTATCAAATTAAAGAGCAGATATTGAACTTTTTGAAATTGTGGTTTTCTTTTTGAAACCCAGATACAGCCCGCCAAATGACTTTTTGATATCCCCTCTTCAAATTGTTTTTGCTCACTCATGCATGAATGAGACATAATCTAAGTAATATCAGATGAAAGAGGAGATTCTAAGCTTTACAATGGCAGGTAATTTGTTTATTGTGTTTGTGATTAAGTTATGATAAATCTCGGTTTCGTTTTTTGTGGGACGCACTGTATTGTTCAAACAAGGTTAGCTCGATAGTAAATCCCAATTTATGAAACCATATTATCCTGGTGCTGTTACGTAGCCAAACTTTGAAGAACCATTGGATTTGGTGTCTATTAACACCGTCAGATCAAATCAAACTTATAATATAACTTTCTCTGAATAACGAGTGGATGTTTATTTAAAAGGAACTTCCAAAACTTACAATGCTTATCCCTCAATCTCAACTTGCTTTTTCATCCGTTTCAAACCTTCCTCATAAAATACAGCACGCTTAATTATACGATCATCTCAGAAAAAAATGTCCTTTACGAACTAAAGCCCATGTAAAGTATTGAAAACAATAGTTCATTGATATGAAACTGATTAAAAGTAGTCAAATTATCTGCCTGGAAATTAGAAAAATGTCTACAAGGTCATCCAACAGAATCAGGATATCCATTAATTTCAGTCAACTTCTGAAACCGACATTTCCAAACACTTTAGTTTATTCTCTACTAGAAAGGTTATGTCTATGCTTGCTGACATGAAAAAGAAACCAATTCAATCTGTGTTTTCGTGCATGCAGAAGAATCTTCCATTTGTTTTATGAACGAACTGAAGAAAACTTGCTCTACTCTATACATGGTATAGGTTCTGACTCTTGTCAATTATTCCATGTAGGTCCATGATTATTCCGCATTGTGATTAGCAACAACAACAAAAAAAAATTTGCATAATTTCGCTTCTCAACCAGTAACCGCAGTGCACACAAATACAAAAAAAAACTCTCGCACTTTCAGAACTCAAAAGGTGGTTTCAGACCGCCTCGAAGTTCGTCAGTTCCAGGTATTCTCTGATCGGGAAATTTACCCCGATCAGAAAATACCGGGTATTTTGGTAATGTGAAAGCAAACTACGCGTACTTTCCCCGAAAGAAAATACCCGCTAAATAGTAGGTACTTGGCAAAATTACGAGAACTTTCGCGGGGATTTTTCCAAGGTCGCAGGTATTTTGGCAATGTGAAAGCAATTTACGGGAACTTTTAGCCCAGCGTGTCGTTGGGCGCGGGCGCCGTGGGTGACTGCTGGGCTAGTGATTTTGAATCTCGTGCCTTGCCTGCTTATACAGACCATACTGCGCATGCTCGTAACTTGAGGAATTTATCCTGAAGGGTATGTTTCGGGGCGGTGTGAATGCAGGAATAATTAATGGGTATTTTTTAGCCTAAAAAAGTTCTCGTAATTTAACGGGGATTCTTATGATCGAGGCGGTTTGAAACCACCTAAAGAGTGTTATGATGGGAAACACCTTTCATTCTGCTTATAAGGACAGGAAATTGATAAAAAAATCTTTCACAGATTTCGGGGGCCGATTGCACGAAAGGGTCTTTCCAAGGACCGTCTTTCGAGTCGCCCATCTTTTATGATACGCCATGTGAAACGCATTTCAAATAAATTATCTGCAAATATATTCTATTTGTCCGTTAAAATAAACAAAATATTTGTTTATAAAATGATGTGATATCTCATGAAATTGTATAAAATTTGATTTAAAAGCAAGCTTACGAATTTTATTTGTTTATCATAAATTTCAGAAACACCCCGCTTATAGCGCATCATAAAAGATGGGCGACACGAAAGACGGTCCTTGGAAAGACCCTTTCGTGCAATCGGCCCCGGGAGGTCTACAAGGAAAGTGTTACGAGGGGGAAGTACCTTTCGTCGTTCAAGCCACGAAGGGGGTTTGAACCGGTCATTGTTGGAATACCAATGTGATCAATCATGAGCATGATGTCACCGACATTGTAGTCAGGATTCATTCCACCACCAGCATTCGTTAAGGTCAGGGTCTTCACGCCCATGTGATTCAGGACACGCACAGGTAAAATAACCTGAAACAAAGAGGGCGACAAAGAGAAAAGGGTTTATACAATTATCTTTCATCCTCAGAATTTAGTCAGAAATATTATTGTAATTTTGACTACAAGAGATAACAATAGTAATAATTAGAGTTATATTGCGCCAAATCCACTCTGTAGAGTACTCAAGGCGCTTTTAAGGAATTTATAAAGGAAATTAAGAAGAATTGAAGAGAAATGTTTTAAGGAGTTGTTTGAAAGTTTCAGAGGTATACAAGCACTGTTTTTATGTTTTCAGGGAGCAGTGGCGTAACAGGCGGGGGGGCAGGGGGGCAAGTTGCCCCCCCTGGCGGATTTCACCGGGAAAATAAAAGAAAAGCAGGAAAAAGAAAAAAAAGGAGGGAGAAAGAAAGGGAAAGGGGAAGGAAAGGGGAAAAGGAAAGGAGGAAAGGAAAGGGAAAGGAAAAAATGAAAAGAAAACGAAGAAAAAACTTTTTTTAATAGAAAAGGAAGGAAAGCGGGAAAATATACGAAAGAAGAACATTGGAGAAAGAACAAATCATTCCGAAATAGGCCTATGTAATGCAATAGTACGGTGGGAAATAAATTAAAAGATGACAAAATGGCAAACAATAGCGGGAAACGAAGGTAGAATGTAATTAGTCAAAAGCTAATTTTTGGAAAACAAAGAAAAGGGACAAGAAAAAAAAATAACACGACCGGGCTGCCGATGATTGATATTAAAGAGCGGGAAGAAAGATGGACTGCATACAACACTGTGATATAAGCTTGCTAAATTTTAAGCAAATAAGCTACCGGGGCTTTGCCCCAGACCCCACGCAGTAGGGGCTCTTCATTTATAACCTTCAAATGGCTCTATAACGCCCCCCGTTCACAATCACGTTCAATCACTGCACAGGCGCGGGGGGGGGGGGGGGTCTTGGTTCCACACCCAAGAGGAAATAAAATAAATTATAGGAGACAACGTATAATGAAATGAATGGAAACATTGAATTGTGTTATTTGCTGAATATAATGGAAAAATCTATCACATAATTAGAATGTAATTTCAATAGGCAATTTTTTCCAGCTCGCTTTGCACGCTGGCAACGTTTTACAGATTTTTCCCACATCACTATGTTTTGCCCCTCAAAATATTTCGTTCATTACGCAACTGGGTTGAATAAATGTGTTGTGTAAAAGCTATATCCTGTACATGCCCGCGATTTGATTAAAATAGCGCGAGGTTTAAATGGCTTTGATATCAAGAAGTTCCGGGGGCTCCGCCCCGGAACCCCAACCGCACAGCACTTCGTATGGAAGGGTTGGGCCATGGCCCCAAAAAGTTCTACAAACAAGAACAAAAAAAGGAGGAAAGAAAAGCAAAGGAAAAGTGTAGAATTTGATTTTATTTACTGAATATAATACAAAAAATAGCTCAAAGTTAGATTCTATGCGCTATATAAGAGAAGTATTATTATTAGTAATATTATTATCATGAAAAGGTGATTTTTTTCTCGCTCGCTTCGCTCGCTCGGGACTTATATAAAGCAGCTTTTTAGCTCATGTGCTATACTGCGCCCCTCCGTTTTTTTTTACTCTTCACGCTACTGCCACAAAGAAGAGTGAAATATATTATTCTCTGGATATCATGTCAAAATCTATCACAAAATTGGATTTTTGTATTAAAAAGTCAAAAATTTTGCTCGCTCGCTCCGCTCGCTCGCAACTTTTTTTTTAAAGATAAATTCTGCCCGATACGCAATATCTGGCCTTCTCAAAATAGTCGCCTCATTACACCATTACACCTGTTCATACCATGATATGACCGGGAAATGTTGGGCTCTTGCCCCCCCTGGCCACCGACCCCTGTTACGCCGCTGTCAGGGAGGCTATATTCCATATAACTGAAGCCAGTGCGTTGTGTGTAAACGTCTCTCCCCTGTTTCATAGATGCAGGCTATGTTACAGTGGAAAACACTCCGTCCCTCGGATAGGACGTTAAATGGGGGCCCCGTGTAGAGGAGAATCACACCCTTTGCACGTTAAGAACCCACTGCATTATTCGATTAAGAGTAGGGGGAAACCCCGGTGAAGTGGTCCACCTGCATTCCCCAACCAGTTATCGGGAGGAGAGACTTTCGGGTCACAGTTCTGTGTGCGCGCCCTTGGCGACCCAGAATGGCTGGGCTGGCTCCTCCAATGCGCCTTTGAATGTCTTTGACATATATATGGCGCTATACAAATGCTGTGCATCATTCATCATCATCAACTTGGGGGATGAGTGAACAAATGATCTTTCCCTCAGGTTTTGGAAACTTTGTGGGTAACGAGAGAAATGGAAGAGGAGGAGCATAAGGATCTTGAAGGGGTATAACTTTTGATCAGTGAAATGAGGTACTGGGGAGAAGAGCCATGGATACAGTGGAAAGTTAACAAAAATCTTGAACATAATGCCTTGTTTTACAGGGAGCCAATGTAAGGATCTTAAAATAGGAGTAATGTGAGTGCGCCTGGTGGATAATGAAACAATGCGAGCGGCAGCATTTTGAAGTTTCTGAATTTTGACTAACTGATTCTATGGTAGATTGAACAAAAGGGAATTACCAAAATCGAGACGGGACGAAATGAAAACGCGAACCAATTTTTCTGTGGCCGGTCGAGACAAGTATTTCCTAAGAAAGCCGATATTTCGCAATTGGTCTGCCAATAAAAGAGATGTGATATGACATTGTCATGTGAGAATAAAAAACTATAGGCCTACCGAGATTGTGCGACAAAAACTTGACAAATTAACAGTGAGGCCAGAAAATGGGATGGAGTCGATGTGGATTTTACTAAGCTGTACTTTGGAGCCAAAGAGAAGAAATTCACATTTGGCTGGATTCGACTCAAGTGAGTGAGAAGTCACCCAATTGTGAACATCAACCATGCAACATTTAAGACGATGAATGAAACTTTCTGCAGCTAGTTGATCCGAATTAAAGGAAAACATGAGTTGGATGTCGTCTGCATGAATATGTTATTTTATGCCGTATTTCAACAGAGCTTGTCGCAATCCTTATAAATAAATCGAGAAGAAAGTTGGCCCGCCAACAGAACCCTGTGGTACTCCGCAAGAGAGAGGCAAATCATCAGACATATAACCGTTAACACAAACAATCTGAGAATGGAATGAGAGATAAGACTCAAACCACTTGTAAGCCTCACCCTTGACACCGAGTAAACTAAGTATTTCAAAAGGATAGTGTGAAGGCGGAGGACAGGTCTAACAGCAAAAGAGATGTGGTGTTCCTTTATCCGTGCCTCTTAGGGTATAATTAGACGAATCAGAAAGTAGTGTTCCTACACTATGATTGGACCTACAACTTGACTGGAAAGGTTCGAGCAAATCATAATCCGAAAGGTATTCTGACAATTGAGAGAACACAATCCTTTCAAGAATCTAGAACAAAAAAAGTAAGTTTGAAACTGGGCGGTAGTTTTGAAGGGAATGTTGGTCCAGGGAGGTTTTTTTTTAAAGTGGGGTAATAAGAACAACTTACAGAAAGGGAGGAATTAACGTATGCCTGTTCTACATCTGCTCCTGCGACAATTGCTCCGGTCTTAATGTCTCAGACAGCGGCGTAACAGGGGTCAGTGACCAGGGGGGGGGGGGGCAAGAGCCAAAAATTTCCGGGTCATATCATGGTATGAACAGACGTATATGGTGTAATGAGGCAACAATTTTTAGAAGGCCAGATAGGCCTATTGCGTATCGGGTAGAATTTATCTTTTAAAAAAAAGTTGCGAGCGAGCGAAGCCAGCAAGCAAAAATTTTGACATTTTTAATAAAAAAAATCAAATTTTATGATGTCCAGAGAGTACTATGTTTCACCCTTTTCTTTTTCCATTCCTTTTCTTCGTGGTCTATACGCCACTATGAACAGGATGCTTTGCGGCAGTAGTGTGAAGAGTATAACAAAAAACGAGGGGCGCAGTATGGCACATGTGCTAAAGAGCTGCTTAATATAAATTATAGGCATGACCTAATTCATGGAATCAGAGCTGGAGGGCAGATCGAGGAGAAATTCGAGTGAGAAAATACATTAGTATACAATATATAATGCACATAAGCACGTGCATGCATGCGGGGCCAAATAGTGAACGATGTGCGAGAAGAGCCAGTGGATATACCGCACCGAGGTCCGCAGGACCGAGTGCGGTATATCCATTTGGCGAGTCGAGCACAGAGTTCATTGTTTAGGTCCTCTATGCACAAGAGCGCGTGCATTGTTTGTTTTACACAACGTCCTCCCCCTCCCCAATGTTACCGAGTTGCCACGAATTTGATTTAAATTCTAGATAATTCCAGACCTCGCACTATCCTGCACTCTGACGTCAGAGTGCAGGATAGTACTTTTGGTATGACGTCAGAGTGTAGGACAGTGCATTTTGGATGCAATAGTGCAGTTCACTGAATATCATGTGATCCGATTTGGACCAATCAGATTACAGAACATTTTTGAGAGTTGTATAAAAATGACTACCTACCTTGAATGGTGAGTGTCCCTCATAAAGATGAAAATCTCCCTGCATCACCACCACAGACTTTCCATTCAGTTCCCCAAAGTAGAGCTGACCAACGTATCCTTTAACTGAAAAATTAAGTTCATTCGTTCCAAAATAAGGCCTTGTTTGAACCAACCCTCATGAGGAAGGCTCACTCAAACTGTAATTTGCAACAAGCCTACAAGAAGGGTTATAGAAATTAGAAATGCCAGCGGGCTGTAACCACGGGGAGCTAAATGGGAGTCAAAGTCATGCTGAAAGGTCAAGTCCACCCCAGAAAAATGTTGATTTGAATCGATACAGAAAAAAATCAAACGAGAATAATGCCGACAAATCGGTTTTAAATGAGAAAGTTATGACATTTCAAAGTTTCGCTTATTTTTCAACAAACAGTTATTATGCACAACTCAGTGACATGCAAATGAGAGGGTCGATGATGTCCCTCACTATTTCTTTTTTTTAATTATTTTAACAATTTCTTCATTTTTTTACAGATGTGACAAAAAGGACCAACTTGACTGAACAATAGAATGTTAAAACGATGGTAATTCCATTAGTTCAGGGAGGAAGAAAACATTGTATCAAAGGAAAATGAGGAAGAACTTAGAATATTTCACATTTCACATACTGTAATACATTACAAAAGAAAAAGTGAGTGACGTCATCAGTCCCCTCATTTCCATACCGACCAGGATGTGCCTATAACTGTTTTGTGTAATCAAGCGAAAGTTTGAAACGTCATAACTTTCTTATTTCACATCCGATTTTGATGAAATTTTAAGTGTTATGCTTGTAGGATTTTTCTCTTTTTCTCAAATCAACTTTTTGTTTGGGTGAATTTGTCCTTTAAATATCATGATGCATTGAAATGCGATCTCATTAAAGACTATCTGGCTACGCAACATATTCAGAGGCCCTGAGCATGCATGATTTAACCCAAAAATGTCCACAATAACCCTCATAAATTACCAACGGGTTTTCAATACAGACAAAAATAATAAAAAATCACAAAAATATTTAACTTGATCCAGCCAATTTTCAAACCAATGCGTCTATATAGCAATGGACCTATGATATAGCACAAAAGTGCAAAGTCTTTTTTCCAGACCCGGTTAATTAAAAATTATAATGTAGGTCCAAAGTCTTTTTTCCAGACCCGGTTGTTTCAAAAATTATAATGTAAGTCCAAAGTCTTTTTTTCCAATCCCAGTTGTTTCAAAAATTATGATATAGGTCCAAAGTCTTTTTTCCAGTCCTGGTTGTTTCAAAAATTATAATATAAGTCCAAAGTCTTTTTTCCAGACCACCCAGTTGTTTAAAAAATATAAGTCCAAAGTCTTTTTTCCAGACCCAGTTGATTAAAAAATTATAATATAAGTCCAAAGTCTTTTTTTCCAGACCCGGTTGTTTAAAAATTATAATGTAAGTCCAAAGTCTTTTCTCCAGACCCGGTTACTTAAAACTAAAAACTAAAACCCTATAGTAATGCGTTCATATAGCACAAAATTGCAAAGTCTTTTTTCCAGACCTGGTTAATTCAAAAATTATAATATAAATCAGTCTTTTTTCCAGACCCGTTTGAGTAAAAAATTATAATATAAGTCCAAAGCCTTTTTTCCAGACCCGTTTGAGTAAAAAAATCATAATATAAGTCCAAAACCCTTTTTCCAGACCCGGTTGTTTAAAAAAATATATACTATAAGTCCAAAGTCTTTTTTCCAGACCTGGTTATTTCAAAATCATAATATAAGTCCAAACTAAGATACCATAATGATATTCCATTGGAATAAAAATGAAAATTGAGCTTAGTCTTTTCTCTAAACCCTGTTATTCCAAAATTATAAATAACAATACAACAACAAAAACAGTACAAAGACCCCATAATCTTGTTAATGCTGGATAACATGGACATATAGTAGTCTTTCAGCCAGACCCAGTTATTTTTTTCAAAATAACGCCAATAGTAATAATAAAAAACTACAAATCTAAGACCAAGCAATCCTTCAACCTAAGAACCTGTTTTAAAAAGAGGTTAAGAGCGTTGTCTTTATTCCATACCTAATCATTGAAAAAATTACAAAAAAATCTTCTAACGTAAGACCCTATCATATTCTTATTTTTGTGGAATAACACGAGAATAAAAACGTACTCTTTCCTCCAGACCCGTTTATTAAAAAAAAATGATTTAAAAAAAAAACTTCAGATCTAAGACCAATTTTCAAAAGTTACACCCATAAAAAAATATGTCTTTACCCCACACCCATTTTTTTTCAAATAATACTAAGACCCCTACAAAACATTGTAATAATGCATGGGTAAATCAATCATCTTTTCTCAAGACTTAGTTATTATTTGAAAAAAATGTAATAGTTTTTACAAACATTCTAAAATGAATACCCGATAATCTAATTATTGTAGAATAACATGAAGATAGATTGTAGAATTTCCTCCAGACACAGTTATTTCAAGAATAAAAAAACAATAAAAAACTCAACCCCCAACAACGAATCAAATAACCAACAATCCTCCAAATTAAGACCCTGTAGAAAAGCCCATGTTTAGAGCGTTGTCTTTATTCCAGAACCAGTCATTTAAAAAATAATTTAAACAATCTTAAATACATAAAACTTGTCATATTCTTATTCCTGTGGAATAACACGAGTATTATGGTTAGTCTTTCGTCTAGACCCGGTTATTTAAAAAGATAAACAAATATTGAAAAATAATCAAGGCTAAGACCAATCTTCAAAATTAAACCCAGTTAAAATGCTTGGGTTTAGAGTGTTGTCTTTACCCCACACCCAGTTCTCTTAAAAATACAAACTTAAGCCAAACTATAAAAATCATGTGATAACGCATACCACAAAGACGACAAATTAATCATAGGCGTAAATATTCTTATGATACGCGCCTTAAAATCCAAGATAAAAACAACAACGTTATTCTATATCAGTGATATTGTGGAGTCTTTACTGATACTGTTTGTTTATTTTTATTGTTTCTGATAATTTCCTATTTTGAAATAACTGGGTCTGGAGCAAAGACTACTCCAAATTTCCATGCTATTCAATGTTGATAAGATTGCAGGGTCTTTGTTTTGTTGTTGTTGTTGTGTTTTTTAATGATTTTTATAACTGGGTCAGGAGAAAAGACCACGCTATATTCCCATGCTATTTAACATTAATAAGATATTGGGGGTCTTTGTTTCTTGTTGACTCTTTAAAAATTATTTGTAATTTTAAAATAAGTGGGTCTGGAGGAAAAACTACGCTATTTTTGTTATTTGTTATTATGTTATATGTTATTCAACATCAATAAGACTGTGGGGCCTTTGTTTTATTAGTATTATATATCTTTTCTATGATTTGTTATTTTAAAATAACTGGGTCTTAAAGAAAGACTACGTTATATTTTCAAGTTATTCAACATCAATGAGATAGTGGGGTCTTTGTTAATAGTGTTCTTTATGATATGCAATTGTGATATAACCGGGGCTGGAACAAAGACTACACCATATTTCGATACTAACTGGGCGTTTGTGTGTGTGTGTGTAACTAACTGGGCGTTGTGGCGTGCGCCTGTTATCCAAGCTATGTGGGGAAGTTACAAATTGATGCAGAGGTTCGAGCCCTGGTCACGTGTTTCGGATGGTCCCAGACGTAAATAATCATATCTGATTGATGCACGTCTGATAAAACTCAAATACACACACACACACACACACCAATTTAATGTTGAAAAGATTGCGGGGTCTGTTTTTGGTTGTTTTTGTTGTTCTTTTGTTTTTGAATGATTTTGTTTCATAACTGGGTCATTAGGAAAGACTATGCTATGTTTCCTTTTTTTCAACATTAATAAAATCGTGGGGTCTTTGGTTTTTTTTAAATTATTATTTATTATTTGCTATTTGAAATATTTGGGTCTGGAAGAAAGACTACGCTAAACTTCTATGTTATTCAACAATAAGAAGAATTAATTTTGGGATCTTTATTTGGAAGATTGTTTAAATGTTTTATATAACCGGGTCTAGAGAAAAAAGACTGTGACTTTGCACTATATGAACGCATTACTATAGGGTTTTATTTCAGAACAGATTCGCCAAAAATCCCTTCAAATTTTGTAACATATGTGGGTAAAGTGCATTATTACATTTGTGGGGTGAAATTATTACATTTGTGGGTAAAGGGTTTTAGTTTTTAGTTTTAAGTAACTGGGTCTGGAGAAAAGACTACGCTTGATTCTCAATTTACTCTTAGCGCATATATTCACAACAAGCGCCGTATAAGTTAAAACAACAACAAAGACATTTATTCCACCAGTTTTAATTAACTGGGTCTGGAGAAAAGACTAAGTTCGATTCTTATTTTGATTGCCACAAATATGCACCACTGGATGATACGCGCCGTATAAGCTAAAACAACAACATTTTATTCCACTGGAATATCATTATCGTATCTTCGTTTGGACTTATATTATAATTTTTGAAACAACCGGGTCTGGAAAAAAGACTTTGGACTTATATTATCATTTTTTAAACAACCGGGTCTGGAAAAAAGACTTTGACTGATATTATCATTTTTGAATGAACCGGGTCTGGAAAAAAAACTTTGCACTTTGTGCTATATGAACGCATGACTATATGGTTTTAGTTTTTAGTTACCAGGTCTGGAGAAAAGACTATGATTGATTCTCAATTTACTCTTAGCACATGTATTCACAATATGCGCCGTATCAGTTAACACAACAACAAAGACATTAATTCCACCAGTTTTGATTAACTGGGTCCGGAGAAAAGAATAAGCTCGATTCTCATTTCCATTCCACTGGAATATCATTATCATATCTTAGTTTGGACTTATATTATAATTTTTTAAACAACCGGGTCTGGAAAAAAGACTTTGGACTTATATCATAATTTTTTAAACAACCGGGTCTGGAAAAAAGACTTTGGACTTATATCATAATTGTTTTAAACAACCGGGTCTGGAAAAAAGACTTTGGACTTATATTATAATTTTTTTAATAACCGGGTCTGGAAAAAGACTTTGGACTTATATAATAATTTTTTAATCAACCGGGTCTGGAAAAAAGACTTTGGACTTACATTATATTTTTTTAATTAACCGGGTCTGGAAAAAAAAACTGCACTTTTGTGCTATATCATAGATCTATTACAATAGGTCAATCGCTATATGAACGCATTACTACAGGATTTTAGTTTAGAACGGATTCGCCAAAAATCCCTTCAAATTTATTACATTTGTGGGTGAAGTCATTATTACATTTGTGGGCGATCAAAAATAATTGCATTTGTGGGTAAAGTGCATTATTACCTTTGTGGGTGAAATTATTACATTTGTGGGTAAAGTGTTATTACATTTGTGGGTAAGGTGTTGTTACATTTGTGGGCGTTATTACATTTGTGAGCGATTATTACATTTGTGGGTGTAACAGGGGCTTCTTTTGTTTGCAAGAAAACTGCATCGAGGTAAGAGGGATTTCCATTTTCTTTGAGTTTTGTCTCAATCTAGCAATATCCTTAAATCGGAAGACTGGTCAGTTTGAATAAAATCAATTAATTGATAATTGATACACAGTTTCGATACTCATCACCAGGTTGCTTATTGACCTGCGAGTAGCTGGTACGACAATAATGATAAATAGTAATACATGTAGCTGGATTTATAAAGCGCTTTTTGCCAGAGGATACAAAGCGCCAGGCGCGGATCCAGGACGGGGCCGAGCCGGCCCCGCCCCCCCCCCCTATTTTTTGACAACCTGTAGAAAAAAGTGTACTATTTAAATTGATAGAAACTATGAAAAACAGAAAGTAAAGTAAGAAAGAGGTATCATACCCATGACGTGTAATTTAAAGCCTCGTATCGGCCGGCCCAACCCCGAAAGGAAACAAAAAAAGGTGAGGGGGAAATTTGGAAAATAGACTTTATATACAAATTTTAGCTCGCGCTTCGCGCTCGCATTGCCTGTGTAATGAATCCCATAAAAGAGGATAAAATGGCACTTATATATCCAGTTCTGAAATCAATTTGCACACAATATTTTAGCTCGCACATCAAGCTTTCATTATTTTGTTTGATTTACACAAATTGTTTATATACATCAAAATGTTCAGCTCGCACTGCGCGCTCGCATTGTTTGATTTGTGAGTTACCTATTCTCTTTGGAAATTCTTACCAAAATTTGTCGAAATGCTCCTTTATCATGTCAGTATATAAGAAAATTAAGCTCGTGCTTCGCGCTCGCATTATTGTTTGAGACACACAGCATATTCTTTATTTAAATAAACACGCGCTTAGACTGTCCAGTTTTCAGGTCGGAATATCAGAATATTGAGCTCGCGCTTCTCACTCTCATTATTTAATTAGTTATACTTGTATCCTCTTCATTAATCACTAAAAACAGTCCTATAAATTGAGTCCCTTTTCACGTTACTATAATAGAATTTGTTTAGTTGGATCCTTGTCTTTTCTTATACAATCTCCTCAGAATCTTTAGGTCTAAGGACATAAAATACCAAAGAATTTGAGCTCGCGCTTCGCGTTCGCATTATACATTAAGACCACGTGAGATACCTTATCTTGTTTATAACAATGAAAACTAACATATACTTAAAACTGCAGTCTTTAGTTAGTATTACCCCCGAAAAAAAAATCAGATTATAGCGGCCAAGCGAGAAAAATGTTGATGAAAATATTTTTCGCCCCCCCCCCTGCAAAGCGCTGCTATTATTACCCCAGCTTTAGCTCGAGCTACCGTCACCGGCGATCAGTGCATGCAAGGAATTACTCCTGCCGGGTACCCATTCACCTCACCTGGGTCGAGTTTCTTGCTGAAGGAAAATACGCCATGGCTACGATTCGCGAACACATGACCCTCTGTTTCAAAGGCGAGAGTCAGAACCACTAGACCACGACGCACCAACAAGCGCAACAATCTTCCGCTTCTATACAGCGCGCTACACTGGCGCCGGTTCGGACCGGTAAAATTTGCTGTCGGGCCCAGTAGCGTACGCAGGATGTTTGAAAGGGGGGGGGGGTGAACCCCAAAAGACCTCTGTGACCACCTCGCTGCGTACAAAATTGGTTCAAGTTCATTTTTTTTCATTTCTCAACTCAATGATACAGCATAAGTAATTTTAATAATTTTAAAAAAATTAAAGGGGGGGGTGAACCCCTGTAAAGCCCCCCCCCCCCCCCTTGCGTACGCTACTGGCTACTGGTCGAACCAGTAGCTTTTCAGAAATATAGCCAGATTTGCTGGTCGGACATGACTAGTAAAAAATATATCAAAGGGATACAAATGATGTTTTCTTCTCTTTTGTACATAAAAAATGGCTTTGTTAATATTATTGTCTCAAAAATGTATCTTATAAATAAGGCCTATGTTGTGTGTGTGTGTACTGTTCTTTATCGGGGGCGGGGGTAACACTAAGCAATAAAAGAAAGCAAAGATAAATAAGTCTTTCTTTATTTTTTGGACCAGTAAAAATGGGAACAAAATGAGAATCTTCCGGTCCGACATGATCAGGTTGGACCAGTAGAAAAAAGGGTAAGCGTGGAGCCCTTACGTCATTCCTCATCTCAAGTGGTGATGTGAAATTTACAGAGTGTGATCTCTGCCCGATATTTGAACCTCGCAGAACAAAATAGTTTTATGTTATTTATTTAAAGTTAAAGATTTTATCTTTAAAAAAATGATACTGGCGCAATTAAAGTGATGGAAAAGGATGGAGATATTTATATCTAGGAGTAAAATTCACAAAGCAAAATGCTGAAAATTTGATCAAAATCGGATAACAAATAACGAAGTTATTCAATTTTAAAGATTTGCATTATTCCGGTGAAACAGTTCTAGGCATGTCTTTATGAATATTCATTGGTGGGCTGATGATATCATATCCCAACTTGTTCTTTTGTATTTTATTATATGAAATTAGGTCTAATCAAAAATTTTCTACCAAGAACTAAAACAATTGGACTAACAACTGATAAGTGCATTATTTATTTATTGCCACAACTTATTTCATCATAATGGAGACACGTCATTTACGCATGTATGAAATAATGAAACATTTATGATTTCATGTAATAACATAAGAACAAGGAAAGTGGGGGATGTGACATCATCAACTAACGTAATGAATATTCATTACGATGTGCATATATAACTACTGTTTTCACAAACTATTGAAAAACTTTAAAATTCAATAACTTCGTTATTTGTCATCCGATTTTTATGAATTTTTCAGCATTTTGCTTTGTGAATTTTACTTTATTTATTTAGATATATCTTTAGCCCGGCCATCTCTTTAAATCTATTCCTTTTTTTCTCTTCATGATTCTCCCTCCCACCAACACTCCATACCTGTATGAAGGGGGAAGCCAGGAATATCTTTGTATGGTACAGTGCATTTCTTCTCCAGCTTATCGGCCAGTCCCGTGGCCAGTCCCATCAAAGCAGACCCACAGATTATCCCTATCGTTGGACGATGAGGTTGCTTTGCCAACAAAAACTCGGCCTTCTTCTTGGTGTCCTCATAACTAAAACGAATGAAAAAAGGGAATATTATCCTAAAAATGGAGAAAAAAAATCACATTTCACTTGAAGCATGGAAAAAGGTGTTCCAATTGCTTCTTAAGGCATAAAACTGCATTTTTCACAATGTGTAGGATGGCGGGTCGGGTGTCCGGACACTTTATATTTTTGAAGCCTTCTTTTTTGTCTTTGGATTACACTAAAAATATGAATTCAATAGTTGTAATCATCTAATTTGTTTTTTATAATATTTCCTAAAAAATGATGAAACTTCGCTTGTAAATTTTTCAAATGATTTTCTAAAATTGATCGTCCGGACACACAATAACTGGGTAAACAATCATTTACGATGACATATCAAATGACACTGTTCATCAACTCTTAAACTGGGAGTCATTAAAATCATCGCGTATAAAACATACTCTTTCAATGGTTTATATGAGTGTGAATGGTCTTAAAACATACTCTTTCAATGGTTTATAAGAGTTTGAATGGTATTAGTGCGCCTTACTTGAATGATATATTTCAGTTTTCAACTCATAAATATTCTCTCCGTTCTAATAAAAATCTTTCTCTCCCGAAACCACGGACTGAATATTGTAGAAGAATGTTTTCATACAGGGGTACGACATATTTTAATGAATTGCCACGTGATGCTAAATGTTCTGTTTCTTATAATTCATTTAATAACGTAGTTAATAACCACATCTTAAATTGGGTCTGACTGTACATTATTCTCTGTTGCTCAATTCCTATGCATTGAAATGTAGGGTGTGTTAACGTAGGGGGGGGGGGGGGTGGGGGGCTAGATGTTATGTCCGATTAGTTTTATTGTCTCACCTGCATAACAGAGTGAGACTATAGGCGCCGCTTTTCCGACGGCGGCGGCGTCAACACCAAATCTTAACCGAAGGTTAGGTTTTTGAAATGACAGCATAACTTAGAAAGTATATGGACCTAGTTCATGAAACTTGGCCGTACGGTTAATCAAATATTACTAGACATCCTGCCTGAGTTTCATGTCACATGACCAAGGTTAAAGGTCATTTAGGGTCAATGAACTTAGACCATGTTGTGGGAATCAACATCAAAATCTTAACCTAAGGTTAAGTTTTTGAAATGTCATATCATAACTTAGAAAATATATGAACCTAGTTCATGAAACTTAGACATAATGTTAATCAAGTATCACTAAACATCCTGCATGAGTTTCACGTCACATGACCAAGGTCAAAGGTCATTTAGGGTCAATGAACTTTGGCCAAATTGGGGGTATTTGTTGAATTACCATCATAACTTTGAAAGTATGTTGGTCAAGTTCATAAAACTTGGACATAAGAGTAACCAAGTATCACTGAACATCTTGTGCGAGTTATATTAGTTTTCAAAGTCAGCACTGCTGCTATATTGAATCGCGTGATCCAGGTGAGACCGCCAGAGGCATTCCACTTGTTTCTTATTGTTTTGGTATTTTATTTCTTATATTGTGTATAATTTATATTTATGTAATTTTTTTCTATGCTATATGAGGACCCCTCGGTAGACCAGCAGCACCATGATTGATGCTGCTGAGTAGGGCCATCCTCCCGATTTCCATTTATCAATCCACATGTATCATTTTATATTATACGTATTGATATTTGTTTTTTTTTTACGGAAATAAATTCAATTCTACTCAAAAAAAGAATCCCTGACAAAGTTAATTGTAAGAAAAACAATAAAAAACAAAAGGTCCAAAAATACAGAGAAATACATAATTGCAAAAAACAATATAATACATAATAAATTGTTCTGATATCGCAATTTTTTCTTGTTAATTTGCTGAGAACCCCACAAAGTTTCTACACCAAAGATTAGAACATTTGGGGGGTTATTTAGGGAATTAGAGGGGAAAAGTATGATTTACGCATAAATTAGCATGATTAATTTATAGGGATTTGCATGAATTAAATCAATACAGAATTTTGTAGATGTTCAAGGCAAAGCTGCGCGCCAATTCTCGGCGCGATCGACGGCCGAGATCTCTCAGCTCCCCCTGTTGTACCCACAAATGTAATAACGCCCACAAATGTAATAACACTTTACCCACAAATGTAATAACGCCCACAAATGTAATAACACTTTACCCAAAAATGTAATAATTTCACCCACAAATGTAATAATGCACTTTACCCACAAATGTAATAATTTTTGATCGCCCACAAATGTAATAATGACTTTACCCACAAATGTAATAAATTTGAAGGGATTTTTGGCGAATCCATCTAAACTAAAATCTTATAGTAATGCGTTCATATAGCGATGGACCTATCGTAATAGGTCCATGATATAGCACAAAAGTCCAAAGTCTTTTTTCAGACCCGGTTGCTAAAAAAAATATAACATAAGTCTTAAGTCTTTTTCCAGACCCGGTTGTTTCAAAAATTATTATATAAGTCCAAATTTTTTTCCAGACCCGGTTATTGAAAAAAATATAATATAAGTCCAAACTAAGATACGATAATGATATTCCAGTGGAATAAAAATGAGAATCGAGCTTAGTCTTTTCTCCAGACCCAGTTAATTAAGGCTGGTGGAATAAATGTCTTTGTTGTTGTTTCAACCAGCGACAGGGCCTTGAATATTGAACAACATGTAATCCCTCAACTACGCAACGAGCATAAAGCTGAGGTGGCAGCATTGGAAAAGAAGATTTTGATGATGGAAATTTATCAACGTAAAGATAACCTATTATTCTATGGAGTTGAGCAAGCAAGAGAAAATGTGTACGAGAAGCTTGTAAATATTTTCAACGATTTGGGCCTACCAAGGGAAGAAGCTGCGGGGATTATGATCATCAACGCTCATCGACTTCCAAGGAAAACGCGAAACATCGATGGATCACCTGCACGCGATCAAGGACCGGAGCCCATTATCGCCAAGTTTGCAATCATGAGGGATCGCCAGCACATTCTCGACGCTTACCTAGCACGCAACAAAAACGTAACCGATAGCGACGATCAAGCAACTAGTCAGGGTGCTCCCCGCGGAAGGCGAAGCAGGATCTCAGAGAGAACCGATCTCCCGCCGTGCATGAAATTCCGTCGTGGAAAGCTAGCAAGCGTTGCATATCGCCTTCGCAAGGAAAACAACATGTCTACGAAGATACTTGTACAAGGAACTGAAGTCATTCTCAAGTTCAAGGGAAAAAGCGAGAGAGAATGGAAAACCTACAACGACGAATAAAATTTAATCACAAGTTAATCAGAGGATGAAGACTTCTCCGATCAACTCCCTAAGGCAAGATTACGGACAAATCAGAACATGAAACCAAAGTAAGATTCACCACTTTCGCTCATTTTAATGTAAGAAAAAAAAATTATTCATGAAAAGATAATCTGAGAAAGATTTGACAATGATTTAAAATATTTGTTTAGTTTCATTGGCATTTTTAACGAAGTTATAAAGTCTGTTGACATAAATTTTAAAAGATAAATCTGAAAGAAATGTCAAGATTTATACACCTTTATCTTGTTAATTTCACAATAAAAGATTGAGCTAAAAGAATTTCTAAAAGATAATTAATACATTATTAAATTTTTAGCCAGATCAAATAATTGGATTGGTTTTTTTTTGTCTTGTATTAAATATCTGCGAAACCTGTGTATTTCATTAAAAGACGACAATGTGATCAAACATGGATAATACAATCATGTCAAATGCCTGTATATGCTCTTATTCTGCAGAACAGTTTCATTTTCAATATACAATAAAGCAAATTAAACGTAGTCTTACTGTGCCTGTAAACAGTAAATGGTGTAACTTAACATGAAAACACAGTCTGGCTTTTTAATGCATTTCTATGAACAGAAATTTGCTTAAAACGTTCACACGGCTCCTCTTTTTTTTTATTTAATCACATGCATCTGCAAAAGCATTATCTTTGCGCTTCATGTAAATGCTTGTTTAACCTACCATTCTAGGTATATACGTGTACGCGTGAGCTTGTTAAGAATTTTCTTTTTCCATTGTAAATGCAGTACTGTAATAAAATTCATTATTACCGAATACGATGTGTATTATTGCTGAGAGAAAATTAAAGCTGTTATAAGATATCCCTTTATTCATCAAATTCCCATTAAAAAAAAATTAATCATGCTTCCACTCTTACTGATCGGTGAAAACATACAATCATGATTTGAGTTTCGATATCAACAATTTTCGGACGCAAATCGTCAAACCTGTTTCACAAGAAACCTTTATGAGTGTGTAATTGAAATGTACGTATCAGCTATTGAGTGATCTCAATTTAGTTTGGCCAAGATAACATCTTTTTGCTGGACATGCTTGTTTACATTAATACAGCTTTTCTTAAACAACATGATCATTCAAAAGCGCTGCTTTTTACACCTTGTTTAGAATCGCACTGTATACTCGGCAATTCAAGGTGTACATGTCTTGTGATCATTTTTACCTCTTTTAATTTTGTTTTCAAAAGAAATATAAAACAGATGGTACTTCCATTAGAATACTGAATACACTAGCGTACTGTTAAGGGGAAAGATAAGCTGTATTTATGTACACACATTGTGACTTTAAATATTCGTAATAACTATGTAAACGTTTCGATTATTTTTTTACTTGTAATTTGCAGGTTACAGGCTTATATGAAATATCACTCCTATAATCGGTGATATACACGATTGACATGTTGAGAACCTGAGATTCTCTTATATTCTTTTCAGAAAAAAACTGAATAAATTTCTCTGTTATCGAATGCACTAAAAAAAATTATGGTATTGCTTTTCCATAAATGCTTGTTTCTTCACTGTCATAATTTACGTTATGCTGATATGACTAGTGTGTACTTGTTTTGAGATATTACTCCCAAATATTGTTCTGAAGTTTTCTTTGCCAAACATATCCATCTCTGTGTTTCTAATGAGGAAAAGAATGTTGCTAACATTATACGCTTACATGAGATACACTGCATGATTGAATCTATGCGAAAAAACAATAATTTTACTCTTTCTCCTTCAATCTTGCAAGTTATTTCTTCTTTTTTTTTGCCATGACAAACTTGCATATGTCATTTTTTCCCCATGCTATAAACATGCTAATGGACGCAAAATAACTCTAATTCTATTTGTATGGAAAAAAATGTCCTTTATAATTCTCTTAAAAGTTGCTTCCAAAAATATACTAAAACATATCTAAAATATTAGTATTTTCTCCAATGAAAGTGATCTCACTTTGTATCATTGTTTATGACCATCCAACTTCAATTCTGTCGAATTAACACGATTTTTATTTTCATTACAACTAAAATCACCTCCTCAAACAGTTCAGTGCAATGAATACAGTGGAATGCCTATGCAAATGATCATCGCTTAAACAATTCAAACAGTTTAATGTCCTGCAGAGAACTGATTTTTTTTTCTAATTGCAAGTAAAATCACCTTCCCAAACAGTTCAATACAATGAATATATATAGTGGAATGCCTATGCAAATGGCATCGCTTATGCGATTCAAAGTCTTGCACTGAACTGATTTTGTATACAATGTCATTATCATTTATTTGGTTTGTCTGTAATTTAAATTACATGTAAATGAGTGTTAATAGAACAGGTTGCATTGCAAGCAAATATCTACATTATTCCAAGTGCACTATTGTATTTTAACAACACCTTGTCCCTTTTCGGATTTAATTGTGGCATCTTATTTGGTCTTTATGCCTTGTTTGATTGTTTGAAACAGAAAAATTCCAGCATAAACAGATAAATGAGGATCCCATATAATCATGTTTCCGACACATCACATATTGTCTACTGTGTTTACCATGCACTATAATTGCATTCTTTCGTATATCTTTCATCATTCCAAAGCAAACATTTAGAGTGTTTCAATTATGGTCTGACATAAATACCTTTTTTGTAGTTATATTGCATTCATTGATCAATTAGAATTGAATAGAATTGAATCGGTTATAAAGTATACGTATAGGTGTGTCGGAATCCCATGTAAATGAGGATCTTTTTGCTTTTTCAACGACTTTTTTAAATCACTATTTGTATAACAATTGAGACGTTGTTATGTATATATTTGATCTCGTACTTTTTTTTATTCACAGCAATGCCTGTATTGCCCTATTACATTCTCAATCATTCATGGCTTGCTGACATAGAAGTAAATGCTTTTCTATATGCATTCCAATCCCATTCACAGTTCGATGGTAATTTCCTATTTTTTTTTCTTTCTAACTCTGAGAGGCAAGAAACTTTCTATTCAAATTGAAGACGCCTGTTTATTCATGAACAATCACATTTTGCTCTTGATTATTGTATTTGTTGGAGTTTATGACTCTATAGATAGACTATCCCCTATTCACTGTATATACATATAGATATGCCTATGCAGAAGACCGTCTGGAAAAAAAAAATCTTTATTACCAGCTGTCAATTGTATTAAAAGGTTTAAAAAGTCATTTCAATTTCATATTATCTTTAAAACTTATTTTACCAAACATTGGACAAAGATATATCAATATTTTCAAAGATCCATCATATAATTTATTTTAATGACAATGATGTAAGCACCAGCCCGAGTCTGTTAGATCGTCACACGTAAGTGAACATGTATAACACTTTCTTCAATGCTTCTGGCATACACCTTTACTTGCACTCACATGCACCATGCACATCGGTTACTTCTTCAACGATTGCAAACAAAATCCTATTTATTCTCTTTCAATAGAGCAGATATACACTACTCAAAAAAAGTTAAGGACCACTTTTTAATGTGTGTATACAATTTTCAAACCGGGTGTTGTATTTCTAGAAATACCCGAATATGGTTGTCTTGAATCTCCTCAAACACCCTGTAACAATTTCACACATGGGTGGTTTCAGTTGTTGCATGATGTCTCTCGCATTATTGCATATCCTGAAAAGTGGGCCCATTGTGAAGTGGTACAAATGTGGATTCAAATGCATTTTCTGTCTTTAGTCTCTACAATCAACAAATTGCTGACAACAGCAATGCCAAGATACAGCTGTCCAGGATGCCATCAAACACAATGAAATCAATTTCACACATGCAGTTCTTTCATGTCTCTTGCATCATTGCAATGTGCCCGTACAAAAGTGGCTTCCAAAGCATTTTCTGTCTTTAGTCTCTACAATCAACAACTTGCTGACAATAGCAATGCCAAGATACAGCTGTCCAGAATGCCATCAAACACAATGACATCAATTTCACACATGCAGTTCTTTCATGATGTCTCTGGCATCATTGCAGTGGGCCATAAGACAAGTGTCTTCCAAAGCATTTTCCGTCTTTAGTCTGTACAATCAACAACTTGCCTACAACAGCAATGCCAAGACACCACCTAAGTGAAACAGATGTAGCCAGAGCCCTAGGGAAGCTGGCCTCAGTCAGCGAAGAGTAGCCAGAATGATGGGCGTGTCACACAGTGTCATTAGCAGAGCAAATCAAAGACACCGAGAGACAGGGCTATACTCCGAGAGACCCCGCAGTGGCCGACCAGTTTCGACAACCCCTAGAGATGATCGCTACTTGACGAATCTCAGCCTCCGCAACCGCTTTCACAGTGCACGCCGCCTCAACAATGACTTCGCTGCAGCAACTGGAGTGATTGTTTCCACTCAAACAATCCGTAACCGACTTCACAGAGCCAATATGCATGCCAGACGGCCAGCTCAGTGTGTCCCACTCACCCCTGCTCACAGAAGAATTCGTCTCAACTGGGCCCGGGAGCATGTCAGATGGACCAGACAGCAATGGCGTAGAGTTCTGTTCACAGATGAGAGCAGATTTTCCCTTGACCACAATGATGGACGTTCGAGAGTCTGGAGGCGACCAGGAGAGAGATTTGCAGACCCCTGTATTGCAGAACATGACCGTTATGGGGGAGGCAGCGTCATGGTGTGGGGAGGCATCACCTACGCCAACCGTACTCGTCTCTACGTGGTCCCAGGGGGAGCAATGACAGGAGTGAGGTACAGGGATGAGGTCCTTGAACCTATAGTGGTGCCATTTGCAGAAAATGTGGGACAAAACATCATTTTCATGGATGACAATGCCCGTGCCCACCGAGCTAGGGTGGTGACCGAGTTCCTTGAGGGCCAGGGGATTGAGCGTATGTAGTGGCCAGCGAGGTCCCCGGACTTAAACCCGATATAGCACGTCTGGGACATGATGGGGAGGAGTCTCGAGCAGCTCGAAGCCCATCCACTTGGACTGCAGCAGCTGGGTGTGGCTCTGGAGGCTGCATGGGATGCACTGGACGTCAGAGACATCAATCGCCTCATCAGCTCCATGAGACAGCGCTGTGAAGCCGTTATTGCTGCAGGAGGTGGTCACACTCGTTACTGAACTGCCTGAAAGACACTCAGACATTCGTTTTTACCACTTCATGTCGGTAGCTGATACCCCTCGGGGCCCACTTTTCAGGATGTGCAGTGATGCGAGAGACATTGTGCAACAACTGAAACCACCCATGCGTGAAATTGATTACAGCGTGTTTAAGGACATTTAGGACAGTTGTACTGAGGTATTTCCAGAAATAAAACACCTTGTATAAAATCTTTATGTACGTTTTAAAAAGTGGTCCTTAACTTTTTTTGAGTAGTGTATTAAACGGTGAAACCTTTTCTCCCCAGTGTAAATATTATACAGCCAATGAATTTAATAAGGCTTTTCATAAAGTAGCTCAAAGTGATATTCCCGACTACTTTAGTTTAATGCATTTGAATATAAGAAGCTTACAAAAAAACTTTGATACTTTCTGCGAATTTTTATCCACATTAAACACATTTCCATTGTCTATTATTGGTCTCACAGAGACATGGTTGCATCCAATGTCTCCTCCAATTTACAACATTGATAATTACAACTTCCTCCATACAGATCGAAAAGTTGGTAAGGGAGGAGGTGTCGCTCTCTATGTACATAAAGATCTTAATTACAAAGTAAGACATGATATTGAACTTCAAAATATAGAATCCTTATTCATTGAAATTTCTAACGCTAAAAATAAGAATAAAATAATCGGTGTAATCTATAGACCCCCAACCAATAATGCTGATATATTTTTAAATGAATTGGAATCTAGTCTCGAATCAGTTTCTCGAGAAAACAAAAAAAATCTATATCATGGGCGACTTTAACATTGATTTGTCCTTTCCCTATACTACAATAGGTCAACATTTTATTAATTTATTATCATCAGTTGGATTACAACATCTCGTTAATAAACCAACTAGAATTTCTAACATATCAAATACAATACTTGATAATATTTTTTGCATTAGAAAAAATATTAATGGAATAATATACTATGATATTTCAGACCATCTGCCTATTTTTGCAATGTATCCAAATGATAAACGCCCTCACCAACCTAGGGACAAAGAAAACATAACCAGACGAAAAGAAACCCAACGTAATATAGAATCCCTAAAGGTAGATGTGGCTGAAGAAGATTGGCATGATATTTACCTAGAACAAAATACAAATGACTCTTATGTAATATTCTTAAATAAACTTCTTTATTATCATGATAAAAACGTGCCATTACTAAGAGTTAAATCGAGCAAAAAGAAGAACAAACAACCGTGGGTTACACAAGGTATAATTAAATCCATATTTACTCGGAATAGACTCTATAAAATATCCATTAAATCGCCTACAATTCAAAACATAAATAAATACAAAAAATTCCGCAACAAATTAACTTCAGTTATCCGCCTAGCTCGCAAATTTTACTTTTCTGATAAAATTGAAAATAACAATGATAATAAAAATTCATTATGGAAATCTGTAAATGAGATATTAGGTAAGAAAAAAGAAAGCTATGATAACATTAATTTCGTAGAAAATGGACAACACTTGCGAAACCCAAGTGATGTTGCTAATGCCTTTAATAACTTCTTCAATAATATCGGTCCAAATTTAGCTTCAAAAATAGTATCTAATGATAATGACTTTTCTGAATACTTAAACGACTTTCCGGAAAATTCTTTATTTTTTAATCCGACTAATACTCATGAGATCTTAGAAATTGTTAGGTCTTTGAAACCGACTAAATCTTCAGGGCATGATGGAATAAGTGTCTATTTATTAAAACAAATAATTCACTTTATAGCTTCACCGCTCATGCATATTTTCAACCTTTTTCTGTATCATGGCATTGTTCCCGATCCACTTAAGATTGCAAAAATAATACCAATATATAAGAAAGATGACCCATGTCTTACTTCCAACTACCGACCAATATCTTTATTACCGAGTATCTCTAAAATTCTTGAAAAAGTAGTTTACAAGCGATTGTATTCCTTTTTGAACAATAATAATATATTAATTCCAAATCAATATGGTTTTAGAGAGAATCATTCAACCGATTATGCTATTTTACAATTATTCGACAAAATATCTGATTCTCTCTCTAAAAAAGAACACACTGTTGGGATTTTTATGGATCTATCAAAAGCATTCGATACAATGGATCACCGCATTATACTTTGTAAATTAAAGAGATATGGAATCAGGGGGGTGGTTTTCACTTGGTTCAAAGATTACTTAAGTAATCGACGCCATTATGTTTCTTTCAAATAAAAAACATCCAATATTTGTACCATGAAATGTGGAGTACCACAAGGATCGATGTTAGGTCCCTTGCTATTTCTGATTTATATGAATGATATTGTAAATGCATCTCGAGAATTAACATACGTTTTATTTGCAGACGATAGAAATGTCTTCTATTCCCACAAAGACTTAAATATACTCGTCCCGACACTTAATTTAGAATTAAAGAAATTATCAAAATGGTTTAAAGCTAATAAACTCTCCCTAAATATAAGCAAAACAAATTTTATGTATTTTAAACACATTCAAACTAAACATATGTTCCTTAATATAAACATAGATGACATACCTATCATTGAAAAACTAGAAACCAAATTTTTAGGTGTATGGATTGACTCAAATTTAACCTGGAACAGTCACATTCACAATATTTGCATGATGGCATCCGGAGGAATAGGAATTTTGTTTAGATTAAAATATTATCTCTCCAAAAAATCATTATTTATGCTTTACAATTCGTTCGTTTTATCCCACTTATCTTACTGCAACTTAGTATGGGGGTATAGTAGTAAGGCAAAAATAGAAACGATTTTCCGTCTTCAAAAGAAAGCACTCCGCATATGTACTCATTCACATTTCATTGCACATACTGATCCAATATTTCACAACTTAAAGACATTGAAAATTGAAGATATTAACATTTATCGAACGGCCATATTTATGTTTAAATTTTCATCCAATATTATCCCGATTCCATTTCGCAATTTTTTTGTTTACAACAAAGACATTCACAAATATCCAACACGACATTCAACAGATCTTCACTTAACCAACCCAAGAATATTACTCGCTCATAAGACGATACGCCACCATGGCCCAGATATTTGGAATGCATTGCCACATGATGTTAAACAATGTACATCTCTCTATTCGTTTAAAGCTTCGTTGAAAAAAAATCTTATTTCTAAGTATACCTAATTTGATTCACCTGCACTCACCCACATATACACACTTGCACTTCTTTTTATCATTTTTTTCTACCAATATATATATATATTTTAATCTTATATTTCTTGACGATCAATTTATCAAATATGATTTATGATGGTTTTCATGTAGCCCCCTCTCCTGGCTGCTATTGCTTCAAGCACCTCTGTGCTTATAATAGCTGGCCCCTGTATTTTACCGAACTATATCACATGCTTAGGTATGATTTAACTATCAGTATTTTCTGTATTATTTACAATGTATCTCTTTAATTGTCATATTTAAATTGTATTCATTCAATTATGTGAACATGTTAATTTATCATTGATTTGTGAATAAAATGCAGAAACTCCTGCGAAAAAAAAAAAAAACTTATACGGCGAGTATTGTGAATTTATGCGCTAAGAGTAAAATCAGAACCAAGCATAGTCTTTTCTCCAGACCCGGTTACTTAAAACTAAAAACTAAAACCCTATACTAATGCGTTCATATAGCAAAAAAGTGCAAAGTCTTTTTTCGAGACCCGGTTAATTAAAAAATTATAATATAAGTCAAAGTCTTTTTTCCAGACCCGTTTGAGTAAAAAAATTATAATAGAAGTCCAAAGCCTTTTTTCCAGACCCGGTTGTTTAAAAAATTACAATATAAGTCCAAAGTCTTTTTCCAGGCCCGGTTGTTTCAAAAATCATACTATAAGTCCAAAGTCTTTTTTCCAGACCCGGTTATTTCAAAAATTATAATATAAGTCCAAACTAAGATACCATGATGATATTCCAGTGGAATAAAAATGAAATAGAGTTTAGTCCTTTCTCCAAACCCTGTTATTCCAAAATTATAAATAACAACAAACGCAACAACAAAAACAGTATAAAGACCCCATAATCTTTATTAATGCTGGATAACATGGACATATAGCATAGTCTTTCAGCCAGACCCAGTTATTTTTTTTCAAAACAACGCAAAAAGTAATAATAAAAAAAACTACAAATCTAAGACCAAGCAATCCTTCAACCTAAGAACCTGTTTTTAAAAGAGGTTAAGAGCGTTGTCTTTATTCCAGACCTAATCATTAAAAAAATTACAAAAAAATCTTCTAACGTAAGACCCTATCATATTCTTATGTTTGTGGAATAACACGAGATTCAAAACGTACTCTTTCCTCCAGACCCGTTTGTTAAAAAAAATGAATTAAAAAAAAAACTTCAGATCTAAGACCAATTTTCAAAAGTTACACCCAGAAAAAAAAAAATGTCTTTACCCCACACCCATTTTTTTTTCAAATAATACTAAGACCCCTACAAAACATTGTAACAATGCATGGGTAAATCAATCATCTTTTCTCAAGACTTGGTTATTATTTGAAAAAAATAAAATAGTTTTTACAAATATTCTAAAACGAATACCCAATAATCTAATTACTACGGTGGAATAACATGAAGATCGATTGTAGAATTTCCTCCAGACACAGTTATTTCAAGAATAAAAAAGCAATAAAAACCCAACCCCCAACAACGAATATAAGAACCAACAATCCTCCAAATTAAGACCATGTAGAAAAGCACATGTTTAGAGCGTTGTCTTTATTCCAGACCCAGTCATTTAAAAAATAATTTAAACAATCTTAAAAACATAAAACTTTGTCATATTCTTATTCCTGTGGAATAACACGAGTATTATGCTTAGTCTTTCGTCTAGACCCGGTTATTTAAAAGATAAACAAATATTGAAAAAAAATCAAGGCTAAGACCAATCTTCAAAATTAAACCCAGTTAAAATGCTTGGGTTTAGAGTGTTGTCTTTACCCCACACCCAGTTCTCTTAAAATACAAATTAAGCCAAACTATAAAAACCATGTGATAACGCATACCACAAAGACGACAAATTAATCATAGGCGTAAATATTCATATGATACGCGCCTTAAAATCCAAGATAGCAACAACAACAACATGGTTATTCTACATCAATGATATTGTGGGGTCTTTGCTGATACTGTTTGTTTGTTTGTTTGTTTTTATTGTTTCTTATAATTTCCTATTTTAAAATGACTGGGTCTGGAGCAAAGACTACTCCATATTTTCATGATATTCAATGTTGATAAGATTGCAGGGTCTTTGTTTTGTTGTTGTTGTGTTTTTTAATGATTTTTATAACTGGGTCTGGAGAAAAGACCACGCTTTATTTCCATGTTATTAAACATGAATAGGATCGTGGGTCTTTGTTTATTATTATTATTATTATTAATTCATAATTATTCATTTGTTATTTGAAAGATCTGGGTCTGGATGAAAGACTACGCTATATTTCCATGTTATTTAACATTAATAAGATAGTGGGGGTCTTTGATTCGTGTTAACTCTTTAAAACATGATTTGTAATTTTGAAACAAGTGGATCTGGAGGAAAGACTACGCTATATTTCCATGTAATTCAACATCAATAAGACTGTGGGGCCTTTGTCTTATTATTATTATATATCTTTTCTATGATTTGCTATTAAAAAAACTGGGTCTTGAAGAAAGACTACGCTATATTTTCAAGTTATTCAACATCAATGAGATAGTGGGGTCTTTGTTAATAGTGTTCTTTATGATTTGCAATTGTGAAATAACCGGTGCTGGAACAAAGACTACACCATATTTCGATACTAACTGGGCGTTGTGGCGTGCACCTGTAATCCAAGCTATGTGGGGAAGTTACAAATTGATGCAGAGGTTCGAGGTTCGAGCCCTGGTCACGTGTTTCGGATGGTGAGACGTTAAGGTTGGTCCCAGACGTAAATAATCATATGTGATTAATACACGTCTGACAAAACTAAAATACACACACAAACACACACACACTATTCAATGTTGAAAACATTGCGGGGTCTGCTTTTGGTTGTTGTTGTTGTTTCATTTTTAAATGATTTTTTTTTATAACTGGGTCTGGAGGAAAGACTATGCTATATTAACATTTTGTTCAACATTAATAAAATCGTGGGGTCTTCGTTTTTTTAATTATTATTTATTATTTTTTTATTTGCTATTTGAAATATTTGGGTCTGGAGGAAAGACTACGCTAAACTTCTATGTTATTCAACAATAAGAATTAATTTTGGGATCTTTATTTGGAAGATTGTTTAAATGTTTTATATAACCGGGTCTAGAGAAAAACAAGTGGAACGCCTCTGGCAGTCTCGCCTGCATTACGCAATTTAATATAGCAGCAGTGCTAACTTTGAAAACTACTATAAAATAATCATTCACAAAAACACCATTCATATGGTCAAATACACCCATGTCCACATTTCATTCACTCTATCCATAAACTTTCAAAGTTATGATGGCAATTCAACAATTACCCCAACATGGCCTAAGTTTATTGACCTTATTAAACTGACCTTTGACCTTGGTTTTGTGACCTGAAACTCACAGGGGATGTTTAGTGATACTTGATTACTCTTATATCCCAAGTTTTATGAAATAGATCCATAAACTTCAGAGTTAGGATGGTAATTCAACAAATACCCCCAATACGGCCAAAGTTCATTGACCTTAAATGACCTTTGACCATGGTCATGTGACCTGAAACTCGTACAAGATGTTCAGTGATACTCGATTACTCTTATGTCCAAGTTTTATGAACTAGATCCATAAACCTTCAGAGTTAGGATGGTAATTTAACAAAGACTCCCAACACGGCTAAAGTTCATTGACCTTAAATGACCATTGACCATGGTCATGTGACCTAAAACTTGCACAGGATATTCAGTGGTACTTGATTGACCTAATGTCCAAGTTTCATGAACTAGATCCATAAATTTTCAAAGTTATGAAGGTAATTCAACAAATACCCCCAACTTGGCCAAAGTTCATTGACCCTAAATGACCTTTGACCTTGGCCATGTGACCTGAAACTCAGGCAGGATGTTCACTAATACTTGATTAACCTTATGTCCAAGTTTCATGAACTAGATCCATACATTTTCAAAGTTATGATAGTAATTCAACAAATACCCCCAACTTGACCAAAGTTCATTGACCCTAAATGACCTTTGACCTTGGTCATGTGACCTGAAACTCAAGCAGGATGTTCACTAATACTTGATTAACCTTATGCCCAAGTTTCATGAACTAGGTCCATATACTTTCTAAGTTATGATGTCATTTCAAAAACTTAACCTTCGGTTAAGATTTTGAAAATAATTCTCCCAACATGGTCTAAGTTCATTGACCCTAAATGACCTTTGACCTTAGTCATGTGACCTGAAGCTCAAGCAGGATGTTCAGTAATACTTGATTAACCTTATGTCCAAGTTTCATGAACTAGGTCCATATACTTTCTAAGTTATGATGTAATTTCAAAAACTTAACCTTAGGTTAAGATTTGATGTTGACGCCGCCGCCGCCACCGCCGCCGTCGCCGTCGGAAAAGCGGCGCCTATAGTCTCGCTCTGCTATGCATGCGAGACAAAAACTGACTTTGTGCTATATGAACGCATTATTATAGGGTTTTATTTTAGAAGAGATTCTCCAAAAATCCCTTCAAATTTTGTAACATTTGTGGGTAAAGTCATTACATTTGTGGGCGATCAAAAATTATTACATATGTGAGTTAAGTGCATTATTACATTTGTGGGGTGAAATAATTACATTTGTGGGTAAAGGGTTTTAATTTTAAGTAACTGGGTCTGGAGAAAAGACTACGCTTGATTCTCAATTTACTCTTAGTGCATATATTCACAATAAGCGCCGTATAAGTTAAAACAACAACAAAGACATTTATTCCACCAGTTTTACTTAACTGGGTCTGGAGAAAATACTAAGCTCGATTCTTATTTTTATTGGCGAAATTATTCACCACTGAATGATACCCGCCGTATAAGCTAAAACAACAACATTTTATTCCACTTGAATATCATTATCGAATCTTCGTTTTGACTTATATTATAATTTTTTTAACAACCGGGTCTGGAAAAAAAACTTTGGACTTATATTATATATTTTTTTTGGAAGCAACCGGGTCTGGAAAGAAGACTTTGCACTTTGTGCTATATGAACGCATTACCATACGGTTTTAGTTTTTAGTTACCAGGTCTGGAGAAAAGACTATGCTTGATTCTCAACTTACTCTTAGCACATATATTCAACATATGCGCCGTATAAGTTAACACAACAACAAAGACATTAATTCCACCAGTTTTGATTAACTGGGTCTGGAGAAAAGACTAAGCTCGATTCTCATTTCCATTCCACTGGAATATCATTATCGTATCTTAGTTTGGACTTATATTATATTTTTTTAAACAACCGGGTCTGGAAAAAAGACTGGACTTACATTATAATTTTTGAAATAACCGGGTCTGGAAAAAACACTTTGGACTTATATTATGATTTTTCAAACATCCGGGTCTGGAAAAAAGACTTTGGACTTATATTATAATTTTTCAAACAACCGGGTCTGGAAAAAAGACTTTGGACTTATGTTATAATTTTTGAAATAACCGGGTCTGGAAAAAAGACTTTGGACTTATATCATAATTTTTTAAACAACCGGGTCTGGAAAAAAGACTTTGGACTTATATTATGATTTTTGAAATAACCGGGTCTGGAAAAAAGACTTTGGACTTATATTATTATTTTTTAAACAACCGGGTCTGGAAAAAGGACTTTGGACTTATATCATAATTTTTTTAACAACCGGGTCTGGAAAAAAGACTTCGCACTTTTGTTCTATATCATGGACCTATTACGATAGGTCCATCGCTATATGAACGCATTACTACAGGATTTTAGTTTAGAACGGATTCGCCAAAAATCCCTTCAAATTTACTACATTTGTGGGTAAAGTCGTTATTACATTTGTGGGCGATCAAAAATTATTACATTTGTGAGTAAAGTACATAATTACATTTGTGGGTGAAATTATTACATTTGTGGGTAAAGTGTTATTACATTTGTGGGCGTTATTACATTTGTGGGTAAAGTGTTATTACATTTGTGGGCGTTATTACATTTGTGGGCGATTATTACATTTGTGGGTGTAACACCCCCCCCCCCCCCTCCGGCCATATGATCTCCCAAAAAACCCCAGCCTAGATAAGGTTAAACCTAAAGGTTTTCGTGCTTTCTTATTCTTTTAATATTCAAAGTGCATAATACTTCTTCAATGAAGATTGGAGTGGGTGTTAGTTTGGCGTTTTGTCTTATTTTTGCTGTGTAAACCTTGCTAAGCATATATCTTCTCAGATCAAGTGGTAATTCACTCGTATCTACCTCTAAGAATTCCAGGGAGGTACCCGGCAACGCCCTGTGCACAATTTTAAAGCCTGGTATTAATAATGAATAGTCAGCAAGAAGTTCTTCACATAATACTTGTTTAGGGTGCTTTTCGAGACCCCATGGTCGCGCACGGTATCCACTCGTCAATGGAAGTGCCCCCTCCCCCGGGATCACAAGACTTGAAATAAAATGTCGTGGTCGAAATATTAACTCAATATCACTCAATTAAGAGCAGACAAAACGAAGCTATACGCTTCAAAGCATAGCTATATATATTTATAATTCGTCAGATCTTATGAAAGCCAGGTTACAAATTTTTGACTTCCATCATAGTCCACTCATTTTAAAGTGTTTTTATTGTTCGGTGAACAAATTATTGTCATATTTTATGTTTGTTTTGTAAACTGGATGATTTATACTGTGTTTTTTTTCTTTGTATGTACATTTTTAAAAAGGACTTTGAATTTGATACTATATACTTCCGAGGGCTTTAAAAAGACTTATATGCCTAATAATGTGAAAATTTAGCTCAGATTCATCCTATAATAAGTTTAGTTTGGCCACATAAACAAGCAGTAAAACTGAAATTTATTTCCCCAAAACTCATTCATTATTTTAAAGGCTTTGTTTCCAATACATGTCAAGAGGTTCATTTTCAGAACATGGAAGATATTTGTCTAAGGTGCTTTCCGAAACCCCATGGTCATGCGGCATTGTATCCACTCGTCAGTGGAAACGCCCCCCCCCCCCCCCCCCCGCCGAGATAACATTTAAACAAAATAGGCCAACCACTTAAATATGAGATTACATTTAAAAATAGGCCTACCACTAAAATATCATAAATAAAACCCTGAAAACCTTATATGAATAACTTACCTTTCGTTTTGCATAGACATGGTTAATTGCTGCCAGCGAAGTTTACTTGTTAATAGTTCTGCAGATGATGACGATGTTTAGTGCACAACGGGAGAGATTTGGCGCGATCTTTCGCTGAAACGTAACAAACACGAGCGGTGCGCCAAATGTGGAGAAAAAAGGGCCACTGAACTCGAGTTAAGTTTAGCGCTATGCAATGCTTCAATGCAATGCCTCAAATCATAGCTATGCAATACTCTAAGAAGCATAGCATGCATATGCTCTGAAGCAGAGCATGCAGTGTTTCAATACAATGGAAGTAGAATCTTCCAAGACGACAAAACCCTTCTCTTCAGCAAACTTGTCAAGCAGAACAGATCATCCAGCAACATCAGGATAGAAACTGAGACTATCATATTGTCTCTGAGAAGATCGAAGCACAGAGGACAACTCCTTGCAGGTTGGAATCAATACTTCCGTGCCCTTTCTAATCCTGATCCCTGCCAAGTGGACGAGAAAGTAACCCAGGCAGAAAGTTCACTCGAAAGAACTCAACTGCATGTCGCAAGTCATCTTCGCAGCTGAACAATAATGCTGTTTGTGGGCAAACACTTACAAATCTAAGTTGAAGTCCCTCTTTTTATTACAAAAGGAGGCAGTTAGAATATGTTCTTTAAATTCATATTATGCCCATAGTAGGCCACTGTTCGAATCACTCCAAATTCTTGACATATTTATCAATTGAATAGATATTGCATCTTAATTTCATTGTTATAATATAATTTGTTTTGCCTTGTTTACTCAATAGTATGCTCTCATTAAATATCTCAGCACATAACTATAATACAAGGAATGAAATAAATATCATTTATGGGCAGCGGAAAAACCCTGTTTGCTATTTTCAGTTAGTCACAAAGCACCAACAGTTTGGAAAGATCTGGCAAGTAATATCTATAATGAATTACCATGCATTTAAAAAGTGTCAAGGAGCATTTAAAAGACTGGTCCACCCCAACAAAATCTAGATTTGAATAAAAAGAGAAAAATCCAACAAGCACAACACTGAAAATTTCATCAAAATCGGATGTAAAATAAGAAAGTTATGACATTTTAAAGTTTCGCCTAATTTCACAAAACAGTTACATGCACATCCTGGTCGTTATGCAAATGAGGAAACTGATGAAGTCATCCACTCACTATTTCTTTTGTATTTCATTATATGAAATACGAAATATTCTAATTTTCTCCTCACTGTCAAGTGAACAATAATTAATTGGTCCATGAACATGTGGAATTAGCATTGTTTGATATGGTTCAGTCAAGTTGGTCCTTTTTGTCAAAGATGTAAAAAAAAAAAAAGGATAATTCAAACAATAGAAAACAAGAGAAATAGTGAGTGAGGGACATTATCGAAAGTCTCATTTGCATGACACTGAGTTGTGCATATCACTTTTTTATGAAAAATTAGCGAAACCTTAAAATGTCATAACTTTCTTATTTTACACCCGATTTTGATGAAATTTTCAACTTTATGCTAGTTTGATTTCTCTCTATTTATTCAAATCAACGTTTTTCTACGGTGGACTTGTCCTTTAATACTTCCGTGCCCACCTGCCAGGTGGACGAGGAAGTAACTCAGGCAGAAAGTTCACTCGAAAGAACTCAACTGCATGCCACATCTTCGCAGCTGAACAATAAGGCTGTTTGTGCATGGGTAAACACTTACAAATTTAAGTTGAAGTCCCTCTTTTTATTACAAAAGGAGGTAGATAGAATATGTTCTTTGAATTCATATTGGCCCGAATTCACAAAGGTGGACTAAAGTTATACCCGGGGTATAAAACGCGTCATTTGACGTCATTTTAATCCATGGACTAAAGTTAGCACCGGGGTATAACTCAGCCGTGGGTTAAATTTAACCCTGGGTGCTAAAGTTAGTCCATGGATTAGTTAGTCCACTGTTTGTGAATAGCGCGGTGGACTAACTTTATACCCGGGTGTTAGTTAACCCCCGACTAAATTTAACCACGGTATAACTTTAGTCGACCTTTGTGAATACGGGCCAATGCCCATAGTAGGCCACTGTTCGAATCACTCCAAATTCTTGACATATTTATCAATTGAATAGATATTGCATCTTAATTTCATTGTTCAAACATAATTTTTTTTTGCCTTGTTTACTCAATATTATGCTTTCATTAAATACCTAAGTACATAACTATAATACAAGGAATAAAAATAAATATCATTTATGGGCAGCGGAAAAACCCTGTTTGCTATTTTCAGTTAGTCACAAAGCACCAACAGTTTGGAAAGACCTGGCAAGTAATATAGCATCTCTAATGAATTACCATGCATTTAAAAAGTGTCAAGGAGCATTTAAAGGACTAGTCAACCCCAACAAAATCTTGATTTGAATAAAAAGAGAAAAATCCAACAAGCATAACGCTGATAATTTCATCAAAATCGGACTTAAAATAAGAAAGTTATAACATTTTAAAGTTTCGCTTCATTTTACAAAACAGTTATATGCACATCTCAGTTGGAATGTAAATGAGGGAACTGATGACATCACTCACTCACTATTTTTATTCCTATACCATTCCACGAATACTACATTGATACAGGTTACGGATGACTGGCTAATGTCTCTTGACAAAGGATACACTAATGGGGTACCACAAGGATCCATATTGGGTCCGGTCCTCTTCCTTCTATTTATAAACGATTTACCTCTATGTTTCGATAAATCATCAGTACACCTTTACGCAGACGACACTGCTGTTTATTATACTAAAAAATATCCCATTTTGGTTCAAAATACTCTACAACATGAATTAAATTCCCTGCAAAATTGGATGAGGCACAATAGATTAAAAATAAATTCTACAAAAACAGATTGTATGTTAATTGGTACTAAACGTATGATTCGAAAGCACGACGAATTAAATCTAAGAATTCACGATATCCGTATCGAGCAGGTTAAATCCATTAAATATCTTGGTATTACCATTGATTCTGAGTTAAAATGGAATGATCATGTTTTGAGCCTTTGTAAAAAGGTCAGTAAGATGATCAGTTTTCTTGGTAGACTCGGTTCTTTTTAGAATGAGTCAACTCTAAATCTTTTATACAAGGCTGTAATTATGCCACACTTTGATTATGCCGACATCATCTGGTCATCTGCAACTAAAACTTGTTTGGGTATGTTGCAAAAACTGCAAAACCGTGCAGGTAGGATTATTCTAAAAACTAAATTGTCCGAGCACAGGCCAGTGCATGGAATTCATGATACTCTGGAATGGAATACTCTTCAACAACGTCAAACTTTCCATACTTATTGTTTATTATATAAAATGTGTCATGATACGTCTCCTGCCTATTTAAAAGATAAAATGATTTTTAAGACATCGAAGTACCCCACAAGAAAAGGAAATCAAGTTATAATGCCTAAACCAAAGACTGAAAATTGTAAGCGTACATTCATATATCGTTGTGGTACATTATACAACAATCTACCTCTTAACATACAAAAATTAAACAACTTTTCAACCTATAAAAAAGAAATCCTAGAAATAACTAGAACTGTGTAATGATGATTTCATGGGTGGGGGGGGGGAATCTTAGCTTGCACTGAAAGTTCATGCATCTTAACTTTTATATCTCTTTGTATTAATTTGAAGTTGTCATTTAAATTGTAATGTTAATCTAAGATATTTATTTCCAGGGACCTCGGGGGAAAACAGATGGGCTATGTTATTTTTAGCCCATCTGAAACGAGTCATCCCTACGATATGTATAAGTTTTATATGTTTTATTATATTCATTATTTATGTTATGATTCTGTTCTACTTATTTGATCTTACAATGTATATCTTGTTTATATTTATATATTTTTTTATCGTGAATAAACCAAACCAACCAAAAATTATTTCTTTTGTATTTTATTATATGAAATATTCTAATTTTCTCCACATTGTCATGTGAAACAGAGTTTTATTTCTCCCTGAAAATGTGGAATTACAATTGTTTAACATTTTATGGTTCAGTTAATTTGATCCTTACCGTCAAATCTGTAAAAATTGAAATATTGTATTATTCAGACAATAAAAAGCAAAAGAAATAGTGAGTGAGCGACATCATCGACTCTCTCATTTGCATGTAACTGACTCGTTCATATAACTATTTTGTGAAAAATAAGCGAAACTTTAAAATGTCATAACTTTCTTATTTTACATCCGATTTTGATGAAATTTTCAGCATTATGCTTGTATGATTTTTCTCTTTTGATTCAAATCATCAGTTTTCTGAGATGGACTTGACCTTTAATCAATTTTCAAGTTGTGTAGATTTATTTTCCACATTTTACTTTTTTGCGTAGGATTTGTTTGTTTTTGTTTGTTATTTGGTATCTTACTATGTCAATTATATTACATATTTAGGGGAGGTTATCTAGACAAACTCTATTCTGGGGTTTTTATAGTTTCCCTATTTCCCCCGACGTTAACTTAATGTATACACACATTATTTCATGTGGAAGACTTTTGTAATACATGTACATGAATATGGTTTACATTAGCTCAATTATGTATTTTTATGAATTTTTATTTTGTGATTTTTAATTGGAAATAAATGAACTGAACTTGAACTTGAGTTGTTTAGTTATATGCCTCTCCCGTTCACGCTTACAAAAAGTGCTAAGAATGTCCATCTTTAGGAAGGAATGTCAAAAACTTTCGCGCTCGCATTATATTTATCGTTGAAATATGTATCGTCTTTCTTGCTAACTGCAAAAAGACCTTAACAGGTCGCTCTTCGATCAGGCCACAACGCATGTAAAAATTTATGCTAAAAATGATCACGTTTTAGGACAAAATACATAAAATTTTCAAACATTTTAACTTGCGCTTCGCATTAAACACAGGG
Organism: Lytechinus pictus; assembly: GCF_037042905.1. Lineage (NCBI taxonomy): Eukaryota > Metazoa > Echinodermata > Echinoidea > Temnopleuroida > Toxopneustidae > Lytechinus > Lytechinus pictus. The sequence goes on along the minus strand of NW_026974141.1, from coordinate 11,763,858 downwards.
CATGAATGAGATTATTACGCATTTACGTTGTTTTATAAGAATAAAGATAAGAAGTGACTCTTGGGACTACCCTTTCAAAGAAAAACAAGTGGAATGCCTCTGGAGATCTCACCTGCGTCACGCGATTCAATATAGCAGCAGTGCTGACTTTGGAAACTACTATAACTCGCACAAGATGTTCAGTGATACTTGGTTACTCTTATTTCCACGTTTAATGAACTAGACCAAATGAACTAGACCAATACACTTACAGAGATATGATGGTAATTCAACAAATACCCCCAACGTGGCCAAAGTTCATTGACCTTACATGACCTTTGACCTTGATCATGTGACCTGAAACTCGCACAGGATGTTCAGTGATACTTGATTACTCTTATGTCCAAGTTTCATGAGTCAGATTCATAAACTTTCAAAGTTATGATGGTAATTCAACAGATAACCCCATTATGGCCAAAGTTCATTGACCTTTGACCTTGGTCATGTGACCTAAAATGCGCACAGGATGTTCAGTGATACTTGATTACTCTTATGTCCAAGTTTTATGAACTAGACCAACATACATGTACTTTCAAGGTTATGATGGTAATTCAACAAATACCCCCAATTTGGCCAAAGTTCATTGACCCCAAATGACCTTTGACCTTGGTCATGTGACATGAAACTCATGCAGGATGTTCAGTAATACTTTATTAATCTTATGGCCAAGTTTAATGAACTAGGTCCATATACTTTCTAAGATATGCTGTCATTTCAAAAACTTAACCTTCGGTTAAGATTTGGTGTTGACGGCGCGCCGTCGCCGCCGCCGTCGGAAAAGCGGCGCCTATAGTCTCACTCTGCTATGCAGGTGAGACAAAAAATCATCTTTGAGAAGCCGATCGGGGAAAATATGGGTGAAAAAATTTGCCCCCCATGGTGGAAGCTGCATCAGCCCTTGTAATGCAATTCTTCATAGCTATGATATGCTTCAATTACGAAGCATAGCATGCATGTGCTTCAACGATTGATTGGGTGTATGATTATTTGAGATATTCATGTAAATTTCATTTATTGATTTTTGCAACATTTTCATAATAAAACTAACAAATATGGCAGGCATGAATTGTAGTTTTCTCTTACGTTTTTCCTTTTTTCAGAGTTGGAAAATTACTTGATAGGGGAGCAGTTGCCAGTTGTTCCCACTATTTTTTATTTACACCATTAGATCCCTGCTTTCACTTCCATCTATATCGAAGAGAACTCTGTAATCCACAGTGTTTTCACAGTGTGGAACACAATGCAACACCACCTTCACAGTGTTTTCAAAGTGAGGAACATAATGTAACACCACCTTCACAGTGTTTCCACAGTGTGGAGCACTATGCAACACCGCCTTCACAGTGTTCCACAGTGTTTTCACAGTGAGGAACACAGTGTAACACCACCTTCACAATGTTCCACAGTGTTTTCACAGTGTGGAACACAATGTGACATGACCTTTACAGTGTTCCACAGTGTTTTCACAGTGTGGAACACAATGCAACACCACCTTCACAGTGTTCCACAGTGTTTTCACAGTTTAGGAACACAATGTAACACCACCTTCACAGTGTTCCACAGTGTTTTCACAGTGTGGAACACAATGCAACACCACCTTCACAGTGTTCCACAGTGTTTTCACAGTGAGGAACACAATTTAACACCACCTTCACAGTGTTCCACAGTGTGTTCACAGTGAGGAACACTATGTAACACCACCTTCACAGTGTTTTCACAGTGTGGAACACAATGCAACACCACCTTCACAGTGTTCCACAGTGTTTTCACAGTTTAGGAACACAATGTAACACCACCTTCACAGTGTTCCACAGTGTTTTCACAGTGTGGAACACAATGCAACACCACCTTCACAGTGTTCCACAGTGTGTTCACAGTGAGGAACACTATGTAACACCACCTTCACAGTGTTTTCACAGTGTGGAACACAATGAAACACCACCTAAACAGTGTTCCACAGTGTTTTCACAGTGAGGAACACAATGCAACACCACCTTCACAGTGTTCCACAGTGAGGAACACAATTTAACACCACCTTCACAGTGTTCCACAGTGTGTTCACAGTGAGGAACACTATGTAACACCACCTTCACAGTGTTTTCACAGTGGGGAACACAATGTAACACCATCTTCACAGTGTTCCACAGTCAAATCAAGTCATTTTCACAGTGTTTTCACAGTGAGGAACACAGTGTAACACCACCTTCACAGTGTTCCACAGTGTTTTCACAGTGTGCAACACAATGTGATTCCACCTTCACAGTGTTCCACAGTGTTTTCACAGTGAGGAACACAGTGTAACACCACCTTCACAGTGTTCCACAGTGTTTTCACAGTGTGGAACACAAGTGCCATCACCCTCACACTGTTAAATTTCAGCATTTCAACAGTGTGAATCACAGAGTCGACCATGTGAACACTCATGTGTGAACCGTCAAACTGTCACGGTGTCCACAGTGTAAAAAACATCTCCACACTATTGAATTTAGGCCTTCCAGCAATGTGAATGATATTTTCACAAAGTCCACTATGCGAACACACTGTTATTGCATTGTATTGTGTTTATTTTCTGTCAATTAAAAATAATAATGATATATTTTCGATAACAAAGAATGATCAGTAAAAAGACGGATGGATATTGCTCTACTCAGCGTTAAAATATCAACGCTGTTTTACAGAGGGTCCCGAGAATTACACTGATGAGACAATGGCCCGTTTAACTTAGACCACGGTCTCACTCAGTGCTAAAATTATGGGGAGCCAAAATTTCACAAAATCTGTTTATATTGTATTTTTCCTGTTTACTTTTTTGTTTCCTTTGCTTTCATAATGAATAAAAAATACTTTAGTTATCATTCCCAGACAATTATGAACAATTTGAGTGTCAGTTTAGTTAATGAAGTGGGTTTGTGCTCCAATTGGCTCTCCATATTTAAACCACAACCTAAGACCAGGGTTTTAAACTCGAGTTCAGAATACGGACCCCTGTGTTCTTTCCAGCAAGGGATATTTTGTTTTTAATGGTTGATTTTTTTTAAAACTTTTTAATTAATTTATGTTATTTTTTGCAACATAATACATGCAAGATTTCACACACAAAAACGATATTGGGCAGCATTATTAGGTTTTTTATCAATTGTTTTTATTATTGATTTGCAATTACACCATGAGTGCATATATCTCACAATATTCTGCATTATATAACAAAACTATTACGAAAAACTACTTTATATCAACAGGCACGTCGGTTATGCGTATGAAAATGCGTAAAAGGCAGTTACTTAATTCATAGGCCCATATACTGAAGTCAGGTTTAAGTTAGACCGCAGTCTAACTCTGCTAGAATTATGGGGAGCCAAAAATTATGTTTGTATGTATATTTTTTATGTTAACTATTTTGTTTTATTTTGCTTTCATAGGTAGGAAAAACATTTCAGTTATCATACCCAGACAATTATGAACAATTTGGGTATCATGTGAGTTAATAAATTGATCGTGTTCTGTTAGGGATTTGTGCCCCAATTTGCTCTCCATAATTATACCACAATTTTAAACCAATGTTTAATTCAAACCCGGGGGGCGTTTCATAAAGCTGTTCGTAAGTTAAGAGCGACTTTAAGAACGACTGGTGAAACCTTCTTACGCGCTAAACAATCGTCAATTCAATATATAATTTACCACAAGAAAGGATCACCAGTCGTTCTTAAAGTCGCTCTTAACTTACGAACAGCTTTATGAAACACCCACCGGCAGTTACCATAGGAACAGTGCCTCTCAGCCAATCAAAATCATGGAAAGATGTCAGATCTGACAACTTGTCGGATGAAAATATTGATGAAACGCTCCCCTGAGTTCAGAATACGGGCCATTGTGTTTATTCGTGAGGGTGTGTGCACGTGTGCGCGCGGGGGGAAGGGGATGAGCATCTAGTTTCCTCTTATCTTCATGTGCATTTGATAAGATGTGATGTAGTGGCGTCATGCATCCACGCTGTTTGGAACTTTCACAATCGACACATACGAAAAGTTCAGCCATTGGACAGAAGAATATTAGGTCATTTATCCAATATTCATCAGTCTTTAAGCCCATCGACTGCATAAATTGATATCAGTAATGTCAGTGATCGACAGGACCAACGGCGTGCGACGTGAAGAGCGGTCCGGTGAAGCGCCCTCTAAACAGCTTTCCCAGAGAAGATCTGAATATTAGGTAATTTATCCAATATTCATCAGTCTTTAAGCCCATCGACTGCATAAATTGATATCAGTAATGTCAGTGATCGACAGGACCAACGGCATGCGACGTGAAGAGCGGTCCGGTGAAGCGCCCTCTAAACAGCTTTCCCAGAGAAGATCTGAATATTAGGTCATTTATCCAATATTCATCAGTCTTTAAGCCCATCGACTGCATAAATTGATATCAGTAATGTCAGTGATCGACAGGACCAACGGCATGCGACGTGAAGAGCGGTCCGGTGAAGCGCCCTCTAAACAGCTTTCCCAGAGAAGATCTGAATATTAGGTCATTTATCCAATATTCATCAGTCTTTAAGCCCATCGACTGCATAAATTGATATCAGTAATGTCAGTGATCGACAGGACCAACGGCATGCGACGTGAAGAGCGGTCCGGTGAAGCGCCCTCTAAACAGCTTTCCCAGAGAAGATCTGAACTGCGGATGCTTGGTTCCATAGATAAGGGGGTTAAGGCAACTGTTGAAGAGAAGAAAGGCCAACGCCAACGGCGTACCACCTGGTCCATACCCACCTAGGATACAAATACCGTAGGGAATCACACACAGGAGGAAACCAAGGACCACGTAGAAGGCATTCTTGGTGATCTTGTACTCAAGCGAGTTTCGACTGTTGTTTTTGGTGGCAGCGGTGGGATTGACCTAAAGTGTAAATATAGAAGAAGAGCTTATGTTTGCCTGTTTGAATTAACAAGTTAAAATAGCAAACTGATAGGCCAGATCGTCCTATGATTTTTGTCAAGGATGTGGCATCACTAACGTGCTGTTTTGGTGTAGACCTACAAAAGCCATAGGCGCATAATTCATGTTTCAGAAATGAACAAACGATATTCGTTATTTTATTCCCCTAAGTAGGCATTAAACCTGAACCTCAAATTTGAAAATAATACAATTGAAGTTTAATGGGAGAAGTTATTACTTTCATTAGAACTGGATTATTTGTTTCCTATCACACAGACTAAGTTTTTCACTGTTATTATTCTCCGCAATACCACAGAGAGCACGAACCTTATTATTTCCTGACGTAGAGAGCGTCTGTGCGGTCTCCTTGACAGAACTGGCTCCTGGTACTGCAGCATCGTTCGATCCTATCGGAGTCATGGACTGACTTGTCCCCGCAGTGTCGGCTGCCAATTTTCGCCCAAACGATGGAGGGACACTTTCTCTGGTTAATGAATTGGTCTTCCATGTGTTCTTGTTCCTTTCATGCTTGCGGATGAAGATGAAGATGCGGAAGTAGAAGAAGAGAACGAGGGCGAGTGGGAAACACGTCAAGAACGTTGCCTGCAGGTAGGTGTGGATTAGATTCTCCGAGCCTGTTACAAAAAAGCATTCAAGAAAAACTAGCAAGAATGCGACAGTTATCTCCGGCTACAAGGGCAAAATAGGGATCCGAAAAGGCAAAAGGTTACTTGGCGATAATGAATTTGAATTATTCATTTATTTAAGGTGGTGATCAAGGAGGGTGGTCTTATGGTATTTTTTTTATCCATGAAAACGTATTTGTTTTTAGCTTTTCTTCGTTGTAGGTTAATCTCTGAACTTTTTCTGAGGGGGGAGGAGAGGGGTTATAATTACGTTATTATTATATTAAAAGTAATATGTTTAGCACAGTATTGATCTTTCAGAGCTGGCGAGCAATCTAAAATAAATGAACAACAAAGGACTTTTGATTAGTCAACTTTGCTAAGAAGATCGACTCTATTCAGGAAGGTGTATGGGGTCTTGTTTTGTCATGGAATCTTTTGTATTATGAATATTTGTTATAATGCTCACCATCTTCGTTTTCTTCAATGTCTGAACAGGTGTGCGGTCCATCGGAATATCCTAGACGGGTGAAACCTCCAAGATAAGGCACCAGGATCACGCTCAGTGGGATAAACCATGTGACAAGCAGAAAAATCAACACGTGCGACTTTGAAAAGATCTGTAATGTCAGTATCACGATCAAAATAGTTACGAAGTAAAATTATTGACTGGCTAATTTGGCGGATGATTCACTTAATCACGTGCATTAAAAAAACCAAATAATCACGATACAAAATTATTGATTATCAGGAAATGGGCCCAGATTCCCAAAGCTCAATGTTCATTCCTCGTCAAAGTAACACATTAAAATGATAAGGGATGTGACTCGGTCCAAGCGAGCACTGGAAGTCTAAGGTGAAGTTTTATATCCCAAAGTAAACATTTTCTCTTTACAATCTGGCCTAGAGCAATATGAGAGATGATGTGACGAATGACACCTTTTGTAAATGAAAAAAAAAGATCGACGATTATATAATATTCATTTCGTTCTTCTTTCCTCCCTTTTTAAAGCTCTTGTTTTTCGTCAATTTCTCTCATATTTTAGAATGATCATTCGGGTGGAGCCACGTACCCTTTTGCTCCGCCCCCATGTAGGCCTACAATAAATTAGCCGACTCGCCCCCTTTCCATGGTGTGTCATTAAATCACCCCAGATATGCCCCAAATAATATAATATCAACAAATACACTGTTTTACAGTTAGAATAGATGAATCCCACTGCCCCCTCCCCAAATAATGTATCTTTTACCTTAATCCTTGTTGGTTTTGGGAAACCTATCTACCTGTTAAGAAGTTTTTATTTCATATAATTTTTTTTTGCATTTTGCATTAAAAAAAGCTTTCTCTCCCCCAAAAAGGAAATTTTAGAAAATACCTTTCGATATCTTGATGACGTCATCGTAATCAGGACCATGCGGTTGAATCCAATGATGGCCAAATGCCAAACACTGGATCCCGTGCAAACGAATGAGACGACGGCGACGAGAACGCAGGACGCGTCCGACAACGGCCAACCCGTGGTCGACACCACGCCGACAATCGTGAACGGGATCGTGAGACATGTCATCATGTCCGCCATCGCCAAGCTTGTCACATAAACATTGGTGATCGTGCGGAGTTTCGGGTAAATGACGACCACGCTGACGATGAGGAGGTTTCCGAAGAATCCAACAACGCCCACGAAGCCAAGCCAGCCGCTGAGGGCGATGCGGGGGATGATGTTTTCCGGGTCGACGGATTCGTTCGCGCTGTTGTTCACGCTGACGGTTGTTGCTACATTCATATTCTTGTTTGTTCTGTAAAAAGGAACAGGAGAAAAAAAGGCATTCGAGCGAATTTCAACTTTATTGACTATGATTGCAAGATAAGTCTTTGTCAAATCTTTATTTTTGTAGGTTCGTCTCATCAGATTTTTTACCATCAACCATTTCCCCTGTTTTTATATTTTAAAAACGAAATAGAAGACGGCTGTTATACCGTTTCATGGTCTTTGTTGGATTGTTATAAAATAAACTGTTGAATGTCCTTTGAAAATGCCTTTGTTTCAACAAGGGTGCCATAATCATGCAAATGCACGGTCAAAACACGACTTGCGCTTTGCCTTATACGGTATGTGTAACTGTTTATAGGCCTATATCGAATCTCGGCATTCACCAATTTGGATCATTACTCCGAATTATTACTGGAAATGTATAATTAGAAGCTTTTTGGCGAAGACCTGCAACTTTGCGATGCCGTTGCTATGGGTTGCTATGAAACTGTCATGGAAATTACCTTTAAGTATCCTTAGAAGGTGATATTGTAATTAGGATATAGCTGAAAAAAGTATGGCTGCTTATAATTGCCTCAAGTGTATGGCCTGAGTAATCTTGCTAGTATTAAAGCAAAACCATGGGGGGACTCCTGTGAGTGCTTCATGTAGATTTACAACGTGCAAAAGATCCCCTAACCATAAATTTCATAACTGTTTTTTTTTTTTCTGAGGGGGAACACTCTGATACTTATACTGATACGGGAAAACTGCCCCTTGATCTTTCCAGTGATTTTTTTAAAGATGAAAATATGGGAACATTAATGAAAGAAGAAAAAGAAAAGCATTGAAAAGATAATTTTGAGTTGTGGAAACTTTGATCATACGTACAACTTGAGATCTAATTAAACCGTGTGGGAGCTTACTATGAAAATTCCTGAACTATTTTTTTTTCATTCAGAATAGAAATTAAGCTACCTATATAGATCACCTTCCCCCATTAAACTACCCTGGATCCGCCCCTACTTTCACTCATAATTATTACTTCGGAGTGCAGTCAATACCCCCCTTTCACAGATTAAAAAAAAAGTTCTCTCTCTCTCTTTTACAATTTCTTAAATGTTGATCTCTCGTAGATATGAACACATCAGGACCCCGTAACACAAAGGCTGGCGATCAATCGCTAAATGAAATGGCCAATCAAGATCATCGTTGCATGCGCATTTTGCTCAGGAGACTGACTAGGAACCAATCAGAATTGTTATTTTCAAATTAACGATCATTCGCTAATCTTTGTGTACGGGGCCCCATGGGCGGAAATCCCAGGGGGACGCGTCCCCAACTCCCCTCTACCCAAAATAGTAGGGGGGCGCAATATCAAATGTCCCCCTACTATTTTTGGTCTTTCGTGACGGAAAGAAATACATCATTCAAAATCGAAATAAAACATGTATTTTGGTCGAAATGACATAACATTTGGGGTGATAACCTGTTTTGGGGTCAAATTTTCCAGCCCATGGTCCCCCTACCTTTAGGGAGAGATTTCCACCCTTGCGGGGCCCTGAGGTGGAACACTTTGAAACTTATTGAAAAGCCGATTGAAACGGAGAAATGGATTTGGAAATGAAGGATGGATGTCTTTTGATAAGCAATTAAAAGGTTGCGTTTTTTCGTTGAATAATGATTTTTACAAGGATAAATAATCAGTCTGGAATATAACATTCTTTTAGTAGAACTTGAGTAGACTGGTTAACAGTCTGATTTTTCAAGTCTCCCTCTCTCTATTATTTTTTTAAGTATCATAAATTTCTTTTAATAAAAAGTTAGTTAGCTTCACGAAAAGCACTTCATGTATTTTATTTTACTGATTTCTTTTTAAATTAACCATTGATATTAGAAATGAATTTATTAATATTTATGGGCATACTTGCAAGTAATAATCCCCCTGTCAAGAACACTTATCAAAATAAAAATACAAATGCAAAATTACTAAAAATGAAGAGAGAAATATTCCAATATACAGGTGATCATTTCGAAGAATAACATCTTGCTTCAACCAATTAGCCAAGCATGCGAGAAACGAATTACACGATCTCAAATATCAATTTGCACTTGAGAACTACTTAGACATTTTATTTCGTATATCATATCCTTCATTTTACACTTCATCGTATTGAGTTATTCCCAGGAGTGCAATTATGCATGCACGATATCAATGTATCGTGCTTAATATTGTCAGGCAATAATACCTCTTTCTTCGCCTAAAATCATAAGTGGTGATAATTATTATACGAATTGATATATTGCACTATTCCCAGAAAACGTGAAGTGATAATATTCCGCTATCGAAGTGTAAAAAACACAATTATAATAAATATGATTTTTTTTAACTTGGTAATAGTTTTCTGAAAAGGGGAGAATTCAGGAGAAAAAGAAGTTGGGGCGAGATAATATATATATATATATATATTTCTATATATGTTTGTGAAGAGTAGAGTAGAATCAAGGATGAAGAAAAGTACATGCATGTATACACTATGTTGTAAAGCTTTCGGAGATGAGAGATAGAAGACATGACACATTTACAAGTGATTTATTTTACATAGGCTATGTAGATTCGAATCAGTGATAGGTCAATACGCCATCACGTGACCATCATGCGCGGATCGCATTTGTTATATTCTAGGTTTTGACGTCACCTCAGTGAATATAACTGCGTTGTATTGTCAATAGCGGCGTTATATTCGCTAAGGCAACGTCACTCGCTGCTTGCAAGTTGCGTAATCAGGTAATTTATTTGATGTACGCGCTAGTGTTAATGCGTCGATTGCATGAAGAACGCGCTTGATGTATTTAAAGAAAAATCGATTATGACGTAGATGGATCAGAGCTGTAGCAAGAATTTCGGGTTGGAGCCAGATGATGAATGCAATCTCTGATGGCGAATCCACATAGACTATATAATATAACAGACATTGCCCGGTCTATCGTTTTAATAGATAACATTTCAACTCCCCTCCGAAGCTATATTTTTCCCTCGGGAGAAAATTTTCCATCAGCGCTGCGCGCTTCGGGCAAAATATAATCCCTTGGGAAAAATATAACTCAGTCGTGGAGAGGAAATGTTATATTCAAACTCTAGGTAGGCAATATCTGTATAATATATTATCACCTCTCTTTTGTTTACCGGGAAAGAGCTAAATGATCAAAGCGATTGGTACATATTATATTCACACGCCTCTCTCGTTTTCTCTCTCTCTCTCTCTATATATATATATATATATAAAACTTCGAGATTGGGTGGTCCTTTTCAGGACCAACATCTGCCCAAGAAAGATACATGGTGTACCGTGAAACCTACTACACTATATATATATATAGAGAGAGAGAGAGAGTATGTGTGAGGATGTGAGTATATGTGTATGTGTGAGAAACAAAGTCACGGGGGAGGGAGAGAGAGAGAGAGGAGTGGGGAAAGGGAGAAGAGAGATAGAAGACATGACACATTTACAAGTGATTTATATATTATTACCTCTCTTTCGTTTACTGGGAAAGAGCTAAATCTCCGCATCATTAAACCCAACGCACAATAAATTAATGATATGCCCTACCGAAGATTATAAAAATTGTAAAACCGTCATTTCGAAAATTTATTCCCATGAGGATGCCGATAGTGATCGTGACAGAAGAGGTGGTTTCAAACCGCCTCGATCACAAGAATCCCCGTTAAATTACGAGAACTTTTTTAGGCTGAAAAATACCCATTAATTATTCCTGCATTCACACCGCCCTGAAACATACCCTTCGGGATAAGTTCCTGAAGTTACGAGCATGCGCAGTATGGTCTGATAAGCAGCAAGGCGCGAAATTCAAAATCACTAGCCCAGCAGCAACCCATGCACGGCGCCGCACCCAACGACACGCTGGGCTAAAATTTCCCGTAATTTGCTTTCAGACCGCCAAAATACCCACGACCTTGGAAAAATCCCCGCGAAAGTTCTCGTAATTTCGCCAAGTACCTACTATTTATCGGGTATTTTCTTTCGGGGATATTACGCGTAGTTTGCTTTCAGACCGCCAAAATACCTGGTATTTTCTGATCGGGGTAAATTTCCCGATCAGAGAATACCTGGAACTGGCGAACTTCGAGGCGGTCTGAAACCACCTTATGTTTGGTTAATATTTGATATGGGGATGATGATTCAGCTCTCGTTTTATTTTGATAAAGTTACATTTTTGTGTGAGTCTGACCCAAAGGTCCGACCCCTTCCCGGTCAGCGCGGGGTATCCTAGAAAATGTCCATTAAAACTACCGTATATTCATTTTTTTTTTTTGGGGGGGGGGGTAATTTCAGCATTATTATTAAGTTACTTGTTTAGCATTTTTAATTGTATAAACTCGAAATTCTTAAAAGAGTCAATACTTTTTTGGGGGGTGGCTTGGTCGCTCAATTGAAATAGAGCACCGTCTCAAATGCAGCCCCTCAATTTTCTGGCCTTACTTTCCTTTAATAATAAAATCTATAGTGGATTTATGCTGATCTTCTTACAATATTATGTTAGTCAGGATTACAGGTTGTCGTGGGAGGGGGTCGAAAAGGAAGTTTTGATCTCGTCTTTAAATTGATTTCTTCAAAGAGGATAAGTGTGGAAAGTAACGGAAGAAGAATTGTTTAAAAAGGGAGCATTTAAAAAAAAGAGTGATGGGTCGCGAAAACCTTATATACTAGGGCCCGTATTCTGAAGTCAGGTTTAACTTAGACCATGGTCTAACTCTGTGCTAAATTTATGGGGAGCCAAAAGCTCAAGAATTCTCCTTATGATTTAAATTCATCTTTTTTTTTTGTTTCCCTTAGCTTTCATTATGAAGAAAATATTTCAGTTATCATTTCTGAGACAGATATAAATGATTTGAGTGTCATGAGAGTTGATAAATTGAACATGCAATTATATAAAGATTTGTGTACCAATTGGCTCTCCATAGTTAAACTACAACTTTAACATGTTTAAACCAGGGTTTTAAACCCGAGTTCACAATACGGGCCCGAGGGTTTTCTTTTCATTAAAACAATCAAACAATCTTTAAATTACTTTGCCCCTCCCCCTTCAAATACTCTGGATCTGCCCCTGATGCCGTTTTAGAAAGTAAACAGGAAGCGTTTCGTGAAAGGACTTGTCGGACGTTTTATCCGACAAGTCCTGTTTTATCCGACAGTTACCATAGTGAAGGTGCTTCTCAGCCAATCAAAATCTTGTAAAGATGTCGGATCTGACAACTTGTCGGACAAAAATTTTGATGAAACATTCCCTGGGGGGCGTTTCATGAAAGGACTTGTCGGACGTTTTATCCGACAAGTCCCATTTTATCCGACAGTTACCATAGGAACAGTGCCTCTCTGCCAATCAAAATCATGGAAAGATGTCAGATCTGACAACTTGTCGGATGAAAATATTGATGAAACGCTCCCCGGGTCTCTATGTAAATAATGAACGATCTTTGGTAGATATGAACATGGCCTTTACTGATGATTACCTGGGTCTCGCAACACAAAGGTTAGCGATTGATCGTACGCTTGATTTTTACGACTGATTGTACATTGTAGTCAATGCAATCATTCGTAGATAAAATTAAAATGTTCTACGATCGTTGCTAAGCTTTGTGTTACGGGCCCCTGGGCCCCGTCCTACAAAGACTTACGATTGATCCAATCAATCGTAACTCTATGGAACTCGATAAGTGTCATATTTTTTCTACGGGAAATCTGCAAAATGTACTTTGTAAACGAAGGAGAACACACCAAATTGATAAGAAATCAATTAATTTATGGATATACATTCATATCTAGAATTTTTTAAACAAACATGCATTTTATATGTCGACCGGCTTTCCATAGTTGCGATTGATTGGATCGATCACAACACTTTGTAAGACGGGGCCAAGGTGTTTCTAATTCTCCAGGTTTTCAGGAATTCACCCTTTCAGATTGAATACAGTGTCAAGTAGTTTTTTCACACGGTGAATCGTTCAAATCTAACTACGTATTGTTTTTCACACTGTGGACGCCTCTACTTTGAGTATTCCCAGTGTGTTTCTGTTTTATGGTAACTCCCGTAGGAACTTAGCCTATAATCTAGGAGAAAGCTGCAGTTATGCTGAACGCAAGCGATACGTCCGATGTGGCAAAGACTACGAAAAGTGTATGCTTGTGGATGCGAAGCATCAGAATTCGTAGTCTTTGCCACATCAGACGTATCGCTTGCGTTCAGCATAAAAGGAAAGACAATAACTTCAGCCTCCGCCTAGATTATAGGCTAGTAGGAACTCGGCAGGACAGCTTTCTGCTGGCATAACGCCATCTGGTATAACCAATCGCATGCGAGAAATTTTACGTCTAAGATAACCAGGCATAGAAGATGACCTTATATGAGACAGAGATTACTCTCGGGTCTTGAATATCGAAGTGGAGACAGTGGCAGAGCGGGGATTCGAACTCATATCCTCACGATTATGCGTCCAATGCTCTAACCACTAGACCATGCACACGACCGCCACCATCATCAAACCTAATCGCTCACGATGGCGGTCTCCTGCATTCCTCTAAATTATAATTTCGTTAAATGGACAATATGTTTGTTACTCAAGTTAATTACTTATGTTACGACCACAGGCACAGTATTGTTGATTTGTTATAAATTTTGTATGCTTATTGCCTCTGTATAAATTGTATATCTCTGAAGTGAATGCAGAAATGAATCGAAATCAAATCAACCATACCTGTCTGTGTTCATTTAACGGTCTATATTAAAATGTGAATCTATATACAAAATGCTTTAACTTTACCGTGCGAATATAATTTTTCACACTGTCACGCCCGTATATGTTCACAGTGTGTTCACACACATAGTAGACGGTGAGTTGAAAATATTCACATTGTTCAAATACGACAGTGTGAGGATTGTTTTTCATATCTGGGGCCCGTTGCAGAAAGAGTTGCAATCAATCACAACTCTAAAAATCCTGCGCAACTTGATTTTCAACCAATCAACAGCGCGCATTTGGGACTTGCGATTGATTTTTCCATAGAGTTACAACTGATTGGATCAATCGCAACTCTTTGCAAGACGATGCCCAGGAGGGCATTTTCAAGAGTTTTTGAGTTTGTTAATCATTCTAGATTGTAAAATAATAAAATTCAAGGATTTTTCAAGGATACATTTATGACGTTTAGACGGGCCAATAAGGATTTTATATTCTTGTTAGTGTCTACGTCCCTATTTTTTGTTTTGGGGGGGAGGCTCCCTTAATTGCTGAACTCCCTCGCAAAATTAAGTTACAAATTAAATTGTAAAATTGTGATGCAACCATGATTCATGGTCCGTGCAGACACATTCTGCCTCCTTCTTCAGCAAAACTATAACACGACACACAAAACAGTTAAGTGAAAAACATTGGTATATTTGAAAAACAATTTTTTTTTTTAAATAGATATTCCTGGAATTTAAAATTTGTATTTTAGGGTGATTAGTTTTGAAGAGAGGAAGCACGTACTGTTCTAGCTGATCATATTATTTAGTGGGTACTAAACAATATAACAAAATCATAGTACTCGAAATTAATCAATGAAGTATGGGGAAAGGGCTGCAGTGGGCAGTTGTATCGGGGCGTTTATTGAATTACTCGGAAGTTGACTTATCAAATATGATTATGGGGTTAGATCCTCATGTCCTTCCCTACTGCTGATAGGATTAATTACCCTAATTCCAAATCTTATTAAATTATATAGAGCAAGCGGTCAAACTTCTGAGGATGAAAATAAATAGGCCTACCTCTTTTATTTTAGTATAGGCCTATGGTGCTAGTCAGCCTGCGCATGCGGCTTTTTTTTTTTCGTTTCTGCCTTGAAAATCGTGGCTAATAACAGTTAATCCAGCTTGTAAATAATCATTTATTCCAGCCATTGTATTGACCTAGATTTATTATAATACCCAATTTCCGTTTTAATAATCAATATAATATAGTAGTCGGCTTTTTATGCCCAATCGTGGTAATTAGGATACAGGTAACTAACGTGAAATTTTAATGGACAGCATGGTATTATATCTGCCATTATATATGTCCTTGGATGGTTGGGCTTGCAATACCACGAAATATCTATGGGAGTTCATTATTAATATTGCTACCACCCCCCCCCCCCCCTGCTCGGATCGGATTTGCGCATGTTTTACAGGATGACTTCATTAATCAGTGCACTGAAGAATTTCCTATTCGTCTAATGCCAATTCGTCCAATTACCAACTCGTCTACTATCATTTGGTCTACCATCGGTTCGTCCACTACCTTCATAGTCTAATTGCCAATTTGTCCACTCTCCATTTCGTCTAATTACCAGTTGGTCCAATAGCCATTCAGTCCATATGCCATTTGGTCTTATTGGATCAAGTGTGAATATTGTGCAATAAGAATGAAAATGAATTGGATATTAGACCAACTGGACAAATGAGACGAAATGGTCATAGAGGAAATGGTGATTAGACAAAATGATGATTGGACCAAATGGTTGTTAGACGAAATATTGATGGACGGACTGGCATTTAGACTAAATGAAAGTAGACCGTGTGGTGAGTGGACGAGTTGGCAGTAGACGAATTTGAAATTTGCCAAAAGGATTATGCAATGTGTATGCATCGTGAAAACGATGACGCCTAAAAAGTTCATAAAAATTGTCACGCGAAACTGTCGTGGAAATGCGATTTCATGGCCTCGAGACATGTATCTAATAAATTTTACTATATATAATGA
Source organism: Lytechinus pictus (assembly GCF_037042905.1). Lineage (NCBI taxonomy): Eukaryota > Metazoa > Echinodermata > Echinoidea > Temnopleuroida > Toxopneustidae > Lytechinus > Lytechinus pictus. The sequence continues at coordinate 11,747,710 of NW_026974141.1, read as the reverse complement.
AGAATTGAATATGCAGTCTACATAATAGCTTTAATCCTCTCTCTTCTTTGTCTATTTTCCTATTAAGCGCATAAAGACGCCCATGGGTATATAGTGATATGCGCTATACAAGCAACTTTGTATTATTATTATCATTATTATTATTATCATTACATGTATTATTATCTTTATTATTATTATCATTATTATTATATCATTATTATTATCATTATTATTATTATCATTATTATTATATCATTATTATTATTATGAAGGGGTATCTGCAGGGCCCTGGGAACGATTTTATTTTTTTTTACTGGGGGTGCTGATGTAAATTTGAAACCCCGCCCCTTAAAAAAGGTTTTAACTACAACATGGAAATCAAATTGGTCCCGAGAATTTAAAAAAAAAAATCAGAATACCTGGGGTGCTGCCCCAGCACCCTTGCTTCCCAGGGCCATGGGTATCTGCATTTCAAAATGGTCATTGTCGTCGGTATTTTTTATATTCTGAAGGCCTTTTTAAACATATTTGTTTTTATGAGAGCTTCTATGGAGGCATCAAGATGGCAAAAAAATGGGATTTTAGTCATTTTTTATTACTACAAATGGTTTTGTAACACATCAATAAATTTCTTGGTAGTATTCATTTTTTCTCCCATGATATTTCTCATTATATATTTTAGTGCTGTGATAATAGGCCTTTAGCTAGTTCAACCACATCTTACAAATGGGGGGGGGGGGGCGTTCAAGTAGGCATGTCCATAAGTTCAATCAATACGAGAGTAAAATGAGTGTGAAATGAGATTGAAATGATTTTGACAGTAATCTCTTCCGAACACATAGTTACCTGGTTAAGGAACGTAGCTTCTGAAGAAAACGTAATTCACATTATTCTATTAAATTGAACCTTGTATTCCAGAAATTTCCCAAACACAACTTAAATTATACGGTAGATTTTCTGGAGAGCAAATGAAAATGGTTCTTGAATTTCTCAAGCCCAAAACCATTGGCGTACAGATGGGGGGACCTTGGGGGTGCTTGCCCCCCCCCCCAAAAAAAAAATACTATCAAGAAAAAAAATAGAAAAGGAAAGAGAGAAGAGTGAAATATGATATTATTTTCTGAATATTATGTCAAAATCTATCACAAAATTGGATATTTGTAGTTTAAAAATGTCGAATTTTTTGTCTCATTCCGCCACTGCTCAAAATTGTATACTATTCCATTGTATAAAACAAGGAATTTCAATTCAATTCAAAGTGGTCTAGGCCCATTTGAATAATTTCTTTTCGTCAAAAGTCGAATTGCAAAAGTTGAAAAATATAATGATCCTTGCACTGTATAACAAAATCAAATAGACCAAAAGGCTTAAGTACAAATGTTTATTAAAAAAATATA